>NC_051164.1:8791641-9451640 GCF_013339745.2 Dermacentor silvarum | reverse complement strand
GATACGGCGAGCTAAACGACGTGACGCTGTCTTGCTTCTTTGTCACAGATGCTTGCAGTTTTGGTGCAGCACAGTCCACAGAAAATGTCAGCAGATGTTCACCAGTCTGCTGAGGAGGCCACGTGATGAGACTGTCGAGGAAGATATCCTTGTCATCCGGCTGCTTCCCTAAGGAACGGACATAGCAGTCGTTCTGCGACACCACCAAAGGCGTGTCCTTCTTGAGCTTCGTGCACTGAAAAAGACGGAAGTTGCGGTTTCGCGTGTACACAGCCTCGTCACAGAAAAGCACTTCCTTGCCGCTTTTGTTAAGCACGAGAGGGTTTGCCCGGGAAGCCCTGGAAGCAGCCAAGGCAGACTTTGGCGCCACAGAACCTTTCTTCATTTTCTCGCACACAAGGTGAACAAAGGCACCGGCTTCGCGATTGTTTCGAAACATGCGCATTCTCTGAAAAATGAGGTGGCAGCTGAATTTCTTCGGGGTGCTGGAATCCAGCCAGAGGACATCGTCTCGACTGCAGCGGTCCCCGAAAAGATCTTCCCACTCGCGGCACACTGCGTCGACAAAGTGCTCGACCATGGCGACGCCGTCTCTGCCTGGATTAGGCTTGCACTCAAATTCGAGGTCGAAGTAGAGCTTGCATGGTGCATCTTCCGCAATCACTTCGTACATGCAGCGATCCGAAGGCCGGCGCATTTTCAGCACGTCCCACAGGTAGAGTGGATGGGTCACCAGGTACCCACGCTTCCCAGGAACATCGCTCTCTCGAAGCTCGTAGGAGAATACCCGGACGTCATCGTCCAGAGTGCGAGCAATGGTAAGTGCTTGGGCTTGCGTAGGTAATAACTTCCAGACAACAGTTGGTCCAAGGAGGCTGCTGCGGAAGTTGACCTTGGCAGGTTCCTCACGCAATTTTTTCGATGCCCGCTCGACTCTCTCGACGAGAGGGCTTCGCCTGTGGCTCTCGCCATAAAAAGAATTCTTCGGGGTTGAAGGGCACTCGAAGGCGCACATTCCTAGAATTACCGGCTTTGCTGTGAACTAAACAACATACGTGTACAGTCCAAGTACACACAGACTTCATCTGACAAATGAGATGGACGGAATAGGACAATCCAAGTCAGCTAATAAGCGTACAAAACGCAGACACTGTTCTCTGGTTCACATGCAATCAAGCCTTCATGCCTTATCTTCTTTTGGCAAAACAGGTGCACCCATCACCCCCAGTTCGAGACTGCAGTCACCCGCTCGCAGTGAAAAACGAACAGCGGGACAATTGGGCCTCCCTAGTGGATGCTTTGCTGCTGGGCGACTGTTCTGCCTATTTTCTTCACTCTGGTCTTTGACTATTGAACACTCATCATGGACGCCAGATGTAGGCTTCCGCCACACAACAAAAATATTTCTCTTCATGGACTGTCTGGCTTGCACGTCCAGATGTGGCTGCACCAGAAAGACAAAATGGAACATGCACATGAAGCCACTATTCCTAATTGTAAAAATAATTGTGAACAGAGGTTACTTTTGTGATAAGCATCATAGTCTTCACACAGGCGAAACGAAAGTTGATGCTAAATTTTGGCTTATCAGAAACATTATCCTGGATAGCTGCATATATTTAACTAACCGTAAACAGTTTACTAAAATACAGGCAATACTTGGGCTGTATCGCTGTAATAGAGTTTAGCATACACGGTATCGTCTTCTGGATTGCAAAGTTAGTGGAGGCGGCAGGATTGGTGTGCAGAGCTCAACCAAACAAACATTGATCTGTTATTGCAGTTAACCAAGTGTATGTTACTTCTCTGCTGGTGAAAATTTTCGGCAGCAGTGTCATCGTGAACAGTTTGGCTTTTCAAGTTTTTTCGACAACAGTGTTCAAGGAGCACGATAACGTGTTTAAAGGCATTGTGGTTAGACGAAGCACCCCAAGATGTCACTACAGGCATTCACTAACCCGGCATTATGTAAACACCATTGGCATATAACGGAATATAGAACACGTACTTCAAGGTCCTGGGTTCCCTGCTGTTCTTGTATATTAATGATATCGTAAGGACTAGAGACTGTCCTACTAACATACGTTTATTTACAGATTGTGTTTTGTACTGCAAGATCTGCAATGTTCAAGCGGAACTTCTGCCTTAACATACATGCGTAGTGCAAGACATGGGGAATGATAACCCATGAAAAAGTGTCCGTGTCATGCGTAAAAAACTCACCAATAATTACGATACTCCCTAATGCGAATTTTGAGCACAGCTGTTTGGGTGTTTTGAACTCGCAATATATTATGGCAATGAATTCGATTCTGAACGACAGAGTCCTCTTGGCCGCGGCGCTGAGCCTCTGCTCGGGCAGCTTGTTTAGCAGCAGTGGCAGACAAAGCATTTGCACCGGTTGGGTCACTCACTGTTCAGAAAGAATGTGGGAGCACGGGAACGCGTGGCTCGCACGGAGCGCATTCTCCAGCGCTGGTGGTGCAGGCGAAGTAGCGGATGGGCAGTGGGTCCGAAGCCCATGCCAGCGCTCTGCTTTCGCGCTCGCCACATGTCTGGTCGCTGCCGGCACTCTACTTTCCTCCTCACCCTTTGCCATGCTCTTCTCCACACGTTGTCTTTGCTATCGCCATCTTTCATCTCCCGCGGCGCTCCACATTCGCTTTCATCCTTCACTGTGCTCGTTCGCTCAGTTACGAGGAACGACGACGACGCTCTCTGCAGAACGGGCGCCTAACAGCTGCGCTCTAAAGAAAAATATCTTAAGGGCCCTGTACACTTAGGGGTGGCCCAAGAAATATTTCATCATCCTATATTTATGTCCACTGCAGGACGAAGGCCTCTCCCTGCGATCTCCAACTACCTCTGTCTTGTGCTAGCAGATTCCAACTTGCGCATGCGAATTTCCTAACTTCATCACTCCACCTAGTTTTCTGCCGTCCTCAACTGCGCTTCCCTTCTTTTGGTATCCATTCTGTAACCCTAATGGTACACCGGTTATCCATCCTACGCATTACATGGCCTGCCCAGATCCACTTTTTCCACTTAATGTCATCTAGAATCTCCATTAGTTCTCTGATCCGCACCGCTCTCTTGTGTCTTAACGTTAGGCCTAACATTTTTCGTTCCATCGCTCTTTGTACGGTCCTTAACTTGTTCTCGAGGTTCTTTATTTCTCCAAGTTTCTCCCCATATGTTAGCACCGGTAGAATGCAATGATTGAACATTTTTTCTTTTCAACGACACTGGTAATCTCCCAGTCAGGATTTGGTAATGCCTGCCGTATGCACTCCAGCCCAATTTTATTCTATAAATTTTTCTCATGATCAGGGTCCCCTGCGAGTATTTAACCTAGATAAATGTACTCCTTTACAGACTCTAGAGGCTGACTGGCGATCCTGAATTCTTGTTCCCTTCAATGCTATTGAAGATTATCTTTGTCTTCTGCATATTAATCTTCAACCCCACTCTTACACTTTCTTGGTTAAGGTCCTCAGTCATTTGCTGTAATTCGTCCCCATTGTTGCTGAATAGGACAATGTCATCTGCAAACCAAAGGTTGCCGAGATATTCGCCGTTGATTCTCACTCCTAAGCCTTCAAAGTTGCTTTAATACTTCTTCTAAGCATGCAGCGAATAGCATTAGAGAGATTGTGTCTCCTTGCCCGACCCCTTTCTTGATAAGTAACTTTCTACTTTTCTTGTGGAGAACCAATGTTGCTGTGCAATCCTTGTAGATATTTGCCAATATGTTCACATATGAATCCTGTACTCCTTGGCTGCGTAATGCCTCTATGACCGCTGGTATCTCTACTGAATCAAATGCTCTTTCATAATCTATGAAAGCCATATAGAGAGGTTGATTGCACTCCGCAGATTTCTCTATTACCTAGTTGATGACATGGATATGATCCACCGTAGAATATCTCTTCCTGAAGCCAGCCTGTTGGTTGGCTGAAGTCAAGTGTTGCCCTGATTCTATTTAAAATTACCTTGGTGAATATTTTATACAATACTGAGAGCAAGCTAGTGGGTCTATAATTCTTCAATTCTTTAACGTTTCCCTTGTTGTGGATGAGTACAATATTGGCGTTCTTCCAGCTTTCTGGTACACTTGAAGTCTTGAGGCATTGCATATAAAGGGCCTCAAGCTTTTTAAGTATGATATCTCATCCATCCTTGATTAAATTGACTGTTATTCCATCATCTCCAGATGCTTTTCCCCTGGTCATTTCTTTCAAGGCCGTTCTAACTTCATCGCTAGTTATAGAAGGGGCCTCTGTATCCTGTTCATCACTGCTTCGAATGAAAGTAGCTCGGCTGCTCTGGGAACTGTACAGGTCAGTATAGGATCCTTCCGCTGATTTTACTATGTCATCGAAAATTGCTGATGATATTACCCTGCTTATTTTTCAGTGCATACATTTTGCCTTGTCCTATGCCTAGTTTTCTTACTGATTTCATGCTGTGACCATATTTTACTGCTTCGTCAATCTTTTCTACGTTATAATTTCGGATATCACATTACATTCTTCTTGTTAATCAGTTTCAACAGTTCAGCGAATTCTATCTGATCTCTCGAGTTTGACACTTTCATGTTTTGCCATTCCTTTATTAGGTCCTTTGTTACTTGGGAGAGCTTACCTACTGGTTGCCTTGGTGCCCTACCTCCTGCTTCTGAGACCATCCTAGTTACGGTTTCATTAATTACCTCTATGTTGTCTTTATCTTCCTGTTCTAAAGCTGCATATTTGTTTCCGAGCACCAGCCTGAATTGGTCTGTTTTTACCCTTACTGCGTCTACCTTGGCCTGTTTCTTCATGACTAACTTTATTCTTTCTCTCTTCAAATTGAGAGAAATCCTAGACTATGGTCACTGCACTTTACCCTACCTAACACTTCTACATCCTGCACTATGCTGGGATGAAATCTATTTCATTCCTTGTTTCTCCATTAGGGCTTTTCCAGGTCCACTTCCTGTTGCTGCGCTTCCTGAAGAAGGTATTCATTATTCGGAGCCTTTTCCTTTCCGCGAATCCTACCAACATAGCTTCTCTAGTGTTCCTAGAATCGATGCCGTAGTTGCCAATTGCTTGCTCACCAGCCTGCTTTTTCCCTACTTTTCCATTGAAGTCGTCCATGACTACAGTATACTGAGTTTGCACCTTTCTCACTGCTAATTCAACATCTTCATAAAACTGTTCTATTTCTTCATCAGCGTGACTGGAGGTTGGGGCGTAGGCTTGTACAACCTTCATTCTATAACTCCTATTCAGCTTTATTATGACTGCTACCCTCTCATTAATGCACCAGTGTTGCCCGCTATATCCTTATGGACTAGAAATCCTACTCTGAATTCTCTCCTATCTGGAAGACCTTAGTAGCAGAGGACATGGCCGTTAGTCAGCACTGTATAAGCCTCACCAGTTCTTCTCACCTCACTAAGGTCAATAATATCCCAGGCAATGCCTGATAATTCTTCAAATAGTCCTGCTAAGCTAGCCTCACTCGAGAGGGTGCGCGTGTTGAACGTTGCCAGGTTCAGTTTCCATTGGCGGCCTGTCCGGACCCAGAGATTCTTAGCACGCTCTGCCGCGTAGCAGGTCTGACCGCCGCCTTGGTCAGGTGCTCCGCAGCCACTGGGGACTGAGGGCCATGGGTTAATTGTCGGAGTCATGAGGCAGGTAGTGGCCGAATACTGCACCAGGGAGGCCAATTCCTGTTCTGGTGAGGGAGTGACTTTGTTGAAGCTTAGTGCGCCTTCCTAATTTGGTTGCATCTCGACTTGTATAGCCCCACTAGCTTTCGGCGATATTATTTTTTGCCGGTGTCAGGTGCCACTCCATGCGTGAAAATGTAGCGGACTGGAGGAGGATTCGGACTTACCACCTTCAGATTATTAAACTATAAAAAAAGAAAAAAAATTGAACAGAACATTACCCCAAATAAATGGTCATTGAAATATTATATGCGGCACAAGCGCCATGAACTGTCTGTTCGTACTCTACATCCGTTATTAACGCATGTAGTAGTGCCACTGAGAGCCTTGTTGACTTCACGATTGTACTATCAGACTCGCTCTCACTTTGCGGTCAAAACTCTTGCGTGCGACTCCCGCATTGAAAAAAAAAAAAAAAAACTTGCCCAAATTACGCATTCAAGACTACAAGAAGATTCGCGCTTTTTTATACTTCCACCCACTAAATGAAACTCAAATGCTGCTGTCGTCTAAATACACGTACAAGACACACACAGCCTTAGACATAACCTTACATAATACGTTGAAGAGAAATCTGTAGAGCATACCATTACTAAAAGCGATCCGCACAGTCCGTTTCTAATATTTAGGGGTGGCCCAACTGAAATTTGGGAATAGGCCAACTTTAAATTTGAGGGTGGGCTAGCTTGAAAAATTTGGGGTGGGCCAATTGAAATTTGGGAAAGAAAAGCAAAACCAAAGAGCTGAGCTAACGAATGCTTATACATTGGCCGACAATTCTCAGAATTTCTGTATAATTTGTTTTTTTTTTCCCAAATGTCCCGCTTCCCACTGCCACCGCGTTAGAATAAACAGCAGCTGTGCCATCTCGCAGAAATGCCAGGAAATTTGCATGATGATGATAGCGTGACGCACGTACAGCGCACCAATTTCCCGTGAAGCCCGGCATAAAACACGTTCCTGTTAATCAGTAGTCGATGTTTGTATCACTGGCGGCGGAGGCGTGCTCAAGCCGAGTGATCGGCACAGCAGGGAGCTTACTGGCAGGCTCCTCGCCATTAGGGAGTCCGGTGTTCTAGTAAACGCAAGCGGACTGGGCGTTTTACTGGATGAGCAGAGGCACAAACGTGAACGGCCTGCACGATGCAGCCACCTGGTGGCGCAGGGCTCAACCAGACAAACACAACTAATATTGCAGTGATCAAACTTTACTTTGCCGCTGGTGTAAATTTTAGGCACCAACACAATTACGCCACTGTCAAAAATTTACACCAGCAGCAAAGTAGAATACACTTGGTTACTGCAATATTAACTCTGTGTTTGCCCGGTTGAGCTCTGCTCCACCAGGTGGCTGCATCTTGCAAGCTGTTCTTGTTCGTGGCTCCGCTCATCTGGAAAAACACCCAGTCCGCTTGCGTTTACCCGAATATCGGACGCGCTAAATCTCTATTGTGCCGGCCGTTAAGCCCAAACCGCATGACAGCAACTTTGTGCGCGACGGCTTCGAGCGACGAAATAGGCTGTCACGCGAACAGATCACTCGTTCTTTTTGCTCGATCGCTCGGTTCTGGAAATTTAGAATCTGAGATGGAGAGAGGTCGGTAGCGATCATCGTATTGACATCGTGGTAGGGTGACGAAGCTGAATTAGAGCATGCGACGATAGGGCTGACAGAGGCAGAAATAGCGGGCGCGAGCGAAGATATCTGGCACTCGTGCACAGGTGTCAGACGGGCCACCGTTAGGTTGCAGGGAAGAATATGTGCAAGAAATCCAAAGTTGAGGACAGGAAGCCAAGTAGAATTATCCACAATGCTGGCAACGATACTTGGGAGAGCGACGCCATACTGCAGAATGACGTCCGACAAGCAGAGAGACAATGTAGTCGAGCGTTAAAAAGTACAGTAGTAGCAGCTTAATGTGGCAACCGGGCTAATTCAGCAGCACACAGGAACGGATGGTGGATGGATGAACAACTTTAATAACGGATGATGTGCATCAGAAACGCGGTTGCTGTCAGAAAGAAGGTCCAACTGAACGACACCTGTCTATTAGGGCAGAATGTGTTGAAAGAAAGTCCAGCCCCAAAATCAGGTCATGCGGACAGCGCTCTAACACAATAAATAAGACGGTGGATTGATGGCCGGCAATCGTTACTCGTGCTGTACACATGCCGACAACCGGTGGTGTACTGCCGTCGGCAACGCGTACTGTGCACGTTAAGGCAGGCACGAGGACCTTTCCGAGTCTTTTGAGAAAGGCGGCAGTCATTACAAGAAGGTGAATGGCAACAGAACAAACAAGGGGAGAACATACCTCTTTGTATAGTATGTCTTCCACACAGCTGATTGCAAATGCAAGGACATCTGAGCTCGCTTTGCCCATTTGGTAAAAAAAGGGGGAGAGGCTCTACTGGACAGCAAAGAGAACACCTTGCAAATGGCCTTATAGTACTTGGACCTGCTACGGAACACGATGGTGACAGGGTCCTGCATGCTGGTAATTCTTTATATATTAAAATTCATTATATTTTGATTTAACTCTACATATTGTACAGTTAAGACACTCAAAGCACGATAGCGGCTAGCACAGTTGGCGATAATCCAAATCTGTTTTTTCAAGGAAAAACAGCCAGCTTTGATGTACAGACGGCTCACAAGCAGACACCTTCACGTGGGCATCCTCACCCTCTTCTGCTCTCACCCTCACGTGGTGGGATGAGGGACAGGCAGACATTGTGAGGCTAAATGAGGAAGATGCAATTCATATTGTCACGTAGTGACGGTGAAGAACGACGCAGTGTACAAACTGTGAATTACAAATTTAACTCTTTATTGGGCAAACTTGTGCCCAGCAGCACTGAAGCACAATGATAGCGGCAAGCAAAGTTGGCAATCGTCAATAATCTGATCAAGCACATCAGTTCTAATACGCGACTCGTCAAAGGAACCAGCGTAATCGCTGGTGCTCGCCTTCCTTCCAGAAAATACAACACGATTCACATTGCGCTACAATCTGATTACACAAGGTTCAGCGAGAACATAGACGACAGGTAGAAGCAACGATAACATTAGAGAACCTTCCGATACATGCAGGCGCATCCTGCACCAAGCAATTTCGCAGAAACTTTTTTTAGCAACAAGGCGCAAACCCCTGACAGAGAACTGGAAGTGGGATTCACCCCAAACCACCGATTGCTTCGTTTGGAATTTGTACAGACAGCTCTTGTCACATATAAACCATAGGTGTGCATTTCATTTGCTTTACATCACATGTGTGACACCACTTCAACCGGAGATCTTGCATCGGTCTGTCTCCTCTGCCCGAGCTTTAAAGAGAAAACGAGTCGCGCGCCTAACTACTTCTACCTCGTCACAAGTTCCTGCTCTAAACCAGAAAATGATGCTTACAGCCTGTCATTCATGTTAGCCAAAGACATTTAGCCAGAAACTTCATACTCACTACCAAAGCTTGGCCAAAACAAAATTTTTAACAGCGAAGCCGCCAGTCATAATTTGTGGTGCATATCAAGAAACTACCCAGAAAGAAACTTTCTTGCCGAGGCGGGATTCAAACCCGCGTACCCCCGTTCCCAAGGCAAGGGTCGTAACCGCTAGGCTATACGGCCACGCTTGCAGAACGGGCATTTATGCGAACCATATGATTGCGTTCGAGCGTTGTCGTCTTCGTCCACAGCTGGCGCGTTCGTACGCTCGTGCTCTGCGAGGTGAAGAGGTGTCGCGCGCAATGAGAGCGAGAGAGAGAGAGAGAGACGCATTCACGGAGCGGGTCTCCTGGAACTCGGTGTCGGCACGGTGTCGGTGTTGCAAGCTGCACTATGCAACGTGCAGTGACGGCCGTAAGTCCGAGACGCGCAAAAAGAAATTATCATCATCATGAATAATAAGATAAAATGTTCGCGCGCACTTCTGGAAAATGCTGGGCTACGATTGCCCAGCTTCGCTGTTTCAAGCGTTGCATGGCCGAGTGCAAGGTTTTTCTTCTTTTTTCTGGTATGTTGCCTATATGCAACATTCATCAATAAAGGGTTAATGCGACTCCAGTTAATTCGATTTTTCAGTCAATTTGATCTCGGCCAAATATCCCAGCCGGTGCCCATGCACATCTAAGGGCCCAAACTTTCGGTATTTCAATCCTAAAATCGGCCTTCGCCGGATTCGAACTTGACCAGTCAGCACGCACGCACCCGGCCGCTACGGTGACCCCTTTAGTGGCAACGTCTGCCTCGGCGGTACTTTGGGGAGAGTGAATGTATTTAACATGCGTCATCTTTCATTAAATGCCTATTTCGGCCTGCCCTAGGAAGGCGCCGAATTGTAGGGGCAGAAACTGGGAGGTTGACAAAGAAGCTCGAGAACAAGTTAAAGGGCCCCTAAACCACCCAGAGGTTGAAATTTAGTTGTGGTGTTGCAGTTGTGCACGAGTCTACAACGAACACATAGCCGCGAGAATTTTTCGAAATGGTGCTGTAATAGCGGAGTTACACGTGTTTGATGATCGAAACACGGCCCTCGCTCGTTTCGCTCTTTCCTTCGCTACTCTCCTCGTCGGCTGGTCTCCTCCTCGCCGAGTGCTCCTCCAAATGTCACGTGACATTCCTCGTCGCCAACGCACTTCAGGTTAAGCCACGTCCGCGCTAGCGGCAAATATGCCGACGGCGAACCAACCTCCAGTGTCAGAGAACGTCCGCCGCGCGAGAGGTGTCCAGAGTATACGGCAGTTCAGCTGGCGCACTGCCCGCTGCATAATCGACAACGGGCCAATCGACGACGAAAACATCGGTGTAGCTTCTGTTCCAAGCAAAATTATTTCCGCTAGATAAAGTGATGCATAAATTGTACATTTTATGAAAAACAATATCTGCTGTCAAACGTTTAACATGAACAAGAGCTCCGATACTTGTCGAGCTCAGCTGCAGCGCAAGGCTACCAACGGGAGACGACCGGCTCGGCTGTGCTCGCATCGCAGCGGATGGCGCTCCTAATATCAGCATATTTTTCTTCCTTGTGTACAATTATTGCGAAGAGCGACAACAACGATAAGAAAATATTGTGGCTCATGAGCATCGGTAATTCATTCCGAAGCGATGTCTGCTTTAGCTTTGAAGGGAACCGGAAGAGGCCTAGCGGCGATATTGGCGCCGTCGAGCGATCAGCAGCGGTGAGGCAAATGAGTCCCGGTCTCATCCTCTCTACGTACGGCAAGGAAATCTCGCCGTTCGCGAGCAGAACCGCTGTTGAAAGGCGGCCCGCGGATGGCAAACGGCGTGCGGCGAGTTACCGTGCCGGTAATGTGGACGGGCCGACTCAGCGCTTCTCGGCTACCCGCTGTTGCTGCCGTGCCGGTCCGTGCTCATGTTCAACACCTACCGGGAGCTTCGGGAGGCTCACTTGACGAATCAATACACCCGCTTGGCGCAGACCCCCCCCGTTAGGCAGACGACTCCTAGATCGCCTACACATCAGTCATGAGTTCCACACGCAGGAGCGGGTACAAGTACGCGAACACTAGAAATACGCGATCCATGTTCGACCCCTCCCCACCAATATGTCCCATGAGTCACACACTCGTCGCCGGGAGACGCGGGCTCTTGTCCTCCGACGCCACTACGGCTCCAAACAATGCATATTTTACACGGACATCGCCGGCCCTTACCCAGGTTGGTATACTGCCGCCGTAGTCCACCAAGACAGGCAGGTGGATGGTCTCTCCTTCCGTGCACCCAATGCTACCCATGCTGAAGAGGTGGCCATAGCCCTAGCTATCTCACATGACACTTCCAAAACCATCATATCTGACTCCAGAGGAGCCTGTCGAAATTTCCAGCTGGGATGGATCTCACCCCTAGCTGCTCAAATTCTTCGACCTTGTCCGCGGGTAGGTGACCCCCCTCTCCCCACTCACTAATCTGGACCCCCGGCCATCAGGAACTCACAGGCAATGCGGCAGCCCACGCTGGGGATTGCCTCCATCATAGACTTCCTTGCTGATCCGTCATCGCAGCCAACCACTCGTGCGTCGCGCTGTCAAGCTCGCCATTTCTCCATTCGCGACGACCTGCTTCACCGATGCAATTACACCTCTGACGGACGCCAGTGGTTATTAGTAGTACCTGGGAGCCTCCGTTCAGAAATCTGCGCATCGTTCCACTCTGATCTACAGTGTGCACACTCGGGACTTTTTAAAACCTACCAGCGCCTCCGACAACGCTACTACTGGCGAGGAATGTACAACTACATTCAGAAGTTCGTTCGCTCATGCCCCGTCTGCCAGCGTCGGAAATCTTCACCCCAGCTCTCGCCAGCTGGTTTGCAGCCTCTACCCTGCCCTAACCGGCCGTTCGGTCGCGTTGGAATCGATCTGTATGGACCACTTCCTTTGACATCAGCTGGTAACCGCTGGGCGATTGTTGCAGTCGATCACCTCACACGATACGCCGAAACGGCTGCCCTTCCGGCAGCAACAGCGCGCAACGTTGCCACATTCCTGCTTTGCGGCATGGTCCACCTGAAGAACTGCTCAGCGATCGCGGACGCGTCTTCCTGTCAGAGGTAGTTGAAGTCATCCTCAAAGAGTGCCACGTTGTTCATCGCACAACTACGGTGTACCACCGTCAAACGAATGGCCTCATGGAACGCTTCAACCGTACGCTCGGTGATATGCTTTCAATGTACGTCGCCTCCGACCACACGAACTTGGACGGCTTCCTACCCTTCGTAACCTACATGTATAACACCGCTACGCAGACCACCACTGGGTTTTCACCCTATTTCTTACTGTATGGTCGGCACCCTTCGCACACCATCGACACAATTCTGCCGTATCGGCCGGATGCATCCGAGTTCGTGCCTATTTCTGCCACGGTCAGACATGCAGAAGAGTGCCGCGACCTCGCTTGGGCATTTACTACCAAAGATCAAGAGCGCCAGAGGAGCACTCGCAGTGACGCCACTTTCACGCTCACCTTCAATCCGGGAGCGCTCGTGTGGCTCTCAGTCCCTTTGACTGCCCTTGGCCTCTCATCAAAACTGGTTCTGGTTCCGAATTATGAAGGCCCTTATCGTGTCATTGAACGTGCATCTCCTGTGAACTATGTAATAGTACCAGTAGAGCCATCTTCAGACATGCGCTGCCATGGACGAGACATTGTCCATGTCGACCGTCTAAAGCCTTACTACGACCCGCTCATAGTGATGAACTGTTAGGTTGCCGGACGGCTCCCTTATCGCTCCCGGGGGTGATTGTAGCAAAGAAGAGACGCTAGTAGGTTGAGCGCTCTTGATCGGCAACGGCTCTCATGCTTGAAAGCTGTTACTGCGCTGACCGTTGACGTTGCGCTGCTCCAAGCTCTGTCGAATAAACACCTTTAGACATGGAATACCAGCCCGGCGACCGTGTGTGGGTTTGGACCACAATACGCCCAACAAGGACTTTTCAACTTTCATTTCCGACTTTTCAAGATCATCCGACGTATTGGTGCATTGGACTATGAGGTCGTGCCAGACGGCATTTCGCAATAACTGCAGTGCTGCGTGGTGCCTCTTAAACCTTTCTACGCCTGCTGACGAACTTCAGGACAGTGCTTCTTTTTTTTTTCTTTGCTACTTTATTGTTTCCTGCTTTTGTTTTGAATTGCAGCATCGGGACAATGCTCTTTAAGAGGGGGGCATTGACACGTGTACTTATTTATCTCTTTCTGGCGACCACTTTTCACCAGGTAACAAATGATATCATCGTTATCGGTTGGCACAGGATGCGCCTACATGTATCGGAAGTTTCGCTAATGTTATCGTTGCTTCTACCTGTCGTCTATGTTCTCGCTGAACTTTGTGTAATCAGATTGTAGCGC
Source organism: Dermacentor silvarum (assembly GCF_013339745.2). Classification (NCBI taxonomy): domain Eukaryota; kingdom Metazoa; phylum Arthropoda; class Arachnida; order Ixodida; family Ixodidae; genus Dermacentor; species Dermacentor silvarum. The sequence goes on along the minus strand of NC_051164.1, from coordinate 9,438,052 downwards.
AATGTGAATCGTGTTGTATTTTCTGGAAGGAACACGAGCACCAGCGATTATGCTGGTACCTTTGACGAGTCGCGTATTAGAACTGATGCGCTTGATCAGATTATTGACGATTGCCAACTTTGCTCGCCGCTATCATTGTGCTTCAGTGTTACTTACGCTGCTGGGCACAAGTTTGCCCAATAAAGAGTTAAATTTGTAATTCACAGTTTCGACACTGCGTCGTTCTTCACCGTCACTACAACGTGACAATATGAATTGCATCTTCCTCATTTAGCCTCACAATGTCTGCCTGTCCCTCATCTCACCACGTGAGGGTGAGAGCAGAAGAGGGTGAGGATGCCCACTTGAAGGTGTCTGCTTGTGAGCCGTCTAGCTGGGTACATCAAAGCTGGCTGTTTTTCCTTGGAAAAACAAAATCTTGAAATGTCGTACCATTTTAGAAAAGCGAGGGCTACTTTGTATTTTTGCATTCCAGCTATCAACTTTCCATCACAGCTTTTAATTTATGTTGAAATATTATAGGACATCCAGCAACAATGAAGAAACTACTGAAACTGGCACAATATTAATGGCACAATTTCCAGCAATCCACTATCATTATCAGTTAGCGACATTTAGCTAAATATGCCATTTAGGGCGATGGCTGGCAACAGTGTTGAGATGTAAACCCTGCAGTGGAGCCGGACGACAGCTCACGCGATGCATGAGCCACCACAGCCGTCGATCATGCATTATCAAAGCCAGGACAGCTAACTATAGTAGAAATGTGCCTTCACCTGTTCAGTCACTGCAAGACTTGGTGCACGATTCAAAGCTGCCCCTGACAGCTACTGCCGCTGCAGCAACAAGTTGGCCGCAGATGCTCTCGCTTGAGACTTCCTCCAGCGAAGAGTGGCTCAGCTCGTCATCCTGTAGTGACTCCTGGGGGCCCTCTGTTCGGAAGAGAGACAGTTTCCTTCTCGAATATTGTTGCCGAAGGAGATGGTAAAGTCAAGGAGCACACAAGTGTCGTCATGTTCTTTCACTCTGCCTCCTTGATTGTGAGAGTAATTAAAGGTGAAATGAGTTCATCCACCCAATCGTAGCAATTGCTACAAAGGAAACCCATGCGGGTTCCTCGAAAGAAAAGCCTCGCAGCTGAAGAAAAATTCATCCTGGTCCGGGGCTCGAACCCGGGACCACCACCTTTCCAGGGCAGCCGCTCTATCATCTGAGCTAACCAGGTGGCTAGCAGATGGCAAGGCGAAGTCAAATTTATCAACAACTCGAAGCAAGGGAAAGTGACGTAATAGTTCAGCAGAATCCCGCTAGGTGGAGAGGAGAGAAGTAATTAAAGGGAAAATTAGACACTTTGCTTTGAGTTGTCGATAAATTCGACTTCGGTGTCACTATAGGGTGTCAATATCATCACGAACAGAGCTTTATTAATCAAGACATTGAGGTAAATGCAAGACACGTTTAGAGACTCCCCCGGAATATTCAAGTGCTATCCTGATGACGAAGGCACTACTCATAATTTTGTCAGTAGTACTCAACCACTCGTAATAAAGAGGTCATTGTATTGCATTACTTAACAAAAGAAGATACTACTTGTCCAGTTGTATTTTATTTTTCGAAAAAACTACTCATTGACGTTACTCTATACAACGACGCAGGCAGTTGAAAGGTTTTGTTTTCTCCACTCAGCATTCATCTCAAGAGAGAGACCATGCTACGAATTTCTTGGCATGATATGTAGTGTATTAAATTATGTATTAAATAATGGTTCCTTACCGAGAACTATTGCTGGATAAACAGAGATATGTTACCTGTGAGCTAGTGGAAAGTGCTTTTTCCTTTCAGCACTCTGCTTCCCGACACTCCAGTGAGACGTACTACACGTAGGAGGTTCCTCACTAGTCAATAAATAATTGTGTGTGCTGCACGTGTGACCTATTCTGATACATCATCGTCAAGATTCTGTTACAGTAGACTTCCGTTAATTCTACACGGGTTCATTCGATTCTGACTAAAGGTCCCGGCCAGCGCCTATGCATTTCTACGGGCCCAAACTTTTGTTAATTCGATCCTAAAAGTGGCCTTCGCCGGATGATTCGAACTTGGCCAGTCAGCACACACATGCCTGACCTCTATGGTGACCCCAATAGCGACTCTTTTAGTGAGAGCATCTATGGCTGTGTTCCAATACTCGCCTAAGACGGCAAAGTAGACTGCTAAGTGGGCAGCGGCCATCTTAAGTCTAGTTCCAATCCTCACGAATGCGTCAAACTAGACAGCTTCGCGAAGACAGCACCGAAGTCAGAAACGATGCAGGCTACTTTCCTGTGCAAACAAGATGGCGATTGAGCAGGATGCTTGGAAAGCGGACAGGAATGTCATCTGCGCACAAGAAAACGTAGACGTGCTTTCCTACACCCTTAATGTAAGTCACATCGTGTTTTTCATATGTTCGCAAGCGCAAGGACTTAAAATACAGAAATAATGCATGCTCTTCTCAACTTTTTCTTGTCGCCGCGAGGTGGCGTCTCGTCGCAGCCGCGTCTTCCATAAGTCATCTAGACGGTTCAAAACGCGTTCCATTACATGGCTTCGAAGTTGTCGCTGCTGACTCTTTAGCTGTCTATGTAGGCAGCCTTCGATGCTGGCCAGAATTGGAACACACGCTATATCGGTTGAGCTTAGGAGGCCAGCGAATGTGTTGAGCACACATCATCTCCCATCTAAAAGTCCTATTTTCGGCCTGTCCTAGGAACATTTTTAAGCCACAACCATAGCTCACAATTCTGATTACGGTGTTTACCAGATCCAGGAATCCGCCTGTCTTTCCCACAATAACTGGGCTGAAAATTTAAACATTTCTACTTTCTTTAGGAGCTTTGATGTCATTTCTCTGTTAGTTTCCTACTTTGGACACACAGAAAATGGGCGCTTGTTTTGATTCGGGAGCGTGTTAGTATCATGCAAATACTGTCAAATACTTTGTGTTTTGCCATTTTTTTCTGCATCTTGTTTAATTCAACCCCACTGGACAATTCAATCACTTTCGTTCGTCACGTGATGGTCGGATTAATGGAAGTTGACTGTACCGATGACCAATGTCCTAACTGTCGCTTAATTAGATGTAGCTTAGTAGAGGTTTTGTTATCCCAAATGCATTGCCAATGGCTTCTTAGTTTTTTACAGAGGAAAGGCTTAAGATTGGTAGCAAGTACAGGTATGGCAGAGTTACTGTTCGATGTTGCTATGGATGTAGTGAATTCATCGAGAAGCATATTACCCTTGATTCCTCTGTGGCCAGGCATCCAGCATATTATATGTTCTTCAGATGCATAAATAGTGCACAAGGGTGAATAAAGTTTGTGGGAAAAATGCTTCGATCCCGTGGTCCATGGCCACAGCTCCAGTCCCGGCCGGCCGCACCCAAGGGCGCCGAGCCGTAGCTCGCGCGTCTCTCGCACCACTGCTCGCGCGTCCATCCTCATCTTTGTCCACGGTTGGCTCCGATCCACTATTCACGTCAGCGTTCCCACAAGTTCAAAGCCTTGATGATGCTTAATGAGTTTTGAAATATAATTCCACACTTTAGTTTGTATGATATTGCCACGGGGATGAGGGTAGCCAAAAGGCATATGAAATTATATTTACAAGACATATACAGAGAGAGACATCTGCAGGCGATATGGCAGAACAACAACACGAGCGCTGCTCTGATCGTCGCCGTCTTCCATGCTCGGCAGGATGCGTGCTTCAGTGCGCGGGAATAATGCATAACAATATGTTCCACTGCCGACAATACTGCATTGGCCTCAGCCATAAACATACTTTTTAGTGGATGCAGAACATTGAATTACAAAAATGATCGACGCCGGCATAAGACACGCTGGCATAAGACACGCCGGCATGCAACTTTGATACATTTGTGTAAAATTCCGGGCACTGCCACGGCGGTGATGGCCTTGCTGGGGTCTTTAGACAGTGTTGTAGAGGTGAGACACCCGCTTCTTCACTGAGCCTCTGCACACGCAGCGAGAAGGGCTCCCTCACTCTGGGGCGATTATGCAACAGTGTAGCACACGTGATGTCATATACAGTTGTGTAACAAACATGTTCAGGGTTCGAATGCACTTTCAGAAAATACGTAAAACTAGAGTATGCTGGCTAAGTGATCACTCATTCGATTCCACGTAGAGATGTTAAACAGGACTTGTCCTGAAGGCAACTATGGCCAGGCAGATGACTACCTAAATGATGAACAGGATTCAGCACCTCCAACACGCTCAGTGCAGCAGAGTGATAGACCACAGCGCCATAATCTAAACATGATTGTATGGAGCTCTTGTACAGGTTTATTAGACACTTGTTAACGATGTTGTGCTCGACAAAACTTTAAGAATATTCATTGTTTTTAAGCATTGATTCTTAAGATATTTCATGTGGGGTACGAAGGATAGTTCTGAGTCAAATATGACACCCAAAAATTTGTGCTCTGTATGTAGAGGTAAGCGCTGTCTATCGAGCTCAATACAGTGTAGACCGCTTATAACGTAAGTTGCCGGAGTCACGAATATCCGCACTATAACCAAAGCAACAATTTTCAAGGCCCACACATATGCAAAACATGTGCACTGAGCCGCCTCGCATATGTGACAGTTGGGGAATGTGGCTAGAACGTTTGCATTCAATTTACAGTCGAATCTCGTTAATTCGAACCAAATCACGCGGCGGTGCCTCCGACCGGCATTGCTCAGGCACCGCCATAGAGTAAAAGCTTAGGAGAGACCCCTTAATGTCGCGCGCGAACAAAACAAAACAAAACAAAAAAATGCGGCGGAAATTTCACTCTCTCTCAAATGGCAAGGTCGCCGATTCTGCGTTGCGCCGGAACATGCGTGTACGTGCAGACGTCTCAGCCATGCTACCGTAGCCACGCGTAGGAAATGGCAGTGAACCTTTCTTTCTCCTTTATGCTTCCTCTACATTCTAGTGACGTGTTGTGGCTACGGCGCAGAGGGAAGCAGCGGCGCTGTCCCAGGACGGCCAACGAAACTGCCCACGCCGGCAGTTTCGCCCGCTTCCCGATAACGCAGAAAATGAAACTTCGGGGAACTGGCGCCGCGCCGTCTGGAGCGCCTGCACGGCGGCGGGCGCGCACGGTGACAGTCAAAAGTGAGGGAGCTACGAAGGAGGGCAAGGGGAGCCACAGAAGCGGCGGAGTTGCCGAGGCGAAATCCGCTTCCCTGTCGCCCTCCTCCCTCACATTCCACGGTCTCCGCGTGCGCCCTTTGCCGTGCCGTGCCGGCGTCGCCCACTCCCTGAAGTTTCGTTTACTGCCGTTATCGTGAAGCGAGCGTTGGCTGGCGCTGGCAGTTTCGTGGCCCTCGCTCGCTATGCGCGCCGTGACATTTCATGACTCGCACTCAAGATTCTGGTTTCAGCCTCACTGGCTGTTCGTTCGCACCACGTGCCCTTCTCCTCCACTTCGTCTCTCTTTCTTCCTCGAGCACTCCTTGGGGCGCCCGTTCGAGGGGAACGTTCACCGCCTCCGCTGACTTCTGTACTCCCAGGCAGCTGCACTGTAACCGGTATTTCGTTTCCCGCAACTGCACTATAAGCGATATGTGTATACATGGAGTGCTATGGGAAAATTAACGGGAGTCTGAAAAGTGGTCGTAATACAGTATAGACCACGTTATAAGTGGTCTATACTGTATTAGCATCTGGGAGCAGGCCTCTCCTTCTCGTAAAAAGGATGCAGGAGCTTTTCTGGGGATTCACCAAAAGCCCAATTTCCTTATCCCATTTTGACACCCAGTTCTGGCCAAGCTGTAGCTGTCGCTCGCAAACTGTGAGGTTACACGATTTGAATCCTATTTGCACATCGTCAACGTATACTTTATAAAATATGGTACGTGGAATTGATAAGCGTAAATTCATTTTTACAATAAAAAGAATACGGCTTAGTACACCACCCTGTGGTACCCCAGTTTCCTGGAGAAATGGCCCAGAAAGAACATTACCAATTCTGACACAGAATATGCGGCTTGACAGGTAGCTTTCTATAACATTAAGCATGTTTCTGTGAATACCCATTTCTGACAATCTCGCAATATCTCGTTGCGCCCCGTTTTGTCATATGTCTTTCCATATCAAGGAATATGGACAAGTACTGCTTGTGAATGAAACCGTCATGGATGTTTGACTCTATGCATACGAGATGGTCGGTTGTAGAACGATCTTCCCCGAAATCACACTGATAAGGGTCAAGCATTTTATAAGATTCGAGGAAATATAAGATATGACAATTTATTATCTTCTCAAACAGCTTGCAAAGACACCTTGTAAGCGCTGCCATCCGGTATCACTTACACTGTAATGAATGTACAAAGGATGGTAGCACTTACAATAGTAGTGGATGGTAGCTATTGAATGAAGATGGATCTTTACCTTGTTTAAATAGTGGAACTACAATAGCCTCTCATGTTGAAGGATGGTTTCTGGCATTCCAAATGGTGTTAAAAAGTGCAAGTAGTGTTACAGTAAAAGCTCGTTACTACAAACACCACATTAACGAACTTTTCAGATTAACAAACTTTTTGAAAATACGCTGCTTACTTCTTATGGTTTCAATGTAGAAATATTTCAGCACTACGAACTTCAGAATACTGAACTTTTCAGAATAACAATTGTTATTCAGTTTCCATGTCATGTTAACAACGCCCCAACACTACCAGCGCCTCCTCTATTTTTTCTATGCCAGTGCAATTGCTCACTCCGCTATGGGAGCCGTTGGTCCGCCTTCAGTGAGTTGCCCCAATGTGACGCTACCCAGAGGGTACGACTGCTTGCGTCATGCGCACGCCACTGCTGTTCCGGAGGAGATGCGGTAGGCGCTTCATGCATCTGTCAGGATTACTTCCTTCGACTTCCGTTGTGAGGTGCCACCCAGAGGGTACTCTCCCCCATGAGCGTAAAGCAGGCGCGAGCGCTAGCGTACGGGAGAGAGTAGGAAAGGGTGATCGGAGAGGGTGGTGAACCGTTGGATCGGCCGCATCTGGCTGGCATTGAAAAAATAGAGGAGGCGCTGGTACTACGAACTAATATTCCAAAATGTGGGGACATTTAGATTTCCTATATCCTTCACAGCAGCCGAAACAGTAGGCCAGCAGACGAGGCGCAGAAAGCGGACGACATGGCGCATGAGTGCGGAAAACCTGAGACGGTGCACAATAAAAAAAAAAAAAAAAAGAAATAAAATGCGGGAGATGTTTGTTTATTTGGTTTATTGCGGAGGCGACGACACATCAGGTTTTGCGAGCGCATGCTCCGCCCAGACAAGTGTCACCTAGCAACGAAGGCAAGTCTCTGCTTTCTTTCTGCGCACGACTCTTTCTTTCGTGCTTCTTTCTGCAGCCATACTAGCTACGCACGAGGAGAAATGTAACCTCCGTACTCGCGAGGACGCCACACGGTTGCACTTTGCACCTTCCGGACGTTGTTTACACGCACTTTTTTTGTAATAATGCAGGTGTCCGTCTCGAGTGAGACATTTGCGGCGTCCATGGCAAGAAATGTGAAAAACAAACAAACAATAAAGATTGCGCTTTGGAGGCGGCATGGAGCTTCCTTTTCGTCAGTAGTTTTTTCATTGTTTGTTTTGGGTGCGTAACTGTTATACCGTGCATCGGTGGTGCGTGGCGGCGGAATCTAGGGAAAATAACAACAGCGCGGGCCAAGAGCCAACAGCGACGTTTTCGTGGGTAGCTCAAATGGTGACAACTTAGGAACTGATGGGTTGATGGGCGGAATGGTTCATTTTGGGGCTTTCACTATAACAACCAATTTACCGCGGTCTCCTGAAGTTCGTTATAATCGAGATTTTAGTGTAGCCCGTCACTTATACTCTGTCATTGATTGTACATTGCACACACTAAAGTGTACAAAGTTTCTTTTATTATGTCCCCGTTGTCATGAATATGAGCAAGAACCTTGTCAAGCTGCAAACAAGCAGCTTTTAGTTCTTGTCCCAGCGTTCAGTTTTTGTAAATGAATGAATGCGAAATAAAGTGAAATAAAGATTGATGTCACTGTGCAATTTCTTGATCATGTCATACACGATCCTGTCAGCTCCTGGTACAGAGCTCTGACATGCGGTCTATGAAGCTCTGAGCTCGGTAATGCTGAAAGGACATTTATAATGTTCAAACAGCGTGCCTTTTCAATTCAGTGCCTTACTTTCCGCTATTTCTTGATATTGTTGCGTCAAAGTGTGAAAAAGAGACGTGGAGGTCTGAAAGGAAAAAGGAGGAGACAACTGAGCAGCGGCCATTTACAACTCAAATGAGTGTCGCACCTAGGGCCAGTAACACCGTTCTTGAATGTGATAAAGGGTCCGCACAGTGCCTAAGTGACCAGAGGTAGGATCATTGTGAATAGCCCGAAGAATTGTAGGCTGGAAATGCTACAGCACCACTAGAAGGTAGCGTGCACTCGTGCTTCAGTAGTTCCTTTTATACAGGAGCCCGTCATGTACACAGTTGCTGCTTGTTGCAATAGAACTGGCCGTAGTGAAGAGTGGCTCCAATTTGGTGTCTGTCCACTGTTTGGCTTTGAGGACATCGATATCAGGAAAATCGGGTGCCACAGAGGCAACGGATAATAAAAATCGTCTGCGTCGCAGTTCATCGTGGAAGCAGCATCCGGGAAAGGTAGTCGGTGTCCGCATGTTTTCGACCACTCTTGTAGGAAACAGTGAAGTGGTATATTGCTGTAACTTCTGAGTCCATCATGCAAGGCACCCACAAGGGTCGCGGAGGTTCACGAGCCAGCACAGGAAATGGTGATCTGTGATGACTACAAATGGGCATCTGTACAAGTAAGAGCGAAATCGCTGAACTTGCATTGTGCTCACTCAATGTGTGCCTGAAAATAACAATGTCGTCAAGACAGCACATACAGATGTTCCACTTGAACCCACGCAGAATGGTGTCCATGAACTTTTCAAAGGTTGCTGGAGCGTTGCACAACCCAAATGGCATCTCACATTGAATTCGAATAATCCACCTCGAGTTATGAAGGCTGTTTTCTCCTTGTCTGCTGGGTGCACTGGAATTTGCCACTATCCCGAGCGTAGGTCCACTGAAGAAAAATAACAGGCTGAATGAAGGCAATCAATTGCATCATCAATCCGGGCCAGCAGATAGACATCCTTCTTAGCCATGGCATTCAATTGGCAATAATATCTAGTTAGCATCTTTAGTTACCATCCGGAGCTGCCCAAGGACTTCAGGGCTTGTATTATTTCATTTTTCATCATGTCACTCACTTGTTCATCGATCATCTCATGCTTGTTAGGCGAGACGTGATAAGGCTTTTGTCTTATTATGGCGTGTTCAAGATCTGTAAATCGAGAACATTCTGTCAGGCTGTGCAAAGTCGAACACTGCCAGATGCTTAGAAAGTGTATCCAATAAGGTATGGTGCTCCCTTCTGCTGAGTGACTTGTTTATCATAGACAGAAGCTTTGTGTCTGTGTGGTGAACGTCAACAGGTTCACACTGCGAATTCGTTAGTACGGCTACAGACAAGGACGTGCATTCTGTAAAGTAGGCGAGTTTCAAGACGCCTGGAACTGGAAGCGAGATGGGATCTGCGGAGCAATTAGCTGTCCAAAAGGCAGGACACCGGTTGCCGACTGAGACCACACAATGAGGGACAAAAATTTTCTTCTTCACGCAGTTTAGATGCATTGGCTCTACGGAGGCATCGAAGTTGTCTGGAACTTCACTGAGAAAGACAATCGAAACGCACTCAGCAGTCGATACAGGCACAACAGTATCTGTAGACACACGAAGCTCACCTAAACTGCACATATCCTCTAAGAGCAGAGACGAAACACGGCCATCATCAAAACTTCCGCCGTGTGGCAGTCAATGCCCAAAATCACTTTGTGCGTCATCGGGGAATAACTATAAATTCCGTCGCAAGAACTCCACCATCGAAGGATACTTCGGCAGTGCACACACAAAAGGGATGCAATGACTCACCGCCGACTCCACGAGACGTTGCACCCTGGTCCCACCGAAATGCAACTTTGCACCCTAAGAGACACACACACACCCTAAGAGACCTTTAAAAGCGAGACTCATTACAGATACAGTTGCTCTGGTATCCACTGTTAACAAGTTCGTCCTGCAGTGGACATGAATATAGGCTGATGATGATGATAAAAAAATATTGCGGCAGAATCCATCTCCCGGTGAATGTCGATGGTAATGCATTAGCACTGAACCAATATAGCGACACCACATATTGCCACCATCGAAGTGAGCTATGTATGAGGTGTGTACTGCAGCAGGACTCTTTGTGTGTGCCTAGTTTCTTATGATTATATACTACACAGATTTTTTTTGGTACCATGAAATGATTCGTGTGAAATTATATAGTACCAGATATTTATTGTAACTTTTTTTGTACTTCTCTTCAATGTGATTATAGCTTGCACATTTGTCCACTTCAATGATTGTATGTAGTTCACCACATGATGTATCAATCAGTAGGTCCGTGACCTAATGCTGACCCATGTCCAAGATACAGGGGGTGACAGCTGCCTAAAAGCAGGTTTTTCTCTCACTCCTCATATTCTGTATTGCACATGAAATAAACCTCTACTTCTACTCCTCTTTTGCGCTTCGATGACGATGATGATTTATTTGCATCCCCGTTGAAAAGGGGCAGTGACAAATAGTCACCTAGCCTGTTTAAGTTAATCACGTATGCTATACATGCTTTTCATTCTAGCATTCTTGTATATATCTCGTAAATCTTCTTTCTCTTCCTCAAAACTTCTCTATTTATTTATTTATTTATTTATTTCAGTATACCCTAAAGGTTAGAGGGCATTACATAGGGGGTTTATCCAACATCGTCAAAGCTAACGTTACAACAATATACAAGGTAAAAAAAGCGAAAAACATTAAAGGCAATCACACTCTGCTAATAGAAATAAAACATCTAAAAAAACATTATCAGCTCAACTTGGGTTAAAATTTCGTTTTATGCAATGCAGAACAATGCAATGGTTCAATGCAAAACACTGAAACTCAGCACTACGAAACAGTTCTTTTTAACTGTAAGTAAGTATAAAAACAGAGAAAAGAGAAAACAAAACAGGGCGAGCGATAAAAAGGGACGAGCACAGTTGAAGAGCATTCAGGGCATAAGATACGACCGAACAAGTTTCTGAAATTGATTAAAGTCCAGTTCTGTTGCAATGTCAGATTATTCCACTTGGTTGTAGTGCGTGGTATGAAAGAATGAGCGTATTGTGATGTGTGCCAAAAAACGCGTTGTACTTTGAAAGGATGATCATGACGAGGGAGTATAGTGGACGGGGTATAAAAAAAAATCTTCATCAAAGAATGGGTGGTGATAAAGCTTATGAAAGAAGCTTATGAAAGAGTGTTGGGCGCACTATTTTGCGATGAACTGACAAATTCTCGAGTTCAGCACGCTTTTTTAACTGTGTGACGCTAGTTGTTCGTGAATAGTCTGAAAAAATCAATCTTGCAGCACGATTTTGCAGGGCTTCAATATCATTAATCTGGATTGGTTACAGGCATAGGTAACGGTACAAGGTACAGTAGACCCCCGCTGCTACGTGCCCATAAGACTGACGCATACTGAACCTTTAAAACAAAAAGAATTCTGGGGTTTTACGCGCAAAAACCATGATCTGATTATGAGGCATGCCGTAGTGGGGCACTCCGGAAATTTGAACTACCTGGGGTTCTTTAACGTGCACCCAAATCTAAGTACACGGGTGTTTTCGCATTCCGTATCCATCAAACTACGGCCGCCGTGGCCGGGATTCGATCCCGCGACCTCGTGCTCAGCAGCCCAACATACCTTTTGCCGAATTAATGTAGTGTATGCTAGTTTCCTAATGTGTAGTGAGGCATTGATACGTTTTTCACGGACCCGTAAAAAGAAAGAAAAAAAAGAAAGAAAAAAAAACTTAGAAACTGGCAAACACAAGAGCCGAGAAACAGGAAAAATTTAGAAATGAAAGTAGTGGTGAACTGCACACAACTTTATTTTAATTCTTAAGTTTGAAAAATAAAAAGTCACAGTTTCGCCCTAAGGGCGAAGCAATGAATGCGATAGCAACACAGCAATGTCATACGAAGTAAGGTGAGCGGCCTTGGTAGCAATATGAATTGTAGTAAACATGAGCTGATTAAGCAAGCAGGTGTGCTGCGGCGTAAGTAGACCGACATGAAGAGAGACTCGATGACCACGAGAAGGCGCGTGTGAAACGGTGGTGTTGATGAGAAGCGCTTACCGTGGGCAGCGCGTGCGAAGAGACACACCTGTAGTGCTGCACTGCCGATCTGGGCAGCATTGCATGTGTAGCGTGCGTTGGAAAATGTGGCCCGACTATTACTAACTGAATGAACAAGCGTGGTATGAGCGCGCACAAACAAACATGAATAGATCACACTGAATGACTGCAGCCAACGACTGTCAAAACGCTGGCAGCGAGCGCATACGTCGCGCAGCGGGCGAAGGTACGTGCGGTCTATCGCTTCAACGGAAACTGAGCGGCGAATGCACGGCGCATAAAGGTCAGAGCCGTGTGGAGATAAGGGACGGTGCGGTCGAACGAACGACGAGCGCGGTTGTTGGCAGCGTAGAAGTGCGCCCCCCCCCCCCCCCCCCGCTCCCTCCGGCGCTGGCTTCCCGCTTCCTTGCTTGCGCGTGGGAGAGATAAGAGACTGTGCGGACGAGCGACGAGCGCGGTTGTTGGCAGAGAAGTGCCCCCCCTGCTCCCTCCGGCGCTGGCTTTCCGCTTCCTTGCTTGCGCGTGGGAGATTGAGTGCGTTCGCTCTCCGTGATAGCGCGCGTCCCCGCACGCTTCCGCTGGGGCATACGGCGCGCGGCGAAGATTTTATCTATACGGAACCTCACGGTGACGGCGACGGCAGAAATCCGGTTGAAGTGTCCATATAATTGCTATCGCAATAAAAAGATGCTGTTTCGCCCGAAAGCCGAAGTATGATTGATTGCGATAGCAAATTAGTAGACAGCTATATAAAGTAAGGATATAGTAGTTTTATTGTCCATATTAACTTGTAAACTTTCACTTATTAACTATATTAACAAGCATGGTGTCAGCGCACACTCTGCCCCCCACACCAGATGGCTTTCAAGATACGACCTGCCGCACAGTACGCAATTGATGCTAAAGGGGCTTTAGTTGATGCCGTGATGCAACGTGTGATGTGGGAACGGTCCCACAGTTATGAGGCTACAGTGAGGTTACCAATGCATTGGGTCCTATGGGAGCTATGCCGGCACCGGCCGAAAACGACGTAACAGCCAGGAAAACGCAGCACCCGGGCACGTAACAGCGGGGTTCTACTGTATCTTGTACCGCTACCTATGCCTGTAACCAATCCAGTCCCTGCTTTTTTTCCACTAATACTCTAAAAGTCTGTCGCTTATCTTGACTGCTGAAGAGTTGACAAATCCAAGAATTTCTGGAAGGTGTACGTTCCCTACAGGTCTCACTGGGTTTCGCATTTCATTAGGATGTGCTGAGTGGTCTACGAATTTTTGCTGCAGCCGACACATGACACATTTTCTGGTGAATATTTCTTCCGGCATGTCTTTGTCCTTAGGCAACCAGCTTGAGCCTCAAACAGCAAGGCACTTCCCTTCATCTTATCATACAGATTTTCCCCTCTAATTTCTTTCTTTCCCTTCTTGTAAATCTCCGTGGTCATTTTTGTTTACGTTCTTTGCATCCAATTCACCGTCTCTGTATCTCTCATTATCTTTTTGATGACTCCTGGTTGCCATTTATACTTTCAATTACCTTGTACTTGGCTGCCAACTTTCTTGATGTCTTCCATTCTGTGTCCACGCTTCTCAGGTACAGATACTTATGCACTTTAGCAGCAGCCCATTTTTTTATCCATATTCCTGAGTATTCCTTCAAAACCAATTTTGCTCTGGCGCTTCTCTGACTTGAAAAGAGGCTCACCCCAAGTCACCCTGCACTGCCTCATTTGTGGTTCTGACGTGGGCTCCGAAATGCAACCGGCCTACCGTGTCACCAGGATTGAGCATTAAAAGCACTAAAAAATCATCAACATATCTAAAAACATTACAATGATTTTTTCTTGCTGCATTTCAAGTACACTGCAGTCAAACTTGGATAAAAAGGTATGGCACCAACACCGAAGCAACACCAGAACCGATACAGATACCCCCCTCCTGAATGAAGAGCCCATTGTTAATGGATATGACAGTCTTCAATAGCTAAAACGCAAGAAGTTTCATAAATGAATCAACTGACAAACAGAAAAATTTCATAAAAGCAACCTTCCCGTTTTCTTCCATGAGTTCGCCGACTGCTACGAACAGGTCTGAATATGGAATTGAATAAAACAACTCCTCAGTACCGATAGACATCGTAGCCTTGGCTGGTTAGAATTGAACCAGTGCACAACATTTATGGATGGAAAATGGACCTTAGAGGGACAGTGCCCACTGCAAGTACTCGCCAATCAAATTCTGCCAATCAAGCCTCCTTCTGTGACTGTGGCCCTAAATGAAACTTTTTTCGAGGCCTCAAAGTTGCAGATTCTGGAGAAGTTTTATTGCTCCAGACTTGGCCCTTCTAGGAGACATATCAACAGGCCTAATTCTTCTGAATGGCTCAACAGGCTTTTCCTTGAAAAAGACCCTTTGGGAAAACAACAAACCCACCTTGCTTGTCGGACTGTGCCAAGGTCAGCTTGTTACTGCTGAAATATACTCGATTACCGGCCTGAGGATCTTGTCCTTAAGTCCTTGATAAGTTGCCTTGCACTTCGGCAAACAATAGACTCCCTCCGAAAGGGCCCGGTCTATTTCATTCATCGGAGCATTCTCCGCTAGTTGGCAAACTGAGGCTAGAAGTCCAGGGCCCATAGCCTGTAACTTGTTTTGAAGTTGTTGTGGGGTGCGCTTTTAAGAGAGTAAGGCACAGAGATAGACAAATAGGAGCGTTCTAACAACTGACTTCTACTGAAGCACTCCGTGTTCAAATATATACACAGTGGAATCTGGTAATTACGATCTTCACGGCAACTGGAAAATAAAGCGTATCATTCAAAAATTGTATCATCCGACGTATTATCCAAACAAACTGTATTACTGGGGAAAAAAAAGAAATGTATTACAGTTAAACCTGCTTATAACGAACCTCCATATAACGAATTCCTGGATATAACGAAGTTTTTCTATTCCCCGCCGTTACTCCATAGAAGCACATGTATTTGAGACTTCTACGTAACGAAGTGGCAGCGGGAGACCCCTTCGATATAACGAATTTTTCCCGCCGACAACCTAGAGATTTCGCCCCAAATTTTGTCATTTTTGCGCGAGCAGCAACCTGAAGCACCTTCTCCGCCGCGACGGAATGCGAAGCGAGCGCATGTGTGCGTGCGTGCGAGCGTGTGCGAGGCGGGCCTGCATCCCTCGACCTGGCGATCTTACCGCCGCGGGCGTGACCTTTCCCGCCTCCCTTCATTCAAACCTGATCCTGCCGCTTGCTGCAGCTGGCCTAGCCCGCCTAAAGTCCCCCGGGACTTTAAGCCTGCCAAGCTGGCACTCTCCTTTTCCTGTTGACGTTGCCAACCCGCTGGCAGACGCTGTGACACATCACACTCTATTGAGCGTAGACATGCACTGTCAAGCGCTGGCGGCGTGTGGAAGTGCCGCTGCAGAAGCGAGCGAAGTGACCTTCGTGCCGTTGTCTATTGTTTCAACGCAAACTGAGCACCGAGAACACACAGCACGCACAAAGCTACGAGCCGCCGATGCGCCCACACTGCTAGACTGCCCCAACGCAGATCGCTTTCAGGATATGGCCCGCGCGACTGCGTGCCACCGCGCAGTACGCAGTTGATGCCAGAGTACAGTACAACGCCGCCCGCTATCCCTCCCCCCTCGCTCCCTCGCCGGTGCCTCGAGCACAACGGAAGAAGGCGCGCTTCCTCCCTGCTTTTCTTTCTTGTGCGCGCGAGATTTAGACAGGCTCGTTGGCTCCCCTTGCACGTTTTCACTCGCACATACAGCATAGGGCGCGCGGCGACTGCGTTATCGCCCTTGGACTTTATACGGAACCTCTATAAGCCAAAGCAAGTTTTAGGATCACAACGTGTCATAGACATCTTTAGATAGCAAATACGGATCTCAAGGGCCACACTTTTGGTGGCGGAAACCGAAAATACGTCATAGTTGTCGCCTCCGGCGCTTTGGGCGGCCAATGCCATCGCGAAGCCACCAAGCCAAGTGACATGAAAAGTCAAAAAATGGCCGCTCGGGCCGGCGCGGGGTGGCACTTCGCAACATATGATGCGGGGACGGTGTCACAGTTGCGACGCAACAGCGGGGTTACCAATGTCGTTTTCGGCTGGTCCCGGCACAGCTCCCATAGAACCCAATGCATTGGAAAGAACCAATGCATTGTGTTCTATGGAGCTGTGCTGGGACTGGCCGAAAATGGCGTAACAGCTGGGAAAACGCAGCACCCGGGAACATAACAGCGGGGTCCTACTGTAACACTATACGACGCTACGACGCCATCGTGACACTTGCTCTTCGTTTCCGATGCCTCGCGCTTGTGCCAAACGACACGCGTCCACGCATCCAGTACCTGGTGTGACATTCCAAGGATGAGTGCTTCGATGAAAATGGAAAACGGGTGCGCTTTACAATCGAGGGCGCGTTTGAATCGAGTAAATATGGTAAGCGTCTCTTTTTCGAATTTTTGTGCCGAACCTGCATATAATGAAATCCTCTTTATAACGAAGTTTTTCGGGAATTTGTAAATTTCGTTATATCCAGATTTAACTGTATCCCGAAAAACATAATATGCAGAATCATATCAACGAGGTTCCACTGCACGTCATCATACGACAGTGTGATGCATCTTATCTATGTTATTCACGAGTTTACAAGAAAATGTCTTTTTCTGTCAGCAAAGCGGATGGTGTGCTGACACACTTGGCCCCATTGCTGATTATGGCTGTCAAGCAGGCGCGGATCCAGGGGGGATGTCTGGATGTCCTGACCCCCCCCCCCCCTCAGATTTCTGCATCGCCCCCTCGCTGACAGGGGGATGGCCCTGTAGCAAAAAGAAAAAAAAAAATGTGGCCACCAGCATTCTTCAAAAGTATTTTTCGCGAGTACCAGTGGTATCAGCCATGTAGAAGTAAAGCTAGCTCGTTCACAAGCTTAGTTGTATTCCGTAGGAGTGTGGTGTCGCGACGTTGCCGTAGTTATTTTTTCTCATGAACACCTTGGACCTCCTGGTGCCTGCCGTGCCTTACTCGTCCTGTCGGTGGCATTGAATGAATGAGGGGACGTCCCTTTTGCCAAACACGCCGAGGTCTGCTCGAGCGCCTTCGCGCCTGATTAACTTAGTTTCCCCTTGGGGTGTCAACGGTTGCCTCATTGGCTGTCATCGGTTCCGCGACCAACCTGCTTAATGAAAGAGATCTCTTGCTGAAGTGTTCATATATAAATAATAACAACTAACAGCTAAACTAAGAACTACGCATAGGCAACTTTTTTTAACTGTAGCACTCATTGTGATCACAGTTACACGTTGACAATATCCAGTACGAGCACAGTACCATTCATACGCTACAAGTTTTTCATTGTAACTTCGCAGTTTTATTGTCGTACATTAAGCATAGGAGGCTCAAGCCTGCCGGATCCGTTTATCTGAGTGGGCGTTCTCGCGGAGTGGGGCGAAGCCTCGAGCCGCGGCTGCGAAGTGGGGGAGCGTGACGTCAGCGGCCAACGCCAGCGCGCGGGCCTAGGATGGCGTCGCGTGGTTACAGAAACAGGAGCAGATGCGCGCCTTGTGTAAAAGGATGACGTCGCGTGGGAAACAAAACATGAAGACGCTGGCTCGCGCTCTCGCCTACTACGCCACATCGTTATTCTTGTAGGTGGCGTCGTGAGTCTTCATACGCAGTGATTCGCATATCGTAAACAACCAGCGTAGTGGTTGCTGCGTTGGAGCTGAGCGTTACGCCCGTATTCAAGAATGTTCCTCTAGTCAACACACCACCACGACTCAAGAGAGAAGATGGCACCGCCATCCCTCCACAGAAGTGGTCACTGAGCTTCATGATCATTCACGGGAATTCATCAGAATTGTCACGTCTTTATTCTCGATTATTCTGCGCAGTACGACAATTGAAATTTGGAGTCTGATATCTCGGAGCACGGACACGTTAGAATAATTCTTCCGACTGATACTGTGTAGAAACTCGACTGTCTCTAAGTTTTCAATACAAACATACCCACTTACTGCAGTCAACAAAAATAATTGTTCAATTTTAGTTAATTGGGCTGCTCACAGCGATAATTATCATCTCACTTTGTGCCCTCCTAGCCACATAACTTATTTGCACAGGTGGTCTTCGCGTGCCTCCCAGTGCCTAACTTTAACAAAACAATAAAGCTTAGTTTTGAACACCCTGTATTATCAGGCGCCGCCGCCAAGCACATGGCTGTATTGGGTAACGTCCTTTTCCTATAAGCTCGGAGAAACCGATATGTGGCTTCGCTACAGGTCTTCTGCCTCTTTCTGGGGTTTTACGCACCAAAACCAGTTCTGATTATGAGGCACGCCGTAGTGGTAGGCTCTGCATTAATTTGGACCACCTGGGGTTCTTTAACCTGCACTACAACGCAAGAACACGGGCGTTTTTGCATTTCGCCTCCATCGAAATGGGGCCGCCGCGGCCGTGAGGAAAAACGGTAAATTTCGGTAAATAAGAAAGGCTACTTCTATCATCATCATCATTATTGACAGAAGCTGACCCCCCCCCCCCCCCCTCAGAAAAAACCTGGATCCACCCCTGCTTTCAAGCACGCATTTAGCTTTGTGCTAGCTGATTACGCGGCGGTTTGAGAAGAGCTGTGAGCAACCACAGTTATTATTGCAATGCACTGGCAGGTGCCTCTTCCTGTAACGTGCAATGTTTTGTTTGCGCACTCTTAGCTGGTCATTTCGGCATCCATCTTAACGTGCAACAATGGCTTTACATCCAGCATGTGCACTGGCCTCCGAACTGGACAAAAGGAGCGGGCCCCTCTGACGAGCAGCTGCATCTGGTCGCCTCATTTCAAGCGTAGAAAAATAAATAACTTTATGCTTACATCTGTTTTGTCTTACTGACAATTTGCAGAAAGATTGCATTTTATTGTCAACATGGTTCATTATAACCCATGGCACTGTTGCCTCTTTCCTGTTTCTTTTAATTACAAGTTTGCCTTCATCTCTGGGAGGAGGAAAAGAAGAAAGGAAACGTAGGCAGGTCGATGAGAAAGGCAGGTGTTGCCAAGGCACAGACAAGTGTCGCTGCCTCTTGGCAGCTGCTGAAAGCAGATCAGCCTTTCCAGCAATGTTGCAATGCGGGAAAAGCGGTCAGCTTGAAGATGCATATACGCCTAGAAGTGATTGGACAGTATGGGGGCAACTGCCGTCTGCAGAAAAGCGTTGACGCTGCACAATGGTATAATAAGGACAAAGATGAAGAGGACATTGTGCAGCACATGTGCATGTAGATGGAGAAAAACAACTAGAAACAACTAGCGCATCGGCGTTCGGGTCACAGTTTTGTACAATCACGTGACCAGCTGTGTCTACAAACCAACTGGACGCTCTTATTGCTCTCTGAAATCGAAACTTGGATTGGTCGCTATAAACAAAAATTCAAATAATTAATCGCCAAGCGATAACACAAATGAGGTTACGTGCCATGATAACTAGGTCATAAGCTACTTATTACAACAGAAAGGACAAAATCCAAAATGTTTGTGTTAGTACTGAGATTCTCTGACAATTTCGTGACTTTTTTAGGTGCCCGAAATTTCTACGACTTTCCAAGTTCTGCAGGTTGCCAGACAACCTGTCTAATGCAACATTTCTTTTTTCCTATGTGTGCATGGGCTCCACAATAGCTACAGCCCTCCCTTCCCCCCCTCCCTCTGAAAAAAAAAAAAAAAAACACAAAGAAAACATGCAATCACCAATAATTTCCAAAGAAATAAAAATAAACACCTGACACAGCAGTGGTGGACACGTGGTGCGTGACTGTGACCGGAATGGGGTCGGACGAGGACGTTGTCTCACTCCCGTCAAGCTCCTGGAGCCTGCAGCGGCATGCCCGGTAGTAGTCCTGCAGCTGGCGTGCTCGCCGTTGGAAATCCGCCGCTTGGTATGTGGACTGGGCTGGGTCCTGGGGGGTCGACAGCAGATATGAGCACACCACCAGACACAAATGGCTTGGTTGAGAAGAGCTCGACAAGGTTGGCATGAGCGTAGTTGGCGCTTGTTTGAAAGATGGCAGTAAATGCTTGCGCCACCTTCTGGCCTCGTACAATTAGACATGACCCGACCTCATCAACTTCATGGAGATGCTCGCCATATTGAAGTTTGCTAGCATGCCAGAAGACATCCAAGTGGTGAGAGTAGACATTAATTCGTGGACAGAGTAAGGCACCAATATTGATGGTGAACCATTGCACTGGCATCTTCACTCTGCTTTTTGACACTGACCGAAGACGAATTGTTAAAAGGGAATGCTTGACCACTTCCCCAGCAGTCCCTATGACAGATTTACTCTACAAATTCATCCAATTTCAAGCAGGCACAAACAGTAAAAAACTACTAAAGCAAAATTTATCAGGCAAATGATCCTGTCTTTCCAAATAATACAGGTCAGCATGCGTACTATAACATATTAGCCGACAGGTATGTCAGTGGTCGGCTCTGTTCTCTGCTGAATTATTGCAGTTTAAACAACAACAGCAGCCTACATTTATGTCCACTGCAGGACGAAGGCCTCTCCCTGCGATCTCCTATTACCCCTGTCTTGCGCTAGTTGATTCCAACTTGCGCCTGCAAATTTCCTAGCTTCATCACTTCATCTAGTTTTCTGCCGTCCTCGACTGCACTTCCCTTCTCTTGGTATCCATTCTGTAACTCTAATGGTCTACCGGTTATATATCTGACGTGCTACATGGCCTGCGTAGCTCCACTTTTTCTGCTTAATGTCAACTAGAATATCGGCTATGCCTGTTTATTCTCTGATCCACACCGCTCTCTTCCTGTCTCTTAACGTTAGGCCTAACATTTTTGGTTCCATCGCTCTTTGTGCAGTCCTTAACTTGTTCTCGAGCTTCTTTGTTAACCTCCAAGTTTTTGTCCTATATGTTAGCACCCATAGAATGCAATGATTGTACACATTTCTTTTCAATGACAGGTGTAATCTCCCAGTCGGAATTTGGTAATGCCTGCCGTATGCACTCCCAGCCCAATTTTATTCTTCTATAAATTTCTTTCTCATGATCAGGGTCCCCTGTGAGTAATTGACCTAGATAAACGTACTCCTTTAGAGACTCTAGAGGCTGACTGGCGATCCTGAATTATTGTTCCCTTGCCAGGCTATTGAACAATGTCTTTGTCTTCTGCATATTAATCTTCAACCCCACTCTTACACTTTCTCAGTTAAGGTCCTGAATCATCTGCCGTAATTCGTCCCAACGGTTGCTGAATAGGACAATGTCATCTGCAAACCGAAGGTTGCCGAGATATTCGCAGTTGATTCTCACTCCT
This sequence comes from Dermacentor silvarum, assembly GCF_013339745.2. Taxonomy (NCBI): domain Eukaryota; kingdom Metazoa; phylum Arthropoda; class Arachnida; order Ixodida; family Ixodidae; genus Dermacentor; species Dermacentor silvarum. The sequence continues at coordinate 9,416,364 of NC_051164.1, read as the reverse complement.
AAGCCTTCCCAATCTAAGAGCTTGCATACTTAAACAACAAAGAGCACCTTAATAACCTGCGAGCACAAATTAGCGTTCAAGCACATAATTACAAAGCAAGGCTTTCTATGCCTTCTTCCCAAGAGTTTGACGTGTCTGCTTGGTTGGCTTCTTGCCGAGTAACGTGGGCCGGCCCTAGAAACAGTACAATAGTAAACTGGGCTGGTGCAAAAGGTGGCACGATAAAGAGTGGGCCCTTCCCGAAGGCGGGGTGTAATCCGTGGATCACGTGAGTAGTGTAACTGCCGATCTGCGAGCAAGTGCGCAGTAGCTATGCGGCAAGACATGTATATCGTTAACTGCTTCACACAGATCCCAAAATGCGCGTTGGAACCGATGTAGCGAAGACCGGTTTCCTTCACTTGGGCACAGCACTCAAAAGGGACCTGACGCTCCCGAAAAAGCTTGTTGGGTGGCACCGATAGCAACGTCACAATGTGGCCTTTTTGTGCACTTTGTGAGACATCAATATGTGGCACAGTCACCGCTGGCTAAAAATGTAACATGCAATTTATGTTCTCATGATATGTGAGCACTATGAAAAAAACTACATCATTACGTGTTACAGCTATTTTAAGTATTGCTTTATTATCCCACAGCCATAGACTAGCCCTGACAGCGTAGGCAAGTGCTGCCCACAGCCACATACTACGCGACACCACCCACTGCCTCGGCCAAGAACAGTGTTGGCGGCTAACACTCCCAGGCCACATCTTGCTTGTAATGCCCAAATACTAGTACTACAGTGTAGACCGCTTATAACATAAGTTGCCGGAGTTGCGAATATCTGCATTATAAGCGGTACCGCACTATAACCAAAACAATGATTTTCAAGCCCTGCACGTATGCAGAACATGTAGACCAAGCATGTAGACACGCTTTGTACTATCGCGCGCACATCGTGATTACGTTTTCGCCATTGAGCTGGCGAAAACATAATCGCGATGTAGCCAGTGCTCTTCAAGCTCGACAGCTTTGCACCGAGTCAAAACGAAACAACTGTTTGCCGCAACCGCTGTGGAAAGAACCATGACCGCTATCGAGGCGATTATGAACGGCGACAAATTCGCGGTGCTGAAGGCACGTGCCCAACGCACGTACCGAGTCTGAACAAATTAACTTCCATTCGCTGCAACAACTGCAGTCGAAACCGCGGTTGCTATCTATGCGATCATCGATGGCGACTATGCAGTTTTTTAGGCACGTGGCCAACGCGCGTACCGTGTAAAAACGAAACTACTGTTCGCTGCAACCGCTGAGGAGAAAACCGCGGCCGCTATCGACGCGATCGTGGATGACGGCTACGCAGTTACGAAAGCACGCGGCGGTTAACGCATTTTAGACGTTTATAAACTGCGCAAGAAAACGAAGACACAAGAAGGAAAACACACACGACACCACGAGCGCAGACTGCCAACTGTTTATTTCTGGGATAGCAAGCAGCATATATTTCACTCATGATCCAGAACACGTGCCCCCATTGACACATGTGCCAATAAACACAAAAAAACAAAAACAAAAAAAATAATATATCTGCTGTGTAACCTTGTAAACAGGATTGCGACAGGCGATCACCAAACTAACCAAGAGCCGTTCTTGCTGCGTCATCAAATGAGGGAGAGAAAACCATGAGCACGTGAATGAAATGAAAATGGCAGATGTCACTTAACAAATAACCATGGTAAAGGTGTGGGATGAGGTGATAAATACGTTAGAAAAAAATAATAATAAAAAAAGAAATATAATCAACAAATAATACATCAAACAACAAATGTAGAGGCGATGATGTGATAAAAGGCATGAAGGATAAAGAAAAAGCTTTAAAAAATAATAACACGAGATGTAAAGATGAAGTCGACGAAAACTATAAATGTGGCTATGAAAAGCATAAAAACATGGTAAAAAAGGTAGCGCTGAGGCGTTGTTTCAGTGTAAAACCAACGATAAAAAATGACACAATGACGACAATGGGGGCACGTGTTCTGGATCATGAGTGAAATATATGCTGCTTGCTATCCCAGAAATAAACAGTTGGCAGTCTGCGCTCGTGGTGTCGTGTGTGTTTTCCTCCTTGTGTCTTCGTTTTCTTGCGCAGTTTATAAACGTCTAAAAGCTATGAACCAACTAGCCCACCAGAACGTCCTACCGGTTAACGCAAGAATACAGGCTTCAAAGACACAAATAGGCTCGAAGCATCCAGGCGTTGCTATCATTCACGTACGATTTCAACTGATGGCTGTGGCGATGCGTACTCCGCCGCTTCGTTTCGGTTGGACGCTAGCGCCGTTCTTGCTCTTTTGCATCGCACATTTGCGGCGCTCCTCGCTCACCGAGCTCCGAAAGTAGTCCGAAAAACGCATGTGTGGCCAAATAAGTCCGAATTAACCGATTTTCCGAATTAGCTTTGCGGGACACTACTTAAATTGACAGCGTCGCTTTCGCTTCACAACACGCATCGCGATGGGTGCACAGAAACTGAAGCCGCGTTCAGTGCAAAACGCACCGCTGATAAGCAGCCAAGCAAAAGGTTTCTCCGTCGCCTAGACAACCTATGCACGCGTTTGTTTCCGGTCGTTTGCTCCGCGTCTCATGCTCCTCCTCCGCATCGCCCTCGTTGATCTCCTCTCCCATCGGTGGGCGCACCTTGTTGAGAAGCGTGCTCGCTGTCACTCTTGTCGGCGAGATTTTCCCGCAGAAGCCGCATTATAACCAGTACTTCGTCTCACGCGGCTGCACTGTAAGCGGTATGCGTATACATGGAGTTCTATGGGAAAATTAGCGGGAGTCTGAAAAGACCGTATTATATCCGGTCCTGCACTATAAGCGGTTACGTTATAAGTGGTCTATACTGTAGTACCTAACAGTAGCGCACCCAGGATCTCTGCCAGGGCCATGTTGACAGTTTGCCAATACCATCTAAACAGCACTAATTTCGATTTCTTCACGGGAAATTGTCAAAAAATGCGCTCTTTGCGAGTGTGCAGACGATTGCGCGTCTTACATCTTAGTTGCAGCACTCAAATGCGTTAGGAAAGAAAGGGGGTTAAACAAAAGGGGGGGTTAAGTCGGCCTCAGGGGGGGGGGGGGGGTTATAACCCCTGAATCCCCCCCCGTCGGTGCGCCACTGGTACCTAAAAACAAGTGGCCAAATAGATGATGCCGCAGTAGCTTAGTTAGTGAGACACTGCACATGTAACGTGGGATCATTCCCCCACCTAGAGCAAGTTATTTTTTCATCCAGCTTAATTTTCCTTTACTTAATTATTTTTACATTTAAATTAATTGTAACAATTACCTTGCCCTTTGCTTTTTGTGACTTCATTTGCTGTCACTTGGTATCGTGACTTACGTACACAGTGCTGGAAGCTCTTTCTCACATCTTTAGCTAAAGATTTTAGTTACTACCCACAGAAAATTCTGGCAGGTGATAAACCCTGAACATGTGCCAATTATTGCTCTTACTAACGAGTTGAGTGAATTGTGACGGAATTAAGCTGTGCTGACATATTTAGCAACACGTTTTTGTTTGTATTCACTAGTGAAATGGAGACACTTCCTTTTTCACCCACCAGAAATATACAATGCAAGATGTCAGCCATCACATTTACAGCAAGTGGCCTTTTATCTGTAATAGAAAATATTAAGTTGTCTTCATCAGCTGGCATCGACTACATTAACTCCGAACTACTAAAAAACACGAAACATATTTCTGCACCGTTTCTGTACTTATTATTTTCAGTTGCTTTCCACAGGCAAAATGCCAGAGGAGTGGAAGATGAGGAAGGTCATTCAAGCAGGGGTAGGACTGCCCAAAGTCGTTTTGGAGCAATTTTTGGAGAAAGTAAAATTGCAGTTTTGGAGCAGGTCAAATGGAATATGGCAGTGCACATTGAAACCACATCGAAACACAGAATAAACCAACACGAAGCGCATAGTAGAAGCGTGCTTTGTAAGTATAGCATACTAGAGTATGGAAGAGTGGGGTGAGGCGGCGGCACTGCACATGCTTTCTTGCAAAGCCGAAAACATCAGTGGCCCTACGATCAAACTAGATATTCCCGTTATCAAATTATGCAGTTCAATCGACGCGGTAACGTAATTTCTGGGTCACCATATGTCACCACAAACCCAGTAAGCTGCAATCAACCCTGGGCTGGTATAATGTGAAACTACTCCGATCTGTTTTTTTTTTGCAATAGCAATTATATGGACACTCCAGGCGCATTTCTGCCGTCATCGTCGACATGATGTTCCGTATAAAGTCCCTGTCATCGCACGCCATCGTATGCTGTATGTGCGAGTGAAAACATGCGAGGGTGAGCAGCCCAAGGTGGCTCAATCTCGCGCGCGCAAGGGCAGAAAGCGGGGAGGAAGTGCGCCGTCTTCAGTCGCACGCAAGGCGGGGAGAGGGGGGTACTACTCCGGTGCGGTCGTGCGGGCCGTATCTTGAAAGCGATCTGTGATGAGGACAAAGTAAGAGTGCCGATAGCTTCATGCGCACTGTGTTTTCACCGCTTAGTTCGCGTTAAAGTGAGATGCAACTGCTGCGCTTCCTCACTCCAGTGTTTTGACAGCAAATTTCTGCGGTCATCGAGTGAGATCTGTTCATGTTTGCATGTGCGTGCTTGACATTGTGCTTGTTAATTTAGTTAGTAAGCGAATGTTTGCAAGTTTATACGGCCAATAAAAATACTATCCCTACTTCGTATAGCTATCGCAGTCGATGCTTTGCCTGTGCGCGAAACTGCGACTTTTTATTCCAAATCTGCCATTAGCCCTTCGTGATAGGTCAAAATGGCTCAGGCCTCGCCCATATGGGCATAACAACAGATTGAAAATGTTTTACGTTATACCGACTCTGGGAACAGAGAATGCCTGGCCACTGAAATCGCTGCAGCGCTCGCCTCCCTAACCTCTATTTCGCTCGCAGCGGCCTCAGACTATCTTAATTTGTTTTGCGCCTCAACTAGGAAGCGCCGCGCTGTTCGGCCCACCCAACCGTATTCTATACCTCTAAATACAGCCGCCCTGGCCGTTCTGACAGTAGTAACAACTGGCGGGACTGGCCGCGTGCGTGCCAGCCTCTTTTTTTCGAGAACAAATCCACTCGCTGTTTACGGCCACTGCCGGAGCACCCATACCGAACTTGTTCTTTGTGCAGTGTGGCACAATTTCAGTCAATTTTCTGTGTTTGGCGCAGGAATTAGCGTTTGCATCAAAATGGCACATTTGGCTCAGGAGTCCCACCCCTGAGTCTACAAATCAGGTACCAAAAATACTCCACTAAATTACCAGCCCATCTCATTGACAAGCGTTTCCTACAAGGTCATGCAGCATGTAATCTACTCTGATATTATGACCTTTCTAGACACTATCAACTTTTTTCATCCTTTGCAGCACAAGTTCCGCAGGGGCCGGTCTTGCGAGACCCAGCTTGCACTATTTCTTCATGACATTCGTGCTAATCTTGATGTACAAACAGAGGCCTTACTTTTGGATTACGTGAAAGCGTGTGACAACATATCTCATCAGTGCCTATTAGTAAAATTTTCTCATTTGCACCTGCATTTTGACAGTCGAATTCCATTAATGCGATCCTTATGGGACTGACAAAAATTATTGAGAAACCTGGCAGGTTGAATTAAACAAGATGCAGAAAAAAACACAAGAACACAGTGCTGATTAATTTTGCAGTATTTTCCCAATTCTAACAAGTCCCAGAATTAAATGTTCACTTTCTATGAGTCAAAGTAGAAAACTAGCATAGAAATGACATTAAAGTTCCCAAACAAAGAGGAATCTAATGCGCACTCCATTTTTTAGCAAGAATAATGGGCGGGGCCTAATATGTACTGCACAACGACAGCCGGTTTCCTAAAGTCAGCTTCGGCAATACATTCATGCTTATGCGGTAAAGCATACAAATGCTGCGAAGGTGGTTTTAGCAATGAGTTCGATGGCACCGCGCAGGCAATTTTCGAACTAATTTTCTTGAAAAGAAAAAGAAAAGGCATATGTTGGAATTGGGCAAATACCATAATCACAGAATGTAAGCTACGGTTATTGCTTGAAAATTCCTAGGGCAGGCAGAAAATAGGCGTTTTCCACAGGAAATGACGTGTGTTCAACAAATTCACTGTCCCCTAAGCTATGCCGAAACAGACGCTGCCGATAAAGGTGTCATTGGGGCCAGCTGCATATGTGCCGACTGGTCAAGTTCTAATTATTCGGCGAAGGCCAATTTTAGGACCGAAATAACGAAAGTTTGGGTCCATAGGAATGCATGGGTGCTGACCGGGACCTTCGAGAAATCGAATTAACAGGATTTGAATTAACGGAAGTCTACTGTATCCTAAAATGGCTCAAGCAATTTTCTACTGACTGCTAGCAGTATGTTTCGGTTACCAACCACGCTTCTAACATTGCATCCGTCCCATCAGGCGTGCCACAGGGTTCCGTCCCCTTAACCCTTCTTTTCTTAATTTACATTAACGACTTACCCTTGCATGTGTCCTGCCATATCCGTATGTTTACCAATGACTCCGTTATTTATTGTGCAATCAATAACATCTCTGACCAAACAGCTCTTCCATTTAACCTTAACCACGTACAAGAAGGGTGCGATCTTTGGCTAATGACACTCAACTCTAATAAATGCAAACTTGTTTCATTTACCTGTCATCATCGCCTGCTTCGCTTGTCTTATCAGATTAGTAATATGTGCATAGAATTAGCAGAATCTTACAAATACATAGGTGACACTGTGTCTAATGATCTAACCTGGAATGTGCATGTTACTAATGTCATTTTATTGGCTAAGAAAACATTGGTATTTTTAAAACATCACCTTCGCTTCGCTCCATGGCATGTAAAACTGTTACCCTATAAATCACTAGGAAGAACGAAACTTGAATATGCATCTTCCATCTGGGATTTGCATCAAGCATATCTCGCTAATGCCCTTATGGCAGTTCAAAATCACGCCACCAGGTGTATTCATTCTTCATACTCTTTTGACATCAGCATATCATACCTGAAAAAATTATCTTCCTTATCACTTCTATCCTTTCGTCGCCGCATCGCCACCGTCTCCCTCTTCCACAGGTTATACTATTCGATGCTTAATCGCCCACCATACATTGTCCCTCCATCATGCCAGTCACAATGCATTGGCCATCCCCTGCAGGTAGCACCACACTCATGCACAAATACATTCTCAGCCTCGTTTCACTACCAAGCATCTAAAGACTGAAATGCCCTTCCTCATCAAGTCGCTGCCATCACCTGCTTGTCACAATTTGTTCAAGATGTTATAATAACATTCTATTTAAAGGGACCCTGAAGCAATTCTGACGATTTTGTACAAACGTACTGAGTCATTAGAGTAGGTCCTTCTGATCATTAATTGAGGCACCTAAGCATTCCACATAATGCGTGTAATTTATTAAAAGGTTTTAAAAAGGTACATCGCTACCGATCGCAGCACGCCAATCGGCTGAGTTTTCAGCCGCCCTTAACCAAGTGATGCAATTTGACCATATGACGTCAGTAGGGCGAGCTATCCGATTGGCTGCCCAGGGCGCGCCATCGATCATTTTTCCAACATTATGGTGAACAAATGTTGTTTATAATAGTTTCGATGTTAGTTGATTTGTTTCTATAAAAAGAAAGTACCAGAAAGAGAATGCACAAGGACATGTACTAATCACATGTCTAACACTAATCTCACCACGTTTAAGGCGCCCAAACCAGCCGAAACCTTGTGTGCGGCTCATAGTATCCTCCTGGAAAGCCTCTTGAAGCATTTGGCGAGTTTCCTTTACTGATATTTTCAGCAGGAAACAAAATTTCACACACACTCTTTGTTCTTTTAACATTGCCATAATGACTTCGCAGGCGGAACATGCGAACAGTGAGAGAAACACAACACTACGCTCACACATTCACCGACACACTAACGCCATCTGCACAGTTGTTTTGTGAAGGTCTCTACTAACCCCATCTAGCAGCTGAACTCTGTACTGCGTCTATGAATGGCAGCTCCCTCTCAGTCCGTTTTTTTGGGATCCTCCCTCGTAAATACAGACAATGATAGAGTGTTTTTGTCAATCAGGACAATTCAACCTCTAGCCACCTCCTGAATTGCAATGACGTGAACAGAGCACTGAAGGTACACAATGTACTGGTGGGGCTGGACGCGTGGGGGGGGGGTTAACTCGGGCTCGGGGGGGAGGCTAGAACCTCCAAAATCACCCCCCCCCCCCCCTGTGGGTGCGCCACTGCGTGTTGGTCTCGTTCTTTCTTTTCACGAGCACCACGGTTCGCCCTTGTTACATTGTGGGCTGCAAATCTAGCGATTGGGGACATGTCAAGCTGCGACATCGTGCCCCTCCGGAAGGGAGCAGACGAGCGGAGTGGCTACAGCGCATCGGACTGTGGGTATCCAAACGGCGCCAGCACCTACGCGTTTGCAGCCGTCACTTCAGCCGAAGGATTACTACCACAATAGAGTTTAGCGTGTCCGGTATTCGGGTAAATGCAAGCGCAAGTGTGCTGGTCGTTTTACGTGATGAACGGAGGCACAAATGTGAACTGCTTGCACGGTGCAGCCACCTGGCGGCACAATGCTCAACCAACACAGAGCTAATATAGCAGTAACTAAGTGTATAACATATATACACTTAGTTACTATATAGCGAATATAGCAGTAACTAAGTGTAACAAACTTTGCTGCTGGCGCAAATTTTCGGCAGGCGCACAATTTTGAACACGTTGTCTTTTTATATGTTTAAAATGTTTTACACCTGATTACAGCAATATTAGCTCTGTCTGGTTAAGCTCAGCGCCACCAGATGTCTGGACCATGCATGCCGATCAGGACGCTCACGTACGTCTACGAAGCTCCTTCATCATAGCAGTATGGAGAGGCTTTAGTTTACGCCTCCACCCATCCATGAAAACGCCCAGCTTGTCTGTGGTTACCGGAATACCGGACATGCTCGGAGGTTGTGTAAAATTATAGCTTCAGGAATCAGGCAGCAAGTCCCTAAACTTGTCAAGAAAAGTGCAAGCTTGGCTGAGATGACAGAAAATGTCAAGGCTCCCTGACCCCACCTGTTGGAAAACAGGCGTCTGTGCTGGGCCATTTTGCACTTTTCGAAAAACAGCAATGTCACTATACATGGGCCCAAAGAACCAATCTTTAGTTGTCAATTTAGGAAACTGCTGAAGGCACTGTTTCTTCAGCACTAGAAATGTATTCTTGGCTAGGTACAGCTGTTTATACAGCTTCATAACCTTATTTGTCGTCCTTAACATTGTATAATCTTTAATTTCCATGTACATTTTGTATTTCTTATAATCAAGAGTTTGTCATTCACAGATCTATAACCTCAGCATCGTCTTTAACATTGTATAAATGTTTGATTTCCGTTAATACTTTTTCTTACCCAACCAAGAGTTCGTCATTCTTTTCTTCTATTTTATATTGTCTTGATCGCTCTTTGTAGAAACAAAAATATGTACTCCCCTCATCACACAATGTTCCCACGTGGAACCCGTGGGGTACCTGTATAAATAAATAAATTTATTTATTTATTAAATAAATCACCTGAGCTCGCTGGAGGCAGACTTCAATCTCCTCCTGAATCTGTGGCAGCCACAGCCGGATCTCTGTGGACGAGCGAACCTCCTCCTGCACAGAAAACCAGACTGCGTCCAGAAATGTGTGACCTCACAAGGTCTGGCGAGACTTGAGGGCACTCTTGGAAAAGCTATGCTTTCTAAGCCTCTCAAATGCATTCTGATAAATTTAAGAAAGAACACCTTTAAAAAAGGACACTAAAGACAGTTTAGATTGATAAAGTATTCTTAAGAATTATACTTTCCATTAATGTCTTTATTATTAGAAGAGAAATTGACGGTCAAAGTTCCACTTTTGAATTTCACGCCGAAATCCCAAGGCTGGTACATCGGTGTAATGTTATCGATTGCAAAGCATTTTTTTTTTTTTGCATTTAAGCCATTGTGGTTCAGTAAATGTTCTTGGAGTTCGAATTCAGAGAGCGAGGTCATCCATTTTGACCAACAGAAATTTAACTAGGCCCGAGTGTCAAAATCCACGACGTCACGTTGAGATGGCACGAGAATTTCATGGCGACCTCTCCATCTTTTGTTTTTGAGTCTTTGCTGGGGTACAAAGCGTGTTCTCGCAGTAAGAGTGGCTTTTCACTACTGTGGGAGGGTAACAAAGCTCAAATCATTTTTCTTTTTAGTGTCTCATTATAGACTTGAAGCAATGTAAGTTGACCTATCTTCAAAAAATCACATTGCAGGGTTAGTTGAATACTTTTTGACCAGAACTGTGATGCAGCAAAAGAACATGCACAAGAGAACAGACACCTTGGTGGATGACTTTCAATTTTGTCTCTGTGCACATGTGCTCTATACGCACATATATAATGTCCATTTTCTTCTTGAAATAAGCTCCAAGTGTGCGCATATCCATGTCGGTTCTTTCATATGAGCATGCTCTTTTGCTGCATCACAATCCTGGTAAAAAAATAGAGCTGACCTGTATATCACAGTGGACATTTATCGCCAGAGTTCTGCACCTAAAGGATGTGACTCCACGATGCCATTCCAGCAGTGGCGCACCGACGGGGGGGGGGGGGATTCGGGGGTTGTAACCCCCCCCCCCTGAGGCCGACTTAACCCCCCCCTTTTGTTTAACCCCCTTTCTTTCCTTACGCATTTGAGTGCTGCAACTAAGATGTAGGACGCGCAATCGTCTGCACACTCGTAAAGAGCCCATTTTTTTGACAATTTCCCGTGAAATAATCGAAATTAGTGCTGTTTAGATCGTATTGGCAAACTGTCAACCCCCCCCCCCCTGGCAGAGATCCTGGGTGCGCTACTGCATTCCAGTCTCCTTTAAAGCACAGCCTAATTGGCCAATCAACAGAAGAGTAACACAGCTCTCATCTCAACCAGCACAGCTGAGTAATTATTTTACTACACGCATCCTCTCATCACTAATTACAGTTCAGTGCAATGATAGGCGCCCACATGCAAAAGTAAAAAAATAAAGAGCAGGCAGAAATACAATAAAATTGGCACAAAGAAGATTACACGCTTAAAATTTAGGCAGTACAAAGTTTGTGATGGCATGCTCTAGCATAACAAAGAAACATTTTGTGTAAAATTGTTGTGCATAGTCCAGAAATTAAGGCAATCTTTCACAGATTACATGTTATAATGAAGCACTTTAGCAAAAGCCAGACTCGCTACAAAATAGCGACAAGAACTGCTGCAATGCAGGCTTGTTGGTGTGGAATTTGGAATACTATTGTAGTGCAAATAGATGACACCAGAAGGCACATGAAATGCACAGCCCATACATACATACACATAAATACAAAGAATGGAAACAAAAAGGTACCATGGAGATTTACAAGAATGAGAAGAAATAAATTAGAAGAGAAAATCTGTACAATAACACAAAGGGCAGTGCCTTGCTATTTGAGGCTCGAGCCGGTTGCCTAAGGATCAAAACATACCGGAGCAAATATTCGTAACTATATGATGCATGTGTACGCTGCAGTAAAGATCCGGAGACCACTCAGCACATCCTAATGGAATGTGAAGGGATTCACCCAGCGAGAACCGTAGGTAACGTACAACTTCCAGAAGCGCTTGGGTTTAAAGTGGAAGGAAACATCAACCGATCAACCATAGAGAAGCAAGAGACAATTGGAGTATTGGTGGAAAAAAAGCAGGGAAGAGATTGATACAACCTGACCTTTTAAAATCATAGGTAGCAGTACAAGGTAGATTTTCAAAAAAAAAAAGAAAAAGATTAATGAGAGGTATACCTCATTAATCTTTAATATAATTAACATAGTATACCTGATTAAATCAAGCAGGATAGGTGACTATTTGTCACTGCCCCGTTTCAAAGCGGATGCCAATAAATCATCATCATCCCCTGTCTTTGTGTTTCAATTGCCTTCTTATGTCCTCATCTGTTTGCGCTACAATAGTATTCCAGGTGACAAGAAGAATGGCAAAGAAAGGAAAACATGAATGAGCAATGGTTGCAATAAATCTCTTTGTTTAAAAGAATGCACCGAAAAATGCAGCTTAATATTTGTGGGTAAAGGGTTGCATTGTTGTATGTCACCAAACCGAGTATACTTCCCACATGTAATTCTGATTGTACGTAAATTGAGTTTACAATGCTCAGAGAATCTATTGTTTGGGTTCAGGAGGACACCTGCCCAAAGGCTGTGCACAGATGTCGTAATGAATGAGACAAAATGTAATTATAATTACTAATGTTATGAAAATGTAGAAGTTAGGAACGGCAGTGTAAAGAACTGCGAGCTCGATGTTGAAGACATTCAAGATGTCTATGTTTTGCCCATCTGTCTTCCCATACAGTGTATACCTTCAATGCCCCGTGAAAGTGAACAGTGGCTATCAATGCATGTGCACTACAGCCAAAATATGCATGCATAGGGCAGCATGCGATTCCTGGGATGGCTTATAATAAACAACTGGATGAAGCAGATGCACTATGTATAGCTGCAGAAAGAGGTTTTCATATAAAATGCGCCACTCCAAATTTAGCAGATGACCATTAACATACGTGACCGCTTGCAAACTGTTAAGCAACTTTATATAAGGCTTAGAGGAGCACAACTAATAGACTAGCTTATGTATAAGAATGCTAAGATTTAGAGTGTGAAATGCTTTTGTTAAAGGGGCCATAACACCACATTTTCGAGCCTGAAGTATGCATTAGATGTTAGACTGTACGTGACCCACAGTAAGTTGACAAAGTTTCAGTGCATTTGGCGAGGTAGGTTGAAAATTTCTTTGTTTATGGTATGCAAGTAAAAACCTATGAGGTCACCAAAGCAATTCCTATGATGTGTAGATGTGAGAGCATTTCTTGTCGCTGAGTGCATCGCTGAGCCTTTACTGTCCCTGCAAAATGTTGCCGAGTTTCGTGCTGCTGTGTTATGTTTCCGAGTGTAACGTTGCTGCTTATGAGGTTGCAACAACGCAAGACGACCAACTGGCCACATTGCGATCTCTCATGCGAGTTTTATTTGTGTAGTTCTCATTAAAGTAGTCTTTTACGCACATTGTGTTGAGCGTTCTTTCTCGATGACACCCCTTTTCAGCACGATGAAACCACTTTGGCGAGCGGCACCATAGTGTTTACACTACATTACTTCATCGGGTTCATAGGCGAACTCCACCTCATACTCTGAGCGGATGTTGTAGTTGTCTGACGGGTACCTGAAGCTTTTTGTTATTTGTCCTCCACGGGCTCTGGTGGGTTCAAGTTGATCGACAGTTTCGCTGTGTTGCAATGGTCTTGTACTTTGTAGGCAGTGAACTGCCGCTTCTGGCCAGGCTTTGCTGTCTCACCTGATGATGTAGATGCGAGCGATTCAACTTCGGACAATGAAGACTCCATAGCGCCGACAGTGGCCCCACTCCTATCATGCGCCATCTAGTGAATTGCCCGCCAGGCAGAGCCCAATCACATTGCACAGCCTCAAAGATATCCGTCACGGTAGCCTGTTGCAACGGTGGCGCAGTGGTTAGAATGCACGGGTACGGAGCGGTAGCAGTGGCCGTGGGGCAGAGGATCCAATCCTCACCGTGGCCAATTTTTTTTATAGTTACATGAAGATGACGTAATTTGTGCACCGTTTTTCTGCCATGGCTTTCTGTTGACGGTATGGTCGACACAATGAGCCAAGTAATGCTCTCGCATTAAAACACAACCGCACAGGGACACATTGACAGGACATTGTGTTGCTCCTGCAAATGTGTCCATGTGCTGTGGGGTTTTTATGCCCAGACAATATGCTATCAAATATGCACCAACTAGACTACCAAGAAGTTGCAGAACAATTATATTTGAAATTTATGGCATGGCAGTTGAACCATGCAGCAATCTGGCATCAGTGATGATGAGTGACAAAGGTGCATTCTGGGTGGTCAATGCGTGTGGTATACACGTGGTTCCAGTTACGCATTCGCGTCTTGGACCAAGATGGTTTCTGCAGGCATCGTGGAAGCCATTCAGGTGAAAATCAATTCTATTGTCATGACATAAAACCTGCCACCTACTTTGCATGGACGATCAGTTAGTTGCTGGCCAGCTCAATAGCAACGAATTGGGCAGTGAAAAGCATGTCACCACGGATGAGGACACACATGCATGTCGGTCAACAATGTTTACGTGCCGAGTTAACAAGGTTTCACAATTAATATAGTCCCAAATGACAATTTATCCTTATAACTTTGTGATGATGGAAGAAGTTGTTTTCTTTCTAGCTCCAAGCTGCACTCGCGTAGTTCAGTGAGTGGCAAACACTAGTGGGAAATGGAGCTCCTCCGGCTGTGACCTCTCTGTGCAAGTGGAACAGCCTGGAAAAGCACGCACTTGCTGCCGGATTCCTGAAGCTATAATTTTACAAACCTCCGAGATCAACATCATCATCTTGCACCGATGCTGCGATGGCAATCTTAGAGGCCATGACCTCCCAATGTCTTGGATGCACCTGCCTGAGCCAAAGAGTTGTTCCGGTGCAGCGTGGTGCAACTTCAACCATTAAATTTTTTTTTTTTTTTTGCTTTTTGGGCACTTTAGTGCAGCATTTTTCACATCAAAATGGCTCAATTGGTACGCATGTTTCAAGCTGTCTCTTTTGCTAGCTGGTGAGACCAATCCCAGTTCCCCAGCTCAGCTTTCTAGTGAGATGCTAAAAGCACTCAAAGTATTCCAAACAGGAGCCTTTAAAAGCAATTCAAAGAACAAACCAAATTGGGTAACCTTTCTTCTACCGTTCACAACTACACTTCTAAATTTGATGAACTGCACAACGCTGCCGAATATCTCGTCTTAAAGACAGAAAACTTCGACAACAGATGGAATAATCTCATTCTACATGTTGTCAAGGTCTCGAGGAGCCCGAGTAATATGAAGTTCCTGTGTTAAAGGGCATTCTCAGACTTTCTGAATTTCTATCGAACGACATTATCGACTTGTGAAGCCAGGTCCTTTTAAGCTTGTAATTTTTAATCTTGTATACAGACGAGATAAGGCAAGAATCTCGGAAACTCGTAGCAACCTAGAAGGTAGCAGCATCTCTGAAAATTTCTTACCATAATTCCAGGTGATATGGAATAGAGTTTGGGTGAACACAAAAGAGAACGAAGTTCACAAGGTTGTGCTGACTTTTGACAAAGTTAATATCATTGGAAGATTATTTATGTGAGATGGTCCCACAGCATAAACCTGCCATTAAACCCTCAATGACCTGGCGTTTCCCAATAACTGCAAGATGATGTCCCAATCGGTGGACTCGGTGCCCTTGACGTCACACGGTACCCTGGAACCATTTTTGTACCTGCGAACTTGTGAACTTTAACAGTTTTAAAAATCCCACAGACACCGCAAATAGGTGAAGGAGGGGGGGGGGGGGGGTCACAACCGCAGTTCAAGTATGGGCTTAAAGGGGCCTGAAACACTTTTTGAACATACTAAGGAAACATTGCCGATCTGTCTCAGAGGCTGCTATCAACATGTGAGCCAAATATTACTGCACTGCATGCAGCAGGGAAATTATAATCTACTGTCAAACAAATTGAAAAATCACTTGCTCTCGCTTCCACAATGTCGTCATGCATCGTCATCAAAAGCAGCTGGCCCACCAATGCTGATTTTGTGATCGCGAGAGTATTATTTTGTTAATTTTGTAACATAATTGTTAATTTTGAGTTTAGTAAATTGAAAATATGTATATGGCTGTGATCTTAGAAAGACAGGAAAATTCCTTTCATCTTTGCACTGTGCGTAGCTGCATCTATGGCACCTGTCCTCCAAGATGGCAGCGGCGTGCTGCGTAGCATCGTCTACTACCGCCACCACGAGGTGCCGCGACGAGCCCTTTCGCCGCAGTGACACTCAACTTTTGGCCGGGGCTTCGCCCTCTTGGCTTCTCCGCTATGTAGCTTCCAGTGGATACAAAAAGAGAGAGAAAGCCGGGTATCGATACGCTAACTACACTTGTAGTTGAAGGATTCAAAAAATGTTTGCGACATGAGATTCGTGAAAGAAGGCCATTCTATGATTAGTTAGAAAAGTGTTTCCCTTTAAGAATAAAGTCATCCCAGTACAGTTTGTACATCAAGACGCATAATTTCCTTGCAAATGACCCCAAAAAGTTCTGGCTGCATGTAGCACAGGGAAAAAACATCCCATATGCAAACTTAAGAAGGATGCTATCATTACTAATAGCAACCATTGGACAAAACTATAACTGGCTGTCATTACTGATAACCAATATATTCAGTGACCAATTTTCATCTGCATTTTAGTTCCGACAGTCAGTTCACATTTTTCAAGACCCGCCTTGAAATCTCGTGCAGATAAAAAAGGCATCTATTCAATTTTGCTTGAGCACACTGAGAAATCGACCAGTTCAGAATGCCTTTCCTTACACTTGGGGAATGGTGCGCAAAGTGTATTTGTATGTCATACTCAACAAAAGCTTAATTGAAATCATGGTAGACTGGAAAACAGCTGATATCATACAGATACATAAATCTGGTGATAGGCTTAGTGTCAATAACTGCAGACCACAGCTCTATAACTATAGCTCTTTGCTCTGCAGTAGCGGCAAAGCCATGGAACACTTGTCTTCCTCCCTAGAGGACACACATACTTTTTTAGGCACAGGCATGGCTTATCAAGGGTCACACAGCTAATTCACACAATGACTGAAGTAATGGTACAACTACATAGAAGCAGTAACAGAGATAAATAAAAGCAGAAAAAAAGAACACTTTTTCTGAACCAAAGAACGACATGGCATTCCTTGATTCTGAAAAAGCTCTTTACCAGGTTCTCACCATGTTAAGTTAAAGATTAGGTGCCTTCTAAAGCACAGACCAACTACACAGTGGCATGACGCGTATCTTTCAAAGCGCCAACGGTATATTGACAGAGGCCAACTAACATATTGCACCCATTTTTTCTTTAAATTTATCTTTAACTTGCAAATAAGCTCTCTTGTGTGCTGCAATTTTGTTTAAAAAAAATCAACATTTCTAGAAATGCTCAAACGACAATAACTAATAACGATTGTCTCTAATTCCTACATAATATAAATAATGATCTGATAAAACTTGTCAATATGTAAATATATCTGGGCATGCAAATTAACTTGTAGCTCAAGTAGAACAGCCATGTGAAATGTGCAGTTTTATTGGCTTCAAGGAAACTTTATCCCCTGCATTACTTCCAGCGAGCAGTGACGGCAGTGTTCGCTTCAGTTTGGGTACCAAAACCGTGTACTTTTGTGAGCTTTTTGTGATGCATGCACTCATTATTCAAACCTGAATTTTTCGTGGGGACTGTTCCACATATACACTATTTCTAGGCTTTTCAAAGCACTTAGGTCAGAATCTGAGCTAGTTGGTAAGGCAAGACAGTGCTCTGTGTGTTTACCTTACTTGCCTTCTCTTTTGCACTGCTGCCCTTTAAGATGGTCTTTTTATGTGGCCCAAAGATTTGCTGCAGTTGGCCTTTAACAAAACAGTACTAATCTCATTTCACTGGTGTAAACATGTACAAGCTACTTCGTCAACAACACTGTATTTGCTGCTGCATACACAGTCAATACTTAGGCATTCATCTCTATCGATTTAACTTGGTCACGTCATGTTATACTTGCATTACAACTGCTAAATGCACTCTTGGTTTCTTATGATGCAAGATAACTTGACACACTTGACTTCAAAATACTAATTTACAAAGCCCTGGTTGGGCCTACGCATTAATATGCGTAGAGAAACGTAGAGCCCATTGTACGATCCACACAAATTTAACACCCCACTCAATTCATCGTTTCAGAGTATTCATTCACCACTGGCATTAAAATCCCAGCTCGACTTACTGCGCCTCACCTCTCCAGCACACAATCTGTCTTTTTCGCAGGTTTTACCATTGCCTGCCGCCAGAAACATCTCACCAGACAACTGCCCGCCAGGACCAGCTATGTTGTTCATCCACTGCGTACTCATATAGTTTAGCAATGCTTCTAGGTACAAAGCTTGTGACGGGAGCTACAATCGAATTGATCCATTTCAAGTCGCTTCTGATCACTTATGAACAGACAAGCCCATAGTAGAATAAAAACAAGGAAGACTACATGACAAGTGCTCACTAACCACTAATTTCTATTCTGAAAGGCACACAAACATATCAAACATTGCCATTCTAAGATGTGCAGAAGCAATGACTGGATCCACGCCAATGTATTGTCTGCACACAGGAAATTCGAAGTGTCTTCTAATCAAATCATAATCCTGTTTTAATGTGAAGCATTCTATGCCTCACTCCAGGCACTTTGGTGGTAAATAGTTAGGTTCCTGTCTTGACTTTTCTCAGAGCTGATGGCGATGATGATATGTTGATTTTTATGGAGCAAGGGCCAGGTATGGCCAAAGAGTGCCATGACAATGTTTCATAAAACAAAAAGCTTACTAATTGGATGATAGACATAGATTTTTCAAGTGCAAATATGTAACATGGCTGTAAAAGGCCCAAAATTGATTGGCTGTTAACAATGCGTAAAAGGTATGTTCACATAAAACTGTGAAGTTCCCTAGGACAAGTTTTATGCGGTGATGTGTCGGTGATAAGTAGTATGAATGTGAAAAGGTGTGTCAGTTGTGTTTTCATTTGGTGACATTTTAAAAGAACTTTGAAGAGCACCATCGTCTCCATACTTCCCTTGCGGACAAGGTATTGGATGTCAGTGTTGTTTTGTTAAAACAGCTATCGCAGTACAGCTTCTATGAAGCAGTGCTATAACTTGGTTTCTTGGACAGATAATAAGTATACCTATATCATTTAAAAATGAAAGAAGTGCCTTGGTGCAAAACAGCAGTTCACTACTAAGGAAGAATGCGGGATGTAGAGGAAGATTTTTTTGATATGCCGGAGAAAAGTGTTCGCGCCTTATATTTTCCGTTTCTCTACGTTCCAAAAGGACATGCGTGTTTCATTACACCATGTGCATGTGGGCTCTTCACTACCCATGAGCAAGTATAAGTGAGTGGCATATGGGTGCCTTAGTCGCAATCTGCACAATGAAACCTCCAGCCACCTCGCTCGCTTTTCATGCACTATGTTTTGTAATTGTGGCTGCAGTGGCGCACCGACGGGGGGTGATTCGGGGGTTGTAACCCCCCCCTGAGGCCGACTTAACCCCCTCTTTTGTTTAACCCCTTTTCTTTCCTTACGCATTTCAGTACTGCAACTAAGATGTAAGACGCGTAATCGTCTGCACACTCGCAAAAAGCGCATTTTTTGACAATTTCCCCCGAAGAAAGTGAAATTAGCGCTCTTTAGATGGTATTGGCAAACTGTCAACCCCCCCGTGGCAGAGATCCTGGGTGCGCTACTGTGTGGCTGTACAGTGTGCAGTTTATTATCGGTTTCCTTGTCCCAGTCCCGCTGCCACTTTTCCCTCAGTTTCTTATGCATGTATGCTTTGCGGTAAACGAATGGGATGCGGGAAACTGTTCTAGAACATTCAAGTCTACCTCCAGATTACCTTGTATGCCTCGATGGCCAGGCACCCAACAAATCAGGATTTTTGAGTTGGCTTCATATGCCGAGTACAAGACAGAAAAGAGCTTATTTAGGATAGCGTTATTCATTTTTCTGTGCAACATAAGGGCCGTGACAACACTGTGAAAATGATTGCTTCACCAAGTTGTGCAATGTGCTTTACAGCACATAATATGGCGGGCACTACAGCAGTAAAAATACTCGTGTGTATCTTCAAAGCTTCCGACGCTGGTCCAACAGCAGCACTGGTCACTCCAACAGCCAACTTCCAAGTATCCGTATAAAACTCGGCGCAGCTGTATTTTTCCTGGTGTTCTAAAAAATGTCATTGTATTTGTGACTCTGGAGCTCGTTTATTTATTTCCAAGAAAGATGTGTCACAGTCTATGCAACGCCATTTCCAAGGCGGTACTGGTAAGGTCGAGAGTCCCAGTTCATTCTCAAAAAGTGAAACATTCATGTTAAGCCATGTTTCTAACACGGACTGGAAACAGTGGAGTAGGTCCGGGTCAGCTAGCAAAGAGAGTTTCGCTCGAGACATCAGTTATTTTTGGATAGCAGGGATGTGATGGGTTTGAGTGAACCGCTAAGAAGTATTTGAAACTCAAAAAAGATTGCTGCATGTGAAGTGACCATTCATTTGATTCAACATAAAGGCTTGGAATCGGGCTAGTCCTGAAAGCACCTGTTGCCAGGTGAATTCCTAGATGGTGCATAGTGTCGATCATCTTCAGTGTGCTCTTAGGAGCTGATTGATACACAATTGAACCATACTCTAATCGGGATGCTACAAAGCTCTTGCAGAGGTACTTAAGGCATTTTCTGTCACCACTCCAGTCTGTGCGAGACAAAGTATTCTCATCGTTTTTAGACACTTTTCGTTCAGATACTTTAAGTGAGGGATAAATGTAAGCTTTGAGTCTAGTATAATGCCTAGAAACTTATGCTCTGTTTTCACGTGCAAGCGTTGTCTGCGTAGTTCAATCTCAGGTTCTAACGCCAGATCACATTTTCTAGAGAATATAACATTAACGCTTTTTTGCACATTGAATTTAAAATCATTCCCATCCACCCATTTTGACAACCAGTTTACTGCAGGTTGGACTTACCTTTTACAAACAACAAGGTTACAAGATTTCAATCCCAAGTGCACATTTTCTACGTAAATAGAATAAAACATTGAATGTTGTAGTGATGCTTGGAGTGTGTTCATTTTAACGATGAAGAGAGTACAGCTTAGCGCACATACTTGAGGTACTATTTCCTGCACACACTATTCCACCGACAGTATTCCACCTAGGTTCACGTGAAACGTACGGTCTGACAGGTAGCTTGCAATCACATTCAGCATATTTCTTAGTGCTGAGTTCTCTCAATGCCCATCGTGCTAAGATCACTCAATATTCTGCACCGCCATGTGGTATCATAGGCCTTTTTCATGTCAACTGACAAGAAATATTGTTTGTGTACAAAAGCTTCCTGCATGTTTGCTTCAATGCGGACTAGGTGGTCAGTAGTGGATCTGCCTACCCTGAATTCACATTGGTGTGGATCCAGTAAATTGTTCGATTCTAAGAAGTGCAATAAAGGACAGATTTACCATTTTTCAATGACTTTGCAAATGCAGCTAGTGAGTGCGATTGGCCTATAATTGCTTAGGAGAGATGCACCCTTTCCTTTCCTAAAATGACAATCACTTCCTTCCATGCTGAGGGGATATACCTTTCAGACCAAGTTCTGTTATAGAGTGAGAGGAGGATAATGTGTGTTTCCGGTTGAAATGTTTAATCATGTCGTAGAGGACGTGATCTGATACTGGTGTGGACTTGTTGCAGCATGTTGAAGAAGTGTTAAGCTCTGCCATGCTGAAGGGGCAACTGTAGGCTTCATTCGGCACACATCTAGGTCTATCGGCTCGCGTTCCCAACATAGCTTTATATCGCATGAAAGTTTCAGTGTAGTGTGCAGCAAATACATATACGCTCGAAATGCGCGCCTAGCATATCGGCTTGATCTTTCAAGCTGTTCCCTTGATCATTCACTAAGGACAATATGTAGGGCTGCCGACCAGTCACTTTTCTCAGCCTATTCTACACTTTCGCTTCCTGTGTGCAGGCATTTATACTGGATATGTATTTCTGACAGCTTTCTAGTTTAGCGATACGTCGTGTTCGTCTTCCTTCCACATTCGAAATTTATTAGGTTTTCCGCCGTTGGAGACTGACGAAGCAAACCTCAAGCCTTATTCGCTTTTTACGAGCACTTCTAGTCTTCATTCCACCACAGCATGCGCTTTTTCTTTGGAGCCCCATTCGTTTGTGGCATGCACTCTAATGCAGCATAAACTACTATATAAGAGCAGTAAAAATCGCAGCAGCATTTGCCGGCTGGTGTCTGTGCCTAAGCCGTCTGAAAAGCACTCGCTCTTCTGTGTCTTGCTTGGTGCCTACAGTAACATGTGATGACGTTTTGTCAGCCCTGGAAGTGCCACTGGTAAAGGTTCTGTTCAAGGTTTGAAATTGAAGACGAAGCACAACAGCTATTCTTTCTGCGTCACTGTGGAAAGGGAGCTAATTGAGAAAATTAACTTGCAAGGTGCCTGGCCCACTGACTGCCTTTTCAGGCCGTTCTTCGGAGTGCTAAATGAGCCAAAGCGTGATGCTGCCGAGGGTACCTAAAACATCTTACGGAATACTCACCGAGTATTCACAAACGAACCTTGACTCAAAACTCGTCCGCCATTCCACCAAGGTGAGCACAGCTCCGCCTGTCGACTGAAAACGATGCCATGTTTCTCGAAGACTGCCGTGGAGCCTAAATAGAATGGATGGATGGATGGAGAACTTTATTTGGTTCTGCAAGGCTATGGGGTGACCCATAGAAGGGCTAATCCCACGTCGGGACCGGAAGACTGAGCTTCGAGGCCGCGTCGTGGGCTTGCTGGACTAGAGAGCAGTGACCACTTCTGTTGAGGAGCGGCGCTGCGATCAACTTCCTAAAGTCAAGGTGGAGTAAAGGAGCTTTCTAGAATACGGGGGTCGGTCTTTTATCAAAATGCTTGCAGTCTCCGAACAAAATTCTCAACCTTCTATGAAAACATTTTAGCTAACGATTTCTACATTTGTCTGACTGAAACGTAGCTGAATGATGATTTTGTGACTGGAAATTATTTACCGTTGGAATATACACTACATTGATGTGACCTGACGAAGCTGTAAAACTCAGTGGAAGTGTTTTAATTGTCGTGCACAGCAATATTGTCGCAGCGCTGCGCGCCTGAGCCCGAGAAAGAAGTAGAGTGGGGGCGCGTTTCTAAATAAACATCTTCGTAACATCTTTGGTGGAAGTACTGGGTACACCCTGGACAATCCTGGACGATCCAGATCTACCGATTCTGCGACGGAGTAGACGCTTGGCTGGGTTACCACCACAGGCAGCGGACATGGCCGATTCCGGAGAAGGCATTGACGACCCCGCTGGCATCAACCCAGACAGCAGTCACACAGGGCAGTCTGGCTACTGGACACCGCTGCGCGAGCCGCCCACCTTTTCGGGGAAGGTGACCGAAGACGTTGATGACTGGCTGAAGCACTACAAGAGAGTGAGTCGCCACCACCACTGGAGCACTGCAAAGCAGCTCAATAACGTGGTTTTCTTTCTCGCTGGAACTGCACTCCTCTAGTTTGAAAACCACGAGAACGTGCTAACAAGCTGGGACGATTTTGCAGAAGAATTTACCAAGTGCTTTGGGGACCCGATCTTCAAGAAAAAGAAGGCTGAGCAAACGCTTTCCCGTTGAGCTCAGTTACCTGGCAAAACTTGTACAACCTACATTGAGGCTGTCTTGAAACTATGCGGAATCGTCAGCGCCACCATGTGCGACGAAGACAAAGTAAGGCATCTCCTTAAGGGAATCGCTGAAGATGTATATAATTTTCTTATAACGAAAGAAGACCTTAATACTCCAGCTGATTTGAGGAAACATTGTTGGGCGTTTGAAGCACTGAAGATGAGAAGAATTGTAACAAAGTTCGGACGCTCAGACAATGTCACCACTACACTATTGCAAGTGTGTCAATCCCAGCCCAAGATGACATCTCTGTGATACGGCAAGTGGTTAAAGAAGAGCTCGCACACATTAAAGTTGTCAGCGACGCTCATGTCTGCCATCAGTGTGAATTTGACGAGCGCTCTCATGTGCCACCGGTCACCTGGACACGTCAGGGTTACCGACCGCCTCGCAGGGCCTATGCTGATCGTGCGGACAGCAGCAACTGGCGACTGCAACTGACAAGTCTGGAACGCCGGCACGATGCACCACAACGATTTGTTCCGCGGGCGCCTCCCTCCTCAACCAGCCTGCGAGTTCCTTTTCACCCGTGACACCCATGTCGCCCGTGACAAGCCGCGACCTCGTCATTTGCTACAGCTGTGGTGTGCCTGGACACATTGCTAGGTATTGCCACCGCCGCCAGCAGCGTGCTCCACGGTTCAATGCCTATACCCCCCCCCCCCCCCCCCCGAGTACCCGCTGACGAGCCCTGGCAGTTTGCCAGTTCCTTCCAACAGCTGCAGCAGGGATGCACGAACTGCAGTGACTCTCCTGTCTCCCGAGCGCAGCCTCACACCACCACTGACACGACAACGGCGCTCTCCGTCGCCTCGTAGTCGCTCGTCACCGCTGGGAAACTAGCTGGTGCGACCGACGGGGGTGAGGCCGCAATACATTCATCTTCATCAAGACCCCCTTGTGCGATCATGTTTAAAAACAAAGTGTGTGTTTCAGTGGACTACGTGAGTACTTTTGCTTTAATTGACACCGGGGCTGCAGTTTCTGTTATGAGTATGGCCTTCAAAAATCGTCTCGGACAAAAAGTTATGTTTTCATGGAATCGGAACGCTATCTTTCGCGGAGTTGGCGGGGAAACGTTACGCCCTCTTGGTGTTTGTTCTGCTACAATTACGGTAGGGGACCAGACATTTCGGAGTGAATTTACTGTGCTTGCACGCGCAACGCATGACATTATATTAGGAATTGATTTCTTACGTGAGTGGGGGGCAACTTTGGATTGTGGCACTGGCACGATTTCTCTTCGCCGCAACGCGCGAACCCCATAACAGATAGCACCAGTGATGCCGCGGACGTTCTCTCTGTGTCGCGAGATGTGTGCTTGCCCCCTCAGACAGCAATGTTTGTACCCGTGAACTCTTCTCGCCCTCGTACGGGTTCCTGCTGTGGTTTAGCCGAGCCCCGATTACAATAACGCACTCAAGAAAAACGTGATAGTCCCTCACTCTCTCGTGGTCACCACTGATGATTGTACTCATTTGTGGACAGTGAACGTTTCAACGCAATCGATAACTTTGCCGATCGGACTTAAATTAGCGAGCTTTGACGAACAAACCATTGTCAGCGTCGGAACGGTCGAAATGACTACTGGAACGAAATCCAACCCTGATTCCAGTCATGATTATTCTGCTGACTTTAAGCGAATGATTAACAAGTCACTGTCTTCTAGTGAGCAGTGTCTACTTGAAGGAGTGCTGACTCGCTACGCCACGGTGTTTGATTTTGCTCAGGACCAACGAGCGTCCCATACACCACCGGCGTCTCGTATGTAACACCGCATCCATACAGGGCAACCAACGCCAATTCGCCAGAAGCCTTATTGCGTTTCACCTTCAGAGAGAAAAATCATCTCAGAGCAGGTCGAAGAAATGTTACGGAAGCAAGTCATCCAGGAATCATGTAGCCCCTGGGCTGCTCCTGTGATCCTAGTCAAGAAAAAAGACAACTCGTGGAGATTCTGTGTGGACTATTGCTGCCTAAACACCGTCACAAAGAAAGACGTGTACCCCCTACCGCGAATAGACGACGCCGTCGACTGCCTCCATTCCACGTCGTATTTCTCTTCTGTTGATTTACGGTCAGGGTATTGGCAAATTCTAATGCACCCCTCAGACAAGGAGAAAACAGCCTTTGTAACACCTGATGGCCTCTTCGAGTTCAACGTTATGCCCTTTGGCTTATGCAACGCTCCAGCGACATTCGAGCGATTTATGGATATGGTGCTCCATGGACTCAAATGGGAAATTTGCATGTGCTATTTAGATGACGTTATTATATACGGCAGACAGGGGTAATTGGAGATCGCAGGGAGAGGCCTTCGATCTGCAGTGGACTTAAATATAGCCTGATGATGACGATTATTATATACGGCAGGACATTTTACGAGCACAATCAGCGCCTGTCGGTCGTTCTTGACTGTATCCAGCAAGCGGGCCTTATTTTAAACTCTAGAAAGTGTCATTTCGGTCAGCGTCAAGCGCTTGTATTAGGCTTTCTGGTTGACAAAGACGGCATACGACCAGACCCTGAAAAGATAGCAGCGGTTCGTGACTTCCAACAGCCACAGACGGTGAAAGACCTGCGAAGTTTTTTGAGCCTTTGCTCGTATTTTCGACGGTTTATCAAGAATTTCGCACAGCTTGTCTCTCCCCTGACGTCTCTCCTTCACAAAGACACGCAGTACTTGTGGACTGCTGATTGCGACTCTGCGTTTCGACAGCTAAAATTTTTGTTGACTTCTGGACCTGTTCTGCAGCATTTCGATCCGGAGGCTTCTACTGACCTGCACACTGACGCCAGCAGTGTGGGTGTTGGCGCTGTGCTTGTTCAGAACTGCGGTGGTCGCCAGCATGTCATTGCCTATGCTAGTCGGACACTGACAAAAGCAGAGCGAAACTACACCGTTACTGAACTCGAGTGCCTCGCAGTCGTCTTCGCCATTCAGAAGTTTCGTCCGTATTTGCACGGCCGCGCGTTCATGATAGTGACTGACCATCATTCACTCTGCTGGCTCGTTGGGCTGCGCGACCCATCTGGTCGGTTGGCCCGCTGGGCGTTGCGCCTTCAAGAGTACAGCTTTTCCGTCACCTACAAGAGCGGACGATGTCACACGGATGCTGACCGCCTATCCCGTCTCCCTTCGCCGCACACGAAGGCTGACGACGATGACTTCGATGACTATCTCATTTCCATCTCCTCCGAGTTTCCCGACCTCAGTACCTTTGAGAGCGAGCAATGTTGCGACCCTACATTGCAATCTCAGCGGGCAGCTGCACGTGAGTCTGCAGGAACGCCGTTTATTTTTCGTAATGGTTTGCTATACAAAAAAAATTACTCAGCTGATGGTCCTCCATTGCTTCTTGTGGTGCCCGAAAACCTACGCCCTGCTGTCCTTCGTTCCATGCACGACGATATCACGTCCGGGCACCTTGGCTTTGCACACACACTACATCGACTTTGCCAGAGATTTTTCTGGCCTAAGCTCTGGAAAACAACGAAACAGTATTTTGCCAGCTGTACTGTTTGTCAGCGCCACAAGCAAACGACCACGGCTCCCAGCAGGCTATTTACAACCAGTTAAACCACCGACATTGCCCTTTGAAAAAGTCGGCATCGACTTGCTCGGCCCGCTTCCAAAGACGTCAACTGGCTACCGCTAGATTATAGTATGCGTCGATTATCTGACTCGTTACATGGAAACGGCGGCACTTCCATCTGCGACTGCAGCAAATCTCTCTTCCTTTTTGCTGCATCACGTCATACTGCGTCACGGCGCTCCACGGGTTGTCATCAGTGACCGTGGACGGCAATTCACCGCCGACGTCGTTGAAGAACTTTGTGGTTCTGCCTACCATCATTCCAGTCCTTACCACCCGCAAACCAATGGCCTCACGGAGCGGACGAATCGAACGCTTAACAACATGCTGTCAATGTATGTCACCGCTGACCACAAAAATTGGGACGCCATCTTACCTTTTGTAACGTACGCGTACAATACCTCCAAGCATGAAGTTACTGGATATGCGCCGTTCTTTCTGCTGTACACACGCACTCCCCAGAATTTTCTTGACACTATTCTACCTTTATCGTGTCAAGAAGATCCTTCAATTGCCCAAACTCTGTGTCGCGCTGAAGCTCGTAGACTGGTGCATCTTAAGACGTCCTCCCAAGGCCACAGCAAGACTCGCTACGATGCCCAGCATATCCCTGTCAACTTTACTCCCGGTGACTACGTCTGGTTGTGGACACCTGCTCACAAAAAGGGATTGTACCGCAAGTTTCTCGCCAGTTATTCGGGACCATTCGTTATCCTCACTCGCTTGAGTGATGTGAACTAAGTTATTGCCAAAGTGACGGCAAGTAATCAGCGTTCACGCACGACGCAAGTTGTTCACGTGGCCAGACTTAAGCAGTACCACGACAGGTCTCCTTAGCTCGTTCAGTGAGCTTCGTCTGCACCCCGGGGAAAATGTCGCAGCGCTGCGCGTCTGAGCCAGAGAAAGAAGAAGTAGAATGGGGGCGCGTGAGCTCGGCTGTACTCCGCACCAGCTAGCCTTTCCCTGTGGCTTCCTCCCATACCTCGTTTCAATTTTCTAAATAAACATCTTTTGTAACAATATTAACAATATTACCACACTTAGAAGGGTTAACCTCAAACTAGTTCCGGAGACACAGGCTTTAGGTTGCTTCAAAGAGTGAAAAAAAAAAAAAAATGTGCTCGTGTGCACAGCTTATTTCCCAACTAATATGAGCAGCACACTATTTGCCAAACAGATGTGAACCTTAGCCAATAAAATTGTTGGAGAGAAATAAAAGTTGCTATTGATTGGTAATACATTGTGCCCCCATCTGTCAAGTGGAACCTTTCCCAACTGGCTTCCTGTTCTGTGTCATGTGCACGCGGCCATGCATTATTGTTTCTTGTTGAGTTTCTTGGACTCAAGCAATTTAACTGTATTCCGAACACAGCCAGACACATATTAGATCTCGTTCTCACAAATTTTGCGATGGAAAATATTTCTGAGGCTGACGAGGGTCTAGTTCCCACATATCAGTGGCAAACTCCCCTGGAATTCACTATGGTTTTAGAGAATGTGACAGTGTCACACATTACAAATAAGTCATTGGCTTCTTCCGGTGGTGACGATCGTGGCTTTACACCATCTAAACAACACAGATTTGTCCGCACCGTATGAAGCAAGAGATGTAAACGAAGCAGTCTGTGTACTGACTGAATGCACCAGACGCTCTCTATGAATATTTTTAGTCCTCAAAAGAAACATCAGTCTAGGCACTACCCTCAGTGGCTTATGAAGGAGATGCACTCTTTGCTTATAAAAGAAAGTTGAATTATCACATGAAATACAAGGACACAAGGTTAGCCTCTTGGTACATGAAGCTCAGCAACCTACACAAACTCATTAAGCATATCATGCACCATGACAAGGATGAGCATGACACAGGGTTTGCCTACAGTGACCAATTCATAATTCCAACTTTCTCAGAAAACAGTGTTGTCACGGCCACAAATAGGTTGAAACTGAAGTGCTCACGCGCGCATGACGAAACACCAAGTTTTATTGTGAAAGGTTGCTCGTCAATTTTTCTCCTGGTTCCAACGCACATTTTTAATCTCTGCATGCACACCCTAATGAATGTCTTCCCTAACGAATGGAAGATTTCAATTGTTGTCCGTCTCCAGAAAAGTGGTAACACGACAGACGCCAATAATTATTGCCTGGTCTTGCTTTTATTTTCATTCACTAATATTTTTGAGATTGTTCTGTTCAAACAACTGTTTTATTTCTTCAAAAAGAAAATTAGCAATTCTCAACACGGATTTGGTCGAGGCTAATCTGTCGAAACTGACCACCTGTCTTTTCTTCATGCAGTTGGTCCCTTCTGTGCTAACTGTAGGCTAGCACATACCCTGTATTTTGACCTTTCTGAGGCTTTTGACCTTGTTCCACATGGTATGCTTCTACAAAAACTGTTATAGTAATGCATCAGCTCGAACCATTGTGCATTGATCAAGGACATTGTCATTGATCAATGACTTAGGAATCATTGTCTGGTGCGCCCCGATCAGCTTTTTTTTTTAAATGCCTTTATTATCTTGGATGCTCACTGATATCCTCAGGAGCGCGCTCTGATATCCTCATGTACGCGGATGGCATTACACTTTGAGGGTTTTTGCTGTACATGTATGGTGCCCGTCTCAAGTTTGATGTTTCACGCATATTTGACGCCACTGGTTGTTGAGAAATGCTGCCATCTCAATGAAGGTGCCCAAAGTGATCTGATTGTGTTTGGGCTCAGTGGTGCACACAACTCGACTTGTTTATCACCGAATGCTTGACCACATGGTCGCACGCATGTCGTCTGCTACCTCCAAGGCATGTGTGAAGGTGATGCTGTGATTTTTACGGCTGCCACTATCGTATTTCCGGTAGCTCAGCGCAGCCAAAGTTCAGAGATACTAATCAGTTTGCTTTTTCTTTGCTTTAGGTAGTAGTTCGCATATTCCCAGTACACTGAGGTGTGCGCAGTCGTGATTTGGCCATGCACCAGGCATGGTGCAAGTTTGTCCGTGCATGGTGCTTCTTCTCTCGGCGACTGCTCAAGCATTTCTTCTGACTCGTTTCCGACTCATTTCTTCTTCTGGTGAAACATGTTTTTCAGGCAACGAATTGATAGTCAAATTTTGCTAGGCATTTTTAAAAATCTGTTACTGTATAGCCTATTTCTGTGTATACTGCTGATGCAACTAAAGCGATTTTGAGACAAAATATTTCTTGCAAAAAATCTTTGCTGTATTTATGAGTTTTCACTTATTTCCAGCTACTGGAAACTGCACCAAAAAAATTTCACCACTGGTGCACGGCTTTTGTGAAAAAATTCCACCCGAAATGAGTTAAGCTTTTCTGGATCAATGATAACAACAATGGCTATGAATTGCTGCGAAAAAACGTGCATTGTATTGCCCAGTGGTGTAAAGGTAATTTTCTTCCAATTAAGTCGGAGAAGACACTTGTTTTATTCACTAGAAAAATGAATGTCAAAGACTGTGTTTATAATTTAGATGGGTCACCACTGAAAAGAGTTAACTGTATCCGCGATCTAGGTGCGTTGTTTGACTCTGGGTTGACGTTCAGTGCACATGCGTCAAGCATTGTGAATGAATAGTATAGATTATTAGGCGTTATATCAAGAATAACCAAATGCTTTTCCCATGTTAAATGCATTCTAATGATGATGATGATGATATATGTTGTTTCGTGATGCAAGGGCCAGCTGTGGCCAAAGAGTGCCAGGACATGGTGTACTGAGTGAGCAATGATGTGATCAATGACAGTGTGTAGGGCGGCTGTAAAGGGGCCTAAAATCCTACGCACTGAGGGTGCATAAAACAGACAAAATTAATAAAATCATGACAATGACGTGATAGGTGTGCAATGAATATAATTATGCGACATAAAAACAGTATAATAAAAGTTATAGGCAATACAAGGCACTACTGCCTCACCAGGACCCTTATAAGCAAGGAAGGAGAGTGCATTTCAATTGTACTGTCGCAGCAGCATCCTCTTGAGCAGGATGCCTCTACGAATTTCTTGGGCGAAGAACTTGCAAGATGTCGATGTCGTTTAAAAAGGCTAAAGCTGAATGATGATGAAATACTGGGTCATTAACTGTAAAAACATCGCTGAGTGAAGGGATATATTCTCACATAGGCCATTAAATGAAGCTTGTTACAAGGCTGGGCATCCTACAAACGCTGCCAGTGGACTCTGAAGTCTGTTGCATAGATATGGCTTCATAACGAGAACAGGGATAGGCATAGATGCGTTGCCAGCTTTTGCCTTGATGGATGTGACAAGCTGGTCTGCCAGTACGTTACTCTCGATGTCTCAGTGTACTGGCACCCAGCACACCCCACCATGCTGCCAGGATGCATAAATAGTACATACATGAGTGAATAAAGTGATACTATACAGGATTTTTGTGCCTTTTGAGAGATTTTAAAGGTTTTACTACGCTCAGCGAGTCTGTGCAAATGGTTGCTCTTGGTATTTTTAATTCCTTGATGTGTTTAGGAGCTGACAGTATTGCATAAGCCTCTGCTGTGAAAATGTTCGTTTGGGGGTGCAGGACGTCGGCACCCGAAAATGATGGGCTGACCACTGCATAAGAGACGCCAGCATGACACTTTGATGCATTGGTATAAAATTCCGGACAGGAGTATTTATGCTGCACTTCAAGGAAGTGCATCCGAATGTGTGTAACCGGGGCGTGCTTCGTAACAAGCAGAAAAGACAAATCACATGGCGAATTCCATTGGGAGAACAGGAGCAGGGCGCCGCGCAGTGCGGAGTCGGGTGACAGCGCAGTGAGAGCAGGGACACTCGACCCGCCACTGGAATACGGCGTGCATTCAGAGAGCAGGTGGGAGGGGGACGTGTGAGGAGAAATGTACCATGTGACTAAAGCAGTCGACGTCCCACCATTCTCGGCAGGAGAGCGGCAAAATACGCGTGATCATCTTGTAATCTGTCGGGCGTAACTGTCACCGTTTGCGGCCACGTACTACATACTTTTGTGCAGCGCCGATGCATCCCACAATGTTTCGGCCTGCGAAGATCATCTGAAACTGCAACTTGAATCTGAAGTTGAGCTCCAGCAGCTATCGCTGCTGTCACCGTCGAGCGTCTCAAGCACTTCAGCAAGGCGAAGACTCTTTGTTGCCAGCTGTCCCCCGCGCATCCAACGAGAAGCAAGGCAGACTAGAAATGCCAGGATCTGTCGCTAAATCGCTGCGAAGCTCGCTCATATCACCGACGTCAAAAACAGCGGTGCCAAAACACCAACTACGCTTGGCTGCCGCCATTGCCACCGCGCGCGCCGGCTGAAGCAAAATAAAAAGTAATGAGGAGGATATGACGGTTTAAGTCACGTGACTTCCTCCGTACTCCGCTTTTCAGGCGAGAGCAGTCCGGACTGCTCCCGGCTGCTCTCGGCGCAGCGAAACTGCTCTTGTTCTACCACTGGATGACGGCTCTCCCACTCCTGTTCGACCTACTGAAACACGTCGCCTCTGGAACGAGCACTTTCAGCGTGCTTTTGAGTGCTCCTGTTCTCCCAATGGAATTCGCCAACAGTCTACAATCTGCCACTGACACGGTGAGACCTGCATAGTGGGTGTCATATGATGTTCAAAGAGTGGCACTTCTCACGCGCAGCAAGAAGGGCTCTCTTACTGCAGGCCGGTTATGGAAGAGGTGGGAGCTGGACAAATCATTTACGGTGGAATATGTGGGATGTTCACTGTTTGCATTCACTTTAAGGAAATACATGAAAGCTGTGTAGGTGTTCTGCAAGTGGAGTGACCACTCATTGGATTCCATGTAAAGGCTTTCTACAGGGCTTGTCCTAAAGGCACCTGTACGCACCCTGCCTCGATAAAGGTGGATTTACTGAAAAAAATCAGTAGCCCCTCCCCTGTCAAGGAAATGGGGGTAAGCAAAGCTTGTCGTCTGTTTCTTCGGTGTTCCTCATAACAAATTGCACTGACGCATACCACGTGCTCGAACCACAACCGGTCACATGCGCTGTAGCTAGCTCCGAAGTTCCGGTTGAGAAACTTGCGTTGAAACCTGGCCAACGCACCGAGGAAGTTGGCGCTAGCATTGCTGAGGCGTGCACCACCGTTGTCGGGTTCCTGGAGGGCAAGACGACGCTGACGTTTGGCCTCAACATCGTGCTCCCGCAACTTGGGCTCGGCGGCTCTTCGCTGACGTTTGGCCTCAACATCGTGCTTCCGCAACTAGGGATCCGTGGCTTTTCGCTTTCCCGAGCACATTCGAGGCGCCGTTGCTCAAACGCAGCCTGCTCCTCGGCGGAACGCACCCCTCCCCCACGTGCGGTCTTCCCATCCGGTCGCCTCAACTGATCTGAGGCGAGGGAAGGCCGGCGGAGAGCGCGCCAAACGTCTTTCCTTTCCCTCCCCGTGACACACTAAACGACAGATTGGTCGCGAGCGTCATGTGACCTGGCGCAACTTTCTCCGCACCTGCTCTTTCTTCCTTGTCCCTGGCTCATACCCGCATATGCAATGTGGGTATGCGCCACACGCGAGTTCTTGCGCCTACAACGCCACCGAAACTTGTGAGTTAATACAAGCATCGCTTGAAAAAACATCATGTATGTTCTTGCTTATATTTCTTAAATTCTTTTAAAGCCATGCACAGCGCTCTGTCGTGTGTGTTCCTCATCTGTGTCTCTCGTCTAAAATGTTGCGCATTCCAACCTCTAGAGATGCTATACCAACACGCCCAGTCTTCAACCTTGGCATATGAATGCTTGAATTATCTGCACTGCTTAAATTTTTGGCATACCGTACTCTGCCGCGCCATGGATGGCCAAAGCGCGGCCATGGAGAGCAAGCCACTGAACGATAGCCACTTTTCAGAGCGCTTGCGCTAGTTTATCTTGGAGTCTATTTTCGAAAATATTTGTCAGCATGACCTACCGAAAGTTTACCATAGTCGTATCAGTATCATTAGGCAACGAATTCCACAATAATGCTTCAAACGACTGAAACAAGCATGTGCATTGATTCTTCCGCGGCGCCCGGCTGCCACTGGCCCGAACAGCGTGCCGTGCGCTACGCGCCGGCCCGTGGGAGAGTGAAATCTGAGGAGAATTGAGCAGGAAAGCGTGCGCGAAGAGAAGAGTGTCGCTACTTTCCAAAATGGAGGGACTTTACGCCGGCTGTGTGAAGGGAAAAGAAAAAGAAGCAGAAAGCTCGATTTGGCGCTTCCGCAGCTGCACGGTAATGAGGATAGAATGAATTCGAATGGCGCTACGTACGTATGCGCATACTGCCTGTGAAACCATGATATGTTGAAGGTGCCCATCGTACTCATTAGTAGTCAGCAACTCCACTTAACAAAAAGCTCGGCGTAATTTGTGCGTACCCGCGCATGTGTGTGTGTCTGCGCGTGCATGTGTGCGTGTACTCATGTTCGGACTTTTTATGCACTCACACAAAGCTTCTCTGTATATACCTGGTGCGTGAGGTATTTGGGAACACAATGTTGGCTTCAGGCAGAGAATATCTCCCGCAAAAATACATATTTTCACCAAACTTTGCGAAATACTTCTGTTACGGTTTATTTCTACAATTACTTAATGAATCCGCCATTTATTTATTTATTACATACTGCAGGCCGAAGACCAAGCAGGAGGGGCAAAAAGGGAACATATTGAAAGAAATGAACAAGTTATATAAACATTGCTACTGAACGACAAGTATACACTAACAAAGGTGATAAATATACACGTGTAGAAAAATTTGCATAACTATGTATTAACAGTTTTATGTACAGAAGGGTAACGAAAACACATCGAAATTTGTACACAAACAGTTTAACCGCAATCCAGTTTTCTGCACACAAGGGTTAGAAAACACAATTCAGATAACCCGTTGACATAATATAGTATGGCAATAACAACAATGACATTTAGACGAAAAACACAAGTGTTTTTCGAAGTCAGGAAAGCCACGTTCTGGAAAAAACATTTGAAGGCAGTGCATTCCATTCGTTAATGGTTCGCGGAAAAAACGAGTGTTTGAAAAGGTTCGTACGTGCAAAGTACGGTGTCAGATCGTGATTGTGACAATGTCTGGTTTGTCGGGAAGAAGAAGGGGAAATGAATTGAGCGGGATGGATACTAAACTGCTGATTTCGAAGCAGGAAAAGAAACTTTGTGTATTTGCAGCAATAGCCGATTCAATTCGGCTTCAGAAACAGGTGCATGCACGGATCAGGTGGTCCTTGGAGATGTTGGCCATTGAGTCAGCAATGGCAGCCTTCAACGAGTTTTTTGTATTATGTGGCTGCTTGTTGGCCTCTCTCTCCACGACGCCCCAGACACAGTAGTCGAGCGGATTTAAATCTGCAGAACTAGGAGACCACAAGTTGGGAGTGACATGGTGACGCAGGCGGTGTGGGCGGGAGCCGAATCTTGATGAAAGACATAAGGACTTTCTTTTGAAACAGTCTCTATCCAGGGCTTTACAACAGTGGCAAGCACCTCCACGTACGCGGCAGTATTAATGTAGAGTCCTTCTGCAAAAAAGTGTGGCGGCATGACGTCACTTGTTGTTGATGGCGGCCAACACCGTCACAGACGACGGAAATGTTGCGTGCGTACTGTAGGCACCTCATCAGCACTTGCGGAATGCCAACTGTCGTTACGGCAGTTAACCTTTTGGTCTTGGTCAAAGTTCTTTTCATATGAAAAAAAAAACAACAAAAAAAAAAAAAAAAAAGAAACCGCATTCCAGATTCCTCAGGTCTCTTCAGCTTCCTTTGAAAGCGCTTGGATCGGAGCAGACGGTTCTCCCGAGTTTTATCGAACATGAATTGCCCCCTCCTCCTGACATAGGAATGGTACCTGAAGTCCTCGTGCACAGCGAGCCTGACAGTTGACTCTGCAACTTGGAGCTCCTTTGCAATGGCCCGCATTGCCTTCCCTGTGCCGTCACTCACGATGACTTGCAGCTGCCGGAGAAAATCAGGGGTTCTGACGACATCTGACCACTGACTCTGCTTTTTCCTTTCGCCACAGATGCCACGTCACCACCAGAACACATCAGTTCTGTCCGCACGTTCAGAAATGTGGCGATTTCCAAGTCGCTGTGGTGTGCGGCCAGAGCGACGAGGAACCATAGCGACGAGGACTGCATGGCGTTTCATTTCCTGCGTCAACCTGTACGCTTCCATCTTTTAACAAATTATGCAGTATGAATGATAAGGGACTAACCAACAATAAGCCACAAGCCTAGATAGATATGAAGAGCCTGCTGGTGTCTATGGCGATAAGGAATAGTATCCTGAAATACCTCGCGCACCCGGCAAATTCCAACTCATTTGATCTGCTGCATTTCTTAACGATTATTTTTAATGCCTGTCTATGTCTTTGTATGCCTGTATATGATTTTTGTGCTTACCCTGCATGATGCCAATCTTGGCAACAAGATCAAATTCATACAGCTGTCACCGTCATACAGTCATCATCACCGTCCCCATGTTGGTGCTGTCATCACATACATGCTGAAGCCACACACACATCTGCTCAATTTACACAAACACATTGGTCCACTTGGTAATGCTTTGTGGAATCCCAAGCAATCGTGGATAGCCATTTGCCTGCGAAATGCTTCGCATGACATCGAGTGACACAGTGCGTGGTATCTGCATAATTTTGTTTTTCTCTGCTGCAAATGCCAGGAAAACCAAAATCAGTGAACTTGGAGGGGACGCTACCAAAAATTTTTGTGCCAAATTAAACTTATGTGCATTAATTACCGCCTTTGTAAAAAATTCCTTTAGCAAGTGCTCAAAAGTGTCCCACTGCCATTTTCATCTATGTTTTCCAATCTGTCGATAGAATACTGCGCTACCAAAAAATGACATTTTGTAGATGTGCGGTGCATGTTAACTCAAGTGTGCCCCAAAATTTTTGCGTTCTTGGCTTAAAGGGCTGGCCATTTTGAGCTGACAACCACGGTGCGTACAATGCGTACTAACGATCGTGTCTGCAAAGTATTACACCACTAAGCGCCGCAAGAAGAGCTGAAAGTTGAAACCAAACGCCGTGTGCCCTTCTCACGGGTGCCAATATCCCAGCCGGAGAGTCGACGCCTGTCGCACAAGTACACCTACGTAAATTGCAGTGCTGTGATGTCACTCACAGTAACACGTGGCTTCAAGAATTATTCGAGGCAACAACAGTTATTTGTTTGATCTGTTGCTTCAATAGATGATTTAAAGTTTAAGAGAAGCAATAAAATCTAGACATCGAATGTCTGCGAGTCTGTTTTATTCTGTGCCGTAGCAAGAAGGGCGCACTCCCATTTCATCTGCTTGTTCCCACGTCGTGCAATCGCAGCAAATGAAACTATTTGCCACTTTCTACTAGGTTCCAATGTGTGATCGTGATCTTTCATCCTCTCGCGCCTGCCTCAGTGCTTGTAATTGTGGCACTGACTTATGGTGTTCTTGTGCAGAGTGTGCGAAATCGTGCGCATGACATTGCTCGTGAGACAGTAATCGGAAACGTGCTACTCTGCAAAAACATTAGAGGAGAAATAAATAAGAAGGCCAGGCCTGTGACGTATCCATCACGCGATCCACCGGCTCCGGTATGGGACAGTGCAGGGAAGGAATTTCCCTTGCGGAGGCTATGCAGCAGCAAGTGGAAATAGCGTCTATATTCGCGGCGAAGCTCACCTCCAGAAATAATGGGTTTGCGGCACTTGAATTATTTTTATCTCTGCTATTAATGAACTAATTAAAAAAATACTCATGGTAGAACACTCCTTAGAGGGCTGGTAACAACTTGCAGCATATAACCAAAATTTGCTATGTGGCCAGGTGAAGGGACCTTTGAAGGGATACGGACACAAAAGTTGGCGGGCGGTTTTTCACGTCGGAGCAAAAGTTGAACTGCTTGCAATAACGAATACAACAAGCTGCTTTGAAAAAAAGAATGAGAAACGTCTTTTTTTTTTGCGATTTTCTGGTGCGCCTTGTCTCCAAGCGGCCGCCGGCAGAACCTGCAACTTGACGTCATCACTAGAGACCGGATTTTAGGCAAATGCCTTTTTTGTTCCTTGCACTCCTGTCACCACATTTTGATATATGAACATGAATCAGAGGTTAAGGAGGGCCTTTAGAGTGTTTTTATGGTGCCTATAAATGCCTATTTTGGCGTTTGTGCCTAAATGCCTATAAACGCCTATAAATGCCTATTTTAAATATTGGCGCCTATATAAACATGATTTAGCTCAAGTTTCGCTTGCGAGTGCAGTTAGAGATCGTTATTCATGTTACCGGGCAACATTGTTCGGAACTCTATGGGGTTCAACCTAGTCCTCCAGTTCAACCAACTCCCGGAAAACAACTGCTAGCAGCAGTGGAATGGGACGCGCCGGCCAGTATACGCCGCCGCGCTGACATGGCCCGAGCGGTTGGCGAATGCGAAACCGCGGAGGGCCACCACGGGAAAGGAAGGTGAAGAGCAAACGAAGAAAGAAAAATGTGACGTGCACGCGGCCTTTGTTTTGTTTGTAATTTACTTTGTAAGGTGTTCACCGCCATCGAGCGCTCCTTCTCAGCGTACAAGATGCCAAGTGACAAGAGGCACAATTTTGAATCTAAAAATCTGGTGATGGTGGTAGTTTCCTATTGTTTCCACAAATCACAGCGATTCTTAGACTACGGTCCTCGTGCTCTTGAACAGATTTCTTCAAACACGTGCACTTCAAATGGGCGCAAGTGTATTTGGGAGTGTTGGGACGTGTTGCCTGTACAATTCGGATAATGTCATTGCATATGAATAAATCGCCAGAGTTGCACCTAGGAGTCCTAATGCAAGAACATGTTAATTTCGTAATAAATCGTAGTCTCTCTTGCAGTTATAATTTGTCTGTTTTTGGCGTATCTTAATTTAATTGCGTAAGGCAGACATAAAGTAGCGGTTTTTTCATCAGTAGTCCCAGCTTTCAAGTATTCTTTTTCATGCCTGTTTCACTATATGAGACGCTCGAATACAGTGGCCATCGAACATGAATATGACCAGTGTGCTTGTTGAATTAAGCCAATTGATCGTCATTAGTCCAGCAGTTTTATGGGACAATTGCACGGCTATGTTCAACTGTTGGTGCATTTGTGCCATCATAAACAACATTTCTTGTTTTCCTGTCGTAGATGCAGGTCGAGCACGTCTTCGTTCGAAATTATATGCATTTATGTAAAAATTTATTGTGCTTATATTTACGACGTTGGCGGCCTAAAACACGTTTTTTTTTTAATGCCTAAAGATCCGGCCTCTACTTATCACTCCCTCCGCGCGCGCGCGCGGCCAAGGCTGGCCGCAGTCGTCGCAGTGTTTCCGGTGGTTGCGGTCCCTTGCAGCGCTTGTTTATCTTCGTCGGCGATCTTCGCACGTCGTCCGTCTGAAACATTGTCACCGTCGGCGCTCCACGCAGGTGGCGCGTATTACATGTGCCTTCCCGCAATGCCTAGGCATTGCTGCGCCCAAGGCTGTTATAACAGCATCGTCGGTCGCCACACGCCGTCGCACACGTTTCCCAGGGACGAGAAGGTGCGTAAACTTTGGATACGTGCCTGTCAGCCATCACGCCCAGCCTGGAGACCTATAAAAAATGACTTCGTTCGCGCGGACCACTTCGTCGACGATGATTATGTGACCAACCCGGCTGTGCTGGAAAGCCTCGGCATGCCGCTCAAAAGGCAATGCTTAAAGCCTGACGCTGTGCCATCGGTCTTCTCACGAAAACGCAAGGCAGAAATGATCAGCGGCGCGTTGGAAAAGAGGAGGCGAAAAGATGTCGGTACTTTCGTTCACTTGCCCCCTTCTTGAGCAGTGTGAGGGCGAGGCTGGGGAGAGTTGCGCGAGGCTGGGCACGAAGGCAGTAATGTGTTTAAAAATATTGGCAAAGCATAGTGAAACAATACAAGGGTAGCGAGCGCGACTCACGAGTTCACACACACACAGCTCTGGTTTTCCACAGGCTTAAAACCAGAAAAGCTGGGCAGAACGCCAGACAAGTGCTGCCATCTGTAAGGCGGCTGGCGAAGTAGACGTGAGAGCCTCGGAGTACTGATACCTCACAGCAGTTGCTCACGCCGACGGCATATGCTACTATTCAGTCATCCACGCAGTGCTCAAGTACCCCGCAGCTGCCTCGCCTGCGTGCGCTCTTGAAAAAAGTTGCAGTGGCTTAGCTCGGCTATGCCAGGATATACGTAGCGTTAGCAAAGGTTCAGCTGATTATTCTTAGCTTTCCTGGTTGTCTAGATTGTCAAGGATTAGCTTGACTGTCATGCTTACTGCTGCTCCAATGACACACACGCGGTATATGTATTATGTGGCACATGTATTCATTCCTCCTACGCTCAACCGCTAATTGCCAGGCAACTGCTTCGGGATCCGATGAGTCAAGCTTCTCCGTTCTTCTGCGCTGTTGAGCAGCATTTGCGCTCTCCTTCTCCATGGCTATACCACACTGGCAAACGCCAGTCAGAAGCGCAGCGGCTCCAGCGCTACGGTGGCTCCGTACCAGCGCAGTGTCAGACGGCGACTGCACAGCAGTGTTGCCAACCAATTTTTGGAAAATACCCTACGTCTTAGTCAATATTACCCTACTTTACCCTACACAATATTTTTATTGCCCTACATTTTACTCTACGCACAGAATAACACAGTGTGTTTATAATAACGTACAGACTATACTTCACAGTACGACGTGACAGACGTGCGGTGGCGCTGAAGTCGGTAGCGACTTCAGCGCCACCGCACGCGATAGGATGCACGATAGGCTAAATGTAATGAGCATAGATGAATATGGCTCCAGAAGTCTAGGTAGTGATCACAAACGTATTAAGGTGAGTTTTAGAAGGGAAATGAAAGTAGGTAGGAGGCAAGATGAACAACCAGGTGGGATATTTTACTCGGAAAAGCAGCTTGAAATAGCAACCCAGCAAATTGAGGAAGTAATTTCAGAGGATACAAAAACAGAATGGACATATGCAAATTTAACAGGACTATTTGAGCTAGAGCTTACTAAGGTACGAGTCAGGACAAAAGGGAACAGAAGACTTAAACCCAAGAGCTGGTGGGATGAGGAGGTTAAGAAGGCCATAGAGAAACGCCAGGAAGCATCCAGGGAACACAGATATTCAAAGCAGAGGGGTGAACCAGAAGCTGATGTAGGCAGAAAATGGAACTTCTTAAGCTGTAGAAGGGAAGCATCCAATTTGATCAATGAGAAGATCAGAAGAAAGGGGAGCCAATGGTTGTCAGAAGTAAACAAAAAGGATAGAAAAGCAGCGAAGAAATTTTGGAAACATCTCAACTCCTTGAGTAATAAGACTAGCCTAGAGCAGAGGTTTATAGTTACAGCTCAAGGTGTTCAACTAGAGGGAGATGAGGCAATGGAACATATAAGAACAATGATGACAGAAAAATTTAAAGAACGAAACATAGCATGTGCTCAATCAGGTGAGGATGGACTAGTCAGTGCAGTGGCTCCACTGGCACAAAGCGAGTGGGAAAGGGCAGAGAAGAGGGTTCCTAGTAGCACGTCGACAGGTCCTGATGGCATCCCAATTATGTTGATAAAGACATTGGGCCCAAAATCTAAGAAAGCATTAAGAGAGGCAGTGAGCAAAATGATAATGGACGGTAAAGCCCCTGACGGGTGGAGACTGAGCAGGATGAGCATGATATATAAGGGAAAGGGGGACAAAGCCGACATAAACAACTACCGTCCCATAACAGTGACGTCAGTGGTTTACAGGGTGGTGATGCAGATTATAAAGGACAGACTGCAGGCATGGGTGGAGAGCGAGGAGGTGCTCGGGGAACTACAAAATGGGTTCCGAGAACAAAGAAGGTTAGAAGATAATCTGTTCTCATTGACACAGTGTATTGAAATAGCAGAAAAGGAACACAGGCCCCTATGGCTTGCCTTTCTGGATATCAAGGGAGCCTATGACAGTGTAATCCAAAAGGATTTGTGGGACATACTGGGCACTCTAGAGGTGGAAGATGGAGTAAGAAATCTTTTAAAAGATATCTATAAAAGTAACAGGGTGCTTATAAAATGGGAAAACAAGGTATCTGGGCCTATAGAGATACAGCAGGGGCTTAGGCAGGGGTGCCCTCTGTCACCTCTGTTGTTCATGCTGTATTTACAAGGATTAGAGAAAAAATTAGAGAGGAGCGGACTTGGCTTCAACCTTTCCTATTCCGGGCAGGGAGAATGGATTAAACAGTCATTGCCAGGACTGATGTATGCAGATGACATTGTACTTATGGCTGACAGCAAGGAAGACTTGCAGAGATTAATGGACATCTGTGGTAAAGAGGGAGATAGCTTAGGTTTGAAGTTTAGTAAAGAAAAATCGGCAGTCATGACTTTTAATGATAATCAGGGCAGCGAGCATAGGATACAGGAGGTTACGCTGGAGGTGGTGGATAAGTACAAATATCTTGGAGTGTGGATAAACAATGGGGCTGAGTACCTAACGGAACATGAAAAATATGTGACGGCTAAAGGTAGCAGAAATGCAGCTGTGATGAAAAATAGGGCACTGTGGAATTACAATAGGTACGAAGTGGTGAGAGGGATTTGGAAAGGGGTGATGGTCCCTGGTTTGACTTTCGGCAATGCGGTCCTGTGCATGAGATCAGAGGTTCGAGCAAGGTTGGAAGTTAAGCAGCGAGGGGTAGGTAGACTGGCTCTGGGAGCACACGGAGATACACCAAATCAGGGGGTACAGGGTGACATGGGATGGACGTCATTCGAGGGCAGGGAAGCCAGCAGCGGGATAGAATTTGAGGAGCGATTGAGAGAGATGGCAGAAAAGCGGTGGGCAAGGAGAGTTTTCAGTTATCTGTACATGAGGAATGTTGATACAAAATGGAGGAAGCTGACCAGAAAACTGTCAATCAAATATTTGGACTGCAGGAGGGGTGCAAACCAGGAAACAGCGGTTAAGAAAAAGGTTAAGGAAACAGAGAGGGGTCTGTGGAAAACAGGGATGCAGACGAAATCAGCACTGGGCACATACCGAACTTTCAAGCAAGAAATTGCCAAAGAAAATATCTACGATAATTCTAGGGGAAGCTCTTTGTTGTTTGAAGCCAGGACGGGAGTATTGCGGACTAAGATGTACCGAGTCAAGTACCAAGGTATAGACACGTTGTGCTGTGCGTGTGGAGAAGAAGAGGAAACGGCTCAACACCTCATACTTTTCTGTAAGGGGCTTAACCCTACAGTGCAAGGCAACGGGGCTGATTTTTTCAAAGCATTGGGGTTTAGGGACAGTGAAGGCAAAATAGACTTTAAGCGGGTAGAAATAACCAAACAGAGGTTATCTGATTGGTGGATAAAATTAAGGCAGGGGTGAAATTTCACCCACCACAAAGTACAAATTATCTTAATAGTCATGGCTAGGTGGCGTATGTCACCGCCCGATTTAAAGGGTTCAGCCTCATCCATCCATCCATCCATCCACTGTCATCGAAATAACTAGCAGCAAAAAAAGCACATATCAAAAGCGCGCGTACGCGCCTTAGCGCACATCGTCTCCCAGACGTGGAAGTGGCAGAGAAAGAGCCAGAAAAATTAACGTCATTATTGAGCAAAAGACTGGTGTGGCTTGCTAGTCCGGTGTGGTTTGTGGAAGTGGCCAACACAAAAACAAAAATTTAAAGGACGCTTACGCTTCGCATTTAAGAGTGGAAAGCGATAATCTTCAAAGATCCCCGATTGTTTGTCAGGCTTTCCGGTAACTGCGGCTTTATTTTTTCTGCACCTTCGCCTCGGCGCGCCGCTGACGAGGAGGTTAGATGATTGTTAGAAATGCTGGAAAAGGG
This sequence comes from Dermacentor silvarum, assembly GCF_013339745.2. Lineage (NCBI taxonomy): Eukaryota > Metazoa > Arthropoda > Arachnida > Ixodida > Ixodidae > Dermacentor > Dermacentor silvarum. Next base: position 9,372,334 of record NC_051164.1, on the reverse strand, counting down.
GTTTCAGTTTTCGCTTAATAGAATTATGTTTTTGCGTATATTCAAAGTACAATACGACGCTATCATACCTGTAGGTAGTTGTATTTTACGATTTTTCTGACGCATTTTAGTTTGAGAAATTCGGTTAGTTCACCGGCACCTCTGCGCCACGCGGAGGGCCTGCGTGCTCGGGCTGGTTCGGGATGATTTTCTTGGCCTCGGATGCCGATGCCGCGACCAACGCCGGATTTTCTGCGACACGGGGCCCTTAACGCTCTCGCGTTAAAACGTAGAAAATCGAAGAAAGCAAAGGAATACCACAGGATCGAAATAGAGCTTACGGTGGTATTATGCAGCTTGGCTGGTCAACCACTTTCACAGAGTGGAATGGCCGGCGAATTTTTAAATGTGAAACATTTCTTGGTGAACATTTGCCACTTTGACAGTATCTATCTTGCTGCCTACTTTTTGGTGCTCGCATGTTCGTTTCGTTAACTTGGTATGTACCAAAATTGGCATACAAGAGCGTATGACGAACATAAATTATAGGTCATTAAATGAACGTTATGACATGCGTGTCATGTAGGTCATGAAACAGCCGCCTACCTCTTGGTGATCTCATGACAGTTTCGTTAACTTGGTAGGCTCCCCGCACACTGTTTCGCATAACATCGATTCCCACAGGGCGTGGGATCTGCCGGCTTTTCTTCCTATTTCTTGCGAATAAGCAAGCTGATTGCATAGGATAAGATCCCGCTTTATAGAAGGCGCTCATACACGTGGCACGAGCAGGTGATAATGCGGGCCGCCCCCCCCCCCTTTTTTTTTTTGCTGCCGCTCAACAGTGTGCGACCGCCCGCCCCGATCGCCCACCGAGCAGTGCTCTGAAAATGCTAGGGGCCGAGCGACAAGCTAAGTTTTTGGATAGCAGGGAACTGAGCGAAGCTACTGACGTGCACCGGCGCTTACAGTGACGAGTGCCCCCGTTCACCGCGGCCGCCGGTGGTCCTATGGCCATTGCTTCGCATGATTAACCGATAACGCAAGCATCAGTTAAAACGCTGGAACCAACGGCCGTAGCAAAATTCAAAATCCCCTCCCCAGGCAACGAACGAAGACGGCGGAGAGAAAAAAGAATGCTAGCAAAGATATATGTGGCGTCTGATCTTTCGGCTCTGCCCTGTGCCGGTGAGATCTGAATTAAAACAGTTTCAATTTTATTCAAAGAGAGATTTCGTTTTCGGATTTCTTCAGGAATATCGAGAATAGCACCCTCGGAGATGTCGCGTCGATCTGCTTGATTTTAAAATCACTCGTCAAGTGTTCACTTTTCGCTGATCGATGATGAGCAAAAAGTGGGAATTACCCTACGCCTGGTAAGAAAATCGCATTACCGCCCTACTACCCTACGCTGCCCGAAAAATTCCGAAAATACCCTACAAGTAGGGTAATTACCCTACGGTCGGCAACACTGCTGCACAGCGAGCGCGCCGGCGCCAGTGCGTCTACCACGGCTACGACGTCACTCCTCTGGAATGCGCAGACCGGCGGCGGTGAGTCGCGCGCGGCGGCGGCGGAGTGCGCGAGAGGTGCCGGCTCCGGTGGCTCTCCGGTGCGCAAGCCGTGTGACATCACTGATCCTTGCGCATGCGCAGCACGGCTCTTGATGTGCCGCGCGAAACGGGCTTGGCTAGGCCAGTGTAGCTAACGCTACAAAAGCAAGTTTACAGAGGAAATGACAAATAATTCTTGCACAAGTGTCTGGTGCAGAGCGATATATTCGCGCTACGGTTCGCGAAAACCTACTTCCACGGCCACCCGCTGTTCTTCGTCGCTTGACGCGGAAGGCTCGTAACCGTAAGCGGTAATATTTCTTGCCAAGTTGGAATGGTCCTCGTCTTCAGACGTATACTCATTGCTGGTAGAGGCACCAGAACTCGAACCCATGCTCGCGATGGCGGGGTCGGCGCACTTCGAATGACCGCGGCAGGCAGGCTGGCTATCCGACAAGGGGGTCGTGACGTCACGCCTTCCAACTCCCGCGGGTCGGGCGGCGAGGCGCGCGCTCACAAAAACGCCAAAAATAAAGCCATAGGCTCAAAAATCAGCCAAGTGACTACTTCTTTTCGGTGTAATCACACACTGAGGATTCATTTTCAGCATTTTCGCAAAATTTTCAGATTTCGTGTCCATTACAAAGCAGTGCTACTGCTTACTGCTACTGCTTAGTGCAGTGCTAAGCATTACTGAGCCATTATTTTTCCGATTTCTCCATGTCTGATAATGAGAGATGTACTTGAATTGTTTGGTATCCTTGATCAATTATATAAGCCCCCTTGTTTATATTCGAAGAACCTAAGGAGAAGGTGTTGAGGAATGTGTACACAGAATTAGAAGTCCGTGACTTAAGTAAGGCCTTTGCAAAAAATAATGCATGCAAGTGCTCCAGAGCTTTACGAGTAGGGTTTACGAGCAGCACAATATTTTGACAGCTGCCCTGGCATAACTACAAATGCCAGCAGGACCAAGTTCAGTGAACTTAGAGGGGACGCTATTTGCAAATTTGTGTGCCAATTTAAACACACATGAGTGTCAATTACTGCTTGTGTAAAAAATTCCTTTAGCAAGTGCTCGAAAGTGCCACGTTATTGTTTCCAGCTATGTTTCCCTGTGTCCCAAAAGAGCTCTGCATTATGTAAACTGCATCATTTACAAATTTTTTTATGGCACTGACATTAAAAATGCTTACTGCATCCTTGTTTTTTTTCTTGTTTTTTCGTGTGTGATGGAAGTTTGAAGCAGAAATTTGGGCTAGTTGGTTGTAACTGAACTTAGAACAAGCGCTGATGGACGGGAACACAAAGAGACAAGTAGACTTGACGGGCGCTAGAATTCATTGGCGGGGGGTGGACATTTGGCAGATCACTGTCGGCGGTGCACTGCCACCTCATGCAAGCCTTTGAGGGCACACGTGTCCTGCGCAGCTTTTCGACACACCAAGCAAGGGAGATCTTTGAAGCCTTATGTATCAGTACCGAAGCTGATAAATGTGTCAGCGCACCTTCACTGGCCCTGCAGGCAAAAGAAAAAACGTGTTTAAAGCGAACCTTGATTTCCTTTCGCTGATAATTCTGCCCGATGATTTTTGTATTTTTTTTATGGTTCTGCGGTGGTATATATGTTGCTGTTAGTGTCATTAAACCTTCAGTTGATGTCTAGCGCCCGTCCAGTCTACTTGTCTCTTCTTTGTGTTCCCGTCCATCAGCGCTTGTTACGATGTCTAAGTTCGATGGAAGTTTGGCTGGTGTCCTTGATGAAATAAACGAGGTAGCTTCTTTACGTTCGGTGACAACAACGGCCAGGCAATGTGTTGAAAGTGAGTGGGTTAAATGGAGCCTTGGCAATAAATTACGCATGCAAGTGCTCTTGAGCATTATGAACAGATCTAACAAGAGGTGCAGAATTTCGCCTGCTGCCCTGGCAGAACTACAAATGCCAACGAGATTAACCCTTTGCGGTCCGTTGTCGGGCAGGGCCCGACAACGCAACACGGCCGTAGCGTTCTGCTGTCGGGCACTGCCCGACACGGGTGTTTGGGGGTTAAATTTCGCGGTTTTTCTCTCTGCGATTCGTCCGTATTCTCTGTATACACGATGTGCCATCTCTTGAGGGATAAATAAACTTTGTTTGTTAAAGTTTACTTCTCTTTGCACTAGGGTGCAGCACAATGTTCAGCACGGCTTCTGGATACCAGAGCCTTCTCACTTGAGCACGGAACAGCACGTTCGCACTCAATAAACATGATGCGCCTTCTCTTTGCACTAGGGTGCAGCACAATGTTCAGCATGGCTTCTGGATACCAGAGCGTTCTCACTTGCGCGCGGAACAGCACGTTCGCACGGTTCGCTGAGAAGCATGACCACTTTTTCATCGCGTGCATTTTACGGTGGCGCATTTAGTGAAAGCTTCTAGAGGTTTCCATTGTCAATAGCTTTATTTTGAGGTGTACACAACTGCAGAGTCAAGCTAAGAAAGAACAGCGACACTTGCAGTACCGCCGCAACCTCTTCCAATAGCTGGTGGGTGACATGAGGGCTAGAGCCAAAAAACGGAGCCCGTCTGCGTGGAAAGATTGCGAGGAAAGGCTAGATGGGAGGAGCCATTTCATCTACAAGCTCCCAGGCCGAAGTAGCAAAGACTGTGCTGTTTGTAGCGATCGACAAACAAACGGAGGCAGGAGGGAAACTGTTTTTCTGCAAAACCTGCAGTAACAACCCTGGCCTGCACCCAGAAAAATGCTTCGAGCGGTATCACATGCTGTTAAAATATCGGTGGAGGAGTTTCCTGCAGAATGCAAAAGAAAAAATAAATATCCTATGAGTTTTTCATCCACAGTTTGTGGTTTTGATCGCGGCGCTATAAACTGGCAAAATAGTTTCGGACCGGGACAGCCGGAAAGTGGGTAAACGTTTCGGACTGCAAAGGGGTAATTATCATTTGCTTTTCTTGCAACTAATGTACTATTACGCCATCCACTGTTATGCTGCCAACAATTGTACAAATCTGTTGTAGTTTCTAACCGAGGGTCCCATTTCCAGTATTAATACTTTGGGACCCTCGTCTGTATATTAGATTTTTATATTTATGTTTTGTGTATAAATAAACTCAAACTTCTACTTCTAGAATGCGCAAGCAAACGTCTTCTTATTGCTAAATCATGTTCTCGGGCCACATCGTTAATGCATCTCCCTGTCTGGCCGATATATTTCTTGCCACAAGTTAAAGGAATCTCATGAACAACGTCCAGAGTGCAGGAAACAAAAGACCTAGCGTGCTTCTTCTCGCAGGTGTTCAACTTTTGCCCACCCAATATACGCACACACAGGCGAGAAAGTTTGCAGAGGGTCGAGAAAACAACCGTATGCCATCCCTTTGGCTCACATTTTTCAGATTGTACGATACATTATGAAGGTATGGCACAACTTCACGAGTTTCTTCTTGTAAAGAGTGTGCTCTGCCAACTTTATTATTATTTATTTTATTTATTGATACTGTCAGCCCATATGACGGGTTATTACAGGAGTGGATTTAACATACATAAACAGAGAAGTGCATTGGCGCACTTGACCAATGCTCGAAAGATTTCGTAGTTTCGCCCGAAAGACGAAGCATCAATTGCGATAGCAAATTAGTAGAGAGCTATTCGGAGTAGGGATAGTAGTTTTATAGACTGCATAAACTTGGACACATCCGCTTACTAACTGAATTAACAAGCGTGGTGTCAGCGCACACAAGCAAACATGAATAGATCACACTGAATGACCGCAGACAACGACTGTCAAAACGCTGGCAGCAATCGCAGCCGCTGCAGTGGGCAAGGTTCGTGCGGTCTATCGCTTCAAAGGAAACTGAGCGGCTGATGCACAGCGCATACAAAGGTCAGAGCCGTGTGAATATAAGAGACTGTGCGGCCGACAGCCACAGCCGGGCAAAGTACGAACGGAGTTGTTGGCAGAGTAGAAGCTGCGCCCCCCCCCCACTCCCGCGTTGCCTTCCCGCTTTCTAGCTTTCGTGTGGGAGATTGAGTGGCCCATACGCCTGATTGCAAGATACACCTTTGGTACCGGAGCACAGCGTCACCCCGCCTCCCTCCCTCCCCACGGCCTTTCGCGCAACGGTCGCGTTTGCTTTCAGCTGTGCGTTCGCTCTCCGTGATAGCGCGCGCGTCACCCGTGTGCTTTCGCTCGCGCATACAGTGCGCGGCGACGATTTTATTGCCCTTGGAATCTATACGGAACCTCACGGCGATGGCGACGGCAGAAATCCGGTTGAAGTGTCCATATAATTGCTATCGCAATACAAAGAAAGAAAATGAAGCAGCACTGCTGATACGAAACACATTAACAATATAATTACTGAGCACATTTTTACTTATTATATCACAATATTAGTAAAGAATATCAGAGTGCATCAGGGTACATAAGGCAATGTATTGCTTCCAAGAATGCATTAATTCATTTTATTTGAACAATTGAGTCGGGCAAATAGTTCCACTGCTGAATTGCCCTGGGAAACTTTACCTGAAGCAGTCATTGTGCACTGTGGGAGGAGGTATATACATACTGTGTCTGTGCCGTGATGTTTCCTGTGTCTTGATTTGGAAGTACTTGTGTGTTATTTTGACATGGTTATGAATTACTAAGAACAGGAATTTAGGCCTTTCATACTCGGTACGTTTTTGTAGATGGGGGGAGCTCTGCAAGTTTACATAATTCAGTTGGAGAGTGAAAACGGCGGTATTTGTTAAATATAAACCTAGAAGTAAGGTGCTGGAGCTTCTCTAGTTTTAGACAGCTACTCTGGCTGTAGGGATCCCAAACTATTTTTGCGTACTCAAATATGGGTCTTAGCAAGGTTTTGTAAGCTAAAATTTTAATTTCAGGGAAGGCACAGTGCAGGTTACGTCTCAGATCCCACAATACTTTGTTAGCTTTGCACAAAGCTCATTTACGTGAAGATTCCAATGCAAGTCGGGTGTAAATATAAGACCTAGGTATTTATATTGTTTAACTCGAGCAAGTTCATGACCATTGATACTGTATGAAAAATTTAGAATATTCGTTTTTCTAGAGATCGACATTAAAACCGATTTAGTTGGGTTAAGCTGCATTTGTCACCGATCGCACCAGTTCTTAATTTTCTGTAAGTTCAGCAAACTCAACGCTGAAACAATTTCTCAAGGAAGCCCCAGACAAGTTTTGGAGGTACTTGAATCCAACGAGCTAAAACCGCCAAAGTAGCCAGGATCAAGCGGAGGCATTTTTTTTCCTCAGTCTTTACCATCGATGACGGTATCTTGCCTACCATCAATGATTATGCGGACAGGCTTCCTATTCAGAATATCGGGATTACAGAAGAGGGTGTTTTCAATCTGTTGCTTCACATTAATATAAACGTCCCGGTCCTGATGAAATCCCCAATGAATTCTGCCTTCTTTCGTTTTCTGCCTCTTTGTTTAGCAATTTCTCAGCATTGGCTACCAAAACCGTCACAGGACAACCTGCCGCCTGTAGCTTAGAAACTTGGGTGCTGAAACCTTCCCCTACGCTTTGGCGTGGCAGCTGCTGGCTCGGTCGGCCAGAATGCTTAAATGCAGCGAGCTATGTGTCGTGCTGACCTGCGCGCGTCATCGACATTCTTTGCTCAAAAGAAAACATGCGTCGCTTTCGCTGCGTTGACGTCTGGCACTGTGCAACCGCCTGATTTGGTGTTTGCATTTTCGCGTAGCTTATAACTGAGCGAAGTAGTGCATAAATATAAACACTGCATGGACTTTCACGTTGTGGAGTACGAAAGTAAACACAATACGCATCGCCATTAGCTGTCCAGCATTTGATTAACCGCTTCGCTTCATAGATTCAACACGTGCACGCGCTCATTAAGCTTTTCTCCGGACCTACTAGCCCAGCAATCTTAAAGTATGTTATGACCTGCATTTGCGCACAATAAGTGATCATCAAGTACGTCGCTTAGTAGACAGCCTCTCGAAGAAGCATTCACTTACAAGCTGCGGTGGTCTTCGTTGTTCTAACGAGAAAAGAAAGCCGCGCGATTAGAAACGGTACAACTGCCAATAATGGAGCCTTACCTTGACTGCTGACTTGGCCTGACACGGACCTAAACTGGTTGTAAATGCGGCGGCTCTGGCCAGCCATAACGAGACATCCTCGACGACGGTAAATGTAAAACCTAGAAGCTCAACAGAAACCCCGCCTGGACGAGCCGCCGGCACCGCTGCATCTTCAAATTCGTCGCCAAACCTGATGATGTTGATGATGATGCCTGTGGCCGAGGGAAAGCTGGGTGAAAAAATTACAGAGGCACTTAAAGGGGCTCCTGACCACTTTGTATCGAAGTAGAGAAATACGTTTGAAATTAAATTATACTATTTCAGAAATACTTTGCAGCAAAAAGTCAAACACACAACTTGCGGCAACGTTCTTCGACATACTTCAGTTTAGTTTCGAAACTGTCCACTAGACCAAGCACACACCAAGGAAGATAAAAAAAAATGCATTTTTTTACATCCTCCTTGCACTAGACCAACGCTTTTTTGGCGTTCACTAGACTCTTCAATACGGTGGTTATTATTACGGGGGTAGGTGCATACAGCTTGGGTAGGTGTAGGGTGGCTAAAAGGGCCACCTTAGTAGGTGTGCCGACCGGCGCATCTGGAGCGTAGTTCACCGCTTCTCCGCGTCATGACGCAAAATTGGCGCTGCGGTCAGTAGAACGGTTCCGCAGTGCGCGTCGTCTGCTACAGGGGGCTGGCGGCGAGCAAAAAAATAAAAAAATAAAGGCCGTATTGGAATAGTTGTATGTCATCTGTTCGTGTCAGTTTCAAGGGTGAAGAGCTCCGCGTCCCTCGTACTGTTTGCAAGTTCCTAAGCGATGTGGAATGTTCCAGGTCGGAAAAATGACCGGCGAGATTAGCGGTGGTATTGCTCGACCAAAGAACACCAAGGAGACTTACTGCTTTGCTCCGAACTGCAAGTCAGGCTCTAAATTTGTGAGAAAGACAGCGGAAATGTTCGCCTCGGGCTGCTCAGTAGCTTGTTCATGCAGTATCGGCGACGTTAATGAGCAAACCGTACACCGAAAGGCGTACGTCGATGAGCTCCTCGACATTGTAAATTTGCAAGCCGAACATGAGGTGCTCAGCGCCTGCGACATCCAGCACCCCTGCGCTGCTATAGGGAAAAAAAAGTGACTCTAAGCTTATATTCTATATGCTCAGTATATAGCAGGCTATGTAGCAAGGAAGTCGCTGCAAAGAACCAAGTGCTCCGATTGCTCAGGGACATTACTGAATTCAACTGAATGAGTAGGTCAGGGCTGTTGCTCCCTTCTGAAGCACTAAAAAAACTGGTAGCATCGCTCGAAGATGCCTTAAAGCTGTGCTTCAGTTTAAATGAGTTACGAAGGAACAGTATCGCCGACTTTGCATACTTTTTGCAGGTGAATCCTCCGAATTTGATCAGCTGTGAGCGGAACAAGAAAGAGCTCACAAACAAAGTTGTGAAGTTCTATTCAATTACACGCCTTTACTTTCTTGTCAAGGGCAAGAACATGGCGCGCGAAAGCTACATGGAGAAGAGGAATCACCTGAAGCGGAGGAACGGACGGAACGAACGTCATTGTTCTGTGGTGGTTCAAAGTTTTGCGACTTCTGGATATAAGGAGCTTCCCCGAAGACGTCGTCCTCCGGAATGGGGGACGGAGGACCTCCGCGCCCTCCTGACAAGGCGAGTCCCTGCGGCGGTAACCCTGTCCGTGGAAAACCACGACATCACCGACTATAGGCTTCCCGATTCATCTGATAGCTCCACAGCGGCAGAGATGGAATCGGACAGTGATTACACGCTAGTCCAATCGCGCCACTTGAAGCGCAAGCTTCGCCGGACGTCAGCAGGCAGTGATTCTACTCATAAAAGCAGATGCGATGAACGGGTCTTCTCCGTGGGCTACACCCCAACTACGGCAGGAAAGAATTTGAATTCGTTGAACAGACAATCGCTGACTAAATTTTTCGATCGAATAGCCTCAGGACATGTGAGAGAGATCCGCATTAATGATCGGAAGAACATTCTAACGGTGGACGTGAGTTCTCAGGCAGTATTGGAGGCTTTGAAATCCATTGAAGTGGTTGGCAACATCCCAGTTCGCTCATTCCTAGCGTACGGCAACGATACGTGCACTGGTGTTGTATCAGATGTGGACATTGACATCAAGGATGAAGACCTACGATCTCTTCTATCGTCGACAGTACGAATACTCGACATCCACCGATTCGGCCGTTCCCGGTGCATCAAGTTGGTCTTCGAGTCAGACTCTTTGCCAGCATCGATCAAAGTAGGTTATGTGAGGCACTCGGTGCGTCCATATGTGCCACGACCGTTACAGTGTCACAAGTGTTTCAAACTGGGCCACGTGAGTGCTGTGTGTAAGAGCCCTACGTCGTGCCATAGATGTGGTGGTGCTCATCAGGTAGACTCCTGTGAGACTGACGCCATGAAATGTGCAAATTGCTCCGGAGGCCATGAAGCGACATCCAAGGACTGCCCCAAAATGGCAGAAGAGAGACAAATACTGCGAAAAATGGTGAGAGAGAACTCCACGCACAAGGAGGCTGCCAATTCCGTCCGCAAGAAAAGACGCCGGTTGCGGCAACGGCGTCGCCGCTCACAGAGCAAGTCCCGAGAGAAAGAGGCACTTCCTTTGAGTACTTGGATGCAAAACGTACCACAGAGAGAGCAAGGCCGGCAGACACAAGCTGCGCCTCCTCCAGTACCTCCGCGTCCGTCAAGGAATGAAGCGTCATCCAACGTGCGTCCAACCTCTTCGGCTGTAGCGTGGCCTTCGCTACCACAAAGGGCTTCAGGTGGAGATACTCCTTCGGTGCTCCCCAAGAGCCGGGAGGGTAATGAAAGGCTTGAAAATGAAAAGATGATAGACATGCTTAAAGAACTAGTAAACACTATGCGTATATTGATCTCCGGATTGGCAACGCCAACTGCACTATCTGTCGTGAAGGCGTTAGATGCTATGCAGCCGCTATTAGCGGCTCTAAAATAAGGGTGGCAATCATGGCTCTCACGATAAAACACTGGACATTGGAACAGAAGATGCACCATTCTGTTATAATGCAATGGAATGCTCGAGGTCTATGCGGCCGCATGTCTGACTTTAGGCAACGGGTTTTCAAATACCGCTTCCCAGTGATCGTAATATGCGAGCCAAATCTCACGTCGGACTTTCGCCTTTCTGGATACGTTAAGCTCTGGTCACGTGAAGATGGACACAAGAGCAAAGTGTTAATGTGTATACGCAGCGACATGACGTTTGTTCGGCACACGATCACTCCACATGACAGCAATGAATATGTGTGCGTGACACTGAAACATAAACTGCATGTGTTTTCGATCATCGGCGCCTACATACCTCCTAGCCAAAGATTTGACCTCTCCTACCTATCTACTGTGTTACAAAGTTCCCCAGGCCCTCATGTTCTTATTGGAGACTTCAATGCTCATCATCCTTACTGGGGAAGTGCCGCAATGAACTGTCGGGGAAGGAACTTGATGGACTTCATAGAAACTGAGGGTCTGACTGTCATCAACGATGGGTCTCCCACTTACATCCGCGGCACTACCTACGGAAGTTGCTTAGACCTCACTATTGTATCTCAAAGCCTCCTGCCCTCAGTCAGCTGGTGCATGGACATAGAAACGCATGGGAGCGATCATATACCAACATATGTGCAGATGAAGTGGTTTGTGCAAGCAACTGCATCTACTGTACGCTGCACTGATTGGTCCACATTCTCTACATGTGTCGAAGAGTATTGCGGAGACATCACTTCACCATCTGATATAGAAGACATTATTGTATCATCAGTGCAGAAGACAACAAAGTTTATCAGTGCACCTACATCCAGAACGGCGATTGATATTGAATATGAACGGCTCCGCGCAATCCGCCGTAGAGCGGAAAGGAAGGTTAGGCGAACTCAATCGACATTAGACCTTGTCTCATGTCGACGTGCTCAACGAAAAATACGGCGTCACCTTCAAAAAATGGGAAAACAACGGTGGAGGACCTTCTGTTCGTCTCTGGATCCTCGAAAGCCACTTTCTAGGATCTGGCAGATAGTACGAAGCCTTCGTGCCCCTCCTCAGCAAAAACATCCTTTCCATGCTCTAGCACTTCACCAATCTCTGACGGAAGTGCAGGTTGCCGAAGACTTCTGTAAGAGAGTCACCCGTACCAATATTTTAACATGTCCAACATTGCATCGACCCGTGCCACCTCCTAAAGATGCTCGTCTTGACCTTCCTTTCACGATGCCGGAATTGGAAGCTGCACTTGCTGCTTCGAGACGATCTTCTACACCTGGACCTGACGGTATTTCATATACTGCTCTGTGCCACCTTGGTGTGGAAGGTCGGAAAGTCCTGCTGTCGTACTATAACGCCACGTGGTCATCCAGTACAGTCCCGAAGCAGTGGAAAACCAGCCGTTTGGTGGCCCTCCTAAAGCCAGGAAAATCGCCTTACGAAATGTCATCTTACCGGCCAGTAGCTTTAGCTAGCTGTGTCGGTAAGGTGATGGAACGAATGGTGCTCACTAGATTAGAATGGTTCATGGAAGGGAATGAGCTTTATCCTGAAATGATGACCGGATTTAGACGTGGACGTTCTGCAATAGATGGGGTCATTGATCTCGTGTCAACGATCGAACACGAAAAAAGGCGACACCGACTTGTAGGAGCAGTTTTCTTGGACATAAAAGGAGCCTATGACAATGTACTGCACGAAGCCATTCTTGATGCCCTCGGTAATTTGGGCATCGGCGGCCGTCTCTACATGTGGATTGAAAGTTACCTAGATGGTCGCACAGTCTTCATGTCCACAACTGATGGCGAAACGAGAAGACACGTTGTGGTCCGTGGAGTGCCTCAAGGAGGAGTCCTCAGCCCGACTCTTTTCAATATTGCCCTTATTGGCCTTGCGGAAATAATTCCTGACACAGTACGCATCAGTACCTACACAGATGACATATGCATATGGGCGTCCGCAGTCACACGACCGCAAATTCGGGCAAGATTGCAGCGAGCTGTTTCTTTAACGTCTCAGTACCTGCAGTGCCAAGGACTGCAACTGGCTCCAGAAAAGTGCGCTGCGATAGCGTTCACACGGAAGCTTATGTGTTGGTATCCAATTATGATCAATGGCAATACCATCCCATATGTGGCCCAGCACAGATACCTCGGCGTTGTCATTGACCGCGGTGTTTCATGGTCAAAGCATGTGGCAATGTTAAAGAAAAAATTAACTGGGCTTGCTCAAGTTTTTCGCTTTTTGGCCGGTATGAAGTGGGGCCCATCTGAGCATTCGCTACTCCGGCTGTACCAGGCTCTCTACGTCGGCTACATTCGGTATAGCCTGCCAGTTTTATCAGGTATGAGCCGGTCATGTTTGCGTACGCTGGAAAGTGCCCAGGCACAGATGCTGAAAACATGTCTCGGTGTTCCACGTTGCACCTCAACCTACGGAACAATTGAGGAGGCTCGCGTCACCCCTTTACCTGTCTATCTACGATGCGAACCTCTTCGAGTATTCCTGCGACTACTGTGCCGTCATGGATGCCACCCCTTATCGACACTTCCCGACATACGGCCGGACTCCACATTTTCAAGAGCCATTAAATGCCAAGAATCTGCCATACCATCATACTTTGCCCCTGCTGACCTTCCACGTATGCCCCCATGGGTAATGTCCAAAATACGGGTGCGTCTATCTATTCCCGGAATTTCTAAAAAATCGCGAATACCTACCGTCGGCCTCAGACATTTAACACTTGAATATATGTCGAAAGAATATGACTCCTCGGTGAATGTGTATACAGACGGATCGGTCTCGTCGTATGCGTCTGGTGCTGCTTTCGTCGTGCCTGCGCATCAAGTCATTCGATGGTTTCGTCTGTGTAACAAGACGACTACAACATCTACGGAACTGGTGGCAATCAGAGAGGCCGTTCGATATATTTTGCAACAGCCTCCTCAAGTATGGACAGTCTTCAGTGACGCAAAGTCGGCTCTGCAGCTACTTAGACTGGTGTTGAAAGAAAGCGCTTACAGAGTGTTGGCTCTTCAAACTGCCGAGCTATACACTTTAGCGCAAGAAAACGGCCACCACATCACATTTCAGTGGATTCCCAGTCACTGTGGTATACACGGCAACGAATTGGCTGATGCCGAAGCGAAGAAAGCACTGGAAGAACCAGAGTCAATGCTTGCGATTCCTTTTTCAAGAGCGGACGCCAACTGCCTTCTCTCCAGTGTCATCCGAAAATCGACTGAAAAGCACTGGGACAATCCGGATAATCGACACAGACGACTGCAGAGATTGGACCCTACCATGAAATTTAGGCTACCACCGAAAATTCAACGCAGCTGTGCCAGTCTTCTGCACAGACTAAGGCTGGGGGTAGCGTTTACGCGCGGATACGTACACCTCATGCGACGCACCGAGTCTCCAGACTGTGAATTGTGCAATGTCAAAGAGACTATAGGTCATGTGCTTTGTGACTGCCCTAGGTACGTGCAAGAGCGTCAAAGGTTGAATAATGACCTTACGCGTCTCGACAGCCCACCCTTGTCGGAGGACGTTATTTTAGGCCCTTGGCCAGACACTCAGTCAAGTTTCAAGGCCATGCAGGCGCTACTGAACTTTTTAAAAAGTACGGGCCTGGACTGTAGGCTTTGAGCATGCCAAAGTGCTTGCCATATGTTTCACATCCTCCTTCTCTCATCATTGTCACCCATCATGCGCCTCTTTCTTCCCTCTTTCTTTCCCTCTTCCCCTTCCCCCAACGCAGAGTAGCTGGCTAGAGGAATTTAACTCAGGCCGACCTCTCTGCATTTCGCATCATTAAACTTATCTCTCTCTCTCTCTCTGAAGCGGAGGCGTGTGCTGTGAATAAACGTGGCGCTCCAGCCCATTGCATTAAATACGTAGATGCATATTTTCCATGCATAAAACAATACTGCAGTGGTTTTATACGGTATATGGAAACGTGTTTACGTGATATTTAGTGAGTTCTAATGTTTCAATTTCGAGAAATCCAGCTATTGTGTTTATTGCTGCCTCAGTTACGGTATTTAAATTGTTACGAGACGAATTTTGATGGTAAGTGCATATGGTTCACTGTTTGGTTACAATAAAGCAATACGTCTAGGGCTAGATTCACGAATATATTTAAAATACAAGAAACGCTCACATAACTTGATTAAGCAGACGCACCAACATTAATAGCCTAGTGCCAGCAAGGTCGCAACGTTGGTCCACCACATCATAACATTATTCACAGCAGACGCCTCCGCTTCAGGTGATTCCTCTTCTCCCTGTTGCTTTCGCGCGCCATGTACTGGCCCTTGACAAGAAAGTAAAGGCGTGTAATTGAATAAAACTTCACAACATCGTTTGTGAGCTCTTTCCTGAGCCACTCACAGCCGATCAAAT
The DNA here is from genome assembly GCF_013339745.2 of Dermacentor silvarum. Taxonomy (NCBI): domain Eukaryota; kingdom Metazoa; phylum Arthropoda; class Arachnida; order Ixodida; family Ixodidae; genus Dermacentor; species Dermacentor silvarum. Next base: position 9,357,272 of record NC_051164.1, on the reverse strand, counting down.
TCGGAGGATTCACCTGCAGAATGTATGCAAAGTCGGCGATACTGTTCCTTCGTAACTCATTTAAACTGACGCACAGCTTGAAGGTATCTTCGAGTGCTGCTACCAGTTTCTTTAGTCCTTCAGAAGGGAGCAACATCCCTGACCTACTCATTCAGTTGAATTCAGTAATGTCCCTGAGCAATCAGAGCACTTGGTTCTTTGCAGGAACTTCCTTGCTACATAGCCTGCTATATAGAATATAAGCTTAGAGTCACTTTTTTTTCCCCTGTAGCAGCGCAGGGGTGCTGGATGTCGCAGGCTATGAGAACATCATGTGGGGATTGCAAATTTCCAAGGTCGAGGAGCTCATCGACGTACGCTTTTCGGTGCACGGCTTGCTCATTAACGTCGCCGATACTGAGCAAGCTACTGAGCAGCCCGGGGCGAACATTTCCGCTGTCAGACAGCGGAACATTTCCGTTGTCTTGCTCACAAATTTAGAGCCCGACTTGCAGTTCGGAGCGAAGCGTAAGTCTCCTTGGTGGTCTTCTTTGGTGGAGCAATGCCGCCGCTAATCTCGCCGGTCATTTTTCCGACCTGGAACATTCCACATCGCTTAGGAACTTGCAAACAGTACGAGAGACGCGGAGCTCTTCACCCTTGAAACTGACACGAACAGATGACATACAACTATTCCAATACGGGCTTTATTTTTTATTTATTTATTTTTATTTTTTATTTTTTTTATTTTTGCTCACCGCTAGCCCCCCGTAGCAGACGACGCGCGCTGCGGAACCGTTCTACTGACCGCAGCGCCAATTTTGCGCCATGACGTGGAAAAGCGGTGAACTACACTCCAGACGCGCCGGTCGGCACACCTACCCATCTAGCCACCGTAGCTCAGCCGTTATACTGTCCGCAGCGCCATGATGCGGAGAAGTGGTGAACTACGCTCGGTCGGCCACGGCCGCCTGGATCGACGCGCGCCACGGCCGCTTGGATCGACGCGCGCGGCGATCCAGGCGGCCGTGGGTCGGCACACCTACCCATCTAGCCACCGTATCTCCACCGTTGCTGTCAGCTTCCATTTTGTGGGCCGCCGGATTCCCGCAAAACGGAACTGGCGGAGCTTAGTAGTTTAAACAAGCCAGCCCTTTAGCGAGTGGCAAAACGCGTATTTCTAAGCAGCAGCATTCGCAGTAGCCGCGCCCATTGAGAGCAGCCGGCCCGCTGCGGTTCCTGCCAACGCGGCGCTGCAGTCGAGGGTTGAGTAAAGGGTTGAGCACGGTGTAAGAAGATAGGTGTTCCGACGGCGCGCCCGCGCTGGGGCGAGAGAGCGGCCACTTCGTGTGACCGGAAGTGATCGCCGCCGCTAGGGGCAGCACGTGTTCAGGAGGCCTTGGAGAAGCGGCACAACAGGGGATAATTTACGACCTCCGTCAGCATTTAAACACCCATACCCAAAGATATGCAACTTTTCGTTATTTAGACGCCAAATCCTGAGTAGGTAGAAGGTTTCATGCCACTTACAGTCAAAATACCGACATCTCGAACACGAGAGAGATGCGTCGTCTGCTCGAGCAGACGGCGCGCTGCGCTTACCGTTGCTCGCCGCGTCGGAGTCAATCGGAATGTCGGCAGAAATATAAAGGGACGTTCCTCCAACCAAGTAGAGTCGTTTTAAGCAGGCGAACGACATATATTCATCGAAATAAAGCACTTCTGCCACGCGTGCCCATAAAAGCGCCAGCAAAGCGAGCGAAAAAGTGGCCCCCAGAACAGGTGCTGCCCCTTGCGGCAGCGGCGTGCGTAGAGTCACACTAAGTGGCCGCGCCTCGCGCCGCCGTCGGATCACCTTGCTTTTTACACCGTGGGGTTGAGCTATCGACGCAAGCGTCGTCTGCTAGCTCCAATGTTGCGCTTGCGTAGTGAGCGAAAATACCGGTTCTTCAGCAGCTACCTTTCCTTTTTCAAAAGTTGCTGCGAGTTTATCATGCAAGTCAACGTTTGAACATTGTTGTTGACCTCGTCGGGAGAAGTTAGTACGTTCACGCGTACCAGCGTCAAAGTAGAAAGCTGGGTTCGGTGCGTTTGCCAAGGCAGTATTTGTTATTGGTAGGCGTTTATATATGTGTGTGCTACAATGCGCATTTTCTTCCCCTGATGTCTTAATGCGCGTGATGCTTAGTAAACAGGTGGACTTGACCCTGCCCGTTGCAGCTTTTATGTCTTCAGTGTTACGCTCTTGCTTGTGGCCTGGTGCTCAAAATACATGTCGCAACTCACCACTGTACACTTATCTTGAAAATATGCGCCGAAAATTGGAGGACGCTTAAGCTTTGCCTTTAAGAGTGGAACGCGATAGCGTTATCGAGCCCCGCTTGCATCGCATTTTTCTGTATGAGTAGGCTTCACTGCAACACAAAACGTGGGCAAGCTAGCTTACAAAGACCTAGCTTACACCGATCCCCCTTAAAGTCAGCTTCACTGTTAAACAGAAATGCATTGCGGGGAAGACGTTCTACCAGGGGCAATACAAGTCGTCTTATATTAAAATGTGGAGGCCCTAATACCTTTTTCATTATTTTATTAATTGTTTGCTATTGCCCCGATGCGCGCGCGTGTCCAAAACGCATTAGGCAGGCTAAGTCCCAATTTGACCTGCCGAGGATGCGAGCGCCATCTTGATAAGATTGCAAGTAAACTCTCTCGTCCAATTTCTAAAAAGCACTAACGTCTTCAGTTCCATGATACTGACTAAAATCTTCCAATAATCACTGAAGTCACGTGAACTTCCAAATGAATGGAAAGTTGGGAAGGTGGTTCCAATCCATATATCCAGCCCCAGAAACTCACCTCTTATATACCAACCCATAGCCCTTGCAACTAGCTGTAAATTATTAGAAAATGTAATATTCACGAATCTCGCTAACTTCCTGGAGTCTAACGCATATATTTTGCTAACGCACTACACGGTTTTCGAAAATCATTATCTTGTGCAACTGAACTTGTATCTTTCATTCCTCATTTGCAATGCATCCTGGATTGTTCATCCTGCGCTGACTGTGTGTTCTTGGATTTTAGTAAAGGCATCTGATGAATATGCCATAAACTATTATTTTTTAAACTGAGCTTGCTCACAGAAGTTTCATCAACTGTACCTCAAGGTTCCGTGTGGGGACCCCTATTATTTCTTCTGACTGTTACAATATCTTCTAACATACATCTGTTCGCAGAAGGTTGTGTTATCTTGCGGAAAATTACTAGCGCTGATGATACTAAAACACTTAATTCAAGCTAATCAGAATAATATAGTTAATTGGTGCGGAAAGTGCTAATGAAATTAAATAGTAACAAATATAAAATAATGCGTGTACCCAGAAGTAATTCTAATCCTACTTCTAAACCATCTTAACAACGTCGCCATTAGATTTCGTAATGTCATATAAATATCTTGGTGTTCACGTCACAACAAACCTAAATTAGACCATTTATGTAAGTAAGTCATTAACAATGCCAATCGCATGCTCGGATACTTTGGCGGAGCCTTTCCGAACACCGCCTACTTTAAAACTACTGTTTTACAAGACTCTTAGGCTGTAGACTTGTATATGCATCTGCAATATATGGGATCCTAGTCACAGTTAACATTATCGCTTTACTTGAACGAGCACCAAATAACTCTGCTCGTTTCATCCGTTCCAACTACTACCGTACCGCGAGTATAACGTTAAAAAAAGTAACCTAGCGCGTGCTACATTAGCTAAACACCGCAAGGTCACTCGTCGTTCGCTGCAAACATCACGACGACTTCATGCTGTGGACTCAGCACATTTCGAACGGCGTCGATCCCCGCAGTAAGGTAGGAATTGATTCATGTTGCACGAAGTCTTTCCTTCAGTCTTTCATCCCCCTACATCGCAGAAATGAAACCACCAAGTATCGTAGCCATCACAGATAACAAATGTTTTTTTCAAAACATTGGCTAACATATTGAATAATCAGGAGAATCATTGCTTTACCAGAACTCATTGCACTTGTTTGTTTGCTTGTTTTATTCTATTACTTTGTAACCAATACCCTCTATAATGCCATATGGCCCTGAGGGTATTATAAACAAATAAAATAAATATGCTTGTCGTCTCGGATTCCGCCGCACCTACCTCGAAGGCCTTAGTTCCTGAGCCAGCTTCCGGCATACATTCATGTATGAGCAAACAGGTACAGCTTCGAAGTTTTCTACAGCGGTACAAAGACTGCTTTTGAGCGTCATCAAAGATCCGACAAACACCAGTGGCCAAGCTGAACAAGTAACTTAGCGCAATAAAACGCAATCGCAAGAAAGGGAGGCAAAGGCACACGCTTCGTCGGTTACTGAAGACTGCTGAGGATACACACAAAAAGAGGGGCCCAATGTACGATAAATGTAATCTTGAAGAACAAGTTGTCAAGCATGGCATAATAACCGAAGACTGCACTCGACCAGAGCCCGTACCGCGTTTCGACGCGAGAACGAGTAATCATAAGCAACAAGTTGACAAATTCCGGCGCCACGAAATCATCCACCGTAGAACCGTCCGTGGGCGTCTCCTGTGGTGTTAGTTAAGAAGGATAGAACTCTACGCTGCTGTGTCGATTATCGCTGCCTGAACAAAATCACTACGTATCATAACTGCGAGTCGGCCTAGTTGGAACAGATTCATTTCTTAAAATGTTCTTGCGCAAACAAACAGGGACGAAGAAAAGGAGTAACACAAGGACGAGCGCTTTTGGTGTTCCCCCTTGTGTTACTCCTTTTCTTAGTCCCTGTTTGCGCACAAAAATTTTAAGAAAATGAGTCACTGCGTATGCACACAGATAGACGACGAGTTAGGCCGGCTGTGCCATGCGAAGTATTTTTCGTCGATGGATCTCAAGACACTGGCAAATCGAAGTCGATCAGAGGGATCGAGAGAAGACTGCCTTCATCACACCCGACGGCCTCTGTAAGTTCAAGGTCATGCTATTCGGACTTAGCTCGGCACCTGCAACGTTCTAACGCATGATAGACGCAGTCTTGGCCGGCTTGAAGTGGCAGACTTGTAACGGTCTACTTGGATGCCGTCGTCGTCCTTGCCGCAAATTTCGACGATTCCTTTATATAGGCAGCTTCGGGTAATACTAGAGGTGATCAAGCCATCCGGACTGAACCTGAAGCCGGACAAATACCGCTTCGCGTATGAAGAACTCCTGTTGATGGGATACGTCATCAGTAAGTCTGGAGTACTTCCTGATCCACAGAAAACAGCTGCCATGCAAACATTCCGCAGACCGTCGACATGGAGGCAGTGCGCAGGTGTGTTAACTATAAGCGCTTTGTCAAGACCTTCTCTCGCATCGCCGCGCCTCTCACTCGTCTTGCGAAATCTGACGTCGAGTTTAAGTGGAAACAACGCAAGTCGAGGCACTTCAAGAACTAAAACGATGTCTGCAGTGATCACCAGTACTCACTCACTTCGACGAAGATGCCGATACCGAAATTGCCACCGACGCAAGCTGCTTAGTCCTCGGCGCTGTCCTAGTGGACGAAACACGGGCTGAAAAGGGTCATATCTTACGCTAGCGTGTCGCTGTCGCAAGCGGAAGCCAATTATTCCGCGACGGGAAAGGATTGCCTTGCATAATTTGGGCACCCACAGAATTTTGCCCACCTATATGACAGGCCATTCAAAGTCGTAAGAGACCATCGCGCTCTGTGTTAGCTAGCCAATTTAAAGGGCCCTTCAGGACGTCTAGCACGGTGGAGCCACCGACTGCAAAAATTTGACATGACCGTGATATATAAGTCCGGACAAAACCGCTCTGATGCCGACTGCCTCTCCCACGCTCCTATTGACCCGCCGCTGCAAGACGACCAGGACGATGACTGTTTCCTAGGGACAATAAGTGCCGACGACTTTTCCGACCTGTTTTCGGAAGGAAAGACCGACTTTGTTCCGAGGGTGTTCAGGCACGGGTTGTCTTCGTTTTTATTAACCTCTCGCCAGTCCGCGCCAACTGGTTGTGTCTTCAGCTCAGCGGTCTCTGCCCGCCCTACATCCGACGGCTAGGCACCTCGGACTCTCTCGAGGTTACAGGAAAAGTATTGTTGGTCGCGCCTCACCGCCAATGTCGCTCATTACGTGAAGACCTGCCAATACTGCCACCGACGCAAGACACCCCCGACAATGCCAGCGGCACTGCTGCAGCCAATCGAGCCTCCTTGCCGACCAGCAGATCGGAATGGACATGTCGGGGCCATTCCTGACGTCAACATGCGGCAATAAGTGGATTGTCGTGGCTACCGGCTACCTTGCTCGCTAGCCGAAATAAAAACCCTGCCCTAAGGTAGTGCGTCCGAAGTGACGAAATTCTTCGTCCAGAATATCCTTCCGATCACCGACAGAGAAGCGGGATTTACAGCCTAGCTGACTCAAGCCATCCTGGAATACAGCCCGACAAGTCACCGGAAGGCAACCGCCTACCAACTGCAAATAAATGGACAAAACATCTAAATAAGACCCTCGTTGACATGTTGACACTGTACGTCGATGACGAAAACAAAGCGTTGGATGCTATCTTTCCGTGTGTAAGCTTCGCTTACAACATGGTAGTGCAAGAAACAACGCAGATCGCGCTTTTCAAGCTGGTTTGCGGAAAAAAAAAATAAATGACGACTCTCGACGCCATGCTGCCCCACGTCACCGACGAAGAGAATCTCGACGTCGAAACCTATCTGCAGCGCGCCGAAGAATCACGAAAACTCACCCGCTTGTGCATCAAGAACCAGCAGAGGACCGACAGCCGGCACTACAATCTTTGACGAATGCTACGTGGAATACCAGCCCGGAGACCGCGTTTGAATTTGGATCCCGATACGCCGTTGAGAACCTAACGAAAAACATTTGCTATGGTATTTCGGACCCTACAAGGTCCTCCGACTATACGATGAGGTCTTGCCGGACGGCATTACGCAATCACAGCGGCGCCACTCACGACCTGAAGTAGACCATGTTGTACGGCCTAAAGCGCAACTCCGGCGATTTTTCGATGTCAACGGATGTTGATGAAATTCGCTGGGCACGTTCCCCTGCACACTTGTCGTGTCCTCAAAAAAAGCAGGTTTGAGAGTTGCCCAGATTTTTTACAAATTAATTTAGTTAATTGCCTCGACCACCCTACCTTGCCTCCTTTTCAGTTACAGGCCACATTGTGTATGGCGTCAGGAGTGTTCCACGCAAAAAATGTCGCAGTTTCACCTGAAAGGCGAAGCATCAATTGCGATAGCAAATTAGTAGAGAGCTATTCGGAGTAGAGATAGTAGTTTTATCGGCTGCATAAACTTGGACACATTTGCTTATTAACTGAATTAACAAGCGTGGTGTCAGCGCGTACAAGCAAACGTGAATAGATCACACTCGATGACCACAGACAACCATGCACTGTCAAAACGCTGGCAGCAAGCGCAGCCGCCGCAGCGAGCGAAGGTTCATGCGGTCTATCGCTTCAACGGAAACTGAGCGGCGAATGCACAGTGCACACGAAGGTCAGAGCCGTGTGGAGATCGCTTTCAAGATACGGTGCGGGCGACCGCCGCAGCCGGGCAAAGTACAAGCGGAGTTGTTGGCAGAGTAGAAGCTGCTCCGCCCCCTCCCTCCCGCGCTTCCTTCCCGCTTTCCTTTATTTCGCGTGCGAGACTGAGTCGCCAGTTCCCCTAGCGCCCGGTTGCAAGATACGCATTTGGTGCCGCAGCACAGCGTCGCCCCCCTCCTCCCTCCCTTCCTTCCTCCCATACCCCCACGGCCTTTCGCGACGGAAGTTGCGTTTGCTCTCCGCCGTAAGTTCGGTCTCCGTGATAGCGGGCGTCCCACGCGCGCTTTCACTCGCACGTACGGCACGCGGCAACGATTTTATCGCCCTTACATGGACTTTATACGGAACCTCACGCGACGCCGACGGCAGAAATCCGCTTGAAGTGTCCATACGCAATAATAGAGTGACCTATATATATATATATATATATATATATATATATATATATATATATATATATATATATATGTTGTTCCAAGCGCGAAAGCCTTGTATGATTTGGGTACGTGCCACAAGCAGTAATGGGACATGGGGTACGAGAGGGCAGAAGAAGACGTTCGCCTAGCGATAGCAGAACCTCGGCTGGCGCCCAAGACCGTCGGTTGCGTCCCAATAAACCCTCTCTTCACGGAGAGTTGCCCGTGACAATATATATATATATATATATATATATATATATATACGAGCCGCTTGCTTACTGTGACTACGAAGACTACAGGAGAAGCCGACAGCCCGGGCACATAAACATACTGGCATCGGCGTTCTCGCGCAAAAATTATGCGTCCTCCAAATGAACGATCATACGCTCAAAGTCCTCATCTGTGTCTACTTTACGGAACACATTGTGTGCATTAAGAGAATACGAATATTCACCGTTACAAACTCGCCGGCTACAATTCGTTAATTGCACTATGTGCCATAAAGTAATTAAGAAGTTATTAGTGAATTTCAGATCATTAATGTGTTTCTGTTTCTCGTGCTAGTGATGGCCGCCTCTTCGAATAATCCAGCTCAAGGACAAGAAATATGCAATCTACCACAGGCATTTTAAGGCGGAAGCCTTTAATGGCTGATTCTCAAGGTCATCTGCCGTTATCAGAAACTGCCACCGCTTTCCGGCCTCCTGATTGGTCTCCTTTGTGTCGTGACGTCACTGTCGCTAGGCGCAGGTGTGCGCCTCCTGATTGGCTCGCGTGCGTGACGTCACTGTCGTCAAGTGCAGGTGTCGGGATGGTTCGGCGCCGCGCGGGTCTGTCATTTCTTCGTCGTTGCTACAGTTGTTATAGCAACGGCGCCTGCTTGCCTATCCGTTTTGTCGGCTGCTCCACTCATGCCCTAACGCCTGTAGCGCGCATAGCTGGCATAGCACCGCCATGGAAGACGCGTCTCCTCCTGATCCACAAACAGCGCTGCAACAGCTCCAGGCGGCCACAAACTACTTTAACAGACACTTTAACAGGCAATGGTGTCACGCTTCCGCCGTTTCACACTTTAGTCTCGACAAAGTGTCTTCCGATTTTTTTTTTTAAATTCCGTAAAACAAAACAACAAAAAAAATGATCATCCCGTGTATAGTGCAAACGACGGCTGGTCTGCTCCGGACCACTGTCAGTGGCACTTCGGTCCTCGAAGGGCGTATGTCGAGTGAGCTCCTGTATAAATCATAGATCCGGACCTGAAACAGGTGGGACGTACTGTTAATGCATTTTTGACCCATTTACCGCTAAATCACCGCTGAGTTTTTTTTTTTTTTTTGCGTGCGTCTGAGTGTTTTCTTTGTGGATGTGCCCTTGAGCTACAATTTCTCATTAGGTAAGCACAAACTTGCACGGCAGCATGTCCTTCTACAGCCACGGTGGAATGAAATGAAGTAAAGGGTTGTTTTGGGTGTGTCGAAAATGTGAAAAAAGTTAAGCGTCTGAATGTGGTAGAGCTTTTGCATCATTTAGAGGAACGGTTCGCAGGGTTAGACTTTAGCTATAAATTGTAGCGTGGACTGTTTTGAAGCTTTTAGATTATAAGGTACGCAATAATTCAGAACAGACGCGTTAAATTTAGCTGAAGGTAAACGAACAGTACAGGGTTCGACGAAACAAAGTCTGGTTATAGGGCATAGGTTGTGTTGCAAATGAACGAGCACTCTATAGCGAGTATCCATTATTTCTGAAAGTGGCATGGATGGAAAGGCAAGCGCAAGATTTTTATTACAGCCGTTTATTTGACCAGAACTGCACGCCTTTAGGAGCACCTGGTATGAACAGATCCCAGTGGAAAAAGAAGGTTGAAAGAAAAATAAACAAAAAAATTACATGAGAAAATATTGACGATACACGGACATGAAAGTACCAGAAGTTCACCTAAAGCACTGAGATCATTCTAATATTGAGTTATGTTAATTCATAAAGCATACACCCGTGAAAGTGGTCGAACAATTTTCTATTTTCTGTCTATGATAGCGCTTCTCTATGCGACAGGACTCGAAGGACATGTTTCATATAAATAAAGCAAAAAAAATAGAATAAAAATACACGGGGCAATTTTTTTCTAGCTGCCTTTTCTCTGATCGTTTCCCCACAATAATACTCCACTTTATAACCACGAAATTGAATGTAGTCCACTCTGCCGTCCTCTTAAAACTCGGTTAGCGAGCAAGCTTCCGCGACAAATGTGCCGTTAGAATCAGCGTGGCAGAACTAACGTCATCACCGTGTGAGAAGCCTCGCTGCGTGCCCTTCTTATACTAGTGTTATTTATCGAGATAGCCCGTCGGCGTCTTTGCTTTCAACCCATCGCCGCGGAAAGGCATAACGTAAAACATTAGGAAGCAAACGCTTATGAAGCTCGAAACAGCGAAAAAAGAAACTGACTGCCCCTCACCTTCGAGTAAGAACGGCGCGCAGGGGTGGAACCGCGCCTAAATCAAATTTCACAAGCGCGCCATTCGAGAGGCAATAAAACGTCCTCCCCCGGCGCAGACGACACCGAGTGGGCAGGCAGGTAGCAGACGACAAAGGGCGGGTTTGGATGGGGGCTCGCTGAAGGCAGCCGAGCGGGAGAAATGGGGGGGACTATACTGGAGTGGCATTTTAAGCTCCCTTTTATCGAATCCCACTCCTCTCCCAAACACTTTCATCCGCCACGCTTCCCCCTCCCGGCCATTCTGTCAGCGATCGCGGGGCCGTAGTCCACTTGGACAATAAACCAGGCCGTGAAGTAGGCATGCCGCGTCATCTCGCACACAGCCGTTGGGAGCAGTCCTGCTCGGCGAGAACCGTTGTCGAGCGTTCTCTCCAGTTGCGCGCGTATAGATGTGGATGATAAGCAAGTTATAACGCCGATTACTGACAACAACGTGGCGCAATGCTGCCGTGCATCCTGTCGTGTTTGAGCTCATTCGATTGCCACAGCGCCGCTTCCAGGCCCCCGAAAGCTTCAAACTACCTGGCCGCGCGCAGATGCAAAGCGTGGAGTGTGGCCCAGGGATCGAACGAAGGGGCCCTGGAAGACACGCACGACGTCTTCGTGTCTGTATTCTTGGAGGACCTCTTTCGGTGATATACTTTTGCGTGACGTATATACTGTGGCGTGACGGCTTCGCCAATCGGCGTCTGCTGAAAGTGATGGATTGAGAATACCTCTCCTGCATTCGATGCTCATTCAGGAAAACAGCGGACGCGATTGCGAATTCAATAAGCTGCATCAGCAGCTTCTTGAACTAATTGGTCACTCATTGCTAAAGCATACGTTGACGATAGAAGACCAAGATCTCGCGCCTCGCGACGACGTCTTTTAGAAGCGCGACGCCGCGCTGGAACTTCCTTCTGTTGTCCCTAGATTGCCCTGCACGCAGGAAGTCATATTAGGGTCTGGTTGCGCACAATCACACTGTGCACCGAATTGGCTTCAAAAACACAGGCGGAGATCGACCAATCATACTACGCTTTTATGACTCTACAGAAAAAGTTGGTAGGCGATCCACGAAGTGAATGCTGATGATGGAGCGAAGCTCCTTGGACGATTACGGCTGGTGCTCGAGCTTTCGCTTCGGGGTCTTGCTGCCGTTGCCGGCGTGCAGCTGCTTCTCGTGCTCGTAGCTCAGGGTTAGCTTCGTGGCGTTGCCGTTGGGTTGCCGTGTCTCGTTCTCGAAGTGTAGGATCAGAGTCACGACGTTTGCGCTTACGTTCGCGCTCCTCCATACTGCAGTGCTAAGTGTACTGTAGCGACAGCGGCGCGGCGCCAGCGCAACACCTGCGCGCGGTCGGTATGCGCGCTGCGTGCGGTCTGCGAACGGCTCTGCGCATGACGTCGTGCGCTTGCTCGGAGAGGGGTTTCGGAGCGGCGCCGGGGCAGCGCAACACCTGTGCGCGGTCGGTATGCGCGCTGCGTGCGCGACGGGGAGCTACGACGACGACGGCGACAACGAACATCGTGAGAGCCTAAATAGCTTCGCTCCTAAAAATGACAGTTCTTCGCGGTTGTTTCAAACTGAAAGGAACGAAAATTTCAATTTCTGAAGATTTTTCTGCTGACATTCGTAAAATACGCAGGAACCTATGGAAAGCCTCGGCAGGTAGTCGGGATAACGGCGATTAAGTCGACTTAATGCTTGTCACATGGAGCTTTGAGCGTTGTAAAGCACCATTTTTTTTCTGATCGTTATTCCAGACGTGCAGGTCCTCATTAATCCTTAGTTTGTCAAAACGCACTCTGATCAGACTGCGTTTTGACAAACTAAGGATTAATGCACCATTGTAAAGCGTACAATGGTGCATTAATGGTGCTTTACAACGCTCAAAGCTCCATGTGACAGCGAATGCTATTACTTCCCAGGAATGACAAATACAAAGTACTGCACAGCTGACGTCATTGCGCTTTAATGTGAGAAACATTGTCAATAAACTTACAAATTTGAAGAACTGCTGTTGTACGGCCCCAGATGTAATCGTAATTACAGAGATGTGGTAGAACTAAGATATCCACGATTTTAAGGTGGTTTCTCTCTACTATGCATTTTTTCGCACAGATGGAGACGGTCATCGTGGAGGCGCTGTTATTACTGTTAAGCGGCATTTGTCTATTCACATAGAAACTGGCATAGCTGATCATGAGCGCGCATGACGTACAATAGAGGTGAACGATGTCACTTTACTAATAGGCGGTGTCTACAGACGTATGGGCGCTACGGACCTTGTATATATGTCTGGACCGCAGGTGGTCAAAATTATTAGTGGAGGGCTCCGGATCAATTTTGACCACCTGGGGTTAAAGTACCCCAGGTGGTCAAAACTAATCCGGAGCCCTCCACTAATGCCTCTTAATCAGAACTGGTTTTGGCGTGTAAAACCCCAGAAAGAAGAAGAACTGTATGACTTCCTACATAACTGCCTCAACCAAAGAACCAAATAAATTTAAGCTGAAGACTTTAGCTTAGGGGAAATTGGGATAATTTGTTGGCAATAAAGGAGTCAAAAGTTGTGACCTTCTTTTTGATATCATGCAGAGTTTGTCACTAGCTGAACTTCTGCATCAGCCCACACGCGTTCAAGGGAAAGTGTGCTCCGTGCTTGTCTTTGTGTCTACATCTTGAACCCCTGTAGTTAGCATACGTAGAACAGGGTATATCCGACCATAAAATGATTTTATTGACTGTTGACGATCTTGACATGGGTGCAAGGCACCCTATAGTACTGACACCGGAATTGCGGTTAAGGATTACACAAGGGAAAATGATTAAAACATCATTTATAGTTTAGAAATTATGGAAGATAATTTTGATCATAACACGTCGAACGCCAACGACCTATGGTTAAAAGTAAAAGGTGGGATTGTACATTGTGAAAGTAATTTTATTGCTACCAAGCTAAAAAAATAAAGCGGGAAACGCCGTGGATTAAAATAACTATGACACACCTAAAAAGAAGCGTACAAAGGATGCGTAAAAAAAAAAACGTAATTCCACTATGGTTAGTCAACTTTCACGATAACTGAAAGAAAGGTTAACTTTTTGTAATACTTTATTTGAGTGTATGACGAATCAGCCTCGGAAATTCTGGCGGTACCTGTCGGTAGATCGTCAACAGTCAGTACTTTGGAGCAGGAGCCTCTCTCAGGCCTCAATGCCTTTTGCTCCTGTCACCGTTTCTGTAAAGATACCGAATAAATAAAGATTTTCACTTTCACTGTCAAAAAAAAAAACAAAAAAAAACGGAAAGTGCTCCAAGCAAATTTGACATTGCCGGTATAGTGGTTGAGGATGCGCGTACGATCGCTAACTCATTCAATACATATTTTCGGTTGGTCTTCTCCCGTGCCCGCGTCACTAATATGCCCTTGTAAGAGTAAGAATCAGCAATGTCTGATATCTTGATAACAGAGCCCGTCATATTGAATTTGCTGCTACAAATAGATGTTAAAAATCTCCGTAGCCCTGATAATTTATCAAGCATGCACTTTCCTCAAGCGATAGCCCTCCTTTCTGCACAAAAGTTTCAGCGCATCACTTGATGCTTCCTGCAGACTGGTTGGGCCCAAAGGTCGTGCCAATTCACAAAGGTGGAAACAAGCAGCTTCTAGACACATAGAAGCCAATATCCCTAAGCAGCACATGTTGTAGACTAATGGAACATATAATAAATAAGGCTATAGATATCGTAACTTATCTGGAAGAAAATAAGATATTATACTTCAGACAACACGGCTTCAGGCAAGGGCTTTACTCAACTGTTACTCAACTTTTAGAAAATATACGCGACTTTGCTACAATAATTGATTCAAGACTGCGAGCTGACGCAAATTTTATCAATTTTTCGAAGGCGTTCTACACACTTTACTAATCTTCAAGCTCAAATAAATTGTTATTAATCCTAGGATTGTTTCATGGATTGAAGCCTACCTCTGGAATGAGTCCCAGTTTGTTTGCGAAAATAATACTGAATCAGACCATCTTGATGTTATTTCTGGAGTGCCACAGGGATCGGTTCTGGAGCCAACTCCATTTCTTGTATATATTAACGATGTTTATACATATATGGAACCAGAGGTTACAAAATGCCTTTTTGTGGACGGCTGCCTCATTTACACACCTGTGAAAATAGTCGATGAACAGACAAAGCTCAACAAGTCGCTAGAAAACATTGTTACCTGGTGCAAAAAATGGGGCATGCAAATTAACGTGCAGCGAACTATGTGTATGACTGTAACACGTAAAAAAGAGCCCTTACATTTCACATTTAAATTAATGAATACTTCTGTGGAACGAGTTGACTCAGTCAAATATCTTGATATCGCAATAACAAGATCGTCGAAGTGGGACGTACGTATCAATAACGTTTGCTCACACACGTTCAAGCCACTCGAATTTTTACAAAAAAAAAAAAAAACTAGCGACACCCCCCCCCCCCCCCCCCCTCAGTGAAATTAACGGCTTATAAGACTCAGGTTAATCCAATATTGCAATACGGCAGCATAGCACGGAACCCGCATCAAATATAGTTAAAC
Source organism: Dermacentor silvarum (assembly GCF_013339745.2). Taxonomy (NCBI): domain Eukaryota; kingdom Metazoa; phylum Arthropoda; class Arachnida; order Ixodida; family Ixodidae; genus Dermacentor; species Dermacentor silvarum. Next base: position 9,342,185 of record NC_051164.1, on the reverse strand, counting down.
TTGGCATTAGAAAAGATTTCAAAACAGGGCGCTCCGGTTCATATACACAAAGTATTCAAGGCATGGCAGCGTAACTGCGCTTCGCTCCCAAGCGGGCATATCAACACTTGCTGGTTGAAGGAAGTTGACCTGTTTGAAGTTCCTTTATCTTCTTTACCATGACCTGATAAACTTAACAAAATCTGACTACTTGGTGCCCGCCGTACGTCACTCCAGTAGAACTAAGCATGCTAAAGGTATTAGACCATTGTTTTCGCTTTGCAGCACACTAAAGTGCTCTTTTCTTCCCGTTTAACAGACGAGCTCTGGAATTTCCCTCCAAATGACACTGTTTTTTTTACAATCTGTGCACTCATTCGTGTCCGCACTCAAATTGCACCTCGAGTCATTATCAGAATGATGAATGCACTGTTGTCGTCTTGGCTGAGCGTACTTCCAAAAATGATCAATGACACATTCACATGCCGCAATTAGGTTCTTTGTTACTTTTGCTTGAAAGGTGAGCATGTACTTCATCTACCTGCGCACTCACAAACACTTGTATGTTTAGGTGCATAATTATGCTTTTAAAATCACCTTTCTAATAATAAACCAATAAGATTAAGCCATTAACATCGCTGCAATTACCATTCTTTGGGAACCTCACAGACTTTCAAGCACGATGTTCAAACCAAGTTTGGCCATTTGGTATGTGCCCGAATGTACGTTAACCTAATTGAACCATTGGCTATGTGCAACTGGGCATGTGTCAATGGCCACGTGCCCTTCTCCAATGAAAAAGAAACAGGCAAGCTCTAGAAAAAAGCGCGGCCGCACGCCGTGTCTAGCGAAGCTTTTTGATAAAAACTCTGCACTTGAGGATATAACAACTCCGTCTGTCTCATTGCTTCCACCGTTATATTGATCACAATATTCGTCATATTCTCCATTATGACCTATTAAATGTATAATCCCCAATTACACATTCATCGTAAGAAGTATTGCTAATTACATTAACATGGTCAATAATCTGCAAAGAGTCTATGAATAAACCTATTCATAAAATAAGAAAAAGCAATGACTTCTAACAATGTGCATAGCATTGTGGATAAAGCATTTTTTTGTTTTGCTATTTGCATCCGGTTCTTGAGATGTGTCCATCCCAGCGTGGTCCAGACATAGCAGTGGCGCCATGAAAACAGATGGTGCTGGCTGACGATAAAGCAATATTGCTAAGAACATTTATTTATTTGACATTACTGCCAGCTGCTCTTTGGCAGCCAAAGCAGGAGTGGTACATAAAAAAGGAAGCGGAATGTTTTCACAAAGCAAAATAATGTCGAAATACATTCAAACACAGCTGCACAAACAAAGAAGCAAAGTTACGTGTACGCAATCGCACCGAATAATAGCGCTGATTATTAAAGATGCATACTGAATAAAACAAGCCAAAAGGGCATGTAGGATACGAAGATTGCAGTTACATGTCTTTGAAAAGAAAGCATTTATCTTAGAATTATGACAGACAACAGGAAACAAATACAAAATAAAACTAGAAAAAAAATCAAGTGCTTTTCTCATAAACGGTAACCACCAGCGGATATTAAAGAGTTGACTGAGTGCCTATTTCTGATTTTTTGGAAGCATATTCCATTCTCTTAAGGCTGTAGAAAAAAAAAGTAAAACTGGAAAACATTTGTTCTAGGCTTAGGCATAGTAAGGGTATGCTCGTGTTTTGGCGAGAGCACTAGATGTGGTAAACTGTAAATAACTGTTAAAATTGATTGTACTTTGGCCGTTGACTTTTGTATAAAGCTCGTTGAGACGGTATAACTTACGACGTTCCTCCAGCATGGGAGACCATACCGCGAACGAAGATGTCTTCCACAGGCATTAAAAAGGAACAGGAGTGCTCTTATTGTGCTTTTTCTAGCTTATCTATGTGAATCAGCATTTGCGTGTTGGTCCCAAATCACATCGCCACATTTGAGTAAAGAACGCATGAGTGATGTATAACCAACCAGTTTTGTTTTACTTGTGGAGTGCTTCAGACGATGAATAAGCAACCAGAGTCTTTCTGATTCTGACGAAACTATGCATTTGATGGGCACCCTCCATTTTAAATCATGACGTATTTGAAGTCCCAGATATTTAGATGCATAAACAGAGTCAGTGTGCTAATTTTGTATACATGTGATGGTCGGTTATTTTTTCTTGTTACAGTCATTTGGAAGCACTGAGGAATGTTTAAACTCCTCTTCCAGGCGTGGTTATTTGGTCATCTTTTTAGACTGATCATTGCGACAAATGACGCAGTCGTCCGCAAGAAATCTGACATTGTACAGCAATGTCAAACGAATGATCATTTAGATACAAGTGGGGTTCCAAGGATGGACTCCGGGGAAACCCCTCAAAGCACTGGAGCCATTGACGGCTTAGAGTGGCGTTACATTAGTTAACAGTCAAGCCACCGAAAAATACGTTAATGTTTACAGAGATGCGTCAGTTTGAATATTTGTTTGGAATGAGACGTGGTCCACGGGTTTTTCAGGTTAGAAAAATCATGTCAACCTAGCCACTATTATCAAGAAGCTTAAACAAGTAATTAGTAATATGAAGTAGCTTGAAGGTACACAAATAATGAATGTAGTTAGAAAATAAAACACACAAGCAAAAACAAAAAGGCGGAATCGCCATGTTCCATGTTCTTCATTAACTTTCAAAGAGAGGAGAATAAATTTTATTCTTTTTCTGAGGATAATTTGGCACATCCCACAGCAGGTGTCGTGAGTGTGGATATCACGGGTCATTTCCCCATATTTTTGTACTTCGATTTCCTTTCTCGAGTTCGCAGGATTTCTACTTTAATTCACCATACTTATTTTAGATAGAAATGGATTCATTGGTACTACCAGAGTTATCAATTGGTCCTTGGTAACTGATATTACTGACCCACAGAAGGCATTCTGAAATTATTATTTTTGTTGCGCACATACTTTAATTTTAACTCTCAATGCAAAAAAAAAAAAAAATAATAGCTTCCCCTCAAAGCCCCTGGTTGAATATTGAAGGCGATGCTGCATGGGCAAATCTTTATAAGAAAACTAAAAAGCGACCTCCTAATGTTCGCCTGATTTGCAGGCACAAAAAATTCAGCAATTCTTCAATGCTAAATTGAAGGAAGCCAAACGCCGGTATTATAAAGAGAGAATTACTTATTGTAGATCAGACATTCGCAAAGAATGAAAAATTGCGAATTAATTTTTAAATAGAGAAGTAAAGGTCGGACATATATCTTTTATCAGGCATGAATATAAGGTTTATAGTCATTCGAAAGAAATTGCTGATGCGTTCGGTAGTTTCTTATTCAATCAGTTCGTAAACGCATCACACAATTTCCAGGCTTCCTTTACTCGTCTTCCTCATTCATTTTTCATGTCAATCCGGGATGAGCGATAAGTGGGTGGTGTGATAAGCTTGGTACGTGGTGATGAATGATGGAAGGCCTTATGATAGAGGCAAAGGCGGAAATACTTGAGACGCAGTGACAGAAATGGCAGGGATAGAGCTTGTTTCATTGCTGTTATACTTGATGTATGATGGTGATTTGAAAGAATGAAACGTGCAACGTTATTCTGAATTAATTCTAGATGCCTAATCACATTTACGTGATGAGGGTTCGAGATTGCAGCGGCGTATTCCAACTTCGAGCGCACCACAGTTTTGTATAGAAGCATTTTGAGGGGAGGTGGAGATTTATTGAATTTACGTCGTAAGTATCCCAATGTGCGCTTAGCGCTGTTACTGATCATCAGCATTCCATGTTATATTGTAGGTAATATTGTAGGTAATATAGTAACCCCCAAGTACCGGTAAAATGATACGTGGTCGAGTTCGATGTCACCTAGTTTGTACGTTGAGGAGTTATTGTACTGCCGAAAAACCGTCATTAGTTTGTATTTGTTACGATTTAAATTCATGAGCGAGTTATCGCACCAACTTGTCATGTTATTTAAGTCGTTCTGCAAGGTATTTTTATCGTCATCGTTACGTATTTTCCTGTAAAGTACGCAGTCGTTGGCATAGAAATGCACAGACGAAACGCAGTTAGAAAAATCGTTAATATATATTAAAAACAAACGTAGGCCTAAAACTGAACCCTGTGGTACTCCCGATGTTACATTTATTTCAGGTAAGTTATGACCATTAATTGTGACGTACTGGAAGCAGTTTGTTAGAAAGAATTCGAGCCAAGTCAGTATGCTAGAGTCGAGATTGAGTGAGGAGAGTTTAAACATTAGTAAGGCGTGATTAACTTCTTCAAAGGCCTTCGCGAGATCCAAAAAAAAAAAAATGAAGTCTATCTTAGAGTGTTTGTCAAGTATAGTATGCAGATAGTATAGATGAGTGAACAGATGTAACTGGTTTTCACAGGAAAATGTACGCCAAAAACCATGTTGGGCCGATGCAAAAGATGAATTAGATTCTAAAAATTTAGCTATATGCGAGTACAACATATGTTCCATAAGTTTACATGGAATGCTTGTTAATGAAATGGGCCGGTAGTTGAGAGCGCAGTGTTTATTGCCAGACTTAAGTATTGGAACAAACTTACCGATTTTCCAATCGAGCGGCAAGATTCCTTGATCAAGAGACTGCTGAAAGATCTTGTGTAAAAGAGAGAAGAATATGCGCATGTCTGTTTGAGAAACTTTGAGTTAATGTTGTCAGTACCACATGATGAGGATGGTTTTAAGGAATTAATTTAATTCACAATTCCAGCAGATTCAAAAATAATAGGGAACATTGGGTAATATTCACGGCACACAACTGTGTCAACAGGCACAGCGGTGTTTCCCGAGAAATTGGCGGAAAAAATATTGCTAAATAAAAGTGCACATTCAGATGCTGGTAGCGACTCACCAGACTCATCGTTGATTGAAAGTTCGGTACTTTCGTTAGAATTGATTATGTTCCAACATTGTTTGGGTTTCTTGATAAAATCTCAGGCAATGTATGATTATGAAAATGATTCTTAGCAGTATGCACAGCTTCCCTATACTCTGCTTCTGCATTGTGATAAGTTTCCCAGCGATATGAAGTGTTTTGCAACTTCGCCATGCGGAAAGAGCGTTTTATTATTACACAAACGTTTGAGATTCGTATTATATCATGGCGTTTTTTTGTTGTTTCGTACACACCGAAGGGGCACATGCGGTTTAGTGAGATCAGAGACTAGGTTTCTGAAGAAATTACAGTTTTCTTGTACACTACGCTTATCAAAATTGGAAGAAAAAGTATCTAAGTACTGAGACATTTCTTGGTTATTAGCGACAAAATCTGCCTTGCTTTAGTCCCGGATATATTTGTGTTCTTTAGTTCCAGGCGAAAATGACATAGTAATATGGAAATGTAGCAACAAATGGTCACTCAGGCCAGGAAGGTAAGTAATCGGCGATATGAAGTCAGGGTATGTTGTCAAAACCAAGTCTAAGGTATTAGCTGATTCATTAGTTACTCTCGTAGGTTTGGTTACAACCTGTGTGAAGTTACAACAATCCCACAAATCCAAGAATTGTTGAGATTGTGTTGAAAAGGGGCGGAGCAAAGGAGCACCAGTGTGCCAGCTAATGTTAGGAGAGTTCAGATCGCCAAAAATAAAAATGGGTGACGAAGGGTACCGGGATACGACAGAGCCGAGAAGGTCATGCAATTCATTGAAGAATGGCGCCGCATAGGGGGGGGGGGGGGGGGGGGGGATAGCATATGCCTAGTATAATCTTTGTGTGCTAGCTTGCTATTCCTACCCATGCCGTTTCTACAGCCGAATCAACTTTTACTTTAAAAGAAGGAATTGTTTGAGATACGGCTATCAACACGCCACCAGCCTGCCTACCTTCAAAGCCTATCGCAGCGATACACGTCACAAGTTCTCTGGGTCTGAAACATTTCTGTACATTCCACACTTGAGTTGAGCGGCGTCTCGGTTAGCATTATCATGCATTCATCGAGGAAACAATTGAGTTAAGCCTATTACGCTGTTTCATAACGCTTCTTACGTTGGAAAAAAAACAGGAAGGTTGAAAATTATAGAAACGGGATTATCCCTACCCCGGGCTGATTGTTACTTGTGAGAATGTTTGGAATGCGCAGAAGGTGGATAGTTTTTGCGGCTGCGAGTGCTAGTAGCGGGCCCATGGCTACTATCAGACGGCTCATCTTGAACGATACTATCATTTGAAGCAGGATGTTTATTCTCATGTGTTTGCCTCTTGTGCACGCTATCACTTGCACTGTCATGCATGTAACAGGTGTTACCTACATACAACTTATAATGCCGAACCGCGAAGGCTGGCGACTCGGGCAATGAATTTGCAAACTCAAATAGTTTTTTTCCGGGGAAGTCTTGTGGATAGTGAAAAATCTTCGGTGACGGTAACATTACTGCATTTAAACTTTGACCGCTGCTAAAGGAGTTGTTGCCGGGACTTAAAACGACTAAAAATGGCAACAACGGGTCTGCACCTATTTTCTTGGTAGCTACCACCCAATCGGCGCGCACGTTCAATTATATCGTCGGTTAGATTCGGGTCGGCATTTTTTTCTCAATTTGTGCCCACGATTCCTTGCTGTCCGGGACACCATGAAAAATGAGGTTATCACGATGAGCCCCGTCTTCGATGTCGTCAAGGCATGAGCGGATAACATCGCCTTTGTTTTCTATGCCTTTCACTGCCTCTGGTGCAAGATTGAGCCTTTTGTTCATATCGTCAATTTTTAACATTGGGCCTCAACTTCCAATATACGCGCGTCCATTAAAACTATTTTTTTCTTCGAACGATTTCTGTGTTGTGGCCGCAATTTCAGCTTGACCCTGGGACGAACCTAGTCGTCTCAGCCTTTAGTTCCTTTAACATCGTTAGCACTTCATTTCGCCATTCATCAGGAACTGGGTTGTTTCGACACCCCCACAATACAACAGTTGTCGTGGGGGCACGGGAATAACAAAATATATCTGTTCCTAGTGCGCTCTGCGAGCAGGTGTCACTAAGCTTCACGAAGCAGAAAAGACGCACGAAGCGAAAATGAGCCACAATGCCACGGGCGCTCTTCCCGTGCTGTTCTTTCTTCTTATTAGTTTGGATTCCGGCAGGGATATTCAACTGACCTAGTCCTAGTCTTTTTAACTGATATCTTGAGGAAAGCTATCGATGAGGGCAATTTTACCGGCTCAGTATTTCTCGATTCTTCTAAAGCATTTGAAACAATTGACAATTTCATACTATTTAAACAGCGTGAATTAATCGGAATTTGTTGTTCTCCTCTGCTGCTTTTAAAGAGTTACACACATAACCGAATTCAAATTGTCAGCTTTTCTGATGCTGTCTCGGATATGAAAACTGCTAATTTAGGCATACCACAAGGGTCCATTGTTTGTTCTCTTCTCTTCATAATATTTATGAATGATATGCCTAGCTCTCTCAAATACTATCACTTCATTTAAATTGTCAGTACCACATGATGAGGATGCTTTTAAGGAATTAATTTAATTCACAATTCTAGCAGATTCAAAAATAACAGGGAACATTGGGTAATATTCACGGCACACAACTGCATATATGCTATATAGCATATATGCTATATGCCGTCGACCCGATAATACTAAATTCTGCCAATCGCATTTCAGCAGTGGTTAATAAACTGAACTGTGACATTGCAAACGTTCAGGAATGGTGCAATAAAAATAAACTGCAAATAAACCCTCTTCGTTGTTTTCAGCTTCGTTGTTTTCAGCTCTGGCCAACGTCTTATAGACGCTGGCTGTATAAACGTACACTCACCAATTGAAGAACACAAAAACAACAGACTGACGTTTCGGCCCATGAAAAGTGCCGATTTATCACTTTCTTGCAGTTCGGTTGTCCAGTAGACTACATTTCAGTTTTGCCACTGTCCACTAGGTGCTCATGTATTCTCCAGAAAACGGATCGCCTGCATCACAACTTCTTGTCGGTATGTACGACCCAGAGGGCGATGTGCCTACCACCCATTTATAGTTATCTGAAGGGAAAGGCGCGGATACGACGACGGACAAAGAGAGAAACACACACAGGCGCTCTGTGTGTGTTTCTCTCTTTGTCCGTCGTCGTATTCGCGCCTTTCACCTCAGATCATGCGCAACGAACACGCCCATACTAGCACCGTTTGTAGAACCTGCTGCTGTTGCCAAACTCCCCGCGTCAGCTGTCCGGTACAGGTGGCGCGACAGCAGCAACAGGCTCCACGTAGCAGACGACGGAATAAGAGCGAAAACAGCGGCTCAGGTGCAGCTGCGACTACCTGCGCACAAATATTTGATTGCCTAGCCAACCAATAGCGAGAACCAATAATTCCCCCCTTTAGGTAGTCGTGCAGTAAATATCTCAGGACCATTCGGCGTTTAACTTGTAATTTCAGCTCGGTAGGCATTGCAGGCTCGCGTCAACTGCACGGCGACCAGCGTGAACGTTGCTCACTGGCTGAGCGCATTGTGCACCGAAAAAAGAAAGAGCAGCTTTGACTGGCCTTTTTCATGACCAGTAGGGAAGGCTCTGAAAGGTTCTCGTAGGTTTGGAAGCAAATGCGCTATTGCAGAACTTTGGCGAATGGGCGTGGCATCTCGTGGCGAATGGGCGTAGTTTTTTGCTTGCATTTCTTGCGGTGAGAATCTATACGATTATGAAATTGCTGCACATTCATTATCCAGGTCGCAAATTCAGTAGGCTGCATTTCTGGACTTTTAAGCCCGCAAGCCCATCACAGAGAAAGTTAATTTCATAACATGCCGGATTCAGCCCTCAGCTCGCACAATACTGAGGTCCGAATCTTGCATAATAAGCCTTAATCCTTCAAAGCGAGAAACAATAGCTTTTATTTTTTTGAGCCATTCTTATTTCCATTCTTCACAGTTCGCTTCAAAGTGATTACATGTTCTGGTGTATATAATATAAAATGTCAAGGACAGTATTGGGATCTCCGGTCAAGGTTAGGCGGCAGGAAGAATTGCTATCTGGCAGCAAAATAAAGCAATATCATGAGATTAACATACAGGTCAAAAAGTACAAAAATATAAGAGAAGGTGAGCGGAAATACAAAAAAAAAAGTAAAAAAGAAGACTAGTGCACGAGTAACTACAGATGTATATCAAACGTGAACTACACGCAAATGGCAAGCATAACGAAAAAAGCACACAGAAGTATTGTAATACAAACACATCAATTGAAAAAAATATATGGGAGCAATATACGTGAAAATAAGCTAGGGTGCCAACCTAGAAAAGGACTCAAAGACAATATGATACACAGTGAGCAAGAACAATACAAAGACGCACAGAAATTAGAGCAAATTAATGAAACACATTTTAAGATAATATATATATATATATATATATATATATATATATATATATGTGTGTGTGTGTGTGTGTGTGTGTGTGTGTGTGTGTGTGGCGTTGCAATTTGTGATAACTAAAAGCATAGTTCTATAATGAAATGCAAGAAGCATGAACTGTGAATTTACCATAATTAGTGCGCACTTTGTGCAAGATAAAAGATTCGTTTGATGCAAATAATGTAACTCCGTAAAGATAATTCTGCAATTATGTCAACTGGGAGCTGATGGCTCATCACCTTATAAAACAATATGCCAAAAATATAGTTAATTATCGCAGATACGTTGAGTATGTTATTGCTTCTGAGCAGTTCATTGCATTAGCATCGTAAGATATATAATTAGTACCCTGATGGCTTGAATTTGAATGAGTTGCACTGAGCTGATACGAGTATTATGTGTTTCCCCAAGACGCCAATGTGTGAATAAATAAATGCGTAATAGAGTGAAAATAATGTGCTGGGTTGAAATAGGAACGTGCTCAAATGAGGACTCGCATGCCGTAAGCAATTTTCTTTTTACGCATGTAATATGATGATGGAATTTAAGATTGTGGTTTAATTTAACTCCCATGCCTGTGGCATAATCACTCGCGGTAATTTGATGCTGCCCAATTGATACAGCGCATGATCTGAGGTGAAAGGCGCGAATACGACGACGGACAAAGAGAGAAACACACACAGAGCGCCTGTGTGTGTTTCTCTCTTTGTCCGTCGTCGTATCCGCGCCTTTCCCTTCAGATAACTATAAATGGGTGGTAGGCACATCGCCCTCTGGGTCGTACATACCAACAAGAAGTTGTGATGCAGGCGATCCGTTTTCTGGAGAATACATGAGCATGTAGTGGACAGTGGAAAAACTGAAATGTAGTCTACTGGACAACCGAACTGCAAGCAAGTGATAAATCGACACTTTTGGCTTCAAAATTCATGATTCATGGTTTGAACGAGAAGAAAGAGAACCGAGGGGCCCGATTTTCATTAATCATATCATAAGAAGCCAACAAACAACGACACCAAGGACGACATAGGGGAAATTACTTGCACTTACTAATTGAATTAAAGAAATGATAAATTAATGTAAATGCAAATGGACGAAGAAAATGTCACAGTTTCGCCCGAAAGGCGAAGCATCAATTGCAGCAAATTAGCAGAGAGCTATTGGGAGTAGGGATAGTAGTTTTATCGGCTGCAGAAAGTTGGACACATTCACTTACTAACTGAATTAACAAGCGTGGTGTCAGCGCGCACAATCACATATGAATAGATCACGCTCGATGACCCCAGACAACCACTGTCAAAACGCTGGCAGCAAGCGCAGCCGCCGCAGCGAGCGAAGGTTCATGCGGTCTATCGCTTCAACGGAAACTGAGTGGCCGAATGCACAGCCCACACAAAGGTCAGAGCCGTGTGGAGATCGCTTGCAAGATACGGTGTGCGCGACAACACCGGCAGCCCGTACCGGCGCAAACATAATAAACAACCAAGCGCAAAGCGCAAAGTACATGAACCCATTTGTTGGCAGAGTAGAAGCCGCACCCCCCCCCCCCCTCCCTCCCTCGCGCGCTGCCTTCCCGCTTTGCTCCATTCGCCTGGGAGATTACGTCGCCAGTTCCCCTTGCGCGCGGTTGCAAGATACGCATTTGGTGCCGCAGCAAAGCGTCGCCCCCCTCCCTACCTCCCTCTCTCCCATACCACCACGGCGTTTCGCGCCACGGAAGTCGTGTATGCTTTCCGCCGCGCGTTCGCTCTCCGTGATAGCACGCGTCCATGCACGCGCACTTTCACTCGCACATACGGTGCGCGGCGACGATGTTATCGCCCTTGGACTTTATATGGAACCTCACGCCGACGGCGAAGTCTACGACGACGGCGACGCCGACGGCAGAAATCTGCTTGAAGTGTTCATATTGACACGTATACATGTTTATCTTTCACCGGTGGCCGCTTTCCACCGGCTAACAAATGTTAAACGTTATCGCTCGGCGCAGGACGCGCCTGTATCGGAAGTTTCTAGAACGTTATCGATGCTTCTTTCCGTTGCCTGTTTTCACCGACGCTTATGTTATCTGATTGTATGACCGACGCGAATTGTGTAGAACCTTCTGGAAGACACTGCGGGTACCAGGGATTAATCTGGAGCATTCGATGACTCATGTATAAAAGCCGGCGCGTTTCACCGCTGATCAGATTTTCGACGATCGCCGACTGTGTTCGCCGCTTCCGTTGTGCGTCGAGTGTAGCTTGCTTTTGTGCGCACGGGTTCGCCCAATAAAGAATCAGTTTCGTCATATACAGTTTTACGACTGTTTACTACAGCATCACTACTACGTGACATCTTGTGGAGGTGCTTTTATGTCCTTGTACCGGACTCCCCCGTCCAGTCGTGAACAAAGCCCAAACCATCCAGAAGACGTCGACGCCTACCCCGACCAGCGAGCTAGCCGTAGGCTATTGAACCTGCCACCGGAGTACGAACCCCTACCCGACAAGACCAAGAGGACAAAAGTCACGACCTCGGCAGCAGCTACCATGACAGCCCCTGCGCCAACATCTGCAATCGTGATGCAACAACACAGGGAGCCGCCGACTTTCGCGGTTCGCCATGTGAAGACACCGAAAGCTGGCTGGAGGCATACTACCGGGTCGCTACGTTCAACAAGTGGGACTGCGACGACAAGCTGCGCCATGTTTACTTCTCGCTTGAAGACGGCGCCAGAACCTGGTTGGAGAATAGGGAGCGTGCACTAACAACCTGGGACCTCTTCCGAGCCGCATTCCTGGACACCTTCACGAGCGTCGTCCGTAAAGAAAGAGCTGCAGCCTTGCTGGAAAACCGTGTGCAGCTCCCGAATGAGAGCATCGGTATGTACACTGAAGAAATGACTCCATTATTCCGGCACGCCAACCCCGCTATGCCAGAAGAAAAGAAAGTTCGCTTGCTCATGCGGGGAGTTAAGCAGGAGCTATTCACCGGACTGGTGCGGAATCCACCAACGACAGTCCAAGACTTTCTCTCGGAGGCTATGACCATCGAGAAAGCACTGGGCATGCGCAACCGGCAATACAATCGCCGTTCGATGCAACACTACGCCGAAGTCCAAGGAATCTCCTCCGTCGACCGGCGAGAGACCACCAGGGCGATAGTACGCGAAGAGCTGCAGAAGTTGCTACCGTCTTCGCAGCCTCAAGTTGCTTCCATCGCCGATATCGTGAGGAAGGAAATCCAGCAATCGCAAGGACTTCCCGAATCGCCGCAACCCCAGCCGGAAGCGATGACCTACGCCGCCGTCGACCGTCGTCAAGGCCTCCTTCCACGGCGCCAGGGCGCCGTAACGCCGCAGTTCCGTCGTTCACCGCCGCCGCCGCCAGCACGCCCGTCCGTCGCCCAGCGCAGTTACCAAAGGAAGAAGGACATTTGGCGCGCCCTCGACCACCGCCCGCTCTGCTATCACTGCGGGGAAGCCGGCCATGTCTACCGCCGATGCCCATACCGCGAGATGGGCCTACGAGGGTTCGCCGTCAACGCGCCGCGTCCAATGCGAGGTGAACGACCGCGCGACATCGCCGACTACCTCGCCGGAGACCAGTGGCAACCACGACGACCCTCACGCTCGCCGTCACCAGGCCGCTACATCTCGCCGCATCGCCGTCAGTACACCGGTCCCACACGGGGCCGATCTCCCAGCCCTTACCCGGGAAACTAAAGGCAGCAACCGATGGAGGTGCGGTTGCTGTACCACGCAATGCCGAAGATCCTCCGCCGCCGCCGCCGACGACGACAACGATTCGCGAATCATCACGAGGAGATATCAGCACGCCGCCTAGCAACAGCCTTGACAGCACTTCGCCGCCGAAAGAAGACCTTCCGACGCGACGTAGCAGCAGCAGAACAAGCCTACGCAGCCGTGATCCGACGCCACGAATTAACCGCAACGCCAGACGCCGGTCTACCGATCTAGACGTGCTCATCGATGGTCATAACGTCACCGCTCTCGTCGATACTGCCGCCGACTATTCCGTCTTCAGTGGCGCGTTCGCCGCCAAGTTAAAGAAGGTGAAGACTGCCTGGCAAGGACCCGATATGCGGACAGCGGGAGGTCACCTAATAACGCCGGCTGGAATCTGCAGAGCGCGAGTCACGGTAAACAACCGCACTTACCCGGCGAGCTTCGTAATCCTGCAGCAGTGCTCCTCTAGGCGCGATATCGATAGTGGCGCCGCCAACGTCGGGCCTGCCGTGGCAGACGACAGATAACGCGCTACCAGAGGAAATCCGCGGAAAACTTCGATCGCGCCCTGAGGAGAAGTTTTTGAGGCGCGATTTTGCTTTGTCAGTCAGTAACTGACCTTAATGATGCCGTTTTGGAAGTAGCAACGCGACGATGCGAGACGGCGCAAATACCAAGTGTGCAGCAAGCGTTTGCGTTTGCCGGATGGTAAACAAAAAAAGCCTTTTGCCCTCGCCTCCTTGTCGGTTGCAGCAAGTTAAGGTGCGGCAGCATGCCAACACAACGAAGTTCTTGTCCCTAACACGTTTGATCCGTTTGTGCGTACAGCACTTTCGCCGCACAGGCCCGAGAATGGCGGTTGGAGCGCACTAGAAAGAAAAAAATATACAAAAGCGCAACGCGTGCTTCCACGTGACACGGATTGGCCAATCGGGTGGTAAGTGGTTCTTGAGGGAAAGGGAAAGGTTGGCGCTATCTTCTGCAGCCCTTGAGGGAGCACGGCTCAATCGGGGAGCGGAGGAGGCTGGGGCGACAGGAGGCGGCGAGGAGGAAACGCCGGGGTGAGCGCGGTGGCGGCAAGATCTAAGAATGGCGCTACTTTTTATATATAGGGGTTTTACGCATTGCGCGTGCGATGCTCTTACCATTGAGCCACGTACCGCGGCGCCGTTTTCCCATCCAGTTATGGGGTAGGTATGTTTTTACAACTAGAACTAAACCTGGGAGTGTTAGCCAGCGCCAACACTCACAAACCTAGGCGGCGGATGTGGAACATCCTTTCTGCCGCAGGCATCACGAGTACGTGATCTTTTTAGGTGAAGGCAACTAGTCAATAAATCCACACATGCTACCTGAAGGCATCAATGTTGCTGTATTCGAGACCCTCGTTATACAATGAACGAGAAGAAAGGGAACCGAGGGGCGATAGTTTGTACTTTATACTTCTGGTGCTGTGCGCAGTTATTTTAGTCATCTAGAATTGTACATAGAACAGAAAGACGCAGCTAAGATGAGCCTAATGCGCATTTATGCTTAGCCTTGTTTATTATAAGACTTTGTATCAGCGAAATCACACACGGGAAGAAGCAAGTGGACACACAATCTAGTGTGTGTCGACTTGCTTGCCCCCGTCTAGTCATTGTGCGCAAACATCCCTAAGCTCAAATTAGAGCATGCTTGTTTTATTGTTTCAATAAATTCTAAGACTTTATGTGCAAAAACACCCATCTGATTATCAGACACGCTGTAGTGGGGGTCTGCGGATTGATTTTGACCACCTGGGGATCTTTAACGGGCCCGCAACGCACGAGACACGGGCGTTTTTTTCGCTCCCATAAAAATGCTGCCGCCGCGACCGGGATGCGACTTTCCAATTGCTACTAGGTACAGCGGGGGCGTGGCACTGCGGGTCACGTGACTTCCGTTTAACACGTGTTGTCATGGCAATCGTGGAGCTCCTAGGTGCCTAGGGACATAATCGCTTAGGGATTTTGAGGCACTGGCGTGCGCGCGCGGCGGCTGCTAGTTAGCGTGGCTATTTTATCTCCGGGACCGGGCGCAGCGACCTTGCGGAGTGCAGCTCCTACGTGCGTAGGGAGCGAGTCGTTTAGGGCGCGTTGAATGTTTGGCGGTGTCTGGCCCACGCCGGCCGCGCTTTATTATTGTAGCGTTTGTTCTAGTGGCGGAAATCCTTGCAGTAGTGGTGGTGTGGCATGACGGCTTTTGATCTCGGTGAACTGTGGTGGTTTAAAGAAGTGGATACTGCTCGCTTTGTACCCCGATGCTTTGGCCGAAGCCACAGTGCCGGGCGCCGACGCGAAGCGGCGGTCGTTGGGGTGTTGCGGAGCCCAGCGTAGCAACACCCCAAATAAAAAAATACTGCTCCAGTCAAGTAGACTGCTCCCTCCCTGATAGTCAGATTATATTTGGATCATCAAAACAGTGATGCGTTTATTTAGGAATATCATCGTTCTCTCTCGCAGGCGCGAGGACAAGCGGGTGCGAGAGAGAAACGACGATATTCCTAAATACACGCATCACTGTTTTGATGATCCAAATATAATCTCACTATCAGGGAGGGAGCAGTCTACCTGACTGGAGCAGTATGTTTTTATTTGGGGTGTTGCTACGCTGCGCTCCGCAACACCCCAATGACCGCCGCTTCGCATCGGCGCCCGGCACTGCGGCTTCCGCCGCAGCACCAGGGTACAAACGCGAGCAGTATGCGCTTGTTTACACCACCACAGTTCACCGAGATCAAAAGCCGTCATGCCACACCACCAATACTGCAAGGATTTCCGCCACTAGAACAAGCGCTACAGTAATAAAGCGCGGCCGGCGTGGGCCAGACACCGCCAGACATTCAACGCGCCCTAAACGACTCACTCCTTACGCACGTAGGAGCTGCGCTCGGCAAGGTCGCTGTGCCCGGTCCCGGAGATAAAAGAGCCACGCTCAGCGGAGACCAGTGCCTCAAAGGTCCCTAAGCGATTATGTCCCTAGGCACCTAGGAGCTCCACGATTGCCATGACAACACGTGTTAAAGGGCAACTCCGGCGATTTTTTGACCATGTCGAGCTAATAAAATATTTAGGTTCCCGAGACCCTCCTGTGACGCACCTGATAGGAAAATTGTTCCGCAAATTCGAAAATAATTTTAAATAACAAAAAAGCGCGAAAACGAAACCGAAACCTGAGCAAGCAGCCGAGCGAACCTCTGCGTGTGACGTCACGAATGTACCCCGGCGGGGAAGGCGCGCAACGCATGCCGGTATCGCCGGTGAACGAAACCGGCGAAGAGCAGACGCTCAGCTTATTCGTGACCGCGCCGGACCTTCGGGGACCTTCGGGTGACATTGCATGTAAGCTGCACCACCTATTCGGTTCTGTCAAACAGTGACAGTTATGATTCAGAAGAATTCAATAGCCACGAATCGCCGTCCTCCACCACTAGAGCCAGCAGCCGTGCGCAACATATCGCGCTGCGACATGAAGACCAAGGGTAGTCCTAACCACTGATATACGTGCTGCTTGCTATTTTAGGTGTTTTACCCCTCTCAGGGAACCGCTTCGCATGCTCACTGTAAGATGTGGAGCACGACTTTCCGCATTTGTATCCCACAAGAACGCCGCTGACAGTCCAAAGCACCGACCTGTGCATTTGTTTACATCGGCAGGTACAGCGACCACTCGTACGTCGTTCGCTTGAGATAGCCGCTCATCGGTGACATCAATTAATGTCAGAACATATCAAAACACGTAGATTTTGTGCATGTAAGCACCGTTACATCTCTCTGGGTCGCGCTGATACGTGCGACCACACACCTTCGGAAACAGCGAGTGGGAGACCGTAGTAGGAAAGCGTTGTGCAGCCTGCTTATCATTCTTCGTATTCTCTTCATGCACACAATTAGTGTTCCGTAAAGTAGACATAGATTGGGACATCGCGCGTATGATCGTTCATTTAGAGAATGTATAGTTTTCTCGCGGAAACGCCGATGTCATGAAGTATGAAATCGTTGGCAGCTGAACGAGACGGTTGTTTACGCATGCTGTATCGAAAGGTCCTCCGCTTAATTGCTGCCCATTTGGGATATGAGGCAAACAGTGCACCTCGTAAGCTGAATAATGAGTCAGCATAACAATACGTAATAATACACCCATGGATTTGCGTAGTCACATTTCATTTATGGAAGCGCCGGCGAGTGCGACTGGCCGCATTCGAGAACGGCAACGTATACGGATATTGATTGCGCGTCGTGTTGTCGCTTCTAGCTTTTTGCGTGTGCACTGTACGAAATGAGGAATGGTTTATTTCAAATCCGTATGATCAAAACTGAACTATAGAAGCAGCTTTCCTCATCCTAATAGCTTAATTATCTTCATATCAGTGGGTCTGGTCCGGCAGCAGCAGACGCACGAACTCGGCCACTGCGATAGGCTTAACCTCGGCTGAACGCGATCGGCTTCGGCTCAAACTGTGTTTGCGAATGGCGAGGGCTGAAGTTCGTGCAGCCAACTACGCAACACAGCTTGCCACCCCGCATCACTTGCCCGTCCACAGGGAATGCAACTTCTCGCGACAGCAACATCTCACGCCAAGCGCTAGCTCACGATCGTCGACTCCTGCACACTCTCGTCGCTGTCGTCTGCATGATCCCGGCATGCTCCGCGTGGACCATTCCTGACGTCATACACAAGGTGGCTTATAACTGAGGAGGGGGTAAGGTAGGGTGCTCGAGGCAATAAATTAAATTCATTTGTAAAAAATCTGTGAACTCTCAAGCCTCATTTTTTTAGGACATGATGGAGGTATTCAGAGGAACAGACCCAGCGAATTTCATCGACATCCGTTGACATCGAAAAATCGCCGGAGTTGCCCTTTAAGCGGAAGTCTCCGCTGTACCTACTAGCAAATGGAAAGTCGCGACCGGGATTTGATCCCGCGACCTCGTGCTTAGCAGCGCAACGCCAAAGCTGCTTAGCCACCACGGGGGTGAGAGCATGTTTGATCTTTGCAAAAGCGCAGACGCAAACAGAGAAGCTGAAAATGCAGCCGGAACAAAAGCGCTCAAATGTGCACATCAAGTTGTCAGGCTTGGTTATGCAGCAATACAACACTTACAAAAACAAGTGAGAACACTATCAACTGGCTGCTCTCTGTAAATCAAATAAAAGGTTGCGCAGAAACTCCCTTTGGAATTGTCTAAGTATGCGTAAGTATTGTGCCATTTTCTCATCTCCGCGCAGCCCGGTGTCATTATCAATGTTATGAAAGTGCATCCAACTAGTATAAGCTCTTATTGGTCGTTATCAACCTTATCGGACTAGATCAGACCCTAATTATCAACCCATATCGATTGTTGTCAACCTTATCGGACTCGATCCGAGCCTTATCAGCCCTTATCGGTCGGTATCAACCTTATCGCAATCGATACAATCCTTATCAACCCTTACCTGTCCTTATTAACCTTATCAAACTTGATGCCACTCTTATCGGTGCTTATTAATTTTATCAGAATCACTCCGGCAATTGTAAGCCCTTATCGCTCTTTAGCACCTTATCAAGCAGCGTCGAACCATTATCAACACTGATGAGGTCCGTACAACCCCTCATCACTCCTTATCATCGTTATCAACTGATTGTCTGCTTATTTGTCTGGTGAAGGAACGCCCCAATGGAAGGCGCATCCCGCGACCACCGAAACGCATCGTGGTTGTTCCGTGTTTTGCATTAAATTTCGGAAAAAACGGGAAGTTCTCCTATGTCTACAATGCTCCAAGTTGGGTCAACATGTGGTCCTAGAGATGGATTTTATTCCGCCATCAACAAAGCTTTCAACAAAGGCTTCACAGAAACTGTTCTCATTTCACATTTGTACCGCCGGTACAACACGTTCAAATGGTGCAGATGTATTTACCTTCTGCAACCGTGGGTGTTAAGCCCAGTGGTTAAAACACTCGGATTATAAGCATGAGATAGGTTCGTAGCTCACCACCGAAAAGGTTTTCGTGTTCGAATGTAATTTGTTTTATAAATTAATTTCTTTATAGCGATTCGTCTTACGTGGCAGGCGGATGGACGGGCTTCCTAGTTGGGTGGGCATAGAAATGCTTACTCATTAAAAAAATAACAGATGTTAACACCAGCACCTATCACATGAGCCTCGGCATAAATACAACCAACATAGAGAACAGAAGTACCTGCAACCAAGGCAATCATGTTTTTCTATGTTCTCAAGTGTGGCTTTAACTTGAGCGTATGTGAATTTTAACCTACACGATACACTCCAGATCCACAACATTATAATTGTCAGATAATACAAGTAAACACTGAAGTACGCTATAATGCATACATTTGGTCAAGTTAGGGATGGACGCATATATACAAACAGCTACCGAACCTATAGGAGGCAATTAAATCGTATACTTACGGGCATCAACTAATTGGTATCGCCTGGGAAAGTTCACCCGAGAAAGGTGCATTATAGGACACGTTCAAATGAAATAATGCCGCAGACAGTGATAACGCCAATGAAATTAATGCGAGACGACACCGTTTAGCACTTGCCTGTCCATTTCCGGATTGACTATCTGGTGAAGGCAAAAGAAAATAGTTGGCAGCAGCGTCGCTCAGTTGATGCGTCACACGTAGCTCGGCGACGGCTGACAGTGGAGTAGCACTATGTAGTAGTAGTAGTATGCTTTATTTACACAAAACAAAATACAGTATGGCGTAGGGAAAGTGGGGAAAAAAGCTGCTCGTGGCAGCTTGACCAGCCCCAAATACCCGTAAAACAATTTGAGCAGCAGCGCGGAAATACAGTTTTTCCCCGCTGCGGCGGCTGCGCTTGCTGCCAGCGTTTTGACGGTCGTTGTCTGCGGTCATTCAGTGTGATCTATTGATGTTTGCTTGTGCGCGCTGACACCACGCTTGTCAATTCAGTTAGAAAGAGAATGTGTCCAAGTTTATGCAGCCGATAAAACTACTATCCCTACTCCGAATAGCTCTCTACTAATCTGCTATCGCAATTGACGCTTCGCTTTTCGGGCGAAACTGCGACATTTTTTTCCAACTGCTTACAATTCAAGCACTATAACATACAGTACATAAACATCAAAGATGAAAAAAAAGCAAAAACAAACAAGAGATGCATAAAAAACAGAGAATGAAAAAAAAAAGCACGACACCTAATTGCACTTTCTAACCTTAAATAATAGTGGCACGTGTACAAGTTTATCTTTCACCTGTGACCGCTTTGTACCGGCTGACAAATGTTAAACGTTATCGTTAGGCACAGGATGCACCTGCATGTATCGGAAGTTTCTCGATGCTTCTATCTGTTGTCTGTTGTCACCGACGCTTATGTAATCTGATTGTACGAGCGACGCGAATTGTCTAGTACTTTCTGGAAGACACGCGGGCACCAGGGATTACTCTGAAACCTTCGATTACTCATGTATAAAAGACGACGCGTTTCGCCGCTGATCAGATTTCGACGATGGCCGACTGTGTTCGCCGTTATCGTTGTGCTTCGAGTGCAACTTGCTTTTGTGGGCACAGGTTCGTCCAATAAAAAGTCTGTTTCGCCATTCACAGTTTTGCGACTGTTTTCTTCAACGTTACTACTACGTGACAATAGCATACGACTCACATACGGGAGAAAAAAAAAACAAGAATGTCAAGAGAACAAGATGCAATATCATTTTAACACAAACAAGAAGGTAATTTAACAATAAGATCATTTAGTAACCGAGCCCAACATTTGCGATCCGTAGTTAGTGCGCGATTTGGTACATACCAATACTCTGGCTTTCTAGCATTATAGGGAGCTCCGTGTGGCTTCAAGTTAGCCATATGATTATTGTAGCTTGAACTTCTTTTCTGCTCATTTTTATAGGCAATACTAAACGGTACTGTAAAGGTGTCTGTACTTTCGGTGTCTTAAGCTCATGAATTAAAGATGCTGAACGGAAATCACATGGTTTGTTACAAATAGCGCGAATAGCCTTCTTTTTTAAAATGTAGAATCTGTTGATATTACTTTTAGAAGACGTACCCCAGACAAGATAACAGTAATTTAAATGGCTCAGAAAAAGTGAATTATGTATCAAGTATCTAATAGAACGAGGAAGGTAGCTTAAGGAATAAAGGATTCCAGTAATTTGTGAGAGCTTACGAGCAAGACAATCTCTGGCTATAGGTCACGATATCATCAAAAAATACACCTAAAAATTTTACCGAACTTACAAGTTCAATTTTAGCGTTGTTCATTATTAAAACTTCATCGAAAGTAATTTGCGTGTTCTTAGTGCGAAATAACACCGCTTTAGTCGTCTTCGAATTAACAGTCAAACCGTTATCAAGTGAGCACGTGTGCAGTTTATTCAAAACTGTATTAGCTCTTGTAATCAATTCGGTAGAGCGGCTACATGAATACTGCCCTGGGGCAAACCTACATTGACCTACCGAACTTGAGACTTAAAACTATTTAATTGTAGAAACTGCTGTCTATGACCTAAATATGACCTAATCAAGTGAAATGTGATGACACGTAAACCATAGTGGTTTAACTTACTAAGCAAGTGATCATGATTTATAGAATCAAATGCTTTTGAGAAGTCCACAAATACTCCCAATGTTAGCAAATGTTGCTCAAAATTGTTTAGAATAAGTTCTTTTTGTTCAAGCAAAGCAAGCTGTGTTGACATATTTTTGCGGAAAGCGTACTGATGCTTATTTATGAAATTGTGCTTGTCCAGAAAGTCAGATATTCTGCAAAATATTTTTTTCCAAACCTTTCATAAATATAGAGAGAATAGACACAGGTCTATAATTGGATAATGCAGTTGTGTCACCTTTTTTAAACAGTGCAACTGCTTTCGCAATCTGCATTCTGTGCTGGAACACGCCTGTAGAAAGACAGATATTGTAAACATGGGCTAGTACTGGAGCGATTATTTCGATTACAAATTTCACAGGCTTGAGTTTAATGTTATCAGCATCGCAGGCGTTGCTGTTACTTCGTGCGGAAAACAATAAAATTACTCCTGAATTGTTTGTGGGACGCTAAAGAATTGAATGCGCACAGTTCGTTGTAACGAAATGGATTGCGTCGCCATCATTCACATTGTGTGTAGGTAGATTAGTAAAATAACTATTCAAACAGTCGCCTAACTTCTCGTCCGGTATGTCTACTCCATCAGAATTTATACGCAATCCTGCTGCTGGACTGGACACTCTATTCAGCAAAGAATTAAGCCAGTGCCATATCTTATTGTTATCATGACTGCACATTGCGAAATATTTTTTATAAAACGCAGCTTTCACAGCACATAACTCTTTACTTAAGGCATCTCGAAATGATTTAAACACTCTTGAGTCATCAGGATCTCGAGATATGACGAATTTATTGAATAACTTTCCTTTTTTTTTGAACAGTTCAATTGTAACCCAGGATTTACGTATCCTTGATGGAGCGGATACTTTAGGACAGGAAGGAAAATGTTTCCAGAAAAGCGTCATAAGCAGGATCAGCCCTTGTAGAAGCAATCACACTATCCCAGACAACGTGACGTAAGTAGTCGCGAAAACGTATAAGCCGGTCTTCCGTAATAATTTTTGAGAAGCAAACTCGTTCTAATGCCCTGTTAACTTTGCGTTTAACAGTGAAGAATACATGCATGAAAGCACTCAGGCTGTATGAAAAAGTACTACATTTAACAATATTTGATCCGTAGTTAGTAATAAACACTTCAAGGCATGTGGACGTATCGCAGGTAATTTTGGTAGGAGTATTTATAACATTTAACCACCCATAACATTTTAACAGCAATTCAAAAGCACGTGTTACATTGCAGTCAACCAGCATGCATGTTTATACTGAAATCACCACAAATCAATTTATACTGAGATGCAACAATATAATTAAAAAATTTCTAAAAAACAGAAAAAGTCTTGCAGATTAAGTCGCGGTATACTCTGTGGACAAAAGAATAAACAGTGCGCACATGTAAAACAGACAATACCTCGTAGTCTTCATTAACACGCAAAACTCTTGAGAACAGATCAGCAGCAGACTTTATTAAGGGTGCGTGATCGCCCTCACCCTTTCTTACAAACACTTTTCCAGCGCGGTGCCATGCGAAGCGGAAGTTGTTTATGCGGGCCCAATTTTTTGCAGCCCTTAGGAGCATTAGATTCTACGCAGTCATGTTTTCAGTGACGAACAGACCACGCTGAGCGAGTGAAAAAAAGTCTTCTTTTTCTTGAGCTATTCGTGTCTTGTTGACTGGTTCGAAAAGCATACGATAATAGCTGGTGGCTTGTCACTTCTCGACTGAAGCCGGTGAATACAGGTGACAGTCAAAGGGGCAAGAATAATTTTGGACACAATGGCGTTCATTTTGTCCATGAAACACTAATCGTTGTCTCGTTTAGTGCCATGCACCTCAATATTTAGCGTCCTACTGTGGTATTCAAGTTCATTTACTAAGGAGAGTACTGCAAGCAATTATGCGCTCATGTTAGGCTCCTCTAGTTTGCAAACTCTGTTTTTGAGCACCTTTAGCTCATTGTCATGCTTCGCAACGGTCTCAACAATTTTGTCATACTTGCATGATAACATATTTACCCATTCCTCAATATTGTAACGCGAACGAAGGATTAGGAACTGGAGACTACTTACAAAGCATATTTACAAAGGATAACTGCAGCGCTGGACATTTGTTGCTGTTATTGTTGTTGCCTCAAAACGTCAGCCGACAGCTCGAGAGCCAGAAGTAGTTCGTCCAGTTCGTCTTCTTCGTCGTGGCACCCGCGCGCATCGTCCACAAGAAACACGCAATGTGCATGTATCATTATCCCCGGCGGCAGAAGTACCGTCCCGGTGCGTCTGAATATCGGTGGTAACAGGAGAGTGACATGGTTTGAGGCGTGCGACATGCACAACGTCAGTGGAATTCGGGGCAGATGAGGCACTGGTACTATAACTGTGGCGATTTCGTAACTGGAGTCATGGCACGCAGCACTCGATATGTACCTGTGTACCGAGACAGGAGTTTTTCTGACAGGCCAACATGACGAGTCGGGTGCCACAGGAGTACCAGAGATCCAGGCGAAAAGTGGACGTCTCTGTGTTGACGATCGTACAAACGCCTATGGTTGTCTTGGGAGGTCAGGAGGCGAGCGCGGGAAATTTCGCGTGGTTGGGCTGCCCTGGTGATCGCGTGCAGTGCATATTCTCTGGTCTCTTCTGCGGCAGATGGAAGGGATGCGTCTAGTGGCAATGTGGGTTCTCGGCCGAGCAACAGAAAGAACGGGGAATAAGCGGCAGTGTCGTGACGCGAAGAATTATATGCAAAAGTGACATGGGGTAGGGCAAGGTCCCAATTGGTATGGTCGGACGAGACATACTTTGCAAGCATGTCTGTTAGGGTTCGATTCAGACGCTGCGTGATACCATTAGTCTGTGGATGGTAAGACGTAGTCAGCTTGTTCTTGGTTAAGCAGGACTGCAGGATGTCGGCGATTACTTTAGAAAGGAATGTCCGACCACGGTCAGTGAGCAGTTGAAAAACTCATAATACGAAACACATGTAGCTAGAACGCTAACGATAGCAGGCAAGTTCGGGCAGGCCGCGAGTGTGTGGGCGCACAACAGTCTCGACGCGGAGTAGCGGAGATGAGACGATTCAAGAAGCGGCGTTGATCTCACCAAAGATCGGTGTATGGGACCATCGAACAGGCTACCAGAGCGTAGCAGCTCTTGGAGCGAGAAGGCAGGCGGCTTGGCGGCACGGGCAGACGGCGGCGGCGTTCTGGCAAGGCAGCTGGGGGTTGAACTCGGACCCGTAGCCCGACTGCTCTCGTTCTGCCAACGGGCGCATAAGCTCGCCGGCGTCGGGCAGCAGTTCACGATCGGGTAGAGTGGCGACGCCCAGGAACGGGTTGGCAGGAGGGCCCGGTCGGGTGAAGTCCTGGAGGCTGGGGTCTGGAACCCGACGGCCCGTCTTCAACTCCAGGCCCGGTGGCCGACCTTCTCCTGGCGTCGCTTCCTGAAACTCTCTCTCTTCTGCCAGCGCGCCTCGTTTTTCTGCCGCTCTGGCCGATTCGTCGTTTGCTAAGTGGCCGCTTGAAGCTCCGTGGTCTCTTGCGATTGGATGCCTTTTTCTTTTGTTTTTTTTTTTCTTCTTGCGCCACGTGTTCACGTGCCGGGCGGTCTTAAACGTTGTCGTCTTTCAACCAGCACAGAATTCGCCTCCGCGCACGCACTCCTTGTCGTCTGCTTCTTGACTGTATCAATCCAGCACACCGAGTCTCGCACTCCACACACCACAGTGTGGAGCTCCATGCTGGAGAATCACGTCGCGTAAAAGAAAATCGGCGACATCTGTGGCGCAGCTTGTTGGAAACTCTCTGGTGATGGCGTTGCGTGTGACGTAATCTGTCGCCACAGCGACCCACTTGTTGCCAGACGTTGTTAGAGGGAAGGGGCCGAGCAAGTCCAAGCCAACGGGAAAGAACGGCTACGAAGGAATGTCGAGCGGTTGAAGGCACCCGGCAGGGAGCGTCGATAGGTGTTTTTCGACTTTGGCATTTCTCACACGCCGCAACGTATTTGCGGACGGAGTGGGCAAGGCCTGGCCAAAAGAAGCGTCGGCGAATCCGGTCGTAGGTGCGGGAGACGCCGAGATGACCTGCGATTGGTATGTCGTGATGATTTTGGAGAACAACTGACCGGAGGTGCTTATGAATGACGAGGACTAGGGCAGGACCGTCGGGCCGTATGTTGTGGTGGTATAATACACCATCCCGGAGAAGAAACAACTGAAGGGATGAATCAGAAGGCGAAGATTCCAAGCGATCAATGATGGCGCGCAAGATGGCATCACGGCGTTACTTGTCGGCGACGTGTAACAGCTGAGAAACGGAGAAAACGCAAGCGTCGGCATCGGCGTCAGTGTCGGCGGGTGGTTCGTCCACTGGATAGCGTGATAAACAGTCTGCGTCTTGATGCAATCGGCCCGACTTGTACACTACTGCATAGGAATATTCTTGCAGCCGCAGAGCCTAGCGACCAAGCCGGCCAGTAGGATCCTTGAGTGAGGAAAGCCAGCAGAGTGCGTGGTGGTCCGTGATTACAGAGAAGAGAGAGAGAGAGAGAGACGTTTTAATGGCAGAAAGGTGGAGAGGTCGGCCTGAGTGAAGTGCCTCTAGCCTGCTACTCCACGCTAGGGGAAAGGGTTCGGGGGAATAACAGAGATAGGATGTGAATCCTCTGTGATTACAGAGAAGTGCGTGCCATATAAGTACGGGCGGAATTTCGAAAGCGCACAGACGAGAGCCAAGCATTCACGATCTGTAAACGAATAGTTGCGCTGTGCTGTGAGGAGGCGGCTAGCGTAGGTGATAGCAATATCATTTGCTGTTAGCTTGAGGGGCAGTAGTTGGCCAAGTTTCCTGTTTATTTCGACCAGCATCATGGCTATTTCACCCTCAGTTTCCTTGTGCACAGACGCGCTCTGCCCTGATTTGCCCTTACGACATGACGAGCATCGCCAAGACTTCTTGTAGGCTTCCCCTTTACCTTTAGATCGATAAGTGCTCTCAGAAACTCCGGAGCATGCAGTTTCAATAGGATAATAGGCTGAACAACCAGAGCTTTCTATAAAATGGTCATTGTCCTTAAAGGTACTACAGCACTTGCCACGCTCTGATTCACGTGACAGACCCATGATGACCGATAGCAATCCGTAAATATTGCACAAGGTTCAATGACAAAATTGTTCAATGGTGGCGTCGGTGGTGGCGACAGCAGCAAGAAGAATACTGCCAAACTATAAACAAATAAAGCAGATCATCTATAAGAAGCACGAACCTGTAAAAGGTTGCCGAGTGACGTTAGATGGCCGACGTCACGCTGAGCACACTTCCCCACCATCCCATTTCCTTTTCTCGGCTTGGTCCGAGGCTCGTAGCCGTGTTCATGGGCCATGTTGGACACTCCTTGAAGCAGCTGCTGCTGCTCACCATACTGTTCTTCTGTTCCAGACCTGGTAGTGCCAAGCGCGTGCCGACAGTTCAGTTGTCACGAAAGCATGCACGCTTATGATGTACCACGTGCCACGCAAAATAGTTACTTATTTGTGACCGATTCACTTGAAAGTAGTGACCGATTCACTTATTTGCCGAGGTTGGCCGTGTATTCCCGCCAGAAATATCCAAGAAGCTCTAAGGGACTCGTATCGCTCGCAGCGTGAGCTCGTGGTTGACAGATGTCATAACATTCTATAAACATCGCCTAACGAGTGCGGTTGTCCGAACAAATTAACGCCGACCACTTCACGTGGAAGACACAAGCCTTCGTTAGTTCGGTAGTGCCGTCGAGGCTTTGGGCGCAGTGCGCTGTGTCTCCAGACCACTCGCGGCAACTGAGGCTGCCATTTTGTCCGTCTCACTCACTCTCGCGCACTCCGCTCGGTGAGCTTTATAGCGGAATGGAGGCGCCCCTCCGCTCACAGCTTCACGCGTTTGCAGCTAAGCGTTCGGCACATGCGCACTTGCGCCCCCGCTGAACGGAGCGGAGAGCCGAAAACGTTCCGCTAAAACTGTCTACTGTCCGGAAGACTAGAAGGATCAAACATTGTAAAAGCATTTATATATGCTGACGATTTTTCGTTTGTTGTCTGTTCCTCGAATCAGGAACAGAGATCGACGCTGATCTGCCAAAAATGTGAGTGTCTCCATCCGCCGGAAGTGACTGACGAGCTACCGCAGAATGGCCCTATGCGTTTTCTTGAGCTTCGCTTGCGATTTCGTACAGCTCGCCTTTGCTCGTAATTACGAGGCGCGTGCAGGCAAACCCCGGCTCCCATTGCACTCAGTACCTTCTAAATTAGTTAGAAAGGCATTTGTATATCTGTTCAAAGAATGCCTTAAAGAAGTTGTGACTAGTTTTGGCCAACATCGTTCACGCTGGCTATCCGCAGCTGTCGCTGATTTGTGCAGCCCAGCGTATAATGAGAGACCGCCATGGTGTTAGTCAATCTGTGGCTAGTGATCGTGGGAGACGCTTAAGCATGGTACCATACATACACACCATCTCCCATAATTAAAAAAATAAAATTGCTCAGCGTGAGTCATTTATGCACCTAAGGAGCTGGATAAGCTGTGCAAGATTGTTAATTCGAACGCTCTTTTTAGGTTGTGCTGAAGGTGTGGTTTACCGCATGCCCCTGTCACGTGGCCGCAATTATGGCGGGCATACCGCTGTTTGACACCTGCAGAATCGTTAACCGAAGCAAAAAATGAGCTTACTAGAGAGATTATCGTAACAGAAGCGATAAAAAAACTAGGGGAAATGTGTGTAAGCGTACGTTATATATATATAAAAAAACTCGATTTTCTTGGAGTGCCCGCACGGGTCACTTATACTACAGCCGCTTGAGCGGCCGTGCTTATATTTATGTTGTCAAATCTTTCTGGTGTGCTTGTTTTTTGTGCCGCGCACTGACCAGCTTTGTTTACACTGATGTCCATAGGTATAAATGCAGTAATGTGGCCACAAGAGTAAACTTGTCATATGTACGAGATGGCACGTAAGATGAGCGTAGGAGTAATTGGTCTGTCAGAAGGGAGTTCAACTAAAAACATTGTGGAACAGACAGAGACGGGGAATTTTACGGCGGGAAGCTAAGTCTTGTAAGCCGAGGTTTTGTTTTATTATTGACACACAAGATAGACGAGCAAACTTAGAATAATGTGGGTGACTCGGATTCGCGCTGATTCTGTAGCATCTATTAGTGTTACCCGGGTCCTAAATCGCGCATGCTTATTCAAGTTTAGGCCTCACCGAAGGTTTATAAAGTTTCAGATTCACAGATATGATCAAAGAACAGGAGTTACGGCACAGAGGACGAATCATGTGATTGGCATTGCTTGTGACGCAGTGGACATGCAACCTCCAAAAAAGATTGTTAGTAATGTGAAAGCCGAGATACCTTTAGGAGGGAATAAATGCAGTAGGTGTGTGCGAATATTCGAAACTATTGAATAATGAATCGAATAGTCACTATTCATAAATGTGAACATTTCTCGAATACTTTTCGAATATTTCGAAACGTCAACTGCGCGTAATAAACATAAAATTGGAGCAAATTTACGGTAACTTTTCACTCCCACTGGCATACTATAAAAATAAAACATGTGAACTTGCGTATTAGAACAGGCTACATTGCTTAGGTAGCCATACTTCACAGGGTATATACAGCAATCATTCGCACTCTCTGAAAAGTGCTGTGCATCCCAAGAAACCTCCTAGTGCTCCATTCGTGCTTTTATAAACAACGCATCATAACATACTATGTAATGACATAGACTTCCTAACTTTAAGAATACTAGGATGTGAACACCATTTAATATTAATTGTAGAAAGGGCTGTTCATTATTCGAAAGTATTTAGTATTCGATTCAATTCTCTTCTGGCATTATTCGATTTCTATTCGATTGTATCTCCTAAATCACTATTCGCATACCCCTAGATATAAGCGGTTTTTCATTTAGGTTCATGAAAGGCAAAATTGTCATCTACTCGAAGTACTTGCGTGTTACATTCGGGTGAATGACAATTTTTCGTTTCACGACAATTCCACCACCTTGTGGGCTTCCGCAGAACTGATTTGAGACACCTCAAAGGTCATACGAAAAGATAAGGCACCAACGGCAGCAAGGCGGGAAACATGCATGCATTTGCACTCGTCATTGTTAAGTGTCGAAAGATAAGCGTTGCCGTCAACTCTAGTATCCGAGTAAATCCGTGTTGAAAAACACAACACACTTATTTTGACGTTTCGGCCGGGCAGCTGAATTTTTCATCTTGACAAGGCAAAAAGACTATGTCAAACTGTTAACCTTCATGGCTGCTTTTTCATCGTTTTTATTTTCTCACATCATGCATGTTAAAATACACGCCAGTTAATAGTTGGAATTTCACCTGTTCAGTCATGTTCCGTTACGTTCTTCATAAAGTTGTTCCTTCACGCTAGCGCAAAAATGTTTCGATACACTGTACCTAATGTCTCGCCACATCTGTACGTTCTTTAAGGCGCCGGAATATTAGAGCCCGTTCCCTGGGCCGGAAGTGGCGGCGACCAGCCCCAAACGGCGTCAACGTGCGGACGGCACGCACACACAGATCGATGCCACAGCAGAGAATGGTGGAGTGCGATATTTTATAGCGTTGCTTACCAGCTATCAGGTTACAATGCAATCCATGGTATTTAGAGTTGCTCTAAGTATATTGAGGTAGTCGTACCGACAGCATTACGCCATTAGGAAAGCACTAACACGGCGGCTGAAAAAAAAAAAAAAAAACGGCTGCGCCATCGGAATTGGCGCAGGGAAATCTAGCGTCGCACGTATGGGCTCTCCTGTGCGCACATACGACAGCTCCTTTGTGCAGGTATGTTTATCTCTTTCTCTGTGCCCGTTGAAGCCTCTCCTCGAAGGCATCGCGCGCGCAGCTGCGTTGTTCAGGGAGGACACGCAAGCGCTGAAGAGCCACTCGAGCACAAGTGCCACTCCGTTGGAAAAGGGGGCGCTGCTGTCGATGACGCTATTGAGCGAGAGGAAAAGGTGCGCTGCTGCACCGTATTTTCTCGCACAAAGCACGGCCTGCCATGTATCTATCTATTTTTTATTGCGCCAAGTACTCTCGAGCTATATGGATTGGGATAATACTGTAACATGACGCTCTAACGTCTTGTACATATACGGAAGAAACAAACTTACCGACCTGAGTTGTGTGCGAATGACCTCGGTTGTGCCCTAAGACTAATTCCCAGCTACTGTTTTTATTGTCAACCTTCATCAAGGCAGTAATTATAGTAGTTTCGTGTCGACACAATAAGGTCGACGTCATATAGTGATCATAGAATGGCACCTTGGGACTGGCGTTGTCTCATAAGGTTCCACCTGGTCAGGCACGGCGAACGAAAATGCTAGGTTTTAATTTTCTCCAAGAAACGACTGATGTATTCACAAAACTACATACTGGCTGGCGTGCTGTAGGACTATATAAATCGCGATAGGAGCCAGCAATATGGGAGGGCCATATACAATGAATGGCACTTAGAATTATGAAGTCAAAGGATATTCTATATTTAATACTTATTGCCAAGTACTTATTACCATTAACTGCATGCATCTGCATTTGATTTTCATTGATAAAGTACATCTATAGCTGCCCTCAGAAAAATATAGATGAGATGTAAGTTCAGCGCCGTGTTTGTACCTTTTTGTCATCCTTGTCTTATGCGCTGGGATAAAACATGGATTGGGCATCTGCTTGTTTGAAAGTGCTTCTGTGGCAGCATTAGTAATGGACATTTGAAAGCAATATTGACTACTTCCAATGTCGAGAGATCGCGTGTCCATTCACTGCTGGCGAAGCTTCTTCGGCTGGCGAACAAGCCTGCTTTGTACTTCGGCTAACACCTAAACTGACGCTCATCCTTCAGCTCCACTTAAACGCGCCTCTGCACCATGCATCGCGAGCCTCACGCTCTAGACCGGTGGCTCTAGAGTTGCTGTATAGGATGAATGGATGGATGCTAGGAGCGTCCCATTTGGAACGGGGCGGTGGAGTTAATGCGCCACCAAGCTCTTGTTATTATATTGCCTAATGCCCTACCTATCGTCAAAAAAAAAAAAAAAAAAACAAAGGCGTGTAATGCCCCTCACCAAACTTTCTGAACCTCCATTGGGAACTTTGTTTTTGTACGCCTCCGTTGCTTGTTGTTTCCCTACTTTTCTTCCACCAGTCTTCCAATCGCCTCTTAGTAACCTCTATTGTGAACATGTTTACTTTCCCCTTGTTCTCGCTGAACCCAAGGGCTTCAAGGAAGCCAGCGGTACCTAAACCGACCACTGGGCAGATATCCTCACATTCTAATAAAACGTGCTCCATCGTTTCCTTAGCTTTGCGGCAGCATGAAAATGCTTCTTGTTCCTTGTATCTCGCTTTATAAGTG
The DNA here is from genome assembly GCF_013339745.2 of Dermacentor silvarum. NCBI lineage: Eukaryota > Metazoa > Arthropoda > Arachnida > Ixodida > Ixodidae > Dermacentor > Dermacentor silvarum. The sequence goes on along the minus strand of NC_051164.1, from coordinate 9,310,015 downwards.
CGTGTTCTGAGGCGTCATGGTCTAAGGTGGCTCCTATTAAGCGGTGGGAAAATGGCGCTGTGGTAGTTCTATTGGTATAAGCATCGCACGCGTAATGCAAAGACGTGGGTTCATGCCCCCCCTGCAGCCAGTTAATTTTTCATCCACTTTCATTTCCAATAATTGATCATTCATTTATTTCAATGAATAAGTACATGTAATTTACCCTCTGCTGTCCCTGGTGTCCTTGTTTGTCGGCTTTTATGATATGACTAATCAAAATCGGGCCCTCAGTTTCCTTTCTTCTCGTTCACATGGTAGCCAGGCACTCTATCCACTGTGAAGCCAAGTTGGAAATGTTAAGACTGTTACGTATTCGGCGGCTCGACGCCGAGGGCGGCAGGACGACCGGCCCAAGGAACAGACGACCCACGGTGATTACCTTTATTCCTTCAGCGACGCGCTTTTTGTGTGCTACGTAGCCAATCAGGGGGTGTCACAAATAAAAAAAAAAGATATCCCGGCAAGCGGGGCAATCTTATCTGCAGGCCCCAACGTAGAGTGTGACCAGCACCACGAATGTTACAAGACATGGGCATTTGTCCAGAAACATGGCCGATGTTCTTTTGCTACTTCTGCCCGGTCCAAGCCCAGCAAATACTTTGATAATACTAGAGTTGGCCGCAAGCGACCTCAAGTTCCCCACAAAAATTCTCCATTAAAAAGCACTTTTGTTCAACTTACTTTTTCAACGAAACATTCTTTTATTTATTGAAGCGCAAAACTAAGGGGAACGCCCATGTATTTCGCCCCAAACATTGGGAAATGCTATCCTAAGTGCACGGAATACACACAGCCACGAACACGTGCGCTGCGTTCTTGCATGTGGACGCACTGTCAGAAGTGGGCAATATTCCCCACGAGAAACAAAACTGAATGTAGATATACAAACACGTATGAAGACACCGGCTAACCAGCGCACGAGGATGATTCTTTCACTACAATTCCACAGAAGCTCAGCGTTCCCTTGGGCCCTCCACAGAAGCTCAGCGTTCTCACGTCTTTGTTGGTTAGACAAGCAAGAAAGCACGAACAAAAGTTGCACAAAAACCGGTAACTGCTCGCCCCGTTTGGCCCCTCCTGGTGTCGCATCTGGGCGTGGTGGAGGCACTGATCCTTTCTTTTTTATTGTAAAGGCCTTGATTGTCCTCTCTTGTTCACCTGTTCCAGCTGGGCCACTCAGTAACAACTATCTACCTGATGCTACTACGACAGTGCCCCATGTGGCCGGGCTCGACACATCGGTCTATGGTGCCGGCGATGATTGGAAGACTGCGCTCAACATTCATGTGATGCCAACCTACATGGTTCTACGTAAGGGACTGCCGATGCACGGAGCACGACCAGTGGACGGAGTGGAGGCACCGCGAGATCATGTGTCACACGAATTTACTCTTGTTTGTCGTACATACCATGATTCTCGCCGATTGTTCACATGTTCCGGCTGAAGCACTCAGCAAAAGCAATCTACTCATGCTTACACAACTGCGCTCCTCTTGCCTGACTTGACACATCACTAAATGCTGCCGACAACAATCTATGGAGTCCTTGTGTTTAGAAGATTGTGTTGGACATGCACGTGATACTAACATCATCAACGTCACCTTTTGTCGCACAAAAAATGAAGCTCTTTTGAAAGAAAACAAGACGCTGAGTGACGAAAACAAATCATTCAAAGACGACAACAAGCTTTTTGCACAACGACTTGCAGACGTTGAGCAGTATTCGTGCATGAACAATGTCAAAATAAAAGCTATACCTGAGACAGAAAGTGAGAACTGCCTCACAGTTGTGCAAGCCATAGGCGAGCAGGTTGGTAGCACGATTGCCCTCAGTGATATATGGATATAGCGCCCCGTGTGCCGGGAAAACAAGGCACGCATATTATTGTGGGGTTCTGTTCACGGTCCAAGAAGACAGACTTTGCAATTAAAGGACGAAAGGCAAGGCTTAATACAAGACCTGTTGGGTTTTCTGGGAATGCAACTGCACCTATCTATATCAATGATCGCCTCACGCCGAAGAATAAGCGACATTTTGCACACGACCTTGATCTTCAGAAAGTTAAGGGATGGAAAATCTCTGGACCGATAACTGCATTATCAAGGCTAGGAAATCGGAAGAAAGTTGAGTGCACCATATCTGCAGCGTGAGTGATGTTGCAGTATTTAGATAGTTTCTTAATGTAAGGCCCTACTTACTACTTGCCTCTACGTTCAACATGGATTCGCCCATTTTATCGTGCGAACGCACTAATGCACTTCTCAAGGACAATTCACCTGCATTCTCCTTGGTTCATTTTAACATCCGGAGCCTCCGCAAACACCACGTTGACCTTAGTGCTTTGCTTTCCATCATCGATCATACGTTTTCGTTCATATGCTTATCAGAGACATGGTTGACCTCATGTGACGGTATCCTGTACGGCATTTCCGGCTGTGTCTCGGAGTATTGCCATCGTGAGGGTAATCGTGGCGGCGGTTCAGCTATTGTTAATTCTGCATTGTCATATCGGCGCTGGTTTAATTTGTCACTTAGCAATTTGTCATTTAGAATCCGTATGGATAGAAATTGACCGTAACTTTTTTTCCAATGAATAACCGTAACACTATCAATGGATCACTTTATCGCTCACCTTCTTCACCATGTGCAGAATTTTGCTCAGAATTTGAAATAATGCTCAACAAATTAATTCAAGAGACTTGACAGCTGCGGCAGCAAGCCGTGAACAACGTCTAAAAAAACTGCTTTTTTGAAGTGCTGTATGCTTCGAGGCCCTACCGACGGAGTATACGAAGTGTTCCGTCGACTTCTGGCTGCGAATTTCACGTGGATCCGCCCATGCGACGAGGGATTGCCTGCAAGTCTTATCTGCACATGCGCAGCCAGCCAGCTCGATCCAAGAAAAGCGGAGCACATTCAGCCTCCGGTCACTTGGCAGCAGCGGCAGCAAGCCGTGAACAACACATACGGCGCGCGGCGAAGGTTTTATCTATACGGAACCTCACGGTGACGGCGACGGCGATGACGACGGGAACGGCGACGCCGACGGCAGAAACCCGGTTGAAGTGTCCATATAATTGCCATCGCAATAAAAAAACTGCTCTTTTTGCAGGTTAGTGGCACTGTGCTTCCATAATATTCATTTTAATAGTATTTTCGCTGCTGCTGCTGCCATTTGTTTTGCCTCTGTATTGTTGAACTGCATTGTGCGATTACCTTTGTACACTTGGAACAATGTCTGATTCTGGAAGACATGTAGTCTGGTCATGCCCGAGAATGAGCCACTTGTGAAATGTTCCAAGTGCGATAATGGCCTATCATTTTGGAAAATGTACTGGTTTAACTGAAAAATCCTTCATATCTAGGAACGAGGCTGCAAAGAAAACGTGGCAGTGCCCATCATGCAGAAGTTCTGGAAGTAGCAACATGTGTAGTAAAGAGAGTAATGGATCAGAAACAGATATTAAACTTGCCCTCATGTCAATTAACCAAAAAATAGAACAGCTGATGCCACTGGCAGGAAAAGTTGATAGCGTGGAAGAGCCCCTTACCTTCATATCAACAAATTTCGATGAAATTGAGCAAAAGTTCTGCCATCAAGAGGCCGATATAAAGGACATAAAGAGAGGATGTCAGAGCTTGAGAAGAAAGATGACCTATATCAGGTCGTTCAAGCTCAACTTGAAAAATAAATACATGACCTCGAATTTAGAAGCAGGCAGCTGAACTTGGATCTGCATGATATAAAAGAAGTAGCGAATGAGGATCTTACAGTCATAATAAATAACGTGGCTGATAAACTTCGAGTGCCTCACATGATGGAATCAGACATTGCAACTGTTCATCGAATTCTCGCTAACCGTAGTAGGGTGCGAGGCATCATGGTCCATTTTACGAAGCAAGCGATAAGAGAAAAATGGATCAAGAATAAAAAGAACCTTAAGGACGGTGAGCCAGCCATTTTCATGCAAGAAAACCTAACACGCCGAAATAGACAACTGCTCCAATCAACGAATGAACGCGCCAAAGATAAAGGATACAATTTTACTTGGTATATCAATGGATAAGTGTGCGTTTGTAAAAGTGAGGGAATGAGTGCCATCCATGTGAAGGGAAAGAGCGACTTGGATCGATTGTAGCACTGTTCATAGCGTCTTTTGCGTTCCTTTTCAAGAATAATCAAAATGCCGCAAATGTGTTATTATCTGCCGAATGACCTGAAACATACTACTTCGTGTATCGCGCCGACATTGCTTACCGCTATTCACCTAAATGCACGCTCTGTAAAGAACAAGACAATGTTTTTAGAAGAATTCTTTCGTGAATTTTCATTTACTTTTTCTTTGGTCATACACAGTGAAACTTGGAGCACCAACGATTCCGACATTTTTACTATGACCAACTATAAAACTTATTACTTGAACTTCTCCAGCCTCCGTGAGGGTGGCGTTGCTTTACTGGTGTCTAATGACATTGAGTGCGACAAGTTGGACTCGTAGTGCCTAATTACTGATAATTACTGATGATTTTGTAATCATATCAGTCTGTACTGGCAGATTCGTGTTTTCGGTTTGCTATCGTCCTTCCAAGGGAAATATGGTTAGGTTCTTGGAATTTTATGATGATTTTCTTTCATTTACAAGAGACAGAAAATACGCACTAATAGATGGAGGGGATTTTAATACTGATTTGTTGAAGGATAGTGTTTCTTTAACTTTAACACGGTTTCGGCTTCGAAAGCGTTTGTTAACCTTGTTAAAGTACCAACATGGGTCACACCATAACGTGAGTCTCTTCTCGATCTGCTGATTACGAACTCGTCCCAATCAATAGCTGAAACAGGCGTAATATCATGCGCAATCAGCGACCACCTTCCAGTGTCCATAAGCAAAAATAAGAGTGGAGCGGTAAAGTACCGACAGGAAAAAGCTAAGTACCAGTGTATAACTAATGATGCCCTGAATTCCTTTCCCAACGCACTGGTACAAGTTCGGTGGTATAACATTGGAATTGCGAGTGATGCAAACGAGGCTTACAATGAGTTTATCCAAGTATTCTACCATTCCTGCTTCCTATTAAAAGGAAAACTAACGTAAAACTCGCAAACCTTGGGTAAATTCTGTATTACTACAAGCAATTAAAATGAAAAACAAGCGTTACGAAATCTTCTTAAATACACGTTCAGAAGATGGCCTGCGGATGTTTGGGAAATACAGGAATAGGTTAACAAAAAGCTACGCCAGGCACGCGCGGAATACTACTCTACATTACTTGAAGTTAAAAATGGTCGACACGATTTCCTGTGGTCTAGATTAAATTTCCTACTGAGACGTGAACAACAACAAGTTGCCCCACGTACGCTAAAGCTAGTTAATATAGATAAAGCTGGATTAGAGCTAGCAGATGCATTTAACAACTTTTTATAACAACCCGCCACATGATTCTAATAAATACATTAATTCTTCCAATAATGACACGATATTTGTGAACCTGGTTACAACAGAAGTTATATCAGTAATACAAAACCTTTATAACAGCCATAGCTAGGAGATTGATGGTATTCTAGTAAGGTCTGGGAAGCATGTTGTAGCGCCTGTTATTGCAGATATATTTAACTTATGCTTAGCTACCAGCACATTTCCTAGTAAAATGCACATAGCCAAAGTGACGGTTCTGTATAATATGAAAGAAGAACGCAATGATTTAGGAAATTATAGACCAGTATCTATACTCCCAATCTTCTCGAAAGCTTTTGAGAAAGTTCTGTATACTAGCTTGTCTAATTTTATTAATAAGCATGATCTTCTGTCACTGAATCAATTTAATGGATTCAGTGACAGAAAATAAATCTGTAGAGTTAGCACTACTTGAACAAAAGAATACATACTAACACAGCTTGAAAAAAGAAAAGCCTTCGTTATTGGTGTCTTCGTGGGCTTCTCGAAGGCATTCGACTTAGTGAACCACACTATTTAGTCCTAAAAAACTTAGAGTGTTATGGTTTTCGCTGACAGGCTCAAATGCTTCATAAATCATATCTATCACATAAAAAAAGGTCGCGGGATCGAATCCCGGCCACGGCGGCCGCATTTCGATGGGGGCGAAATGCGAAAACACCCGTGTACTGGGATTTAGGTGCATGTTAAAGAAGACCTAGGTGGTCCAAATTTCTGGAGTTCCCCACTACGGCGTGCCGCATAATCAGATCGTGGTTTTCCCATGTAAAACCCCATAAGGTTGTCTGCATAGAGAATATGAAATCTGAACTAACTATGTTATTTTTGGCGTTCCACAGGGCAGTAAATTTGGGCCATTACTATTTAATATGTATCCTAATGATATTCACAACATTAACTCCGCTGCTAAATTTATTATCTACGCTGATGATACTAGCATCGTCTTTGTTGGAAATGATCTCCTTGTTCGGGAATGCAATGCCACCATGAGCTAGTTACCAAAAGGGATCCGAATCTTAAGTACATGCATATAAATGAAAACATAAGTTGCCAGATCCTGCCCTAAAAGTAAACCGGTTCCCTCCTCCCTCGAGATTAAGCTAAACTCGCGACGTATAGATGTGGTTGAGCAATATAAATGTCTCGGAGTGGTTTTTTCCTCCTGTATGTCTTGGGAAGATCACGTGGACCATGTCACAACGAAATTGGCTCAATTAACTGGGGTCGTAGGTCGGCTCAGATACGTTCTTCCAAGGCCATTAAAATTACTCCTCTATTATTCCTTTTTCTAGTCTTATTTTAACTATTGCCATTTAATGTGGCGCACAGCCACACTTAGCTGTCTTGAGCGTATCTACATTTTGCAAAAGTTCCTTCGTCATGTTCACAATGTCCCCTGGGGCTCGCCGAGCGCGGAATTCTTTCTGCAAAGTAGTGTGCTGAAGATCCACAACTTGTACAAATACCGCTTGAGTGTCCGTTTTAAACTTGAAACACGGAGAAACGTAAATCACATACGTTACCTTGCTGATTTGCGTGCCCGAGAAGCAACCTACAAGACATGGTATGCGGAGAAATGGGTAGTGCCGACCCCTCGAATAAATTCATGTAGAGAATGCCTGCAATTCACTCTTCCTTTCTTCTTAAATGCTTATGTATACAATAATTTTTATCCGTTCAGTGCGTCAAACATTGCTTTGCTTGCTATGTATGTTACCATGTAGGTTCGGTTTTCATGGTCGCGGGATCGAATCCCGGTCCCGGCGGGCGCATTTCGATGGAGGCGAAATGCAAAAACGCCCGTCTGCTTGCGTTGTAGTGCACGTTAAAGAACCCCAGGTGGTCAAAATTAATCCAGAGCCCTCCACTACGGCGTGCGTCATAATCAGAACTGGTTTTGGCACGTAAAACCCCAGAAAGAAGGTAGGTTCTGTTTTCCTTTTTTTGTGAATATTGTCGAAATATTGGATAATTTTGTTATGTTTTTTGTACTTGTTTATTATTGTATAACTGTTATTACACTGCAATTGCCTTTGTTTTAAAAGTCTTGCTGTGAAGCCACTGCCAAGCGAAAGGGGGCTGCGGCTTTGTCAAGCTGTTTCTGACAGATTTTTCTGCGCCTCCGCTGTCTGTATCTTTACAAGGCAGAAATAAAGAATTTGAATTAAAAAAAACATTGCAATTTATGGTGACATCAATATTTACATTGCCGACCGAGACAGCCAGTCCTGTTCGGAATACGTGCGCTGCATTTTTAGTTACGGTTTTCCATCATTATTACATGCTCCAACTAGGTATGATGCAATAGTTCTAATACTTTGATCGTTCATATTTTGGTCAGTTTGACTGCCGACTATATTACAACAGAAGCGTTAGATTATGCTATTACAGATCATTATCCTGTATTTTTAAGTTTCGGCTCCAAACACATTCACCACATTGGAGGTAATGTGCGTACTGATTCTGATTGTAAAAATGTGTTGACATCATCTGAAAGACTCAATGGAACGATGGATATCAGAAAGAAAACGCAGAAACAGCAATTCTTTCTTTCTCAGCTAAGATAAGGGAGCGTACCAGTCAGTGTTCTTCTGAAACTACATTCAAGCAATGGTTTCGTACACCTAGGAATCCTTGGATCACTAAGGCCCTAATTCGTTCGATAATGAAAAAAAAAAAAAAAATTCGCCGTAGGAAGCTCAAGGCAGAACCATTCAATTGTTCTCTAAGAGGTCGGCTAAAAACTTATACGCTAAAATACTGGGTGCTGCCCAGTATTATATTTTGATTGTAAACGCTATACGCGAGTACAATCAAAATAAGATTAACAAAAACACTAACAATACCAGGCAGAAATGGCAAGTAATTAAATAATTTCTTAACACCAATGAACCTAAATCACACCAAACACACATAACTTTTAATAAACACCGATACACGGATCTGAATGACATAGCTAACGCTATTAGCTCTCATTTCCGCACCCCAGTAGATACAGATAAAAACACTCAGTCAGAGCTCCCACTGCCCAGTCTTCCGCACAGTCCTCATTCTTTCTTTCTGCACCCTACAGTACCAGAGGAAGTTAGCGAAATTGTCTAATCACTAGAGACTACTGGCCCAGGACTTGATCTAATTTTCCCATCAAAACTTGTATCGAAAGAAGTCTCGCCAATCTTGGCCGATTTAATCAACGAACTTTTTTTTTCAGCTGCTGTGTTTCCTCAAAGCCTGAAGGCAGGAAAAATAATTCCCATCTTTAAGAAAGGTGACCGCGAATACTTTAACGACTACCGCCCAATTTGCATTTTACCATTCTTTAGTAAATTATTTGAAAAGTAATCTACAACCGTTTAACGAAATACGTATCTAAATTTAACCTATTATCTGATGATCAATTCGGTTTCTGACAAGGCTTCTCTACTGAAGTCGCGCTGATCACTTTCACTAACAGAGTTAAACTAGAAATAGATGAGGGCCTACTCTTTGGAGCTGTGTTTATTGATTTCACTAAGGCGCTTGATACAATTAATCACGACATCCTCTTTCATAAACTTGATTGTTACGGCATATCTGGACCACCATTACAACTGATTCAAAGGTATCTTCCTAATGGGACGCAGGTTGTTCACGTAAATGATTGTTTCTCAACACCAAAAATCACTAACATGGGCGTTCCTCAGGGATGAATCTTTGGGCCCCTTTTGTTCTTGCTATTCATGAATGATTTACCACTTAGATTGCAACACACTACCCCTCTCCTTTATGCTGATGATACAATTTTTACCACACATAAGAAGGCCCTTAAGCAGCAACATCTACTAAATGTCGATTAAAACAACGTTCACTGATGACGCGTGGCGAACGCGTTACGTATCAATCAATCGGAGAAAAAATCATTTCTTCCTTAGCGGTGACACTTAACGGACACTTCATTCATACATCTGAGTCTACAAAATGTCTTGGCACCATATTGAATGAACATTTAAAATTCCTTAAGCATACTCAGTCCCTGATTCAAAAGGTTTCTTTCGGCATTCATGTTATCAAAACTCAGTCTTACTTTGAAACGGAAATCCTTCTTTCCTTATATTATGTATTTATTCATAGTCATCTGTCGTACTTCTTCTTTATGAGGTTTTACGTGCCAAAATCAGTTCTGATTGTGATGCATGCAGTAGTGGAGGGCTCCGGATTTATTTATTTATTTATTTATTTATTTATTTATTTATTTATTTATTTATTTATTTATTTATTTATTTATTTATTTATTTATTTATTTATTTATTTATTTATTTATTAATACTGTCAGCTGTAAAGCCGTTACAGGGTGTATGCAGAGAAGTTTTCGTCTGCCTCTTCGTATTACTCGTAAAAAAAAAACAACAACAACAACAAACTTTTTCTTATACGCTAGGTTCCTCAGCTCTGCGTGAGACTAACTACAAATACTTAGGTGTTACTTTGACTTCCACATTGTCGTGAAACATGCACATTAATGATATTTGTTCTTCTGCTTTCCGCAAACTGTTTCCTAAGACACAAGCTGAAAAATTCCCCTCCTAATGTAAAATTACTGCGTTATTTGTCATTTATTAGACCAAAGGTAGAGTATGCATGTATATCATGGGATCCTTACACTAAGTCAAATATTGCGCATCTTGAAAAAATACAAAGAAAGGCAGTTAGATTTATATTTCATAAATTCGCAAGACTGGACTCTCCCGCTAAAATTATGAGAGAAAATGCCATACCCAATCTTGAATCACGCCGAAAGCAGCTAAGGCTTGAATTCCTTTCCCTCCTTCTCAACGACGGGCTTGAAACGAAACCATCGACTTACATAACACCTGCAATAACATGACACACAAGACAGCATTATCCAGACTCACTAACACCCTATTATGCTCGAACTGATACGTTGAAATTTTCTTTTTCCCAGAACAATATCCGACTGGAACGATAGTTTACAGACACAGTGTGACTAAATATTGTATAATTTTGTACTTGCTTGTTCCTAATTTGTTCTCTTTTTTGTATGTATTCTGTTGCCCCTCTGCTTGGACCGAAAGGTCTGCAGTATGTACTAAATAAACACAACTTATAACAAGTGTACACAGCCACAAGTAGAAAATTTTATACAAACCTAGTTCAATCAACTAGAAACCAACAACCATCATAACACAATGATCTTGCGGCTATGTGGATACAGGCCGCAAATACAACAGATACAAATACAACCCAGCCTACTCACAACAGTAGGCTGGGTGTCAGACCAAAAAAAAAAAAAAAAAACCCGGAGCCTCCGCGAAAGACATGACAAGAAAGACGAGAAAATGACAAGAATTTCTATTCGGATAAGTAACGGGACAAACAATGTGCACAATTGGGAAGATTATCTGCTTGGAAAAGGTCCTGAGGCCGTACATTCCATTCAGATATTATTCTTGGAAAGAAAGAGTACTTAAAGGTGTTAATGCGGGCCGTCATGGGTGTAATCTGATATTTGTGAGAAGTTCGCACAGCTCATGAGGAACGCTGCTTCAAGTAGGGGCTTGTGTATAGGTTGAAGTGATTATTGCGCAACAGATAAAGGAACTTTAGCCTGGCGACCTTTCTTCGGTTTGGAAATGAAGGCAAGTTTAGCTCACGGAGCATGTCAGTCACTGAATCTGTTAATTTATATCTAGATAGAATGAACCTAGCCGCCCTTCTCTGAACTTTTTCAATCCTATCAACTTGTTTTTTTCTGATGCGGATCCCATACGATGCTCGAATATTCCAGTGTTGGACGTACCAGCGCGATAGAGGCAGTTACTTTTGCTTTTGTGGAAGCAAGCTTTATTCTTAGTTCTGGGGTTTTACGGGCCAAAATCAGTTATGATTATGAGGCACGCCGTAGTGGAGGCCTCCGGATAAATTTTGACCACCTGGGGTTCTTTAACGTGGAAGGAAGCAAGCTTCAGTTTTCTTCTGATGAACCACAACTTCGATTCGGCTTTTGAGCATATCCTATTGATGTGTGTATGACAGTTTAGATTTGAAGATATAGTGAAGCTTAAATATTTGAAATGGTTGACTCGTGTTAAAAACTTCCCGTTCATTTCATAATCAAAGGATACATCATTTTCGGTTTTGTTTGTAATTGTAATACAGGAAGTCTTTGCATAATTAATTTACATTTTGTATGCTGTGCACCATTGATGAATAGTGTTCAATGCAGAATTTAGTGTGAACTGGTCTTCTTGTTTTGAGATAACCAAGATTGTCTATCCTCTCGGGGCAATACGTATTGGCCGCATCTTGCACACCTTGAACGTTTGCAAAAGCAAGCTTTAAGACTCATCACTTGCAATCCATTTTCATCTGCATCAACCCCCATTTCTCGCAACCTGAATATTTTACCTCTACGCAAACTTGTTACTCATAAATTACTGATCATCATGTCTCGTCTTATAAATATGAATTATGTTTTCCCAGCTTTACTGATTTTAGTCGTACGAATACCAACAACAAAGTTTACACAAACCATAATCTCCTTTTACCTAAAGTAAGAACTAATTACGGCCGAATGACAGCAAGATGTTCATGTATATAACTTTGGAACATGTTACCTTCTGATTTAAAATCATGTACAATGAACTCATTTTGTCGATGTCTTAAAATTCATTTATTAGATAATCTATCGGTTTGACCTCTTTGTTTTCCTTCTTTTGATTTCTTTGTTTTAAATAACCTTTAATTATTATTATTCGTTGTCATAATTTTAAATGTATATCTTTGATAATGTAGTTTTATCCTGCTTATCCGCCATTGTCTGCTGACTAATGCACTCATCCCCTGCCTACTTTTTGTTAGGAGGTCCCCCTAACAATTTGGGACCTCCATCGGTCTATCGTGCCGGCGATAATCTATAGAGCCTGCGTGGTTGGAAGATTGTGCTGGACATTCACGTGATACCAACATATACGTCACCTAAATGGTTGTACATAATGGACTGCGCTGCATGCAGCGCGACCAGTGAGCACGGTGGAGGGACTGAGACCAGGCGTCTGAGGAATCCTGTCTTGTTTATCGTGCATGTGGTACGACAAACTGTAGTACCGCAGCGGTGGTCTAGCTGTATAGCATCCGCCTCGTATGCAGGAGGTACCCAGTTGTGGTCGTCACTACTGCAACTCTCTTCATCTGAGGTGTCTCCACAGTTGCAGAATGGTTGCCTAGAGGCGTTGGTGGTTACGTCGCAAAACGTTGCCATTTCCTGCTGGGACCGACTGGGATCTTGGCTGCACCATGTTGAGGACTTTGTTACCCATGTGTACCCCCAAATTCGCACTAATTGCCCTTTGGTTAAAGACACCGACGCTTCGGTTGTACATCCCCATGTTTCAGGACTGTTGTTGATGGGGCCTCGTTAAAGTCCGGTATTGTTCTCCTCAGTTGCTGACCTTGAAGTAGTTTACCTGGAGCCATTGGTCTTCTTCAAAAAGCCATTGTTTTCTTTCAATCAGTTCTTAAAGAATTATGTTTGACTTTCTCAGCCAGGCCATTAGACTTGGTAAACCTTGGGGTGGACGCAGTCTGCAAAAATAGAAAACTATCTGCTGGTGAACTGTGCGCCATTGTCGGTGTATGCTACTAGCGGTATGTCATACCTAGAAACGATTGGACTTAGCCGTTTGATCATAGTTACGGCATATGTGGCATGCAGTACTTCAACTTCCGTGCTTTAAATGCTGCAAGCTTCTGCAAGTTGGCATGCGCGTCATCCGCGCACAAGTACGATATGCCGGCATACCGGAAATATATCTACGCTGAACCGACACCAGGCCTGCTCGTACGCCGGGCGTAATAAGAGAGGCTCGCACGGTTGCTTGTAAACATATTTCTGGGAGACTGCACATCTTTTAATGACACTGTCAGTGTCTGAATTTAAACCTCACCAGAACGCTAGACGACATGCTCGTGCCTTGCATTTGTTTATTCCCATGTGGCCATCGTTAATCCTGCTCAGTACCTCGCACCGCATGCTGACCGGTATCATCGCTTTCTTGCATGTTCGGTCTTTCTACGGAGTGCCGACTATGGCCCATGAAAGCACATCGGAGAAAACCAGCTGTTTTTCCGGAACGAACTGCAGTTGGAAATCTATTTTAAATAAACCAAGAAAAAAGCACTGTATTATCGTCGCTTCTTGTGGATAGCTTTCTGCGAGATAGCCACTAATGGACCGTGATCTGTTTCAAGAAGAACATGACCATACACGAAGTGATGGAAATTTTCACATTCAACTAAAAGCGCCATTGCCTGCTTTTAAATTTCAGAATACCTTTTTTGAACGGCTGTCAATACACGCGACGCACATGCGGTCGATTTGCACGAGTTATCGTGCCGCTGCAAAAGAGCCGAGCTATTTTGTGACGCATCTGACATAGTTTCCGCGTCCCTTTGAGCATCGAAGATTACCAGCACCCGTTGCTCACTAAGTCGTTTGCAGAGCTGCTCGCGATAGTTCGCATGACTGTAGCTCCATTCAAAGCAGTCTTTCTTTATAAGCTGGCGCAACAATTCAGTCTTCTCGGCGAGCGCGGGCACAAACTTTGAGAATTAGCTTATGACGTCTAGCATTCATGGCACCCTGAGCTTTTCAGTGGGTGGTGGAAAACTAAGGACGGAGCTGATCGTTGCTGGGCTCGGCCGTATCGCTGCTTGAGAAATAATGAAGGCCAAAAATGAAATTTCTATGTCGCGTACTTCGCACATGTCCGAATTACAAGTGAGTTTGCGGGCCGCTTCTAAGGCGCTCCTCAGCCTTTCATGGTGTTCCTGTCTGGTTTAGCCGAAGATATGCACGTCGTCCACGTACACTCAATCACCTGCGATCTGGTGGAAGATTTTATTCAATGTCTTCTGAAAGCCTTCAGGGGCTGACGCAATGCAAACGGGAGTATCAGGAAACGACAACTGCCGCAAGATGTAGGAAACGCATGGAGATTCCTTCGCGCAGCGGAACCTGGTGGAAATTAAAGTTCACGTCTAATCGTAAAAAAAGTTTTGTGGCTGCCAGCTCCGCCTACACCTCTTCGTGCCGAGGCATGTTGTCGTACTCGCGCTTCAGGTATTCATTCATTCTACTGGGGTCCATGCTGATCTTTTTGCCATTTTCCTTTTTTTATGATCACCAAAGGACTTATCCATTGTGTTGGCTCATCTACTCTGATTATGGTGCCTGCCTTCAGCATTCTTTTCAGATCCGCTCGCAGGGACCTTTGCAACGCGACAGGCACGCGTTGTGCCGCTTGGACGCCATGAACTGCGCCTTCTCGTAATACCTAGCGGTATTGGCGCTGGACGCATCCAGTCCCCTTGAATACGTGCCGGTAAGCTTGTATCAGTTTCTCCCTGCTGTTCGTCGTTATTGCATTCACGGATCATGTAAACAGTCCCAGCCGATTACTGGCGTGTAGGCCCAGTATGACGTGACGACACATTTTATTACGATGAAGAAATCAACGTCGGCGTAGTGGTCTTCCATTGTTGTCTTTATCGGCATGATCCCCGGTGTTCGGGTGTAGAGTCGCGATCAAAAGTTTGGGAAGCACGGCACCAGCAAAAAATTAATATGTATTCAAGCGCAGCTCCGAGCCGTGGAATTGCTTTAATACATTGTATAGGTCAAACACACGCACGTACGCGTGCGCTCTTGATTTCAGCCGGAATGTCCAGGCTGCAAAGCAAAAATTAGAAATCGGCGCACCTCTGGTCCCCAAGCTCTTGATCGCGACTGTACGTGCACGACATGCAGATCTGGGGTTAGACTTTCCCGAGGCATTGTTTGTTAAAAAAAACTAACAGTCAATAGACTGTTACTCGCATGTTGGTAATTACACCGTGTTTCTACTTTCTATTTACAACTATGTGTTTTCTGTAACTTCAGCAACAATGGAGACGAATTACAGCAAATGATTGAGGACCTTAATCGGGAAAGTGTAAAAATCGGGTTGAAGATGAATATGCAGAAGACAAAGATAATGTTCAATAGCCTGGCAAGGGAACAAGAATTCAGGATGGCCAGTCAGCCTCTAGAGCCTGTAAAAGAGTACGTTTATCTAGGTAAATTACTCACAGGGGACCCTGATCACGAAAAAGAAATTTACAGAAGAATAAAATTGGGTTGGAGTGCATACGGCAGGCATTGCCAAATCCTGACTGGGAGCTTATCACTGTCGTTGAAAAGAAAAGTGTACAATCATTGTATTCTACCGGTGCTAACATATGGGGCAGAAACTTGGAGGTTAACAAAGAAGCTCGAGAACAAGTTAAGGACCGCACAAAGAGCGATGGAACGAAAAACCTTAGGACTAACCTTAAGAGACAGGAAGAGAGCGGTGTGGATCAGAGAACAAACGGGGATAGCCGATATTCTAGTTGACATTAAGCGGAAGAAATGGAGCTGGGCAGGCCATGTAATGCGTAGGATGGACAACCGGTGGGCCATTAGGGTTACAGAATGGATACCAAGAGAAGGGAAGCGCAGTCGAGGTCGGCAGAAAACCAGATGGGATGATGAAGTTAGGATATTTGCAGGCGCAAGTTGGAATACGCTAGCGCAAGACAGGGCTAATTGGAGATCGCAGGGAGAGGCCTTCGTCCTGCAGTGGACATGATATATAGGCTGCTGATGATAATTTTCTGTAACAAAGTGATTTTTATTGTTTTCTTCTTAGGTGTCCTACTGTGTCTCGTTTCTGAAA
Source organism: Dermacentor silvarum (assembly GCF_013339745.2). NCBI lineage: Eukaryota > Metazoa > Arthropoda > Arachnida > Ixodida > Ixodidae > Dermacentor > Dermacentor silvarum. The sequence continues at coordinate 9,293,763 of NC_051164.1, read as the reverse complement.
TGAGAGTATATGTAAATAAAAATACCAAACAATCTTGCGCATTTTCTTTCTTACGCACGCTCTTCAGCTATCCTGCATGGGCTGGGGCTTGAAGGGAGGCAAAATGATCACGTCATTTAACAACTGATGTCGCTTAGGTTTTACAAGCTTTATTTACGGAAGAAAACTCATTATAGAAAATTAGGGGCAGCTTCACACTAGTGGTGCGAATACTGGGCAAACAGGGAAGCTGGCGACCCCACCTAGCTTTATCTCGGTTCGGCCAAGTTTTTGCGAGGTTATGCTTCGGGACTCGGCCACGTTTTGCACAAGATCACCCCGGCATCATCGACAGCCCAAGAAGCAACGAACACTCGGTCATTAAAGTTACTGGACGCTTCTGGATGCTCAAACGCTTTTGCTCGGTTTCGCGGGCTAGTAACTCCGGACAACACCTCCTCTTCGGCGGCGCGATACTCGGGATCGGACCGAAGTCATCTCACTCGCTCTCGAGTAGCGGCACGGCGGCTTTCGCGCCCCGCTTCCTCTTCTTCGGGAGTGACGCTTTTCTTCGACCGCCCCGCCCCATCTTCGCGGCGATGTGCTCAGCGCGGAGACGGCGGGGCTTTGGTCCTTTAGTGTCGCCGCAGCGGCGACACGAAGCTATATACTGTGGGTCGGCGCAGTGACGTCACGGCTTAGCTCCGTGTCTACGCAGGCGGTGTACACACACGTCCGTGTACACACACACACGCAGATAATATGCTGGGATAGCCATACACAGCTTCGCTGTAAAAAATGGAGCTGGGCAGGTCATGTAATGCGTAGAGCAGATAACCAGTGGATTACTAGAGTTATCAAAATTTGGAGGACGCCTAAGCTTCACCTGTAAGAGTGGAAAGCGATGGCATTAAAAGATCCCTGACCGCTTCTCACGCTTCCTGGCTGCTTATTTAACCGTAATGCTTACCGGGAAACGCGGGTGGCGAACGCTATGCACGAAGGCGAGCTTCCTGGTAAAAACGCAGCCTCTTGCGCGAGCCGATCCGACGCGCCACAAAAATTACATGAATTTCATGTCTGCGTTATTGTGTCGCATTTCTAATATTGAAGTCTGAGAAGACTTAACATAAGAGGTATGCGCTGTCGGTGTTTTGTTTCATGACATTTGTTTGTGGGCTGTCATTCTCAAAATATTCCGAGGAATAACTTTGCCAAGAATGCAAGACGAGGTAGGAGCAACTTCAGTGAGAGAATGGTGTTGTATATACCGCATATACCCGCATATACCGCATGTCATATAGCAATGCGCGGTATATGCCTATATACCTAAATATCGTGATCGGGAGAAAATTCGGGCCGTTGGGAACTTTCCGGTCCCGAAGTCTACAAAGGACGTTCGTAGTTTTGTAGGGCTGTGCTCCTATTTCCTGCACTTCCTAAAGAACATTGCGACTATTACACGTGCCCTTACTTGCCTCTTGAAGAAAGACGTCCCATTTTCCTGGGGTCCTGATCATGCCGCTTATTTTTCTCATCTCACTACTCTTCTTACCACGCCTCCAATCCTGGCCCACTTTGACCCGTCTGCTTCAACGTAAGTTCGAACTGATGCCAGTGGTCACGGCATAGGAGCAGTGTTAGTGCAACGCCAGCGTGGACATGATCGCGTTATAGCCTAAGCCAGCCGACTTCTATCACCAGCCGAGCACACTTATTCAATCACAGAGCGCGAGTGCATCGCTCTTGTATGGGCAGTTGCGAAGTTTCATCCATACTTCTACGGATGCCCATTCTGTGTAATCACTGATTACCACGCTCTGTGCTGGCTATCCTCGCTCAAGGACCCCACGGGAAGGCTCGCTCCGTCGTATTTATAAGACGGGACGCTTGCGCCAGGATGCAGATTGTTTATCCTGCTACCCCCTGGAAGAACAGGCAGATGCGGACGCCATCGCGTCCGCTTTTTCTGTGTCACAGTTGTTTCAAATCGGCAACGAGCAACGCCGCGATCCTTCGTTACGAGCCCTCATCGACCGGCTGGCGTCAACGCCTGGCGACGCCTCTCTTCGGATGTTCCTCCTCAAGCAGGGGACTTTACACGACCGTAATTTTCACCCCCACGGCCCTGACCTTCTGCTCGTCATCCCATCACACCTGCGTCCGACTGTCCTCCGCCAACTTCATGATGCTCTCTTGGCTGGACACTTGGGCGTCGCGCGCACACACGACCGTGTACGACATCCCTTCTTTTGGCCGGGATCGCCCGCTCCGTGCGGTGCAACGTTGCCGTTTGTGAGCCCTGTCAGCGCCGGAAGTAGCCCTCCGCGCTTCCAGCTGCATGTCCCCAGCCAATCGACGTCCCACCCCAACCATATTTAGGAGCTGGTCTACACCTTCTTGGGTCGTTTCGTCTCTCAGGCTCCGCAAATAAATGGATCGCCGTCCTTACCGATTACGCTACGCAGTACGCCATCACCAGAGCCTTCCCGGTAAGTTGCGCTACTGGCGTCGCTGACTTTCTACTCTACGACATCATTTTAGTGCACGGTTCTCCGCTCCAATTACTAACTGGCCGTGGCCGTAGCTTTCTCTCGTCAGTCGTTGAAGACATCCTCCGCTCCTGCTCGACAATGCACAGATTGAGCCCTTCTTACCATCCACAGACCAAATTCCTCACGGAGCGCCTCAACTGGGCCATCGCCGACATGCTTTCGATGTACGTTGCGGCCGACCCCCACGACTGGGATATTCATTTACCATACGTCGCGAACGCTTATAATTCATTGCATCGCGACACCGCCGGCTATTCTCCCTTCTAACTCCTATATGGCCGAGAACGCACGTTGTCCTTGAACACCTTGCTGCCCTCGCCCGCACATTCTGCCACTGAATACGCCCTCGACGCGCGGCAGCTCACCCGCACCCGTATAGAGGCCTCACAGGAGCACCAGAGACGCCTCTATGATTGCCATAATCACGACGTGTACTTTTCACCGGGTTCTCTGGTGCGTCTCTGGTCACCCATCCACCGCGTGGGCCTTTATGAAAAGCTGCTGTCGCGTTAGACTGGTCCATACCGTGTGGTGCGACAAGTGACCGATGACACATATGAAATGATCCCCGCCACCCTCAGCGTCGTCGTCAGCTTCAAGTGACATCGTTTACGTAGCGAGACTAAAGCCACACACCTTTAATCGCGGATGTGCAGCTTAAGCACCGGGAGGGTGCTTCTACTGCCGGGGTCATGATACGGAACTGCCGCCACAGTGTGGCATCACTGAAGAGGAGCGTATCACTACTAAAACTAGCAAATTGACGCTTAACTGCGACATTCATGGAAAAGTTATTAAACAAGTCGAAGCATAAATGTGTAGGTGTCACAATAACCTCATCATTAAAATGGTAAAACAATGTAAGTATTGTCTGAAAATGTCAGAACAAGCTGTATTTCCTGAAAGACGAATTAAGAATTTCCTCCAGCGCATTACTTTTAAAAACCTAGCTAATTATAGTTAGACCATCAGTGAATATACCAGCATTGTATATGTCCAGCAACACAGCAGCCGATATAAATGAAGTATAAATAATGTTTAAGAAGTGCAAAGTCAAACCATTCACTTTATGTATACTTGTTTCAAACGTCAAATGCTTTATGCAGGCATTGGCTAAACTTGAGTGTTTGATGGAGCGAAGAAGAACTTGCAAGGTAAGATTTTATCGCTTTCTATATTTCTCGAAGTTAGGCATTCGTCCCAAGGATTATATAGTTCGAGAAAGCACTAGGTCTGCTTTGCATAATCACAGTATAAGCGTGAAACCTGTATTTGTAGGCACAAATGTGCCCGAACACTCATTTTCATCACGAATCTATGTGATTATCCATGTGACAATACACGGTTTGTTGTGTATCCTTGCCTGGAATTGGTATCCTAATTGAATTTGTAGTGTGAAGCTTTCCTCCTTTATATGTATCAATTTATTGTACGTATATATGTTTCCCGAAATCCCTTGGATGCTCCTCCTGCTTTGACTATCACGATTCGCAGTATCCACAAAAAATAAGCAAATAATTGTGAAACAAATACCAGACATGGCCTAACTTCGTATAAGAGGCCCCACGCTACTTTCGAATTGGCGACAGATTTGGGTGCCAGCATCCCTCATCCTGCCCTTAATCCCATTCGTCGTGCATCGGGCGCCTTTCGTGGTTGGCCGCAGCGCATGTATTTCCATAGCCTCCGATGGAAACGAGGCGAACGCGTAGTAGCTCGCGTAGCAGGCCATGCGTTCAATATTGGCTAAGGCAAAGGAAGCGGCTGCCGCCGCGGGGGGAAGGGACCCTGCAGGAAGCAATTGGCTCGCTCATCGGCGGGGTGCACCGCTTCCCTGACCGGGGGTGCAGCGAGCGATACTGCGGTGAGTAGGGAGACGCACCACACTCGGAGGATGAGAGCGGCATTCAACCGCCCAGCAATCAGAGTGTTCATGAGCGAGCATGCGTCGGGACCATTATCCGAGTCAATTGCGGGAGGGTTTGAGCGCAGCGGCGAGCTTGGCCAGCAGAGTGCGCACTCGGAGGTGTTCCCCCATCCCGGAAGTCGATGTGATTAGCGACCAACAGAGTGGAAGGGTGCTGACAGGTTGATTCATCTTCAGTGCGTGTGCTGGCCTAAACAGGAGTGCCGGTGGAGAAGAGGCTTTTGTGTTTCCTAAAACGTCGTACATGCTCTTTACTGCAACAACGGCTCTCGTCAACGATGACGGAATCGCATATTTTATAAGTGCCAGAGGCACGATGCTGCCCCGTTGCAAAAAGTTTCACTGATGACATATGCAGATAAAGCCAAGAACGACGCGAACACGTGCATAGCTACCAACTGAGGAATAATACTAAAATGTCTTAACAACAGTCGTTGTTGGGCTAGTTTGTTCATCAGATCAAGTGAAATTAAAGGAGAGCTTTAAAGATACTGACGAGATTAATTGCTAGTGCTATTCAGTGTTGTCCGTGTCTTCTTGGGCTCTTTCAATTTTGCTTTACAACAAAATGTCTGCTGCTGATACGCGCCACCACGGCTCCCCATCAATGACCCTTTTGTATCCTGCGAATCTCCCTGTCACACAAATAAATCGAGCGTGTTGGGGCGGTATGCGGCGGAAGTGTCGCTATTACGCTTCATCTGGTAGTTGAACAGGCGTTTAGTGCTTATGTGCAGTTGAATGATTGGTGTTTGTAGGTGATGCCAAGCCGCATCTTCTGCCCTACGGCGTCTCAAGGGAAATCGTTCCCAAAGCGCGCTGGTGTTGCGTGTGTTCCTGGTGTCAGTGAGGCTTTGAGTCGTGTCTTCGCAAGATATGATCTTCGAATCAGGCACATGCCATCTAGCAAACGATGAAACTAACTAGCGAATTTGAAAAACCAGCTTGAATGCACGGATTGTCCCGGAGTGGTGTACAAGATACCATGTGCTTATTGGAAAGGCAATCACTTCGGTGACACCGGCTGACTCACATAATTGAATTGAATTTATTCCGCAACAAGAAAAAGTTACGATGAGGGCAGGTAAAAGCTGTAAGAACAGCTTGAGGAGCCCTGACCCCCTACCACACGGAAGCGTGCGGCTAAGGAAGTACAACCCACTACGGAAACACTTACAGGAGATATAAAATGTCACTTGAAAAGGGGATTACAAAGCAGTCATAAAGAACAAGGAAATCGTCGTATCACATCATTATACAAACATTAAACGCAGTTGTTTTGGTGATGTACTAGATATGTCAATGTTATTTTCTTTTATTATGGGGTTAAGAAGTGTAGGCAATTGAAATTTTTCCGAATTTTTCCGAAATTTTTCCGAAAAATTTGATTTCCGTAATTAGTTCTACATTTCGCGACATACCACACTTCAGGATGGCGTATATTATAAGCAAGAATGTTTTTCTCTAGCCTTGCTAGGCTTGTCATGGCATCATTATTTTTCAGCAAACCGAGTTTATATAAACGGCATAGCTTGTAATCATAGATTGATGGAACCTGAATGATGTGTTGCTTCTTAACAAGTCTGCAGTGTGGTAGCGATATAGGACTTTATAGGCTAGGCGTAAAGCACTTTTTTGTAGGACGGTAAGTTTGCTAATGTTTGTAGCTGTTGTTGTTGACCATACAAGAAACGCGTAATTTAATAGACAAAAATAAAGAGTTATACGTATATAAGTATGTTAACAGGGGTAGGAAAATAGTAGCAGTGGCGGCGCATAATGCCTGTTGTCCTAGGTAGTTTATTAATAATGTAGTTCACGTGATCATCCCATGTCATGTTTTGTGAAAAATACATGCCCGGTGATTCGAAGCTTTTAACCACTTCAATTTTAGAGTTGTTTAACGAAATGGTGGGTAACTGGACATATGCGTGGCGGGGGTGAAATAAAACAGCCTTCGTTTTATTAATGTTTAGTTTTAGGGAGTTCATTTGGGCCCATGCATTAATTTCAGACAGTGTGCTATTCACTCGGCTACCCAGATCGGCACACGATTTGCCTGAAAATAATAAACTCGTGTGATCAGCATATAATATATAATGGGCTGTTTCATCAATATGCACAATCTAATTAATATAAAGTATGAACAGAAACGGTCCCAGGATGCTTCCCTGAGGGATGCCTGTTTTAATGCATTTTATTGAGGAATGTTTTCCTTCAATGGCAACAAATTGAGCGCGGTATAGTAAATACGGCTTAATTAGTTTGTGGGCGACACCTCTTATGCCATAGCGATCCGTTTTTTTGAAGCAGAATATCATGATTAATGAGGTCGAAGGCTTTTGAAAAGTCTAAAAAAAGCCCAAGTACCATATTTCTGCACTCGAAATTTTCTAGAATGAATTCCTTTTGGGCCAGTAGTGCGAGCTCTGTAGACTCGTTTCTGCGAAAACTATACTGTGCAGAGCTTATCACGTTGAAGCGGTCAGTGAAATAGGTCAGGCATTTCAAAATTATTTTCTCCAAACCTTTGGAAAATACAGGCAGAACTGACATAGGATGGTAGTTGGACATATCATTTCTATTACCCTTTTTATATACAACTGTAACTTTTGCTATCTGCATATTTCGAGGGAAAATTCCTGTAGACAAACACATATTAAATATATAGGTAAGGCATGGTGCTAGTATATCAATGACATATTTTACAGGTTTTATTTGAATATTGCCCTCGTCAGTGGCTTTGCTATGCTGAGGGTTAAAAATGTAGCTACAAGCTCATCATCTGAAACTGGATCTAAAATTATGGTTTGGTTAGTTCAGTCATTCATATATCTTAGGTCAGCGCTGCTGGTGGTAGCGTCACCAACTGATAGGAAGAAGTCGTTAAATGCATTAGCTAGCTCAGAGCCTTGAACTCCTATTCCGTCTTCTACAATTTTAGTTGCTGCCTCAGATGCACTACCAATTACAGTGTTTAGTGCCTTCCAAACATTCTCTGTGCGTCCTTGTGTCGAGTTGAACCGGTTAGAATATTATTGCTTTTTTTGCACCCCGAAGGTGTTTAGTAACAAAATTTCTGTATTTCTTGAAAGCTTTGAGGGCTTCAGGGGATTTGCTCACTATAAATGCCTTAAACAAATGGTCCCGCTTTCTTATAAGCTTGAGGGATTCTTTATTTACCCAAGGTTTTCGACTTTTTTTGCAGGTTTTAAAAGTCTTGACGGGAAAGCATGCGAAGTATAATTCAGAAAACTTCTTCATAAACAAATCGTATGCCAAGTTGAGGTCGCTCGTTGCGAATACTTCGTTCCAGTTTGTTCTGCCTAAGCGGTCTCTAAAAGCGGATAGTGTTTCTGGGTAATTAGTCTGTATGAAAATTCCGAATGCAGTGGTTTAGGTGTGTTAGTGAATTGACTGACAAACATAAATATAGGCAAGTGGTCGCTAATATTATTAATTAAAGTGCAGCCTTAACAAAGGAGGGATCAAAATTGGTTATAAACAGATCTAAAAGTGTTGTTGATTGTGGAGTGATTCGCGTGGGGGATGTTATAAAATTTTTACAAGAATGAGAGTTTAACAACGATTCGAGTTCTAATTTAGCACTGCTATCGGCAGTGCTAAATTCATTTCAATTTTCTTTCACTGATGAATTCTAACGGAGAGTTCAAAAAGGAGAAAAACAAACGGACATTATTTGAAGGAGGGCGGTAACAAACACAAGAAACTGAAGTACCACATCTCATAGCAAGCGTTTCATAAAAAGGAGTGATACAGCAGAATTTTGACATTAGTTCAGAATCAATTAAGTTGGAGATTAGCATTGCTACGCCACCACCACTTTTACCTTTGCGGTTCATGTAGTAGGATTTATATGTTGGAAATGTAAACACGTCCTCTTCCGAGGCAAACCAGGTTTCTGAATACATCACAGCATCAAAGAGTACTTGCGCTTCACTAAAAAAATAATCAAGTTGATTCTGCTTATTTCTACCAGATCAAAGATTAAAATGAACACAACTAAGGCATTTTTGGCAACCAGTATCATAGAAGTTTTTAAGGTTTCAAAAGAATCAAAAAGCTTCAAATTAACATCTCTAAGAATACGAAAGCGTCAAACACCCTTGCTGAGGACGTCGGTTACGATGGTCAACGAATCGATTTCAATAACGCCACCATTGTAGCGAAGGGAAAAGATCCCGATGAACCACTTTTGCTGGAATCTTTGCTGATTCAAACGACGGCTGACACTATCAACAGGACAAATGGGAACCTACATGCCAGCTCCTCCCGTTCAATACATGATATGTTGTCATAAAAATACCAAACGGCTTTTGTCGGCCTGAGTATATGCCCAACGAATGCGGACGGGTTCTCAAACGTTTTTTTTTTTCTGTGACCACCAGTGACCACCACTTTTTTAATATTCAACAACTCTGCCACTGTTGAAGGCTCCGGGGATATGTGTTGCTTTTATTTATTTTATTTATTTATAAATACTGCAATCTCCTGCAAGATGTTCGCAGAAGATTGGGAAACACTAAACATTGCACAACACAACTACTTGGCTCCAGCACTACGCAGTAATTGCTAGTGACCACGTGTATTCTAGAAAGCACTACACAATTCGTGTCGCACGTACGATCCGATTACAACAGGTTGGGTGGCAACAGACAACGCATATAACCAGCGATAACACTGTGGAAACTACCGGTACAGAAAGACGCGTCTTGCACTGCGCGATAACAGATAACTGAGCCATAACACAGATTGGCTCATAAGAAACGTTCAACGAAATCAAGCAATTTATACCCGTGTCAGTGCCCCCCTCTTAAAAGGCATCGTTTCGATGCTGCGAACGTAGCACAGAAGCAAAAAAAAAAAAAAAAACAATTTGCATACCTGTTGTTCTATTGGCATTGTTCTATTGAACCTAGGTTCCTGGCTTCCTCCGACACGAAGATTTTATGAGCGCTACGTCTTGAGCCTAGAGAAACCATAGGCGAGTTTTTTAAGCTACACTGAGTTCCACAACCGCTGCTCAAAGTTCTGGGCTGGCTGGAACGTTAAGCCTCACGTAAAGCTGTGCTATAGCTATGCGCCCAACGAGACATGACCACGTCACCTACCGCCACTGATGACACGATGGACACCACCAAAGGACATCCAGCAGGTGGGGCTTTGTTGATCTCCGAGAGCATCACGAGCACAGTGCTCAAACTCGAAGCGTAAACACACAGATGGTCACTGCTCCAGTGACGACAAAGCCCTATGAGTCCCCAAGATTTGGATTTCCGGGCAGACTGGATATCTACCGCCAACACGAGAGAAGTTCACACGTTCTTTGCATGAAGGGTTACACATTAGGTACTATTTAAAGCTGGGACCCCGTAAATTTCGTAGGAGTTTTAAAGGGGGTCCCTATAATATATGATTTCATATAAACACAAGAGCGTGTGAAGGCAAGCAGAAAAAAAAAAACGAATGGTTGCGAAAGTACGAATCTATTGTTGATTGAGTGATGCAATCATGAACGGCAATGAGAACGGCTTTCTCACTACAGGTCGGTTATGGAAGAGTGTGGCAGCGGTCACATCGTTTATTGTTGAATAAGAAGGATGTTCAATGTTCGCCTGTACTTTCAGAAAATATGTACAACTGCTGTATGACCACTGCAGATGGAGTGACCAGTTATTCGACTCTACGTAAAGGCTCTGGATTGGACTTGTCCTGAAAGCACCAGTCGTGAGACGGATACCCAAGTTGGGAACGGGGTGTTCCCAACTTGGGTATAAATTATAGACCCGTATTCAAGGCGTGAGAAGACAAGACTGTCATACAAGTTGAAGACACAGTTTCAATCACTGCCCCATGTTGTGCGCGATAGAAGCTTTAGGAGGTTCATTGTCTTGAGGCACTTTGTCCTCAGATGCTTAATATGAGGAATAAACGTGAGTTTAGAATCTAAAGTTATTCCTAGAAACTTGAGCTCGCTGCTCACATCCTTTGATTTCAATAGTTGCGTCTGGCGTTACGCCTCTCTTGTTTGTAAAGAGTACGCAAGTGCTCTTCTGGGCATTTACTTTAAAACCATTTTCATCTGCCCATTTGGACAATTCGTTTATTCCAAGCTGCACTTGTCGTTCGCAGATGGCGATATTGCATGACTTGAAGGCTATTTGCACATCGTCGACATAAACAGAATAAAACATAGTGCGTGGGATGGCTGTATGCAGGCAGTTCATTTTTACAATAAATAGCGTGCAACTAAGCACACCCTCTTGCGGTACACCGGTCTCTTGAGTGAAGGGCCTAGACAGAGCGTTACCTATTCTTACGCGGAATGTGCGATTATACAGATATCTTTCGATTGCGTTTAGCATGTTGCCACGGACACCCATCGCCGAAAGATGTCGGAGAATTCCGTAGCGCCATGTTGTATCGTAAGCCTTTTCTCGGTCCAGAAATACTGAGAGACAAAACTGCTTATGTAAAAGGCATCTCTAATATAAGACTCAATGCGAACAATGCGGTCTGTTGTGGACATACCTTCTCTGAAACCGCGCTGTAAGGGATCGAGTATTTTGTTGCTTTCAAGAAAATGGATGAGGCGCCGGTTAATCGTTTTCTCGAAGAGTTTGCATATACAATTTGTCAGAGCTATAGGCCTACAGCTACTGGCCGAAGAAGGTTCCTTGCCATCTTTGAGAATAGGAATTACGATTGCTTCTTTCCATGCAGTCGGAATGTAGCCGGCAGAGAACATGGTCTTAAAGAGTGACAGTAGTGTTTTGTGGGTTTCAGAGTGTAAGTGTTTTATCATTTTATATAATATTCTGTCACTTGCTGGAGCAGACTAGTTACACCAATTCAGTGAAGCCTGAAACTGCGCCATGCTAAATGGACGATTGAATGCTGCATTGACTGTGTCTTTCCGACCCAGATCTAGGCTGTCACTCTGCTTGTCGCTGGTATTTTAGAAATGCGTCTGTGTAATGGGATGTACTGGAAATATGCTCGAAATGTGCTCCTAGACAATCAGCCTGGTCCTCAAGAGTGTCTCCTTGTGTGTTTACTAAAGGTAGAGTATGAGTTTCGTGGCCTCTTATTTTGTTCACAATGTTCAAGGCTTCGCATTCGTCTGTATAAGAATTGATGTTGCTCATGTATTTTTAGATTAGATTAGATTATGGGGTTTTACGTGCCAAAACCACGATATGATTATGAGGCACGCCGTAGTGGGGGACTCCGGAAATTTGGACCACCTGGGGTTCTTTAACGTGCACCTAAATCTAAGTACACGGGTGTTTTCGCATTTCGCCCCCATTCCACTCTGCCAACAACCGCGCTCGTCGCTCGCTCGCACCGTCTCTTATCTCCACACGGCTCTGACCTTTATGCGCCGTGCATTCGCCGCTCAGTTTCCGTTGAAGCGATAGACCGCACGTACCTTCGCAGCTGCGGCGTATCCGCTTGCTGCCAGAGTTTTGACGGTCGTTGTCTGCAGTCATTCAGTGTGATCTATTCATGTTTGTTTGTGCGCACTCACACCACGCTTGTTCATTCAGTTAGTAATAGTCGGGCCACATTTTCCAACGCACGCTACACATGCAATGCTGCCCGGATCGGCAGTGCAGCGCTACAGGTGTGTCCTTTCGCACGCGCTGCCCACGGGAAGCGCTTCTCATCAACACCACCGTTTCACACGCGCCTTCTCGTGCTCATCGAGTCTCTCTTCATGTCGGGCTACTTACGCCGCAGCACACCTGCTTACTTAATCAGCTCATGTTTACTACAATTCATATTGCTACCAAAGCCGCTCACCTTACTTCGTATGACATTGCTGTGTTGCTATCGCATTCATTGCTTCGCCCTTAGGGCGAAACTGTGACATTTTTTAGGCATGGAGTGGTGCCTGACACCGGCAAGAAAAACATATATATCGCCGAGAGCTAGTGGGGCTATACTAGTTCAGGTGCAACCAAACTAGGAAGGCCCATTAAGCTTCATCAAAGTCACTCCCTCACCAGAACAGGAATTGGCCTCCCTGGTGCAGTATTCGGCCACTACCTCCCTCATGACTCCGACAATTAACCCATGGCCCTCAGTTCCCAGTGGCTGCGGAGCACCTGACCAAGGCGGCGGTCAGACCTGCTACGCGGCAGAGGGTGCTAAAAATCTCTGGGTCAAGACAGGCCGCCAATGGAAACTGAACCTGGCAACGTTCAACACGCGCACCCTCTCGAGTGAGGCTAGCTTAGCAGGACTATTTGAAGAATTATCAGGCATTTCCTGGAATATTATTGGCCTTATAGTGAGGTTAGAAGAACTGGTGAGGCTTACACAGTGCTGACTAACGGCCACGTCCTCTGCTACAGAGGTCCACCAGATAAGAAAGAATCCGGGGTAGGATTTCTAGTGCATAACAATATAGCGGGCAACATTGATGAATTCTACAGCATTAATGAGAGGGTAGCAGTCGTCGTAATAAAGCTGAATAGGAAGTACAAAATGAAGGTAGTACAAGCCTACGCCCCAACCTCTAGTCCCGATGATGAAAAAATAGAACAGTTTTATGAATATGTTGAACTAGCAATGAGAAAGGTGCAAACTCAGTATACTTTAGTCATGGGCGACTTCAATGCAAAAGTGGGGAAAAAGCAGGTTGGTGAGCAAGCAATTGGCAACTACGGCATTGATTCTAGGAATGCAAGAGGGGAGATGTTAGTAGAATTTTCGGAAAGGAATAGGCTCCGCATAATGAATACCTTCTTCAGGAAGCGCAGCAACAGGAAGTGGACCTGGAAAAGCCCTAATGGAGAAACAAGGAATGAAATAGATTTCATACTCTCTGCCGATCCAAGCATAGTGCAGGATGTAGAAGTGTTAGGTAAGGTCAAGTGCGGTGACCATAGGTTAATGAGGTCTAGGATTTCTCTCAATTTGAAGAGAGAGAGAGTGAAATTAGTCGAGAGGAAACAGGCCAACCTAGAGGCAGTAAGGGTAAAAGCAGACCAATTCAGGCTGGTGCTTGCAAACAAGTATGCAGCTTTAGAAAAGGAAGATAAAGACAACATAGAGGTAATGAACGAAACCGTAACTAGGTTGATCTCAGAAGCAGCAATTGAAGTGGGAGGTAGGGCACCAAGGCAACCAGTAGGTAAGCTCTCCCAAGAAACAAAGGACCTAGTAAAGAAACGACAGAAGATGAAAATGTCAAACTCAAGAGATCAGATAGAATTCGCTGAACTGTCAAAACTAATCAACAAGAAAAAAGTAAGGGATTTTCGAAATTTTAACGTGGGAAAGATTGAGGAAGGGGGGGCCGTAAAATATGGACGCAGCATTAAATCAGTAAGAAGAAAGCTTGGCCTAGGACAAGGCTAGATGTATGCACTGAAAGATAAGCATGGTAATATCATCAGAAATTTCGATGACATAGTAAAAGCAGCGGAAGAATTCTATACTGACCTGTACAGTGCCCAAAACAGCCAAGCTACTTTCATTCAAAATAGCGATGAACCGGATACAGAGGCTCCTTCTATAACTAGCGCTGAAGTTAGAAGGGCCTTGAAAGACATGACCAGGGGAAAAGCTGCTGGAGAATATGGAATAACAGTAGATTTAATCAAAGATGGAGGAGATATCATGCTTGAAAAGCTTTGCGGCCCTTTATACGCAATGCCTTACAACTTCATGTGTACCAGAGAGCTGGAAGAACGCCAACATTATACTAATCCATAAGAAGGGAGACGTTAAAGAACTGAAGAATTATAGACCCATTAGCTTGCTTTCAGTATTGTATAAAATATTCACCAAGATAATTTCCAATAGAATCAGGGCAACACTTGACTTCAGCCAACCAAGAGAACAGGCTGGCTTCAGGAAGGGATATTCTGCGATGGATCATATCCATGTCATAAATCAGGTAATCGAGAAATCTGCAGAGTACAATCAACCTCTTTACACGGCTTTAATCGATTATGAAAAGGCATTTGATTCAGTAGAGATACCAGCAGTCATAGAGGCATTGCGTAATCAAGGAGTACAGGAGGCATACGTGAATATCTTAGCAAACATCTACAAGGATTCCACAGCTACGTTGGTTCTCCTCAAGAAAAGTAGAAAGTTACCTATCAAGAAAGGGTCAGGCAAGGAGACACAATCTCTCCAATGCTATTCACTGCATGCTTAGAAGAAGTATTCAAGCTCTTAGACTGGGAAGGCTTAGGAGTGAGGATCAACGGCGAATATCTCAGCAACCTTCGGTTTGCAGATGACATTTTCCTATTCAGCAACAATGGAGACGAATACAGCAAATGATTGAGGACCTTAATCGAGAAAGTGTAAGAATTGGGTTAAAGATGAATATGCAGAAGACTAAAGATAATGTTCAATAGCCTGGCAAGGGAACAAGAATTCAGGATCGCCAGTCAGCCTCTAGCGTCTGTAAAGGAGTACGTTTATCTAGGTCAATTATTCACAGGGGACCCTGATCATGTGGAAGAAATTTACAGAAGAATAAAATTGGGTTGAAGTGCATACGGCAGGCATTACCAAATCCTGACTGGG
Source organism: Dermacentor silvarum (assembly GCF_013339745.2). NCBI lineage: Eukaryota > Metazoa > Arthropoda > Arachnida > Ixodida > Ixodidae > Dermacentor > Dermacentor silvarum. The sequence goes on along the minus strand of NC_051164.1, from coordinate 9,278,727 downwards.
AGCTTACCACTGTCGTTGAAAAGAAAAGTGTACAATCATTGCATTCTACCGGTGCTAACATAAGGGGCAGAAACTTGGAGGTTAACAAAGAAGCCGGAGAACAAGTTAAGGACCACACAAACAGCGATGGAACGAAAAATCTTAGGACTAACGTTTAGAGACAGGAAGAGAGCGGTGTGGATAAGAGAACAAACGGGGATAGCCGATATTCTAGTTGACATTAAGCGGAAGAAATGGAGCTGGGCAAGCCATGTAATGCGTAGGATGGATAACCGGTGGACCATTAGGGTTACAGAATGGATACCAAGAGAAGGGACGCGCAGTGGAGGTCGGCAGAAAACCAGATGGGATGATGAAGTTAGGAAATTTGCAGGCGCAAGTTGGAATACGCTAGCGCAAGACAGGGGTAATTGGAGATCGCAGGGAGAGGCCTTCGTCCTGCAGTGGACATAAAATATAAGCTGATGATGATGATGACTATGCGCTTTGCGCTTGATTCTTTATTATATGTTTGCGCCGGTACGGGCTGCCGGTGTTGTCGCGCGCGCCGTGTCTTGCAAGTGATCTCCACAAGGCTCTGACCTTTGTATGCGCTGTGCATTCGGCCGCTCAGTTTCCGTTGAAGTGATAGACCGCACCAACCTTCGCTCGCTGCGGCGGCTGCGCTTGCTGATAGCACTTTGACTGTGGTTGTCTGTGGTCATCGAGTGTGATCTATTTATGTGTGCTTGTGCGCGCTGACACCACGCTTGTTAATTCAGTTAGTAAGTGAATGTGTCCAAGTTTATGCAGCCGATAAAACTACTATCCCTACTCCGAATAGCTCTCTACTAATTTGCTATCGCAATTGATACTTCGCCTTTCGGGCGAAACTGCGACATTTTTTGTAAGGTTTAATACGATGGGGAAGTGATCACTTCCATGAGGGTCGTTCATCACATCCCACTTCAGATATGGCACAATTGTACTGGACGCTATGCTTAGGCCTATGGAAGAAAATGTTTTGTGGGTAGAGCTGTAGAATGTTGGTTCTTTTTTTTGTTAAGGAAGCAGGCACTTGAAGAGAGTAGCAAGTTTTTATTAGTAGTCCTCTCGCATCACAGCGAGAGTCGCCCCACAGTGTACTATGTGCGTTTAGATCATCAACGACTATGTAAGGGTGATGGAGTTCATCAATAAAGCTTTGAAATGTTGTTCTAGAGAGTTGATAACTTGGGGGGATGTATATAGACGCGATGGTGACTAGTTTGTTGAATAGCGCTGCTTCGATAGCAACTGCTTCAAGAGGGGTTTGGAGTTGCAGTTTCCGACATGCACCAACCACCTCTGTCAGCTATTATAGCTACACCACTTGACGATGTAATAGCCTCGTCCCGGTCTTTCCGAAGAATAGCGTATTGCTGGAGAAAGTTTGTTTGTGTAGGTTTAAGATGTGTCTCCTGAACACACAGCACCTTTGGATTGTATTTGTGTAAATGTTCTTTAATGTCATCGAGGTTGTGCATAAAACCCCTCAAGTTCCAGTGTAATATTTGTGCATCCATATTGTCTGTATTTTGGGGCTGTGTGCTTACGAAGCTCTTCCAGGCCCCGTAATCCGGGGTTTGTCTTTCTTGGAACGGTCGCGAGAATCGCGTCGCTCCCGAGGCGCTGGATGCACCGCCTGGCTCGGGGTTGCGTCCATCGACTCCAGGGAGCCGCTGGACTTCCGCTCAAGCGAGCGGGGTGTTTTCGGGGTGGGCCTTGCCTCGAAAGCAGGGCCTTGGAGGCCATCAACCCAGAGGTCGATGGGCCCTCCACTAGAGACGGCGCAGCAGCGCTGGCTGCTGTCGCCTGGGTGGCTGGTGGCACAGCCGCGGCCACTCTCTTTGTGTGCCGGGCCGCCCGATTCCGGAGTCTGCTGCCGCGTTGCCTCCCTACGCGCCGCACCAGCATACCCTGCGATATGCAGAAAAGAAACACGCTGTCGTGCTTCTTGAAAAGATATATTTTCTTTTACTTTGAGTGTGATGATGTCTTTTAGATGCGAGAGCATCTTATGCTCGGGGCAGTGTCCGTTCTGCTTCGTCCGCACCCATAATGCGCATGCGCAACTCTCCCTCATTCTTCTCTCCTACGCAGGTGTACGCTCTCCCCCTCTTCGCCACAGGTGCGGCGCAGCAAATCATTGCATATCTCACTCTCTCCCTCTCTCTAACTCTATCTCACTCTCTCTCCCTCTCTCTCTCTCTAAGGGTACGCCGGTAGGCGGCGCAAGTGTCGCGGTGCAGTATAAAGCGCACGTTCGCTGTGCTTCCGTCATTCTCTCCCTGTGCAACGATGTGCGAAACGCCATGAACAACGCCAACGTCGGCGCTAGTTGCAGCGGCAGCGCCACCGCCGCGGAGCAGAGGAAGGCTCGGGAAGCCGAACGTAAACGTCAGCGTCGGCAGGAAACTTCTACGGAAGCAACACGGGCTCGGCACGCCGAAGTGGAACGTCAGCGTTATCAAGCCGACCCCGAACTGCGGGCTCGGAAAGTCGAAGCGCAACGGCAGCGTTGAGCGGCAGCTCCCGATCCCGAAGCGACGAGGCAACGCGAGTCTGCGGCCAGAGCAATAACACGTTCGAGGCCATTACAACGCCCCGGCTTCGACGGTGCTGACGCGCGGCTCAAGCGCCACTTCCTCGATCGGAGCTTCGGGCACAGCTGCAACGTGTGCGACCGGCTTTGGTTCGACAACAACCTGAGCAAGGTCGGGAGCGCCCCGAACGAACGTCAGCGTAACGCGGCCGTCGGCGCCAGGGACATCGAACGGGACCCGGTCATAACCAAAGCGGACGTGCTCTGCCTCACGGAAACGTGGAACGTCGCACGGCCGACCATAAACAGCTACGACCAAAGCGGACGTGCTCTGCCTCACGGAAACGTGGAACGCCGCACGGCCGACCATAAAGAGCTACGACGCGATCGTGTGTACTTCCATTGAGGTGGAATCGAATGCAAGGACACCTGTGTGCCGTGCACCGAGGAGGCACAACGGCAAGTCGGAGGTGTCGCCGTATAGGTGAAACGCACTCTCACCGCAAAGGCAAAGGACCTAGACCTACCGGTCACCACTCAAACGCACAACGGAGAGCACTCGGCCATCCGACTATCCTTCCACGGTGTCAACAACATCGTCATCATGACGCTGTATCTCAAACCCAACATCTCAAGAGAAAGCGTCGAACTTAACCTCGCAAGGAGCATGGCAGAGTACACCAAGACCTACAGACACGCGTCCTTCATATTCCCAGGGGACTTCAACGTAGACATACTGACAACCGATTGGCTGGTGCAGCACATGAAGGACGTATACTCTTTGCGATGCATTTCCCAATATCACAAGCAACCCACCACCATCAGGGCAACGTGCATAGACCTTGTCTTCACAAGTTTCAAACTCGACCCTCTGCAGCAAGACCCACTGACACTACACTTCACCGACCACAAAGCCATCGTCTTCAAGATACCGCGCGCACCGACGCTACGAATCACGTACGATCTCTAAATATAGACGCAACCCCGTACAAACGTCTCCTCTCTTCTCAATACATTCTCTCACTCTAACTTTCATTGGGTTGTGTTGCCAAGTGAAACGAAACGGAAACTCGATGCACACCCCCCACGATGCTTTCGCATCCCACCATGGTTGTCCGTAGGGTGAGATGATGTGATATTTTTCTTTTTTCCACGTAGCGCAGGATCGAGAATATGCTGCATGGTCACCATCGCAATCTGGACAGTGCAGGGCGCCAGTACAGTTGTCAGATGTATGTTCAAGATCGGCACATTTTGCGCATGTCAGTCGGCCTCCGCAGCTTTGCGAGGCATGGCCGAATCTTTGGCATTGAAACATCTACGCGGGTTGAGAATATAGGGTCTTATTCGGATTTTCGTGTATCCTGTTTCGAGGGTATCTGGGAGAGTACTGGAGCCAAATGTAAGGATCAGATGCTTCGTGCGAATTTCAATGTTGTCTCGTTTAATCTTTATTCGCTGTACTTGTGTCACGTTTTGTTCTTTCCAGCCCTCGAGGAGCTCTTCTTCGGTCAAGTTCAGGAGGTCTCCGTCAGAAACTACTCCTTTGCATGTGTTCATCGATCGGTCGGAGTCACTGTGATTTGTACATTACCGAGTGTTACGATATTGGTGAGTTTTCCGTGCTGGTGCTGGTCGCCAACCTGAAGGAGGAGGTCGCCGCTGGCCATTTTCGTTACCTTGTAGCCGGGACCTAGTGCATCAGTTATACATTTGGCAACAGTGAAGGGAGAAATCATTCTGGTGGTCTTTTCGGGGTTTTCACTATGAATCACGTGAAATCGTGGGAAGGTGTCTTTGCGTTGGCCAAAAAAGTTCAGCGTTTCTTCGGTGCGCCCGTTTTGCTAAGAGGGAGATCAGGCAGACGAGGGAAGGACAATACATCCATAGATAATTAGTTAATTTCTGACGCTATGCCAGCCACGTACCCACCACCAAGCCCAATAAGGGGACGCTACGAGACCCGAAGGAGATGCAGACGCCAGCTGTACATAGCTACTATAACCTAATATAATAGACCCAAGGTCCACCACCGCCAGGTTAACCCTTGCTGCCTGGAAAATTGGAAGTAAAACGAAGCGGAAGAGAAGACAGGAGAGATGGAAAGTGAGAGAGAAAGACGAAGGTTGGAGGAAGAGAGACAGGAAAAGGCAACTACCGATTTCCCTCGGATGGGTCAACCCGGGGGTGCCGTCTACGTGAAGCCAAGTCCAAAGGGGTGTGTTGCCTCCGCCGAGGGGCTATGAAGGTCCAAGCACTCAGAATTGGCTCAACCCCCAGGATACCCTTTTCCCCAGACACGGCTAAGCCACGCATGGCTACACGCGGGAGGGTCCAACCGTCATGTGCTCGCAGCTCGGGTACGTGGTGTCGCAACACACCAAACGCCTGCCTGCGCAGACGCCCCTGCGGGGACATGCCATTTCAAGCCTATGCAAATGGGTTCTATTATTTCGCGGTTTGTTACAAAATTTTGTGTTACTCGATGTTATGTAATGTTTGTCAATTTATTTGAACTCTTCGTGCATGACTGACCGTCATCCTGGGTCTGCCCAACGTGCGGAATCAAACGCGAGGAACATCCAGATCAATGTCCTAACAAGGAGACGCCCACCTGTGGACACTGCAAGCAGGAGGGCCATGCGGCCACTGACTCCAATGGCCCAGAAAGGAAAGCTTTCGCCAAGAAAGCAAATAGAAATGCAGGGTTTCAAGTCAGTAGTTGAACAAGGCGGACCATCTCACCGCCTTCGTTCGTGAATTGACCAGCAACCACAGTTGGTCTCGATTAAAAAGGCACCAGACGGCCCTTCTTGTACACGTATGCGCCTGCCACTCGCAAAATCCCCGCACTCTTTCACACATCAGAAACTGTTAGCAAGAAGAGATCAATGAAGGTATAAAGCAACTCACTCCGAAAAAAAAAAAACGACGCAGACATATTATGAAGCATCCACACTCTTTCTGCAGAAACAGATATTGGACCTGCAGCGGTCCTTTGACGCAACCGATGTGCAGGTTTTGGCTCAAGTGCAAGGGCGGCAAGAGCATAGCTTTGTTTGCCAACATCGGAAGAAGTAATGGCAAAAAGAGCTGGACCAACTTGCAAAGGTGCAACGCCGACTATCAATTTCCTGAACACTAGGCCACATCGTATCAACATCATGCAGAGACCAAATGAAACAGACTAAGCCAGGGTGCCGAAAACAAGTTAAAAGAACCTGCCCAGTCCAATGTAAGCTAAGAGCTTCGGCTAACAGCTATGCAGGCTTAACAGCAACAAGCGCAGCAAAAATTTCCTGAGCAGCATTACCAGCGACTGCAGCAGGCTATGCAAGAATTCATGCCGCAAGTACTCGCTCAGCTACCCCGGTCGGTGCAACAGTAAGCCGTTTTTACGCAACACAGAGATCCACCGCAAGCCGAGGAGTTAATAAGAGAAGATATTTGGGCGAGTTCGTACAGATACATGATGGAAATAAACTGCTCAACTTTTACGCAGACCGTAGGCAAAGAAGACACACACACAAGCGCTGAACTCACAACAAAACTTTTATTGAAAACGTAGCGATGTATATCAGGAAGAATTATCACAGGACAAAAATAAAATATTAATTCGAACAACAGAAAACCGTCATTGCACATGCCACACCGTTCCGCGTGCACAAAGATACTGTATTTCTTTTTCTATTAATGCAATTGGCAATTGAAGGATGGCTGATGCATCTGTCTTGTCCTTTCTGAATATGGTAAGCTTCAATGACTCGCCCAAATATCTGCGCTTATGAACGTAATTTCCAGGACGTCGGTGGCATGCGGTGTTGGCACTGATGGCTGCTGTTATTTGCTATCTGCTGTTGTAGCAGGTACCACTATGGTACATTACTCGCAGCGCAAAACTCAAAGTACTGCTCAGCGGCGTTAAATTGAATATTAATACTTTCGCATTAACAACTCATAAGTGCTTAGGTGTCCTTCGATTTCTTAATGCAATTGACGAATTGCTGATGCATCTGTCTTGTGCTTTCTGAATGTGTAAGTGGGTTACACTATATGTCTCGCGATGATGTTAATCTTACTCAAGTTCGGCAAACACCCACATGCACAGAAGCGCTGGTTAAGGTGAGTAGGTTCGTTATTCTTTCTTTCATCTCTTTCATCTTCATATTTATTTAATTTGCCATTTATACACCTTTCTGATTCACTTATGTAGCACCTGTCTTCCTCAGGTGCGAGCCTGGAACGTACCACTGCCAGCTTTTCCGCAGGAGCTACAGTCGGCTCAAAGCTATACTTTGGTCCATTCTGCAACACTTTACGACGCACCTCACGAGCTTGGGCATTCTCGAGCACAGTCATTATCTCCTCAGTCTGTGAACCTTTTCTTGGATTCACTTTTGGTCAGGCGTTGTACCACAATGTCTCTCTGTCACATGGTGAGCAGATGTGCACCACTCTCTGAACATCAGCCTTCGCCTTGGTGCTGGACCATATTGACCACAGGCAGTCCGAAGTTGATTATTGAGTAGCCGAACTTGCTTCCACGATTCAGAAACAATTATCTTACTTATTCGTTACGAATGGCCTTGTGACGGTGGCAGTACCACGCACATCAACTGGAGTTCTACGGGACATACTGTAGCATGCATTCCAAGACGCTAATTTTGCTTGGCATGTACAAATCGTAATAAATGATGCGAGAACCGCTGGATAACTTAAATGAAAACTATTACGCTAGACAGAACCTGCTGTACTAGAAATTACATTTATAAGCGCAGATATTTGGGGGAGCCATTGAAGGTTAACATATACAGAAAGCACAAGACAGAAGCATCAGCCATCCATCAATCGTATTAACAGGACCTATCTTTATGAGAGTGAAACAAATTCCGTCGTATCTTGCAACTAGCTAGTTCAAAAATCAATCCCGCATACACATACATTCGCTCTAGGAAGTGCATCGGTACCGTCTTTATCCGTAACGTTCCCTAATATTCGCAGCTTACTTCCGAAGCGTGACCAAATATGTTCTTTCATCAATGACAACAACGCAGACGTTCTTATACTAACAGAAACCTGGCTGCACCCTGAGATAAATAACATTTAATTTCTTTCTCACAATAATAAGTACGGTATCTATCGTCATCACCGCTTAGAATGGAAAGGCGGAGGCGTTTTGATAGCTGTTAAAAAAAAAAACTCAGGTAATTTGTAGTATACACACTTTCACCACTTGAAATTGTCTGGACAGCCTTTGTCTCGTCTTCGAGAAAGGTTCTTAGTGGTATATGTTACCGACCACGAGACCAAAATCATTACTTTGTTGAAAATCCCCGCCATAGCATTGAAACTGCTATCTTGCAATACTTATGCGACCACGTATACCTCTTTGGTAGCTTCAATTTTCTAGATATTAATTGGCCTAATTTATCTACCGCTAATACCACATCCCGTGATTTTATAAACATGACCTTAGACATTAATCTGCCTCAAATTGTTAACCATACCGTGGCCCGAATACTATCGGCCTAATTCTCAGCAGTTTTCCTAATACCAGGCGACATCGCATATTTTGATGACTTTAGCGATAGTAATTTAATGCAGTTAACAATCCGAATGGCTCATAGGCACTTCGATTGCAAATCTAAAGAAATGCGTCGCTACAATAAGGCTAACTATCCTCAAATGAACGCTGCTCTTGAAATCTTTTGTCGCCATAAACTTCTGCATCCCTTTCCTTCTAGAATGTTTCAAGAAAACTGTGTTCTTTTCAGGGATAAGATCTGTGAGTTAGTCGACTTGCACGTCCAGTTAGTCCTTGTGAGCAAATATAAGTCTAATCCTTGGTTTAACATATCTCTAAGAAAACTTAGAAATAAAAAGAAACGCTGTTACCAGAAAGCCTCATTGACATGTGACCAGTCCGACAGGATGATTTATAAGGAGTGTGTCAAATCACACCGTGTCTGCCACATGTGACTCTCAGGATAAATACTTTTCTTCTGATCAAGAATGCCCGTCGGTGTTCAACAACTTCTTTTCATTTGTCTTCACGAAGGAAGATCATTCCAGCGCACCATTTCTCCTCGGAATCGAATGACCGTAGATGGCACCCATTACCATAACTGCTGAAGGCATATCACTTCTAGTCGACAACCTCAACCTTTCTACTTCGTCTGGAATTGGTAATATCAACTCTAAGGTGCTGGAGAATACCACGGTGTAAGATATATACTCTTTAAGTGGGGACACTTCTCGACTTGCTTGCTAGACGCGATCGACCAGATAAAGTAGCAAGGGCGCGCGTCTATCGGGACGGTGACGGCAGCGGATACCTATCGGCGGAACGACGCAACTTCAGTTAGAAAGCAGGCGAGAGCGTGCGCCGACAAGGAACGCGCCCATGCCCTCTCCCCGGTGACCTACTTTCGTGCGTCACTCAATCATTTCGAATTTCCCTCGAACCGCCGGTTGCTATAACAACGGGAGATTAAACCAATAAAAAGCTTTCTGTGTTGAAGTTGCGTTGTACTGCCGATAGGTATCCGCTGCCGTCACAGGGCCGATCGGCGCGCGCCTTTGCTACTTTATCTGGTCGATCGAGTCTGGCGAGTGTCCTCACCTAAAGAGTATATATCTTACACCGTGGAGAATACTGAGCCAATATTAGGCGAAATGTTTTGTCGTATATTTCAGCCATCAGTACAGACAAGTCAACTCCCTCCAGAGTGGAAAATGGCGAAAATAATTCCAGTTTTTTAAAGCGGGGACAGAAGTTCTCCTGACAATTGCAGACCCATTTGGTGGGGGAGGGGGGAGTAGTCGGCGGCTATGCAGCAGATAAAAAGATTCGGATCATTATAAACTCGTTTGCTATTGGACCTCCCCAAACTTTTATTTCTTTCGAGAAATAACACATAGGCGACAACAACCATCACAGAAGTACTGCACGTCCCAGCACAGCTTAAACGGTGTCATTTATAGAAATTACTGTCTCTGAAAAAACAGGTACTGTCTACTACTTCGGATACTGACGATACACATAATCGGACCCGACATACGTATAAAGCTTCCCGGTTTTCATTATCGTTTCATTACCCTTTTGAGCTCAAAGCACAAAAGTGGTTGCGTCAAGAAGAGGGAAAGGGTTAATTGTTGCGGTTCGTTTTCGCGATGGCCCAGGTAAATTCATTGTAGTAGTTTAATCGCTCAGGAAGCAACTACTTTTCAAAACCTTGAGCGAACAGCAGGAAGTCCAGTCGCCGTTAGCCTTTCGTGGTGCGGAAAACCAAAATCAAGAAGAGGGCCACAGATGGAGTAGCATACTGTGGAATAGGAACGACATAAACAGGGATAAAGTGCGTCAGAAAGGCTGGCCAACATTTCGATACGTGGACCTACCTATGTCAAAGGCAGCCGCGTTATCCTCGGCAGGTTAGTTTTAAAGGGATAGTAGGGTGTGACGTCATGTGCTGTTGGGGGCGGCGGCTGGCTATAATAATAGAAAAGACTGAAAAAAAAATGGCGCTGTCATTTGGCGTTCCTAGGCATCGCAGCCGAAAAAGACGGCATTCGAAGACTAGGGGAAGAAAGTGGGAAGGAGGAGGCCGAAGAAAAAGAGAGTAGGGTGGGAGCTGTTGGGGAAAAGGAGAGGATAAGAAGCCTTGAGAGAACTGGACCGTAGGTGCCGTAGGCGACGTGTGTTTGTGGCTTCAGAAGAATTTCTCGGTCAGGCGGTTAGCGCGAGATCAGCTGAAGGTACATGAGTTGAACAAATGAGCTGAGTGGCCTAGTAGCAGTGAGGGGGCAAATTTTTTAAGGTATTAGGATGGCGATATGAAATCTTTTACCTCATGTCCTTCATGTCCTCCGACAACAAGCCTCGCCCTCCACTCTTTCTTTTTTTATTTTCTGCCTCCTTCTCACCCTTACCACGCTCTCTTACCATCGTCTTCCGACCCCGTCCTTCCCACCAGGGTGCCTAGAAACACCACATAAAAGCACTCAATTTTTTTCAGCCTTTTCCTTTACAGCCAGCCTCCGCCCACAATGACAGCACGTGACGCCATCCTACTCACACGTTAAAAGTAACACGCTGAGGACGACAAGGCCAGCTTTGACAAAGATAGGTTCACCTGTAGAAGCGTTGGCCAGCGTTTCTGAGGCACTTTATTCTAGTTCATGAACGACGATACTACAGTGGGGCGGAAAAGTGATGGTAGCGGAGAACACGAGATGAGTTGGCAAATAAAGAAAAGAAAAGGCAGAGGAGGAACGTGAAAGGCGGCAGGGAGGGATAGAAAATTTAGAACAAGTCGAGCGGAAGATGTGGGTTTCCCTTGGAAGGCCCAGAACGTAGAGTGGGTCCGGCTACTGAGAAAGGCTTTAGTCAATTTCGGGGACCGCTGAAGGAAACGCCGTTTTAGTGGTTAAAGATGTGCGCCTGCACCATACTAGCGTGATGAATGGGGATGAGCAGGAAATGCTCGAACCCATCGGAGAACGAGCTCTCGTAAAGCTGATTCATGTCTTTTCGCTGGCAAATCAGTAGCTTCGCTGAGAAGGTTGTCGGCCGGCTTTGATTCAATAAAAGTTGCTGCTGCAAGAAAGTGGGTTTCACGTTACTTTACTCGTCCTCGGAAAATCATGTATGCGAACGTTCAGAAACTTCTTTTTATCTTCATCTGGAGTGGAAAGTACTAAGCAGACAAGTGGAATATACTTTTTTTTTCTGCCCTGTGTAGTTTCGAGCCAACGTCTCCCGAAGCAATATTTAAATCATTCTTTTTTATGCCGTGGGCTTCATTTTGGGTTTTTCAGACCAATCTAGACAGCTCTAGGCAGAATTTTTGACGGCTTTTAGATGCTTTGCTGTACTATATTTTAGTGCTATGATGTGATCACATCATTAACTTTCTAATTTAGAACACACTTTGTCCGTTCTGGAATTCAATTAAGATTTCATTTGGACACAGAAATGACTATGCTAGTAGATTTTGGAACATATACTAACAAACACTTCTGCACTTTCAGAACACATTGCCATGATCAACCCACGTGGGTCTCAAGTTCCCGCTCATCAGCGCAGCCATGTGATGCATTGCTATTTTAGTTTCACCTTCACCTCATGAACCTACCCAAGCAGTGTCTTCTTTACTGTGCAAGTTTTTCACGCAGATATCACCTATTGCAATCGCAACTGGAAGTATAGCGAAACTTAATGATAATCCTAAGATGTCAAGTACTCCTTGCCGCAACAACATACTTTCTAAATTGCTGAAGTGCACCAAATCAGTTTCCAGCTTAACATTGCAAGCCATTTTCATAAGTTTATCATCACGAGCTTGATTGCCAATGAGTAGAGCATTAGCCAAGTTGTCCTGCTGCGTAAATCAGGCATCTGTTCCGATCCACGGATTATCGTCGTATTTCCCTCCCTTGCATCTCCTGTAAAATTACGGAAGATATAACATACAACCACGTAGCTTTTTACCACGATGACCACTAATAATTTTTCTTCTGATTCCCGTGCTTTTCGATGAGGCCTGTCTTGTGAAACCGTGTTTCGCGTTTTACACTGATATTCGCGTCAATCTCGATTTTTGCTTCGAAACTGATATAATACATTTATACCTCTGTAAGGCATTGGATTGCTTTCCACATCGTCATAGTGATCAAACTTTATTGCTTCCACCTTGACCCGCTGATACTATCAAGGATGGAACGCTTCCTTTCAAATCGCGGTCGCTATGCACAGTCATCGATACCACCGCTCGGAAAACAGGGAAGTAATCTTTGACAGCCCTCAAAGATCGGTCCTGGACCCTATTCTGCTATTAATATTTATTATTGATTTTCTGATCACAGATAATCGTCAATTCGACTGTTGGCCGATGACTACGTCTTGTATCGGCGCATATTGCCTCAACCTGATCATCTATTGCTACAAAAGGACCTCAATAATATAGTGAACTGGTGGTCGCACTGGTTAATGGTTCAAATGTTGGTGCAACTGTGTATCCCCTGTAAGTGAAATAACAGAGTTTATCAATGATTCCTTAACCTCACCTAATACATATCGCTACCTCCATATATCAATCTGTACCCAATTCGCGTCGTTTGATGACATCCTAAATCTCGATACCGACTGTTCAAAATCACTCGGCGTGATCGAAAAGTCGTTTATACCGCCACCCTCTTCTATTCGCAAGCTTGCCTGCAAAACATTCATCCGTACTACATTTGAATATCCGTCACAAACTTGGAGCCCCGTGCGTGCCTCATAATGATATCGTTGTTTGAGTACGTAGAACCCTGTAATTCTATTTAAATTTTTATTCCGCATCCAACTAACCTTAGTTATACTTAACGGGTACTGATCCGCTAGCTGGTAATACTTGGTTTGGTGGTGCACATGAAAAAGCGCGTTCACAGAAGCATAAATGATCAGGAGATACGCATGGCGCTGGTGTCTCTGAATGTCTTGTGTATGTCATCATTCATGTTTGTGTGAGCGTGTTTTAAAGCGAACATTTCTGTCTACTTTCCCGGGTTTGGCGTGGCTGCATGGCTTCTGGGTGATGTTAGGTCGGGCACTATCTCTGACACTAGGGGTGTGCCCATTCGCTGCCAATCAAGACTGGGCAAGCCATACTGTGAGAGAAGAGGTACAAAATCTTTAAATGTTGAATACTACTCTCTGCGTACACCTGCCATCCTTGCCTCGACAAGCATCCTACAACGTATTCGTCCTTGTGACGTCGCCGCACTCACACTGTGCATTAACCAGATTTGAAGCTTGTGTTGTGGCATAGCTTGAACATGTTCCAGCGCGTAAGAAAAATCACAAGAGGCGCAGCGACAAAACAATGGTTGCTTGTGTACTGTGAATTGTTCATATGCTACGTCCTAATTAAAGCTCACGGCACGATGCGGCGACCGCGCGCAACGGGCGTTCACTGTACCTATTCCGTAAAGAGATAGCATCTGTAAACCATTCTGTGTCTTCTGTTTGCCCAAGATTACTATTTTGACTGTAGGAAACTTCCCTCGCTTGGAGAGTAGTGACAGAAATGGCCAGGAGGGCTCCCGCGTGGTGTTTTTATGAAGCGCCGACAGCCAAACCTATGAGGAGCGCGCCGCGTTATCCTTCATGCTGCGCAAGCGAGGCGCTTCCGACAGATGGCGACTCCGTAACTCCTCGCCCCCGTAGTCTAAAAGTGGTTCAGGACCACTTTTAAAGAATAATCAGGCGGACATCGTCATTGAGCTTGTTCACCGTGCTTGATGTGCGGCGGAAGAGCTACCGCTACAGCTGATGTTATATAACGCCTTCGGGTAACCGGCGCTTGATAGGCGGTTGACCTGTGCTTCGAAACTTCGTCGCACTGAGATCGGCTACAGCCTCCAGAGAGCGTAGGCAAGGCTGACATTTGAACGCCTCTTTTCCCAAGTTTTTAGTGTGCTTGCCACTCATGTGTGTGGTGAACCAATTATGTGAGGCACTGTTCCAAACAAAAAAAAAAAATGTCACAGTTTCGCCCTAAGGGCGAAGCGATGAATGCGATAGCAACACAGCAATGTCATACGAAGTAAGGTGAGCGGCTTTGGTAGCAATATGAATTGTAGTAAACATGAGCTCATTAAGTAAGCAGGTGTGCTGCGGCGTAAGTAGACCGACATGAAGAGAGACTCGATGACCACGAGAAGGCGCGTGTGAAACGGTGGTGTTGATGAGAAGCGCTTCCCGTGGGCAGCGCGTGCGAAGGGACACACCTGTAGCGCTGCACTGCTGACCCCGGCAGCATTGCATGTGTAGCGTGCGTTGGAAAATGTGGCCCGACTATTACTAACTGATTGAAGAAGCGTGGTGTGAGCGCGCACAAACAAACATGAATAGATCACACTGAATGACTGCAGACAACGACCGTCAAAACGCTGGCAGCGAGCGGATAGATACGCCGCAGGAGCGGGCGAAGGTACGTGCGGTCTCTCGCTTCAACGGAAACTGAGCGGCGAATGCGCATAAAGGTCAGAGCCGTGTGGAGATAAGAGACGGTGCGGTCGAACGAACGACGAGCGCGGTTGTTGGCAGCGTAGAAGTTCCCCCCCCCCCCCCCCCCCCACTTCTTCCGGCGCTGGCTTCCCGCTTCCTTGCTTGCGCGTGGGAGAGATAAGAGACTGTGCGGACGAGCGACGAGCGCGGTTGTTGGCAGAGAAGTGCCGGCGCTGGCTTTCCGCTTCCTTGCTTGCGCGTGGGAGATTGAGTGCGTTCGCTCTCCGTGATAGCGCGCGTCCCCGCACGCTGCCTCTGGGGCATACGGCGCGCGGCGAAGATTTTATCTATACGGAACCTCACGGCGACGCCGACGGCGACGGCGACGCCGACGGCAGAAATCCGGTTGAAGTGTCCATATAATTGCTATCGCAATAAAATTAGAAATGAGAACAGTTCCCCCAAACCCCGCTATTTAGGTGGAAATAAGTTTGTAAAAATTAAGCCAAGTTCAAACTACTAGATGTAACAGTTTCTTATGTAATGCTCTTCATCATATTCTTCAGAATACAACAGTGCGGCTGTGTCAATCAGCGGAACAAATAAAAACACAATAACGTCATGCCTAACATACCGCATGCAAAAGTGTGCATAATTATTATTCTACAGGTAGAGGGTCAAACTCCTAAATATTGAAGACTTTGCTATGCAGCTGGCCTAAGTTTACCGCAATCAGGTTCTCAATCAATCTAGTCTCTACCAGACTAGATCATGATCAAAGGAAAAAAAAAAACTACTGTATGGAGTTTACATACTCTATACGAGTGTACTCAAGGGAGCGAAAATTACCGAGAATGCTAATACAGCGGTGTATCTACAATAATTATATTGAACAGCTTTCCCAAAGGAATATTCTTATTTTTATGCTGGTTTAACGTATAGCAAACGAATTCATTACAATATCTACATGATTTTGCAGTAAAACTACAGCTTGAGTGTAATAAACATTTTTAGTTAATACAGCCTTATCATTTGCATATTAAGAACAAGGCAATTTTATAAACGTGAGGAAAATTGCTTCCAAATAGACTGAAAAGTTTAAGGGACAAAAGAGAGCCTTGCAGCACTCCAGCTTTTAAACAAGCCTGCGACTAAAGGTTGTTCTTTTATACATGTATATCCGTTGCGAGTGGTCATCAAGATAGTCTTTTAAAATCCGCAAGAAGGACTGCTGAAGCCGAATAGATATAGCTTCTGTAAAAGGATGTCTTAGTTTACCGTATGCAAAGCTCGGGCTGCATAGAGGAACAAACTGCATGCGAACATATTAGGCTCCAAAGCATCAAGTAGCGTTTAAGAGAGCGTGTTGCGTGGCTATTTGGTACATATTCTCAGGTTGTACAAGCGCGAATCTTAGCCTTAGGAAAAAGACGCCATACCGCTTGTGATGTATCTACTTCTTTTTCCTGTCTACGGTGTGGGCTTGTAAAACTTGCAAATAACAAGTGCTAGAAAAGAATGGTTACGGCGCTAAGCAGACGAGCACGAAGTGAGACACGAAAGAGATGATCATCGTCATCAGTCTATATTTGTGTCCGCTACAGGACGAAGGCCTCTCCCTGCGATCTCCAATTACCCCTGCCTTGCGCCAGCTGATTCCAACTTGCGCCTGCAAATTCCTTGCGCTTCCCTTTTCTTGGCACCCATTCTTTAACTCCAATGGTCCACCGGTTATCTACCTACGCATTACATGGCCTGCCCAGCTCCATTTTTTTTCTCCTAATATCAGCTAGAATATCGGCTCCCCGTTTGCTCTCTGGTCCACACCACTCTCTTCCTGTCTGTTAACGTTACGCCTAACATTTATCGTTCCATCGCTCTTTGTGTGGTCCTTAACTTGCTCTCGAGCTTCTTTGTTAATCCCCAAGTTCCTGCCCCATATGTCAGCACCGTTAGAACGCAATGACTGTACACTTTTCTTTTCAACGACAGTGGTAAGCTGCCAGTCAGGATTTGGCAATGCCTGCCGTATGCACTCCAGCCCAATTTTATTCTTCTCTAAATTTCATTCTCATGATCAGGGTCCGCCGCGAGTAATTGGCCTAGATAAACGTACTCCTTTACAGACTCTAGAAGCTGACTGGCGATCCTGAATTCTTGTTCCCTTGCCAGGCCATTGAACATTACCTTTGTTTTCGGCAGGCATGTTAGTCTTTAAGCCCACTCTTACACTTTCTCGGTTAAGGTCCTCAATCATTTGTTGTAATTCGTCCCCGTTGTTGCTGAATAGGACAATGTCATCTGCAAACCGAAGGTTGCTAAGATATTCGCCGTTAATCCTCAATCCTAAGCCTTCCCACTCTAAGAGCTTGGATACTTCTAAGCATGCAGTGAATAGCATTGTAGAGATTGTGTCTCCTTGCCTGACCCATTCCTTGATAGGCAACTTTCTACTTTTATTGCGATAGCAATTATATGGACACTTCAACCGGATTTCTGCCGTCGCCGTCGCCGTCGCCGCGAGGTTCCGTATAGATAAAATCTTCGCCGCGCGCCGTATGCCCCAGAGGCAGCGTGCGGGGACGCGCGCTATCACGGAGAGCGAACGCACTCAATCTCCCACGCGCAAGCAAGGAAGCGGAAAGCCAGCGCCGGAGGGAGCAGGGGGGGGGGGGGGGGGGGCACTTCTCTGCCAACAACCGCGCTCGTCGCTCGCTCGCACCGTCTCTTATCTCCACACGGCTCTGACATTTATGCGCCGTTATTCGCCGCTCAGTTTCCGTTGAAGCGATAGACCGCACGTACCTCCGCCCGCTGCGGCGTATGCTTGCTGCCAGCGTTTTGACAGTCGTTGTCTGCTGTCATTCAGTGTGATCTATTCATGTTTGTTTGTGCGCGCTCACACCACGCTTGTTCATTCAGTTAGTAATAGTCGGGCCACATTTTCCAACGCACGCTACACATGCAATGCTGCCCAGATCGGCAGTGCAGCACTACAGGTGTGTCCCTTCGCACGCGCTGCCCACGGTAAGCGCTTCTCATCAACACCACCGTTTCACACGTGCCTTCTCGTGGTCATCGAGTCTCTCTTCATGTCGGTCTACTTACGCCGCAGCACACCTGCTTACTTAATCCAGCTAGCTCATGTTTACTACAATTCAAATTGCTACCAAAGCCGCTCACCTTACTTCGTATGACATTGCTGTGTTGCTATCGCATTCATCGCTTCGCCCTTAGGGCGAAACTGTGACATTTTTGTGTGGAGAACCAATGTAGCTGTGGAATATTTGTAGATATTTCCCAAGATATTCACGTATGCCTCCGATAAACGACCTATACATATGCAAGCTAGCCAAGATTTGCTATTTGATAGCGAATAAGCTGCCAGCTACATGCTCTAAGAATCACATCGCACGCTGCAACAATTGTGTTAGCGATGTCGTTTGCAATATTCCCCTAAAGTGCGGCAGGGTGCATATTGGACACACGGGACGATACTTCAACGATCGAGTGAGAGAACACCGGTTGGCGGTCAACAGCAAGATGGGGGGGGGGGGGGGGGGGGGGGGGGGGGGCAGGCCACTGCAAGCGCTGTCGTTGTGTGCCACTCCTGGACAAAACGCCCTTTCTAAGGAGAGCAAGAAACCGCACTGAAAGAGAGATAATCGAGGCTTTCTTAATAAAAAAGAACAGGAAATTTGTGCGTTCGCACGCCGTCCCTAGCATTAAGTGACAAAGAAATGTTATTCATAAAAGATAGCCGCCAAGATTAGAACGTGCAGCTGCATATTTTGGGTTGATACTCGTCTTGCACCTGCAATGCACGCTTGCTCCGGAATGAACCTGCCAAGATAATTCATTTCAGATCACTGGCTTACAAGCAGTGTTAAATACCCCTTTTACACGGGCACTTGCAACGGCCGTTGACGCAAACGGCAATTGAACGCCGTAGCTGCCGTGGGAACAAAACGGTGGTGGCTGCGCTCACACGTCACTTTCCATGTTCAGTCGGTTCACTTCCGTTTGGATGATTTATAAGGTGACTCATAAAATTTTTACCTCGCCAACTCGAAAAAATCTTGTTTCTCGAATAATTTCCTGCGCCACATGCTGTACAGTGTGATTTTTTAAAACCATTCTTCAAGAGTTGTTTGCAACGCTGTTTGCAAGCGTTATTGCGCAGGCGCTCTCGCCTGCAGCGGGGACACGTTTTCGCTGGGGGCTGCCGTCTTGCATATTTTACAGCGGAACGGATGGAAACGGCGGCGGAACGGAGACCGGCGAGCTCCGTTGGTGTCGATCGCCGTTGGGTTTCCAACGGCGCTCGCGCTGCCGTGTAACTCCGCCTAACGGCCGTTAAGGCCAACTGCCGTTTTCCTTAACGGCCGTTAAAGTGCCCGTGTAACAGGGGTATTAGCCCCTTCCACGTTTGTTAGTCTATCTCTACTGTGATTACTTTGCACTTAGGTTTCATGTACACTTCAGGTTTCATGAACACCACCTGCTTTCTGGTGAATAAACAGTTGGAAGTTGGCGCCCGTATATGTCGTTTGTGTCTCACTTCGTATTCGTCTGCTTAGCGCCGTAACCATTCTTTTCAAGTCATGAACCAACTAGCTCAGCAGCAATTTTGTTAAAGAAATACAAGTCCGAGGATGCTTCTAGAGGGGCAATGTAGCCTCGAGCAAGCCAAAGCGCTAACTCGAAATAAATAAAAATATTTTAGTAAGTGAGAAAATACGTTTATTAAAGTAAATAAATAAATAAATAAATAAATAAATAAATAAATAAATAAATAAATAAATAAATAAATAAAATGATTATTACAGTGCTCAGGAAGCACTACGGACCCTTCGTACTGGTGCATTTAAAAAGTAATATGCAAGACAAAATGTACAGAAAAGACCTACTTGAGATCAATAAAAAACAATGTGAGATAGATAAATAAATAGGGAAACAGAAAAGGACGAAGTGCGCATAGCAGAGAGTTATCATACAACATTATTATCTATGTATTCAATCAATCAATCAATCAGTCAATCAATCATGTTTATTTACATGCCCAGATCTGAGTGCTGGCGCACGCATACGTAAAAGACAAAAAAAAAGCACTGCAGGGGAATGTTAAAAAATGAATGAATAAAGCAACAAGTGCGAAAAGAGAGTACCCATACAAGTTCCGCTACTGAGCACCAAGTCGAGGAATGGAACCCCGGCAGCGGCGGCCGCATTTCAGCTAAAATGCAACAACGCCCGTGTGCTTGCGTTGTCGTGCGCCTTAAAGAGCTCCAGGTGGTCAAAATTAATCCGGAGCCCTGTACTATGGCGTGCCTCATAATCAGAACTGGTTTTAGCACGTAAAACGCCAGAAAAAGGAAGAAGAAGAGCCCCTACAACAAAGCACAAAGTAAATTCAATATAGAGAGCAGGAGAAGGGCAGTTGAGAAATGTATGAAACTATGAGCCAACAAGGCAAAGCTCGGAAAATAATGATGACAGCGAGTTATGAAAAAAAATGTCACAGTTTCGCCCTAAGGGCGAAGCAATGAATGCGATAGCAACACAGCAATGTCATACGAAGTAAGGTGAGCGGCTTTGGTAGCAATATGAATTGTAGTAAACATGATCTGATTAAGTAAGCAGGTGTGCTGCGGCGTAAGTAGACCGACATGAAGAGAGACTCGATGACCACGAGAAGGCGCGTGTGAAACGGTGGTGTTGATGAGAAGCGCTTCCCGTGGGCAGCGCGTGCGAAGGGACACACATATAGCGCTGCACTGCCGACCCGGGCAGCATTGCATGTGTAGCGTGCGTTGGAAAATGTGGCCCGACTATTACTAACTGAATGAACAAGCATGGTGTGAGCGCGCGCAAACAAACATGAGTAGATCACGCTGAATGACTGCAGACAACGGCTCTCAAAACGCTGGCAGCAAGCCCATACGCTGCAGCGGGCGAAGGTACGTGCGGTCTATCGCTTCAACAGAAACTGAGCGGCGAATGCACAGTGCATAAAGGTCAGAGCCGTGTGGAGATAAGAGACGGTGCGGTCGAGCGACGAGCGCGGTTGTTGGTAGAGTAGAAGTGCGCCCCCCCCCCCCCCCCCCCGCTCCCTCCGGCGCTGGCTTCCCGCTTCCTTGCTTGCGCGTGGGAGATTGAGTGCGTTCGCTCTCCGTGATAGCGTGCGTCCCCGCACGCTTCCGCTCGGGCATACGGCGCGCGGCGAAGATTTTATATATAGGGAACCTCACGGCGACGGCGACGGCGATGCCGACGGCAGAAATCCGGTTGAAGTGTCCATATAATTGCTATCGCAATAAAATATCCAGTTCATGAAATTAAGGGTTATAAAGACTGTATTCTGTGAACGGTTGAGTTGTTGGTGATGACAGGCAGGAACATGGAAATGTCTATGTTTTCTGGTGATCTTGCGCGGAATACAAAACATGATACAACTGAGGAGTTCGGAACAGGTGAGGATACCGTGAAGGAGTTTGAAAAGAAGTAAGGGCAGTGGAAATAATCCAACAGTGCTAGAACAAGGTCCAATGTCCGTGTTTGCAAAGCGGTGATGATATATGCTTAGGAACTTTTTCTGGTCCCGATCTATTATGTCACTGTTGGATCTAGAAATGTCATTCCAGACGACCGACGCGTATTCGAGTTGAGGAAGACAGATAGTTGTGTACAACTAGCCGAATGGTGTAGGAGACTTGAATTTCCTCGATAGTCAGCAAATAGAGCCAAGAAAGCGCATACCCCGCATTGCAACGGCTTTAGTGTGAGCTGAAAAGTGTAAGGTTGCTACAAAAATTAGACCGAGATCATTGATTTCACGGACCTTACACAATGGTACAGAATCTGCAGAATAAGAAAAAGTAAGCTCGCTGTTTTGCGCGTGAAGGTCATCCTGCACTTCGGTCTTAGCAGCATTCAAGGTGAGGTTATTATCCTTGCACCATTTAGAAAGAGAAAATAGGTACGAGGCAGGATGCGACGGTCATCAACGCTATGCATTGCCCTAAAAATCTTGATGTCTTCGGCATATAGATGGAAAGAGCAGTTCCGAATAGCGCAAAGAACGTAATTAATAAAAATTGAAAAAAGTAGTGGTAATAATACTGATCCATGAGAGACGCCGCTAGTTGCCACGTAAAAAGACGTTAGACCATTGACGCTAACATAACATGATCTATCAAGAAAACAGCGCAAGAGACTGACAATTGACGTGTCAACACCAAAGTGCGTAAGCTTGATCCGAAGCCGTCACTGACTGACTACATCAAAAGCTTCGCTGAGTTCACAATAAATAGTGTCAACTTGCCTCCTTTGAAGTACCAGCGCGGAGATCTGTGTCATGAAACTTGCGAGATTTGTGATAGTGGAGCGGCCGGTGAGAAATCCATGCTGATTAGGCTTCGATGAGCTCTACATAGTAAAATACAATATGTTGTTACGAGAAAGCTAAAAAATGTTAGTCGTGGTACAGAGAAGAGATGTTGGACGATAATTAGAGACATCGGTTTTGCAGCCAGTCTTAAATAGAGGAAAAAACACTAGCAGTATTGCACATAGGATGGAAAGGGGAGTATTCAAAGAGTTATTAAATATTGATGTCAATACTGGGGCAAATATACTGCCGTAAGCCTTTGAAATTGTGAAGGGAATGCCATCAGGGCCGCAGGATAGGAAAGGCTTCAAGCGCTTAAGGCATTCGCTGATGAGCTTTTCATCAGAGGCACAGCACAAGATGTAAGAACTACCGTGCGCTGCTGAGTGACACCAGCGTTGGAACCTGAAGCTTTATATAAGGATGAGAAATGGGCAGCAAAACAGTCCGCGACTACTTGGACTTCTACTCCTCTAGAGTCAAGCAGGCGAAAATATTTTTTAGGTTTACGAGAGCGCCCCATGCGGATATACTTCCAAAATTCCGCTGGCTGGTTGGAGGCGCTCTTCTTCAAGTATGCAATATATAAGTAGTGATCGCGCTTATAGAGGCGTTTTACAGAGATTCCGAGAAAAGCGGAATTCTTCTCTTTACTCATTAGGCACAGGATTTCTGCATTTACGGTGCACGTGATCTTTGTACTTTAAGACACTTATAAGGCCAGATGAGAACCAGTGGCGATATTTAGAGCGTTTATGACGGTACTGAGGAATGTATTTGCGCATGCTGCTCTATACAAGCTTCGTAAACTTATCTAATTAGTCATCAACATTGGTTTGGTCATTGACCAGTGACCAATCAGTGGTGGACAAGAAATCACGAAAACTGAATCTCGACGCTTGAAAGCAAAGCAAGATGATTCATTATTGCCAATGGAGGAGCTCTGCCTCAGGGCTGATACAGAGGCAGTTATCTTAAGGGATGGAAGCTGCTTCGTTCCTCTGCTCAAATCGGGTAAATCTCCCCTGGACCTTGCCTCCTATCGCCCCATCGCACTTGCCAGCTGTTTTGGAAAGGTGATGGAGGTGATGGCACTGACTCGACTAGAGTGGTACCTGGAGCATAACGAGCCTGATGCTATGACGGGCTTTCAGCGTGGATGGTCCTCTATAAATAACGTGATTGACCTTGTATCGTCTGTACAACAACACAAAAAAGCATAAAAAGATTATCGGCGGCGATGTTCTTGGAAATGAAAGGCGCACACGACAATGTATCGCACGAAGCTATTCTGGATGCCTTGGGGAACATTGGATTGGGTGGCCGTGTCTACCAATAGATTTACAGTTATTTGAAGGGCAGAACCTTTTTTGTACAGACAGAAGATGGTACATCAACGCACCATTGTACTTGTCGTGGTGTGCCTCAAGGTGGCGTCCTGAGTCCCAGTCTAACCATCGGCCTTGTTAATGTATTTCCGCGGTCCGTGCATCTGTGAATATACGCAGACGGCATCTAAATCTGGGAATCAGGGGTGACGCGTCTACACGTACGCGCCAGGCTTCAGAGAGCGGCTACACTGACGTCAAACTACCTTCAAGGAAGGGGACTAGAGCTGTCATCTGAGAAGTGTTCGCTGGTTGCTTTCACGTGCAATGCGATGGGCGCATACGTCATTCAAATCAATAGACAGGCTATTAGTTATGGTATGAGAAGGCCCACCACTTTCTGGGACTAATAATAGATCGCGACCTGCCCTGGAGCTCTCACATTCCCTATACATGAAAAAGAAACTCACCATGATCACCCACAGGCTAAGATTTCTGCGGGAAAATCGTGGAGTGCATCTCTACGAGCGATTCTTCAACTTTATACTGTACTTTACCTCGGGTTCATGCGCTACAGCTTACCTGTGCTGGGCAGGACGCGAAGAGCTAACATAAACGTCCTCTAGTCGATTCATGCTCAAGCACTGAAAGCATGCCTTGGCCTTCCGAGATGTGCATCTTCAGCAGCGACGGTCGTCATCGTGCGTGATCACCCAATCACAACATACGCGTGTATTCTCGTCGATGCCTTATGAATGCACATCAGGCATTTCGCCCGAATTCCATCACACCACCTCGCCTCACTTCCTGCTTCTAGGCCACACTCTGCGTTCAGTGATATTATTGCTTCGCATCGTGCCGTGCTTCCCTCAAACTTCACGCCCGCAGCAAGACCACCATTACCGTTGTGGTGCATACATCCCCTCAAAGCCCTCCTCAGCATTCCTGGCATCCAAAAGGAAACACAGTCGTCCTAATTAGCCCTACAATTCAAGCCACACTAACGTTCCTGCATGAGAAACACAGTGGAAGCCTTCACATTTATACGGATGGTTCAATTTATTTTGCAAGCTCAGCAGGAGCAGTGGTTATTCCCGCTAAGTCTGTCACCATAAAATTCAAGACATCGCATTTTACACCATCGACGGCTGCAGAACTCTCCGCTCTCCATGCTGCTCTGGAGTTCGTAACAGAAGAGCCGTCACAGGCATAGTCAATCTTCCAGGACTCCAAGGCCGCTCTTCAGTGCATTATGTCGCCATTTCGTCATGGACCGAATGAACAATTAGTCGTCGCTGACATAACGCTTCATCACCACGCAATAGAGAAAAAAAAACCAGCATAGCGTATCAGTGGATACCGGGCCATTGCGGTATCTACGGACACGACCGTGCAGGTGAGGCCACCCGATATGTTCTGATGGTCTCCACTGTCTAGCTATATCGTTATCCAGAACAGACGGAACTACAGGGCTTCGTTCACTCGCACGTGAACTTTCACTTGCACAGTGGAACTCAACGGAATTTACCAACGCTTGTCTCCACAACTTGGATCGGAATCTACAGCTCCATCTTCCGTCAGGAATATCTAGAGTTGAGGAGACGATTCTGTGCCGCTTGTGCCTTGGCGTGGCCTTCACGACTGCATACTCATTTCGGATCGGAATCGCCAACAGCCCTACATGCGATAACTATCTGCGAGGAAGCAATCGCCCACCTTCTCTGTTAGTGTCCCCACTTCAGTGCGCCTATGGGTTATCTAAGTGTTAGATAGACTTGACAAACGCCTTTTGTCAGAGGAACGGGTCCTGGGACACTGCCCGAGATCTTCCTCGGCACAGAAGGTTTTGAAAGCATTGTGGCGCTTCTTGCGGAGAACTGGTCTTAGAGACAGGCTTTAAGCAGTGCCGTATTCTCCTTTTCTTTTTTTGCTCTTTGCTTTTTGTTTTGGTAACATCACTTTTCCAGTATCTTTTATTCCCCTTACCCTATTTACCCCCGAAAATGGTCGCCATCCCGTCTGAGAACTGGCTAACCTCCCTGTGTTTCCGTATGTTTCTCCTTCCTTCTTAAATATAGGAAATTGGCGCATGCTGCTCTATACAAACTTCGTAAACTTATCTAATTAGTCATCAACATTGGTTTGGTCATTGACCAGTGATCAATCAGTGGTGGACAAGAAATCACGAAAACTGAATCCCTACGCTTGAAAGCAAAGCAAGATGATTCATTATTGCCAATGGAGGAGCTCTGCCTCAGGGCTGATACAGAGGCTGGGATGGAAGCTGGGATGATACAGATACTTAAGGGATGGAAGCTGCTTCGTTCCTCTGCTCAAATCGGGTAATTCTCCCCTGGACCTTGCCTTCTATTGCCCCATTGCACTTGCCAGCTGTTTTGGAAAGGTGATGGAGGTGATGGCACTGACTCGACTAGAGTGGTACCTGGAGCTTAACGAGCCTGATGCTATGACGGGCTTTCAGCGTGGATGGTCCTCTATAGATAACGTGATTGACCTTGTATCGTCTGTACAACAACACAAAAAAGCATAAAAAGATTATCGGCGGCGATGTTCTTGGAAATGAAAGGCGCACACGACAATGTATCGCACGAAGCTATTCTGGATGCCTTGGGGAACATTGGATTGGGTGGCCGTGCCTACCAATAGATTTACAGTTATCTAAACCTTGAGCACGGTTCTTCCGTGACCGACACAGCAATCAAACTATGTCATCTTCCGCCATCGAGGGCAGGAACGCCGAATCTGATACTGAACTAATAGCTACGATAAGGCTAGGCAGATTAAGGGGCGTTCCCGTATCTGTCGCTACTGAAGAAAATGAGTCGCTGAAACAATTTGGCACCGCTTGCGACGGAGCACCTAAACGTTTTGGCATCGAATCTAAGTAGGAGATCGACTTGGTTCCCCTGACTTCAATCACTAGAGACTACATATTTGCGGCTTTATCGCGTGAAATAGAAAATTGACCGCTAAAGTAGCTTCTCTTGGAACAGCACATCATTGCTGTAACTTTGATTCGTGCGTTTCGGTAAAGACTCTTCAAAGCCCCGTCTTCTGGGTGCTTTCTACATCGTTTCCAAAGTTGGCATTTCTCTTCAATAGCTTTGAATATTGGATTATTTACCCAATGTAAATATGCTTTTCGCTTACGTACCAAAACGGATCTTTTACACCCTTGCTTCAGGTCGATAAAAGCATCTACAAACTCTTTAACGCGAGAGCGTTCAGGGCCCCATGAGGTAGAAAATCCCGTGTCGGTGTCGGCGGCGTTGTCCTTTAGAGAAAATTATATTTAGGCGCATGTATATGCCACGCCTTGCTATAGGCACCCTGCGCTGAATCTTTTCAGAGTAGGGAGCAGCGCCAGAAGACACAGCCTAGCGAGTGGTGGAAGCAAAACTGGAGAGACGCTGCATACACATGGCTATGTCAGGTGGTATACCCTCCAGGTAAACAGGAATTGCGTCACGAGCGCCAGTTTTTCCCCTGGTGCTTGGTAGGCCATGCTTCTGAGAAAGAAAAAAAAAATAGGCCTGCTGCTATGGCAACAGTTCTGCTGATGCGCGAGGGGGAGACGGCCATCCCGCTTATCTGCAATGTGCGATTTTCTGGGCATACGCAAGAGAAAACTAACGCACGAGTTCCGTTTGCTGCTACATTCGGCTTTATTCTAACAGATGTCATCTTAACCTTTTTTTTTAACAGCGAAGGTGTTTAAGCCAGCCGTAATTTGTGGTTCGTGGTTTGTATCA
The DNA here is from genome assembly GCF_013339745.2 of Dermacentor silvarum. Taxonomy (NCBI): domain Eukaryota; kingdom Metazoa; phylum Arthropoda; class Arachnida; order Ixodida; family Ixodidae; genus Dermacentor; species Dermacentor silvarum. Next base: position 9,251,678 of record NC_051164.1, on the reverse strand, counting down.
AGAAACTATCAAGAAATAAAAGAAAATAAACTTTCTTGCCGAGGAGGGATTCGAACCCGCGTACCCCCGGTCCCAAGGCGGGCGTCGCAACCACTAGGCTATACAGCCTTTTTTTTTTTATTACCACATTGAACCAGCACAATTACACAAAAAGATACATTCGAGGGAACAGTCTCTCGGAACTCAGAGAGACTGTTCGTGGGCACGGCGGACCAGGAACGGCCATGACACTGACAGGAGCCTTGTTCTTCATTGTGCAGGGCTTTCTTGGATTCGCCGTGGTATCAACTACTGTTCATGAACGTCTCGGCGAACATCGTTTCTGCGATGTACGCATATGCACACTCGGCGGTGATATGGTGCCTGCAATCTCGTCATCTCCAGACGCAACCCTGCTCCTAGCGACCCCTTTTGAGCGCAGCGCTGTGACGTCATCGGTGATCGCGCGTATAAAAGAAGCGCCGCAGGAATTTTCCTTCTGTGGGCACGGCGGACCAGGAACGGCCATGACACTGACAGGAGCCTTGTTCTTCATTGTGCAGGTTGGTTCCGATACAAGCTCCTTGCGTAGCGATTATCGTGGTGTTATGGTCCTGCCGTGCCCACGGCGATGCTTTGCTATGGCTTATGAGTGTCTCGTTGTGTGTAAATTGCTACTTTGCGGTGATGTTGAAGAAAATCCCGGCCCTACACAGACCGAGATGCTTAAGCAGTTATTAGAAGGGCAGACTACTCTTCGTAACGATATACAAGAACTGCAAACGCATTTCTTGAAAACTGAGAAGCTGGTTTTGGAACTTTACGGCGCGTTTAACAAAATGCAGACACCAATCACGCAAACAATAGATAACCCGGTAGCAAATACCGAGAGTTTACAGTCTATTGAGCATTTGATCAGCTTCCAGGCTAAAAAGCTAACAGACCTTGAGGATCGAAGCCGACGATCTAATTTGATCATTCATGGGATACCTGAAATTCCAAATGAAACAGAAAATGCACTCAAAGATAAAGTTGTTAAGGATGTATTTAATGAAAAATTGAATGTACAGTGTGATTCTGTCGGTCGGATTCATAGATTGGGAAAACAAGGTGACAAGCGACCAGTAATTCTGTATCTTCAGAATTTTAATGAAAAGAAAGAAATACTGCAAAATGCAAAAAAAAAAAAAAAAAAACTGAAGGGAACTAGTATTTTCATCCAGAGCGACTACTCACAATCTACCTTAAAGAAGCGCAAGCTTCTGTGGGAAAGTGCAAGAAACGATAAACTTCAAGGAAAGAAGGTGTCACTTATACACGACAAGCTCAAAGTGGACAGACATGTTTTCTTTTGGGATGAATCGCAAAACAAACGGGTGCAGATTGCAGATAGTCGCCCTCGGCAAACGCAATCGTGAAACAATGAACCTTCAAGGAATAAGCAACTACGCTTAATAAATCTTAATGCTAGAAGTATTCTAAATAAAGCAGATTCCTTAGAAATACTGTTGCTTCAACACGATCCTCACATTATTGTTATTACCGAAACGTGGCTTCGCGAGGATATTAATGACAGACATTTTTCCTCCCTCCTATAGTGTTTATCGCGTGGCTAGGTCTTCTAGGGGAGGAGGTGTGGCAGTCCTAATTAAAAATTCGATAGAGGCTGTCATTCTGGAAATAATACCTACCTTGGAATGTTTATGCATTAAGGTATCGCTTTGGGGTTATACCCTCGTTATATTCGCAATGTACAGACCTCCTGACTCCCCTCCTGAATTTTTGCATGAATTACGGTCTTGTATGAATAAATATTTAAACAGTAAGATTATTCTTCTAGGCGATTATAATTTGCCCGGTGTAGACTGGATACGTTTTCAGCCTGGGTCACATCACAGTCAGGATGTTAATGTACTCTTTGATATCATGTTAACACATGATCTCAGACAAGTTGTTCTTGAGCCGACACGTGTACAGGGTTCTTCATCTTCAGTATTGGACCTTGTTTTCTTAGCTAGGAAATTCGCTGAATTCACGGTGGTGATCGAGCAAGGGCTATCTGACCACTACCTTGTTTGTGTTTGTTTACAGCTTGTTACCTGTGCTAAAACTAAAAAAATCATCTGTCCATTTTGTCAAAGATTATTCTCGCGCGAACGACGCATGCGTGATTGATTACTTGGAAAATTGTCTAACTGATTTTGACGAAAAAAATGTTAACTTACTTTGGACCCGCTTTAAGGACATGTGTCATTTTTGCCTTGATAAATTCATACCAAATAAGAAAAAACAAGTTCACAAGCAAACGCCATGGATCAATCGCAACATCATTCATATGAAACGTAAAATTAAGAGATTAAAAAAGGCCCATGCGCAGCCAAACTTAGTATCTGAAGTGCAAGACACGCTTGCACTTGCCGTGCGTAGCGCAAAGGATTATTATTTTAACTCATCTCTGCCTAATTTTATTACAAACGATCCAAGTAAATTTTGGAATTACATTGCCGAGAAGAAGAAACCAATATCCCAAATGACAATAAATGGACAGATGATTACGGAGAATGTAGAACTTGCTCATCACTTTAATATGTTTTTCCACAGTGTCTTCTCGAATCCCAGTGATTCTTCACGTAACTTCCCAGTGTACCAACCGTTTGATGTGAATTTTATATCGTATGCTGGTGTACTCTCTATGGTGTTGAACCTAAAACCGAAATGTTCAAGTGGGCCTGACAATATCCCTAACTTGTTTCTCCGTAGATATGCTGTAACCTTATCAAAGTTTCTTGTTATAATATTCCATGCTTCATTATTGTCGTCCGAATTACCGAGTGATTGGAGGACAGCCCGTATAGCACCAATTTATAAAAAGGGAGACCATCTACTTGTAGAAGATTACCGTCCTATTTCTTTAATGTCATCATGCTGCAAACTCATCGAACATATCATAGCAAGAAGCATAACCAAATATTTAGAAAAGCATTCAATTTTAACTAACTTTCAGCACGGGTTCAGAAGAGGGTATTCGACTGTCACACAGCTGGTCACTGTAGTTCATTCCTTTGCATCAACCCTTGATAAAAACGGACAAATTGACATAATTTTCCTTGACTTCCGTAAGGCATTCGATACGGTCCCTCATGATAAATTAATTCTAAAACTTGAAAATGCAGGAATCCCTCAGATGTTTATCTCTTGGGTTTCTGCTTATTTGTCTAACCGGAAACAATTTGTTGAGATAAATGGCGAAAAATCGGGCTGCCTTCCGGTCACATCGGGTGTTCCCCAGGGCAGTGTACTCGGTCCTCTTCTTTTTATTCTATATATTAATGATATTGTAAACACGATTGAAGGTGGTGTACAAATTCGATTATTTGCCGATGATTGTGTGCTCTTTAAAGATATTGTTTCTCTCCATGATCAAACTAGTTTATGTTGTAGTTTAAATAATATTCTTGCATGGTGCAGGTGCTGGGGAATGACACTAAACACAGATAAAAGCGTACTACTGCGAATGACACATAAGAAATCACCCTTGCTTTATACATATAAGTTAGGTCCATCACCTCTTCATGAAGTCACTAGCTATAAGTACCTAGGAGTGGAGTGACCCTTAACAATACACTATCGTGGAATGATCACATAACACTTGCGCTTCAGCCTTCCGAAAACTATGCCTGTTGAGACACAAACTTAAGAAAGCCCCATCTAACGTTAAAATGCTATGCTACATCTCCCTAATTAGACCTAAGCTGGAATATGCTTGCATAGTTTGGGATCCGTACACAAAAACTAATATCAATAGTCTTGAAAGAATTCAGAGAAAAGCGGTCAGATTTATATTTAACAAGTTTTCCAGATGTGATTCCCCCACCCGAACTTATGGAAATTAACAACATTGAACCACTCGAGCTTAGAAGAAAGAAACAGAGACTTGAATTCATTAAACTACTTCACACCAACAATTTACCCCTTGACCCATCTGAACATTTATCGCAGTTATCAACCAGAACTACACGCCACCGCAGACATGATGCATTAACCCCTTACTTTGCAAGAACAAACACATATAAGTTTTCTTTTTTATTGTGATAGTAATTATATGGACACTTCAACCGGATTTCTGCCGTCGGCGTCGCCGTCGTCGTCGCCGTCGCCGCCGCCGTGAGGTTCCCTATAGATAAAATCTTCGCCGCGCGCCGTATGCCCGAGCAGAAGCGTGCGGGGACGCGCGCTATCACGGAGAGCGAACGCACTCTATCTCCCACGCGCAAGCAAGGAAGCAGGAAGCCAGCGCCGGAGGGAGCAAGGGGGGGGGGGGGGGGCGCACTTCTCTGCCAACAACCGCGCTCGTCGCTCGCTCGCACCGTCTCTTATCTCCACACGGCTCTGACATTTATGCGCCGTTATTCGCCGCTCAGTTTCCGTTGAAGCGATAGACCGCACGTACCTCCGCCCGCTGCGGCGTATGCTTGCTGCCAGCGTTTTGACAGTCGTTGTCTGCTGTCATTCAGTGTGATCTCTTCGTGTTTGTGCGCGCTCACACCACGCTTGTTCATTCAGTTCGTAATAGTCGGGCCACATTTTCCAACGCACGCTACACATGCAATGCTGCCCGGATCGGCAGTGCAGCGCTACAGGTGTGTCCCTTCGCACGCGCTGCCCACGGGAAGCGCTTCTCATCAACACCACCGTTTCACACGCGCCTTCTCGTGGTCATCGAGTCTCTCTTCATGTCGGTCTACTTACGCCGCAGCACATCTGCTTACTTAATAAGCTCATGTTTACTACAATTCATATTGCTACCAAAGCCGCTCACCTTACTTCGTATGACGTTGCTGTGTTGCTATCGCATTCATTGCTTCGCCCTTAGGGCGAAACTGTGACATTTTTTTCCTCGAACTGTAACCGAATGGAATCGTATAATTGAACCCACTTCCTAATCATGTAATTTTATGGTTCTGTTTGTTTTGTCTATCTGATTTTCATTGTATGTACCATATGTCGCCCTCCCTGCTTGGACCACGTGTCCGCAGTATTTAATAAATAAATAAATAAATAAATAAATAAATAAATAAATAAATAAATAAATAAATAAATAAATAAATAAATAAATAAATAAATAAACTCGCTTTGCGCTATCCCGTTCATATTCGGGCATTGCATTGTGAATAACTTACATACAACTAGGCTATACAGCAACGCTTGCAGAAAATGGATTTATGGGAACTCTATGATTGCGTTCGAGCATTTCGAATAGGTGGTCTTCGTTTCCTTGTGGTGCTTGGTTCGCGTCCATTTCCGGCTGTATTTCGCTGTCTTCATGCCACGGGTGTGCCAGGGTGTCGGGAACGTTGCGGAGTGGGCAGAGGTAGCCGAGGAGCGTCGGGTAGAGGCGGTGCATTATAGTTCCGTGAGTGTACGTATTGCTTTGTAGGCGGCTGAGGACCACGCTTTCTTCTTTGCCGAGGTTTTCCGAGGTTTTCCGAGGCGGTGGAGGGTACACGGGGTGCTCGAGCCTGTAGTGTTGCAATATCGCCGAATAGTTGTTGGGTACGGCTTCCGCCTCTTCTGCCGCAGGTCGGAGAGCATGTGGGGCGAGGGGAGCCCGGCTGACGTGCTCGCCGGCAGCGGTGTGGGCCGCTTCGTTCCCCTCGTGTCTGGGTACCCACGCTACGCAGATGTACGGGAGCGGAGTGCTACATCGTTTTAGTAGGTTGGGGCGGCTTGTACAACCTTCATTCTGTACCTCATATTCAGCTTTATTACGACGACTACTACCCTCTCATCAATGTTGCCCGCTATGTCCTTATGGACTAGAAATCCTACTCCGAATTCTCTCCTATCTGGAAGACCTCTGTAGCAGAGGACGTGGCCGTTAGTCAGCACTGTATAAGTCTCACCAGTTCTTCTAACCTCACTAAGGCCAATAATATCCCAGGCAATACCTGATAATTCTTCAAATAGCCCTGCTAAGCTAGCCTTACTCGATAGGGTGCGTGTGTTGAACGTTGCCAGGTTCAGTCTCCAGTGGTGGCCTGTCCGGACCCAGAGATTCTTAGCACCTTCTGCCGCATCGCAGGTCTGACCGCCGCCTTGGTCAGGTGCTCCGCAGCCGCTGGGGACTGAGGGCCATGGGTTTATTGTAGGAGTCATGAGGGAGGTAGTGGCCGAATACTGCACCAGGGAGGCCAATTCCTGTTCTGGTGAGGAAGTGACATTGTTGAAGCTTAGTGGGCCTTCCTAATTTGGTTGCACCTTGACTAGTATAGCCCCATTAGCTCTCGGCGATTTTTTTTGCCGGTGTAAGGCGCCACTCCACGCCTGAAAATGTAATGAACTGGAGGATGATTCGGTCTTAAGACCTTCAGCTTACTATTAACAACCTTCAGCTTACAATTAATCGAACAGAACACTACAGGTCTATGCATACAACACCAAAATCCTCCAACTTAACGGCAGAATGACCCCAAATAATTGATAATTGAAATGTAATATGTTCGTACTCTGCATCCATTATTAACGCACGTAACAGTGCCACTGAGAGCCTCGTTGACTATCAGACTCGCTCTCGCTTCGTGGTCAAAACTTTTGCGTGCGACTCAAGCAGTAAAGAAACAAAAACACAAAAAACTTCCGCAAATTACGTGTTCAAGACTACCAGAACATTCGCGCTTATTTGTAAGTATTTCCACGCACTAAATGAAACTCAAATGCTGCCGTCTTCTAAGTACACATGCGAGACAAGCATAGCCTTAGACATACCCTTACATAATACGTCGAAGAGAAAATAAATATGTAGAGTATATACAGTTTCTAAAAGCGATCCGTGCAGCCCGTTTCTAAGGTGCGGTACTCTCTAAGTGCGTACGGGAACAACCATCCGGCGATTTCTACAATCAGCTGAAGTAGACTTCAGAATAACCAGTATCTAACCTGATACAGCGTTATTTCCAGAACTCGCGAAATCCGAAAGGAAAGTCTTAGTTTAACGGAAACTCACACGAACTATCTACACGTCTCTGCGAAGAAAAACCACTGACGCTATCCTTTCTCGAGCGTTCAGCTGTCACGTTTTCCTGAAAGCCAACATCAAATTAACTCGAACATTTATCTGCCTCTACCACGATCAGAAGAGACCAAGACTGCCCTCTGCCTAACAGAACGTTCCTAAAACTCAAAGTTGTTCTAAAGTATCCTCAGAGAAATGAATAATAATGAATGCAACTTACCAAACGTGCCTCGAACGATTACCCTGAAAGCATTGCCCTGATACTGTTGCAATTTATCTTGGAGAATATTTTATACAATACTGAAAGGAAGCTAATGGGCCTTTAATTCTTCAATTCTTTAGCGCCTCGTTACTTAAGGATTAGTATATAGTTGGCATTCTTGCAGCTCTCAGGTACAGGATATAGCAGGATACAAGTCTTTAAATGAAACACATGGTATGCTACACTGCGCAGTTTTATGCAGAGGTTCCTAGGGTGAGAAACTCGATACGCAACTGCCAGCAAAAACAACACAGGCACAAGATGTGTTCGACTTCCTTGAGTCGTGTTTCTGTGCGCTGCTTCAGACGCCAAGACGATTGGCCGCCAACTTACCCAACTGTAGACATTGCTTAAAAAAATTAAATTATGGGGTTTTACGTGCCAAAACCAGTTCTGATTATGAGGCACGCCGTAGTGGGGGACTCCGGAAATTTGGACCACCTGGGGTTCTTTAACGTGCACCTAAATCTAAGTACACGGGTGTTTTCGCATTTCGCCCCCATCGAAATGCGGCCGCCGTGGCCGGGAGACATTGCTTAGAGTCCCTGCTTCAACTCAAATGAATACCGTTAAAATGGGACTTGCTAAAACTGACTTGCACTCACGCTAATTCATTTAAACAAGATCGAATTCTTTCCACTCGCACTGGTTCACTCCGACTCCGACTTATGGGTGTGACTGAATCGTTTAGGGAAAGCTCTCTGAGCATTATTTGCCTTGAGCCTCCCGATATATTTATATAGTGGACTTGCCCAGATAAAACTTAGAACGGCAGTATCGGGACCCTACCTCGTCATCCCGAGGATGCTGCGCGGGGTTGTGCACCCGACAATGCAAGCATACGTGACGCATAGCGATTACACATAATTTTGATTACAGGCGTAATTTGTAGCAGGACCATGAACACGATGACTCGAGAAGCATGTGCCAGATGATAGTACTGCCGCTGTCAGACGTAACTACAAATAATGACTGCGCATGCGCTTCACGACATTGGCCGTACGAACCTGGAGTGTTGCGAAAGCGTAAGCGCAGAATTACAAAGCAGGATTTGTCACTGGTGACGCATGCACCGGAAACCGGGGTCAAAGTCTTCGCCGGTGCCCCAAGCAAGGAGGCAATTTCACTCACTGTCTCCGCGGCGTGTCGCTAGACGCAAACACTCTCGTGCGACGGCTAAACAGCTGGCATGCACCTCCATTTTGCTGTTACAGCGAGCGGGCATTAGAGCTCTCCGAGATGAGTGGCGGACAAATATTACGACGGCGGGGAGCGGGCAAGTCGACCCCCTCGTTTGCCTCCGATGACAGATGACCGCGAAGCGAGGCAACCCGCACTCCGTCCGCGTCACGCCGTATAGGACGGCAGCCTGAACGCACATTTCGCCGCCGCTTCGAGGTCCTGAAGGTACAGATTTACCCGTGACGACGCTGACATGATGGAGGGGGCTCTGCACAGCCAGGGCATGGACGCGCTCACTTCATTAGTGGCGCGTTACAGGCACCCAATTAGTCAGCAAAAGCCACCCACGACAGCGAACTCAGCTCCTATGCCTATTTCCGGCCCAGGCAAAGCTCGCGCGCCCACAGCCGGGAGGGTCTGGTACGCGGAACCAATGCGCACGAGCGCACGGATCGTCTGCACGCTGAAGCTTCGTGGAGGAGCTGCTGTAGACTGGCGCGGTCGGCTTTGTTGCTCTTGGCACGGGTAGATTTTTTGTTTTGTTTGCTTTGGGTTCCCTTCATCGCAGCGCGAAACTCGCTGTCGCCTCGTAATAGATTGGAGCGGAGTAGAAACGGAAAAGCCTCGTTCCTCTGGTCTAGGTTCCTTCGGAGTATTTTAATTTTTTATTTTTTAGTGCCTCGGCCCTGGGTTCTCTGGCAGACGGATGTCACACAAAGCGTGCACACGAACACGTGTTTCTCGTAACAACTATGATAAGCGACGACGTCCGTAGAAAATGGTGTCGCCTTGTCGCTTACTGCTTCACGCCTGCACGCATCATGATTAGTTGGGCGCTTCTGGACCGATAAGGACTGTTGTTAATGGCGAAAAAGGGACCTCTCACTAAGCGCTCCTTTTTTTTACGCAATATAAAATGTTATGAGCGTGACTCCCCTTACCAACTCTCCCAGTCGTTTCAATGACCACTTGAGTCTCCAGTGGCGCTGTGACCGTCTCAGAAATCCCATGTCACTTGGCAAGAAGTTTACAAAGAAACATAGGCGACTACTGACATATATGTGGGAATCGATAATGAGCACATGTGTTCGATGTTTACGGAAATAAAGCATGCTATGGTAACGCAACGCTAATGATGCAAATGCAATAATCTTTTTTTTTTTTCGCAAATGCACCGTTTGTAACGTAATAAAGGCAACGCGTTGGCTAGTTGTTTGAACATGTTGAACATCAGCGCTACGTGCGGTTGTTTTGTGACTCTTCTACGTCCTCGTCTTTCGCGCTGTTCCTTAATTCAAGTTAGTAACGTAAATGTCATGGGATATTTAGGCAATTGATTATGCAAGAATGGGCACATACGCAGTCACAGACGTTGTCTATTCGGGAAGACAGCAGTAGCCAGCACGCGCAAAGTGACGCGAACAGGCTGGGAAAGCTTCGATTTAATGAAGGATGAAGTAAAAAAAAAAAAAATCACCAGGCCCTTCCCCTGTCGAGAAAAGGGGGGTAAGCGAAGATTGTCGTGTGTGTATCGGATATTCGTCAGGGTAACGTTCGGAAGCCGTCGCCTCGGGATTCTCGGATCGTTGCTGACGGCGGGCCTCGGCTTCGGAAGCCCTGACGCTAGAATCGGCACGTCGACGACGAGCCCCTTCCCGAGCGAGTTCACGCCTGCGTTCATCAAACGCAGCTTGCTCCTTCGCAGAACGCACCACGCGTGGCCTTCCCATCTGTTCGCCTAAAATGATCTGAGGCGAGGGAAGGCCGGAGGAGCGCGCGCCAAGCTGCTTTCCTTCCATGTGTCGCTTCCATGTCCCTCCTCGCGACACGCCAAACGAACTTGATTGGTCGCGCGCGTGTCGCGTGATCCGTGATCACACATGTAGCACAGGGGCGTAGCCAGGGGGGGGGGGGGGGGGGGAGACTGATGGGGATTCAGCCCACCCCGAACGTTTTTTTTTTTTTTTTTGCTGTCATCCAACGCCGACCAAAACAACCACCAGCGCCGGGAATCATTCTGGATTTTGTCTACCATGTCTTTATCACGCTCGAAAAGACATTTCGGCACGAACATTGCGAACTCGGGCTGGATTTCGTGGCAACGCCCAAGCACCTGGAGCCAAATAATGCAGGGAGCCCCATCCGAGCACCAAGGGCTTTTCGATAGCGAGTGGGCGCGTCGCGGCATCTCGCAGTGGCCGCGGAATCTACGGAGCGCATGGATTTCAAATCCGAAACTTTATGGGTATAAAGTTCTCATAAACTTTTGTCGCGAAAGGTGCACTGACATTTCCAAAGGCGTGCTTTAGATTTTAAATTTTGAAACTTTATTGGTTTAATGTTCTTCTAAACTTGAGCCAACAAGTGCGCCCTGGAGCCCTCGTGTCAAAGCCATTCAAGAAATGAACGCACGCCTCTCGCAGTCTTCCACGCACACGAAAATACTAAATATCACCGTGACTGTCAGCTAGCAGCTCATAATTTTCTCCAAACATTTTCCGGAAGCTAGCCCAATGTGATCGATCAGCTGGACCAGGGCAGGCAACGTAAAATATGAGAAAACAGAAGAAAGTAAACAGCCCATTATTGAGGAAATTCTTTTTTGTGGGCGACAAGGTCTGGCTCTCCGTGGCCACAGGGACAGTGGCCCTATCAATTTAAGCATAGCCTCTACTGAAAATGCAGGTATTTTCACAGCGCTTCTTCGCATGCGAGCTGATTGTGGAGATACATATCTGAAGAACCATTTGAAAAGTTGCCCCAGTTATGCCTCGTATTTAAGCCCAGATGCGCAAAACCAAATTATAGAAATTTGTGGTGAAATTATCAAAGAAAGACTAGATGCGAAATTAAACGCTACAGGCTTCTTCTCTGTACTTGGTGACGAAACGATGGATATTGCTGGAATCGAACAGCTAACTGTTTGTGGAAGGTGCCTAAACAAGGATGCCAACGACATCGAAGAAGCGCTTTTAGGTTTTAGCACCGGAATAGATGCCGTATTTCCTTGCGACTGCAGGTTCTATGTAAATGTATACAAAGTGCTGCAGATTCTAGTCACCATTCCAGTGACCACAGCCAGCGCAGCGAGAATATTTTCAAGCATGAGATTACTAAAAAACTACTTGCTCTCTACAATGCATGAGGAACGCATGGTTAGGCTGGCACTTCTATACGCCCACAGAGACGTCGGCATCAACGTGGCCGAAGTCATTGACCGATTCGCTAAACTTCCCCGCCGAGTGAAGTAATTGTCCTTTAGATAGCGAAGCAGCAAAAATCCATGCAAGTAAAAAGGTCTGTTCCGTCAGGTCCATAAACTCGTAATTATGAAAACGTATGACTGTTCATCAGCTTTTAAAACCGCAGACATCTTTGCCGTTTATCATAATGGTTAGCATGATGATCAAAATTATCATGCCAATACGAAAATTACGAGGACATCAATAACAAAGTTTGACCGACCTGGCTCATTGAAAGCCCGGCCCACGCGGCGTTTCCTAACAAACACACTCGGATAACTTGCCGCATCATCTGTGACTTTCGTTTGTCCTTTCCTTTCCTTTTTAGCTACCTGCTTTTACTTAATTTTTTGCACCGACGCAATACCCTTCTTTAATTTTGGATGCAGAATGTTTGTTTGCCGCTGTGTAGGCAGTTAAATTACACATCTTCGTATTGATATCCGCATTCTTCTATTATTCTATACATATACTGCTGTTGCGACCGCAGCATGGCCCAAGTACATAGCAGGATTTCTGCGATCATAGTTTTGTTCTTCACTGGATCGTCTGTCTTTCTACGCGTCAAGTGACTGCATCTGTGACTGCGCAACATGTTTATTTGTCTCTTTTGACGCATTATATACAGTGGCGTTTGCTTAGATGCGTAGATTTATTGGGGACTTATACGTATATTTAAATATCTCGTTGCGAGGTTTTGTGTATACAAGCAGTGAACTTTGTTTCCAGCGACACGTTTTCGCCCTTTATCAAGTTGTATCTTCGCATTTTTATATTTCATTCAATCTTCGCATTTCTATTGTATATTCTGCAGAACTCCTGCAATATGGCCCTACATTCCCTTGGGTGTTATTGAAATGGTAACCGATGAGATGTATTTTTTCCATGAATTTCTCTCTGCTTTTCTACGAATATACCTCGCCTTCGCTTTCGCTTTTATGAAGGATAAAAGATTAACTTGCGTTGCCCCAAGCTTTGTTCTGAAGTTTTTTAGCTTGTGTGGAATCATTCGTCCACCAGAGTTTTAGTTTTTTTTTCCTTAAGAATCCAGAAGATTGGGGAATAGCCTCTTCCGCCGCAGCAACTATGCAAGTAGTAATCCTCTCATTCGCTATGTCTATGCTTAGGCCATCTAAGATCACTTTATCTAGACTGGCTTTTTCAGTGAAGAGAGACCAGTTTGCTAAGTGAAGTTTCCAACAGGGTGGTCTAGAAGATAGTATGGGTAGCATGGATGTTAATTTTATGACTACAGGCATATGGTCACTACCGTAGGGATTAGCTATTACAGTCCAATGGATATCAGTGAACAGAGATGGGGAACACAGTGCCAAATCATAGCTCCTGTGCTTGGGGAGCAGAACGTGGCCGCACCACTATTTAAAAGGCATAGTTCGTTACTAAGGATAAAATATTCGATTGTCTGACCCCTATGGTCAGTTTGTTTGCTCCCGCATAGTGTATTATGCCCATTAAAATCTCCCGCTACCAGCAATGATTCTGGTAGGTGGTCTAAAATCAGGTCTAAATCTCTTACAGTGAACTGTGTGTGCGGAGGAATGTAGAGGGAACAGGTGGTAATGGTTTTATGTGCTAAAATGGTGACAGCAGCGGCTTCTATGTGGCTATTGCCGGTCAGTGCTCTGGCTGGAATACCGTGTTTCACAACAACAGCTACACCGCCCGACAGCCGGTTAGCCTGAGTACGGTCGCGCCGTACAACAGTGAAGCCTTTTAAAATATCAATGTTTTTATCACATTAATGTGTTTCCTGTAGGCACAAAGCCACAGGGGAGAAGTTACTCAGTATATCTCTTATGTCACCTGAGTTGCGTAAAATTCCTTCGCAATTTCGGTGGATAATAAAAGCCATTTTAAATCTGAAAGGTAAAAAATAGCATTATGATTGAACAAGATATAAGATGTTAGGTGACATAGATGTAGAGAAGGCTAAAACAAAGGAGCGATAGCCTTTAGGTTATCGCTTTCTTAATTAGCGTGGTTATTGGGACTCTTTGCACGCTCAAGAGAGCACTTGTCCTTCGGCGTCGACGACACCGGAGTTCTTGCGTCGACCTCCATCGCTCTCTCTGAGGCCGCTGGAGGACCGAGAGTTGGGCGCCGGGACACGTGTTTCAGGCTTTGAGGTTCGATTGAGTTTAGGGCCCTGCGGGACTGGTGTCCGCAGGCCCTTCGAAGAGGATGGAGCAGCACTGGCTGCTTCCACCACGGGGTCGGCAGGGGTCACAGCGGGACCACTGTGCGTGGGCTCGCAGGACTCCCGAGGCCTCTGTGACACTGCCACCATCTGCGTCACAACAGCATAACTTCTTCTCGAAAGGTATGGCAATCGCTTTCTTGCTTCAAAGACCTAAATTTTTCCTTTAAGCTAGTGCAATTACTTCCTTTTCTTTTTTCCGGCACAGGAAAAACCGCGAGTAAGCGGGATGGTCCCCTTTGCAGTTCACACAGTGTAGAGAAGAAGGGCAATTGTCAGATTGGTGATCACTGGAGCTGCATTTAGCACAGGCTATTTGTCCTCGGCATGCATGTGAAGCATGTCCAAACATTTGACACTTGAAAAATCGTCTGGAGTTCGGGATACATCGGCTGAAATTTATTCTAGCGTACCCTGCATTCAGAGAGGTAGGAATTTCGCTTGTTCTACGAGTAAAGGTGAGTATAACATGTTTTGTGGGAATTTTTTGGTCATTAAGGCCGATGACAGTTCTTTGTACTTTGGTCACGTTTTGTTCTTGGAAACCCTCCAGCAGTTCCTCATCACTAAAGCCAAGAAAGTCCTCCTCGGATATCACACCCCTGCTTGAATTTAGTGTTCTGTAGGCTGAAATTGTTATTGTCGCATCGCCAATACTGGTAAGTTCCGAGAGCTTTTGCACTTGATCTTTGTCATTTAGTTCTAGGAGGAGGTCCCCGCTACACATTTTGAGGCTTTGTATGTCGGTCCAATTTTGTATTTCAGGAACTTGGCCACCAGGAATGGAGAAAGCTTTCTTATGGGTATGTTGTTTTCACTATGCACTACATGGTACCTTGGGGATGCTGGGGCATTGCTCCGAAACGAGATCTGGAACGTTGCTTCGGTGCGGCCTCTTTTCAGAGGCCGATCATAGACAACAGAGGTTTGCGCTGCCATAAGAAGATGTGTATGTTCGGCAACAGCACCCACCGCCCACCACGGAGCCCAACGAGGGGACGCGGCAGAGTTTGTACACAAGTCGTACACAGTCATACGCCTATAGTATAACCAAATATGATGTACCCAAGGTAGGATAACCCTTTTCGCCAGGGAGAATCGTCATCATCATCATCATCACTATAATTTATTTGCCCTTAAGGGCCCCTGATGGGGCATTACATAAGGGGGGGGGGGGTAACGAATGGTAACCTCGGGTCACATAAATAAAACACATTAATACAGCTCAGTAAAACTTTCTGCTGGGCGAGTTGGTGCATACTTGCAAAGGAAATGGTTATGCGCAAACAAAACACGGACACAGTAGTAGACACAGACGAGCGCAAACATACATTAATATAATTAATTGATAATACAGGTTGCAAAGCAGATAAACACAGTAAACATATGAAAATGAAAAAGCCGATGAGAAGGGCTTACTACTGGGGCTGTGGACAACACTGGTGTAATAATAACTGTTTAAATTTTACAGAATTAGTTTCATTGGCGATACCATCAGGAAGTACATTCCAATCCGATATGGCAGTCGGCAGAAATGATTGATTGAAAGCGTTAGTTGAACCATGAATGCATTGAACACTGTGACAATTAAACAGACGTCGTGATGATCTCATGGGCGGCAGAATTAGGCTCTCACGTAAATGAGGAAAATTATAATATAGCTTATGAAAAAGGCAAAGACTTGCCATCTTACGACGGGGTGCCAGGGGGGTTAGACTAGAAGCTTTGATGTTAGTAACGCTCAACCGAGAATCATATTTGGATGTTATAAAACGAGCAGCTCGATTTTGTATGCCTCTAATGCCTAGATTAGGTACTCTTGATGGGGGTTCCAGATAGGGAATGCGTATTCAAGTTTGGTACGGATGAAAATTTCGTATGCGATTAGTCTAACCGTGGGCGAAGCAAAGGTGAGGGATCGTCTGATGAAACCTAGTGATTTAGAAGCGCGTGCAGAAAGCGATGTGATGTGCTTTGACCAGCTTAGATTACTTGTTATTTCTATGCCTAGGTACCTATAAGATTCCACTTGTGAAAGCGCGGTAGTGTTTAGCGTGTATGAGAAGTGTAGGTTAGATATTTTACGAGACACATGCGTGAACTTACATTTTGATACATTTAACTGCATGAGCCAAGTCGAACACCAATTTTGGATTAAGGTTAAATCATCCTGCAGCAATTACTGATCGTTAATTGTAGAGATACGTCGGTATAGAACGCAATCATCCGCAAACAGACGAATGGATAATGAAATTTCAACAGGAAAGTCATTGATAAAGATTAGGAACAGAAGCGGGCCAAGAACAGAGCCCTGAGGGACTCCGGAGATAACGTTAGTAGAGGCAGAAGGATGACTTTCAATGACGGTGTACTGCGAAGGATCAGTTAAAAAGCAGTGAATCCATGAAAATATCAGCGGGTCCAGTGAAAGGCAAGAAAGTTTAGTCATGAGGCGCTGCTGGGGAACACGGTCAAAAACCTTAGAAAAATCAAGGTAAATGACGTCAGTTTGAAAGGATGAGTCTAGATTTAAGTGCAGGTCAGTCGTGATTTCTAAAAGTTGAGATTCGCACGAAAAGCCAGACCGAAATCCGTGTTGGTTTTTGAAGAAAAAGGAATTATTATCCAGGTGCTTTGCCACGTAGAGTAAATTATATGTTCAATAAGTTTGCATGCAATGAATGTTAACGAGATAGGACGATAGTTTGACGGGTCGGAGCGGCTTCCGGCCTTGTAAACCGGCGCAACTCTGCTTACCTTCCACTCGGACGGGATTTGGCCACTGGAAATAGACTGCGTGAAAATGATCGGTAGTACGCGACTGGATATTACTTTCGTGCCTTTGAGGATTTTAGCTGATATGTTGTCGGGCCCAGGGGCACTGGATATCTTTAAATTGTCAATTATTTTACAGATTCCCTCTGCCGAGATACTAACTGGTTGCATTTGAGGGAAATTTCAGCTGAGGGGTATAGGAATATTAGCAGCTGGTTCCTGGGTGAAAATGGACGTGAAATACGCATTCAAAACGTCAGCTTCTTCGGAACGGCAGTACCATCCTGATATGATAAAGAGATGTTATGCGAGCCACTACGGTTGGGAGTTAACAAAGTCCAAAACTTTTTTGGGTTATTTCGGAGGATTTCAAGTAAGTCCTTGTTGTAGAAGTGCCGTTTCGTGCTCCTCAGCAACTTCGTATAATTATGCAGACACTCTAAGTACTTTTCCAATTTTTGTGCTGAATTGAAGCTCCTGGCTTCCCTGAAGAACCGATTTTTCTTGTTACATAATTTTCTTAATGAGTTTGTAAACCACGCTTTCCCGGCATCACAGCGAATGCAAACGATGGGCGCATAGAATTCTATTAAAGAGATAATTTTTTCTTTATACGAAAACCAGTTTTCACTAATAGACCTATTAGGAGCAGATTGTTCAAAGTATAACTGCGAGTCGGCCTAGTTGGAACAGATTCATTTTCTTAAATTTTTGCGCGCAAACAAACAGGGACGAAGAAAAGGAGACACAAGGACGAGCGCTTTCTAACAACTGATGTTTATTATTGAAGAACCACCTGCTTAAATACCCACAGATCTGCGCGATCCTGTCAATAGAACATGTCAAGAGCGCATAAAATAACGCTTGTCATAAAATGCCGCCACGCGGTCAGCATAAAAAAAAAAAAAACAGCAGTGTTCATAAAACAACCACAAAAGGCAAAAACGCGTTAAAGATATGATGACAGCAGCGAATTCTTTTAGCATTTTTCTTTTAGTTTCTTCTTCATTTCTTGAACAAGTCAATCGGTTGAGAAATGCTGGGTACCCACTCGTTGTGATGCTGGCATCATGCTCTAGATTAATGAAAAAACTAAAACAGGATAAAGAATCATGCACAAGTAATCAAAGACAGAAAGATTTAGCTTCTAAGGTGTCAGTGATTCCGTATGTTCATGGCCTTTCACACAGACTTAAGAAGGTGGCTGGGAGTTACGAAGTAAAAGTGGTGTTTTCAGCAAAAAACAAAATAGGTAGCGTGTGTTCTAAGGTCAAAAGTAAGTTTGAAAGTAAGGATGATGCTAAGAAAGGATGTAGTATAAAACATCCACGTAAGAACCAATTTGTCGATTGCGCGATGAACGTTGTTTATCAGATTCCTTTGACGTGTGGTCATGTGTACGTAGGGCAGACTTCGAGATGCGTTAACACGAGACTAAGGGAACACTTGTCTAGTCTCAAAGGTCGCCCTAGTACGCATTTGGCGATGCATTGTGAAGAACATGCGTGCTCACCTTGTCTTGAAAGCACCGCCATTTTGTTTAGGCATAGAAATCAAACCGCGAGAGAAACTGTGGAAGCTCACTGGATTGATAAACTAAAAGAAAAATGCATCAGTCATCCTTCTGTTTCATTGTTAGATAAAGAGAATTCGCTGCTGTCATCATATCTTTAACGCGTTTTTGCCTTTTGTGGTTGTTTTATGAACACTGCTGTTTTTTTTTATGCTGACCGCGTGGCGGCATTTTATGACAAGCGTTATTTTATGCGCTCTTGACATGTTCTATTGACAGGATCGCGCAGATCTGTGGGTATTTAAGCCGGTGGTTCTTCAATAATAAACATCAGTTGTTAGAAAGCGCTCGTCCTTGTGTCTCCTTTTCTTCGTCCCTGTTTGTTTGCGCGCAAAAATTTAAGAAAATGAATTTGTTCAAAGTGTTGGAGAAATTTGACGATTTCCTCGTTGATTTTGGAAAAATCTGCGTTCCTGTAGTCGCGAATGTACTTTACTGAACGTTGGCGCGAAGGAATTGAAATTGCGAGGTTGAACAACACTACCATATGATCGCTAAGACCATCGTTGGATGACAATGACTGAATTAGCTCAGGATTTGACACAAAGACAAGATCAAGGGTGTTACTACCAGGAGTTGGTATTCCGATAGTTTGAGCGAGGTTGAAAGAAAGAATAAGATCCAAAAAATCTGTGGAATGACGTGAAGATGCAGTGAGGTTGTCCCAATCAATGTCTGGAAAGTTAAAATCACCGCAAATCATGAGGTTAGCGTAGGGAAACTGGCTTTTGGTATCAAGTAGAATGGTACTTAGGTCGTCAATAAAGGAGCGATCAGAATCGGGTGGCCGGTAGTAGGCAATGATGATAGTGGCGCGATGAGCCAATAAAATGTTCACACAAAGGATTTCGCTTTTACTATTGATTTCAGCAGGAGAAGAAACCAGGGTGCCCTTAACAAGAACCATCACGCCGCCTCGCCGGCGACCACATCTGTCACGCCGGAGAAAAGCGAAAGACTGCTGTTCGTGCAAAAGTTCGTCATTCTCTAAACCAGGTGTGAGCCAAGTTTCGGTAAAGATGGCGATATCGGTACTGTTGTCATCCAATATAACTGCGACAGCGTCTTTCTTTGGGAAGTAGCTTCGGATATTGGATAGTAAGACTGATACAGATTTATTTCTTGGGGCAGGGTTTGCGCGTTTGGGAGTTCCCAAAGGGTGGTACACCAAAGACTTAGGTGCATGCAGTGAGCGCTGTGAATTTAGCTCGACAATAGAGTCAGTTCCAGCATCGTACACAAACTGTTAGTTGTTCATAATAAGCTTATCAAAACGGATTTTGAGAAAAGCAGTACTTTGCTGACCATACAAAAAAAAAAGTTTCTTCCTTGCCAAGCGCACACGCGCAGAATAATATTCACGGACTGAAAACGACGAGTTTATTAGCTTTGAACTGGCAGACAGAATTTGCCCTTTGTCTTTAAATCTCTTGAAACTGACAATTATCAGGCGGTTTTTTCCTGGCTAGTAGCGGCCAAGTCTGTGGGCACGTTCAATATCATGACTATTAATGGTGATATCGAGCTCCTGGGAGCAGAATGAGATGACACGTGATTCAGATTGTGACCGCGCTTCATCTTGCTTATCGGTGATACCAAAAAACTAAGCTTGAGCGTCACGATTGTCGGCGTCGTCGCATTTGTTCGAAAGTAGTTTAATATCCGAGGAAAGTTTAGCCATATCGGGATCGGCTAGAGAGCTTGCGCAACTTCACTGATTTGTTTCCGCGATTTTTTTCTAGGGCGTCGACTCGAGAGGAAAGGCTAGAAATTGAGTGAGCGGCGCGAATCAGCGCTCGTTCACTTAACACAGTATTCTGAGAGCATTCAATGCGGGATATGGCCATAGCCATGGATTCAATGGAAGTATATGGAAGAGAGTAGAAAACAGGAAAGACCAAATCGTGGGAGATAGAGAAGAGAGAGACGCATATTTGAGGAGAGAGAGAAAGGAAAAGGCGACTGCTGATTTCCTCCAGGTGGGTCAGTCTGGAGGTGCCGTCTACGTGAAGCAGAGGCCGAAGAGGTGTTTTGCCTCCGCCGGGGGGCCTTAAAGGTCCGAACACCCGGCATCGGCTCAACTCGCAGGATCCCCCTTTCCCCAGACACGGCAACACGCTAGAGGGTCCCACCCTCATGTGCTCGGGTACGTGGTGTCGCAACACACCAAACGCCTGCTGACGCAGACGTCCCTGCGGGGTTATTATTAACAAATTTATTCTAATGCTCTTCCAGAAACGTGACCTCACGAAGGCTCAGTAGAAGAGATGGTTGATTAATACCACACTCTTTTCTTTGTTAATGAGGAAGGCTTCTAATATTTCCCTGGTCAGCTGATCCTTATGGCGTGGAAGAACTGTAGGGTCACTGAATTGCGGCAAGCGCCCGTATTGTGAACAATGCGCTTTAATGTGAGAATGAATGTTTCCCCCAGTAATCTTTCGTGTTCAAAAAGACTTGTGTCCACAAACCGATCCGTTTGGCCGATGTATACTTTTCCATAAGATAGGGGCAAACAGTATACAACAGACGACCTATAATTGACAAACGCTAGCGTGTGCTTCACCATGCACTTAAATATATTTACCTTTATTATTGATGAAACTTTGCGAACCAGCCCTGCACATACATATCTTACCGAGCTTGTTAGCAGCTGAAAAATCGACTTCTAGACCATACCTATTACCCCCGTTTTTTAGGTTATGCGTAATCTTGAGCACACATGCTACTGACACAACTTTTTCCTCGGTCTGCATGCCATAGAGCATGCCGACCAACTAAACTGGGTCAAGCTTCTTAACGCCAATGCCCCCTCTCCCAACATATCTCAGGCGAATCTCGTGTTCACTTACGCGCCGTCCGCACCCAAGTAGCTGCCTTATTGAAACGACATGATCCTAACACAAAGCGAGTGCAATCACCAAGCAAGAAACCTTCGCGACATTTTTTTTTCATTCATACCTCAAGGCTCGCAGTGCGTACAGAAAACGGCTGTACTCCTTGTGGTAAACCGCGATGTAAGGTTTGTGTGCACATGGTAGCTAGGCAATTTGTCACCCGGTCGTCTACTGGATTCGGGTAGAAATCAAGTCAAATGTAAACTGTGACAGTTGCAATATATATATATATATATATATATATATATATATATATATATATATATATATATATATATATATTGTACTGTAAGATAAGGAGCAGTGGGGCTGTGGCTATAAGAGGGAGAACGACGACGAGGAAGATAAACCTTGTTAGAATTTGGATGTGTATTATTTTCTGGTGCGCCAGCTTATAAATTACGTCCCCTTGTTCTGCTTGAGCGGAAAGCCCTACGACTGTGTTGTGGATTACCCAAATGTGTTGTCAATAACATACTACACCAAAAAGTCAGGTCGCCCTCAATATTGTGTAGATTTCGTTTACTGACGGTGCAAACAGTCTTAAAATTGTATGAATCCCCTAGTACAAGATTAGAATACATATTCATTTCCCCAGCCTGCACTATTGTTCGGAATACACTGGCCTCGTTTTCATATACCCCAGGTGGTCTTCGTACAAACATTAATCAATCCCTTGAATGTACGTATCTGAGAGGTGCCGCCTATTTGTGATGTGCGAGAGAACCTACAAATCATATATGATGACATCTACCCAAACAACGCAAAACTTCCTTTCTTATAATATATTAAACGGCCTATTACAAGACCATTTATTAAGTTTATCAATAAGTACGGTCATTGCGACAGACGCCTCAAAGTGTGAAGAAAAATCTGGAATTGGCATTTTCTCTCCTGCTCTAGATTGGTCATTCGCAATCAGGATTCCGGACTTCTTTTCCGTATTTCTGGCTGAATTTCTAGCTGTAGTTCTAGCCCTACGCAAACTAAATTCATCAATATCGGCGATAGTAATAATAACAGATTCTTTATCTTTATGTTCCTCGCTCACAGCAAATAGTGTCACTAACCTTTTACGTACATTTCATTTTCTAGTGCCTGCCCACATAAATTTAATTAGATTGCTTTGGGTGCCTGGACATAAAGGATTAGTCATGAATGAAATGGCTGACAGTCTCGCGAGAGCGGCCCTCAGTGGCCCTGTATTACGATTACTTCCTACAATAGCTTACCAAACGACTACTAGATTCAGGAAATATTCAATTATTCAAGACTTCTTGAACCCAGCTGTAGCTAATTTCTCAGAATATTGACACCTCCTATTCCCTTGGCCCAAAAATTCCTTTCACACCAGAAAAACTGAAGTCATCTTTACCCGATTACGTTGTCGGGTACCAATATTAAACTTCTATCGTCACAGGGCTGGTCTGGTGCCCTCCCCTCTGTGCCCATTCTGTGGAGAAGATGAAACAATAGATCATTTTTTCATATTCTGCCGCCGTTTTTCTTCTTTAAGGAAAAATATTATAGAATCAAAATTTACACACCTTGGTTTAAGCTTTTCTATTCTAAACATCCTTTCTTTAGGAGCCTCTTGTCTTGGAAAGTGCCACAGGGATATTTGCTCAGCCGTGGAGGAATTTATAAGTACTTCAAATAGATTTTCTTGAATTCTTAAATATTTTATTTTTGTTCATTTTCTCCAGTTAGCTTTACCGATTTTAGTATTAAAGAGATTGCCTAATTCCATACAAATCTTGGCCAATCCCCCGCAGTGGGTATGCGCCATCAGATAAGGCATACCATACCATACCATACCATACCATACTTTCGGTGCTCGATTGGCTGTGTTCCCTCTCGCTGCTCTACAAAATTGCTCTCATGTGGTTTGGGCTTTACTCGATAAAACTGTCAAGATGTCTTTCCTACGTTGAGAAATGACAGGAATGGAATTGAACTGCCTGGCCACTCCCGGAGTGGGAATGGCCTCAGTTTTTTTCATTCCGCGGAATTGAAAGGAATGTAATGGCGGCAAGTTCTAATTCCCCGGTTTGGAATTGCAATGAAATGGGGGCGCCCATTCCCCAACACTGATCTGCAGTACTCACAGGTCATTGGCGCAGGCTACGTGAAAACAGTGGCGATATGCAGCAGATGCGATAAAAGAACAGCAGGCTATTCACCAATTGCCGAAACTTCTTCACGTTGGTTCCTTCTTTGTATTAGGCATATGTGCCTGACGCTACAGGCACATGTTTAGCGCTGCTGTCGGTGCTGCTGCCTGCGCAGCCACCTTCGCACCCTTCGCACCCTTCACAGGTAGTGCTGCTGCTGCTGCCGAGTAGTGCAGAATACGCTAATAACACTGTGTCGGGCAGCACAGCCACGGAGGTACGTGTATACGTCATAAGCGCTGCCCTCACTCGTGGAACTCCGTGAGGGAGGGGGTCGCAGTTGTCATCGTCACTACTGCTGTTGCTGCTGTCATCATCGACATCATCAAACACGCTGTCACCTTCATCAAGAAACAGATTGTGCAACACTGCATACGATGCAGCGATGTTGGCTTCACGGTCCGATTTATAGTGGAGGGCAAGGTACCACTGATATTAGCGGAAGCGGCTCTTCAGACGCCCAATGCACCGCTACACTACGGACCGCATGGCAGCGTGTGCAGTGTTGTGCCTGCCTTCTGCAATGTGAATAGAAGGATGGCCTGGGACCGGAAACAGGAGCCATGGTTTCAGAGGGCACACGCTGTCACCTGCAAGATCATAAAAATGGTATTAAATTATATGTGTTGCGCAAGGTTGAATTAGTGAAGCATAGGCTATGTAACACATGCCTACTACAGAGAGGCTGCAATAAAATATTGTACAGGTCTAGCACCTGACGCTGCTGTGATGAGCCGAGATAACAATAGCTGGTACAACTCCCAATTTGTAGCATCCAACAAGGTGGTTGTTCGGATGAGTTGGTACTGCATCGTTGGATCAATATCAGCGTAAAAAATAACGCGAGCAGAAAAATGCGCTGTACTTCAAACTGCACATACGTAGCAAAAATTAGTTTGGAGTACAGCACAGGTGCGCTGACACTTTCTGTTCCGTGCAGATGTTCCTTAACAAAAATTGAAGCCCCTTTCTTAAAGATGGTTGAACGCGAAGCTTTATCCCATGCAAATTGAATCAAAGTCAAACTACAAAGCCAACGACCACGCAACAAACCCAACAAATGCTGAGCGACCCGATGCGATGCATATGGGATTTGGTTGCATGTTTAGTATTGTATTTTTTGAACGTTGAAGTTCGAGGAAGACACATTTAGTTTAGTTGCATAGCCTTTATTTTAGCCGTTGATCACACGCACACACTCACACTTTCCCGGACGACTCTACACTTGCACAGTATTGCCTTGTGATCGCTGTGGCAGACGGTCAGAGGCTCTGCCGTTGCCGTTACACAGGATCGGCCTTAGGGGCACGATCGCACTCGCGCTTACGTTCGCGTACGGCAGCCTCTTTTGCCGTGCGCTGCACCCGCGGGCTACCCATGGTGACCGCCGGGAATGCATTGCGTGATGCGCGTAATGCAATGTAGATATACAGTTCGTGTGGGTAGCGTGGCGTTGCAGTTCCCATCGTTCTTATTGGTACGATTGCGAATGTACACTGTAGTGTTCTACAGTAAATAAATAAGTAAATAAACAAACAAAGTGTGTCGAAACTTGTGCTTAAGCACAACTTATGTGCTGTCTCCCATATGCCATCTGGAAGAGTGTGGTTTTCCCCACTGAGGGAGAAAGCAGGCTCTCTTAGCACGAGAACAGATCCAGTCCGCAGAAGATGTTGTTCGAAGAGGCTTGCGTGTCAAAGCTAAGCAACGCGATGCATGACCCAGCTCCGGTGTTGTTTGCCACTTATTCTTGATTTTTTATTTGCTTGTCTTTTGCACTTGTGCGCCGCCTGAGGCCAGCGAAGAAAGTCCTTTGACAGCTGGCCTGGCCAGATGCACGTCATTTTGCTTACATTAACCTCTCGCTTCTCGTCACAGAGGCATGCTCTTCTCTCGGTCTCACTCACGTGACACGCGACACGGCGGCAATGGTGGCGTGGCCAAAATGAAAACCATGAAAAAGCAGCGGTGATGAATTGACCGACAGCTCTCAACAGACCTCTCCCGTGACGTCAGATCAACAGGGCGCAGCCGTTATTGCGTCTGGCCGTGGTTGGAAGGAGGGGAGTCGTTGTGCAGACGGAGCTGCAGGCCACCGACAGGGCCGCCGTCAGCGCGGCGCAGCAACCACCATGTGCACAGCCTGCGCATTCTTTCGCTCGAGTGTGCGGCAATGGTACGTATGTGCCACCCATGCGAGTTGTGGCTGTGTTACTGACTGTCGTGCCGACGACATGAGCTAAACGGACCCGCCATAGTCGTAAGAATCCGTACAGCGAGCCGCTTATCGATGTCACCGAACCAAAAACACACCCTTTCTTTCTCTATGATTACACAGTCACTGATTCACAGTCACACAGTCACTGAGCAAGAGTGCCTCGCTGTTGTTTTTAACGTGACAGCGTTATGGGCCCCGTGTTGCAGAACATCCGCTGTCAGCGTCGGCTGAGTTGTCAATGAGCGAAAATTTCTGTATATATTTAGGTATATGTATATGTCACGCCTTGCTATATCCTCCCGAGACCCGAACAAAATTATGGGAAAGAAATTGCTCTTCAAGGTAGTTTTTTTGTCTACTGTTATGTTATGAACACGAAAAACTATTTAAAAAATTTAAATACCACGGTTACATGCCAAAATCTGCGTCTCCATGTACGTGAAAGAAATAACTACGGGTATCTTCATCATCTCACGTTTGCCATGGTAAAAACTGCATTTAATTTCTTAAATTCAGAGATGAAGATGGAACTACACTGCCATGTGTACTACATGTACGCTTCCGGTATTTTCACACAATACCACTGATTTCGAAACACACCTCAAGTTTGCTTTCTGCCGTTTGGGACGACACAGACGTCTAGATCAACTCAGTGTCAAATTTCTTGAAAGCGGGTGACGAATACGAGGAAACCACTCCTTTACAGTTACATATGCACCGGACTTTATATCCAGAATGATTATTTTGCATAATCACTTCCAAGGGAATTAAAAAAAATGTTGAAGACAATGTGCAATGTATTGTGCAAGGTGTCTTAGGAAGATAGGACATGCGTTATTTGCGGGTGATATTGCCACACCATTGTATCACTAAAGTTGCTGATACATTGTCTTACATTCTTGACAAAGTTACTTCAAAGTTACTTCTCGGAATTTTGAGAATGACAGGCCACAAACAAATGTGATGAAGCAAAACACCGATAACGCATGCCTCTTTTAAATCTTTTCAGACTGAAATGTTGAAAGTGCGAAACAAAAATCAAAGCCCCTTGCTTTAAGAAAGATGGTTGACCGCGAAGCTTTCTCCCATGCAAACTGAGTCAAAGTCCAAAGCCAACGACCAGGCAACAAACCCAAGAAATGCTGAGCGACCCGATGCGATGCATATGTGATTTGATTGCTTGTTTAGGATTGTATTTTTCGAATGTTGAAGTTGAATGAAACACATTTCGTTAAGTTGCATAGCCATTATTTTAGATCATGTAGCCATTGATTACACGCAAACGCACACTCTTTCACGGAAGACTCCACACTTGCACAGTATTGCCTTGTGTTCGCTGTGGTAGACGGTCAGAGGCTCTGCCGTTGCCGATACACGTACTACCGTTTACATTCGCAGTTGTACCGAGAAGAAAAAAAAATGTCACAGTTTCGCCCTAAGGGCGAAGCAATGAATGCGATAGCAACACAGCAATGTCATACGAAGTAAGGTGAGCGGCTTTGGTAGCAATGTGAATTGTAGTAAACATGAGCTGATTAAGTAAGCAGGTGTGCTGCGCCGTAAGTAGACCGACATGAAGAGAGACTCGATGACCACGAGAAGACGCGTGTGAAACGGTGGTGTTGAAGAGAAGCGCTTCCCGTGGGCAGCGCGTGCGAAGGGACACACCTGTAGCGCTGCACTGCCGATCCGGGCAGCATTGCATGTGTAGCGTGCGTTGGAAAATGTCGCCCGATAGTACTAACTGAATGAACAAGCGTGGTGTGAGCGCGCACAAACAAACACGAATAGATCACACTGAATGACTGCAGACGACTGTCAAAACGCTGGCAACAAGCATACCCCGCCGCGGGCGAAGGTACGTGCGGTCTATCGCTTCAACGGAAACTGAGCGGCGAATGCACGGCGCATAAAGGTCAGAGCCGTGTGGAGATAAGAGACGGTGCGGACGAGCGACGAGCGCGGTTGGTGGCAGAAGTGCCCCCCCCCCCCCCCCCGCTCCCTCCGGCGCTGGCTTCCTGCTTCCTTGCTTGCGCGTGGGAGATTAGTGCGTTCGCTCTCCGTGATAGCGCGCGTCCCCGCACGCTTCCGCTCGGGCATACGGCGCGCGGCGAAGATTTTATCTATACGGAACCTCACGGCGACGGCGACGGCGACGGCGACAACGACGGCGACGGCGACGCCGACGGCAGAAATCCGGTTGAAGTGTCCATATAATTGCTATCGCAATAAAATTGCCCGCCAATCCACCCTGTGAAGGTGGTTGGAAAGAAGCTTTTTATGCCACCCTCACGGTGACTGCGGCGCACTTGATATTTCACACACTACAACGTAACTTTAACCACGGCCTTTATTATTATTTACTTCACAACAATGTTCACTACTGCTTTATGATCGGTGTGATATACACTACTAGACTACCCCATAGTGGGGTAGTCTAGAAAATGAACCGAAGCAGTTACTAGGCTGGAAGGGTTTCGAATGACGTCAACCCTCTTTCAAGCAGCTGCATAAGCTTTGCAACAGCTGCAATCTAATCTTACGGACCGCGCCGAGCCTGTTTCCGTTGTTTGCCCGCAGCCCTTATCATCCATCATGTTGGCTCATCACTTTGAAGCTTGTTTTTGTGGTTTTTCTTACGAAAACGAGTGCTTAGTTGTACGCTGAATGCCTGAATTCAAGTAAGCTATAGTGCTACACCTGCAATTGTTAGCGGTTCGTCGGGATCGTTTTTTGATTACAACGACGGACACGACAGAACCCTTGGCTGGTAGAGGTACAAAGCTTCGCTTTAAAGTGGAAAGTGCAACGACATGCTATCCAGACGAACTGTGCATATCTGCATTGCATTACGCACGTCACGCAATGCATTCCCGGTAGGCCGTGGGTAGGCCGTGGGTGCAGGCTACCGTACGCGAAGAGGCTGCCGTACGCGAACATAAGCGCGAGCGCGATCGTGCCCGTAAGGCCGATTCCGTGTATCGGCAACAGCAGATCTACAGCTCGTCTGGGTAGCGTGGCGTTGCAGTTACCATTGTTCTTATCGGTACAATTGCGAATATAAACTGTAGTGTTCTACGATATGTATGTCGTGCGCCGTTGTATTGTGTGCGCAGGTGCGCAGCCGTCGTTCTATTGCGTGAGCAGATAGCTCCATTGCGTAAGTTGGCTTTCCTGCAGTGTGTTTTCGATGCTCACGGACGAATCAGTGAGACATAGAAAGGATGTAATTTTTTTGGCTTGGCTCTGCACTACATCCGGGATCGACCCATGCAAGAGGTCGCGTTTCTGAATGAAATCTCGGCTTCGTGCATAGCGTTCGCCGCCAGCTTTTCCCGGTAAACATTATGGCTACATATGCTGCGGTATCCGGGAAGCGTGATAACCAGTCAAGGATCTTTGAATACTATCGCGTTCCCCTCTCAAAGACGACGCTTAAGCATCCTCCAAGTTGTTGCTGCTCATGAGTTCCGCCCATATCTCTACGGCCGCCGCTTTACGATCGTTCATGATCACCATTCACTATGTTCCTTGGTTGGTCTCCGCGACCCGTCTTGGCACCTTGCTCTGTGGCGCTACGTTTTCAGGAATTTGACTTTGCAATCGGTTACAAGAGTGACCGTCATCATGCGGACGCTGACTTTCATTTGAGGCTCCTTCTACGAACAACTGCATGTGACGCCGACAATCTCGACGAGTTTCTGGCTGCCATCGACGACATTCTTTTTCCCGACCTGGCCACCTTCCGGGAAGAGCAGCGTGACGACCGCAGCCTGGACGCCCTCTTCGCCTCATCTGCTCAGCCGACAGGTAACATTGGCTTTGTTATCCAAGATGGCCTAGTATGTTAGATGGCCTAGCTTTGTTATCCAAGATGGCCGATTCGTCTGGCCTAGTATGCGACGGAATACAGAAAAGTATGTGGCCGGTTGTGAGAAGTACCAGCAATTCAAACGCCGTAATACTGCTCCAGTCGGACGTCTTCACCCTGTGGTACCACCATCATCTGCTTTCGAAATGGTTGGAGTGGATCTTCTCGGCGCATTCCCGTGATCAATAAACAACCGTTGGATTATAGTCTGCGTCAACTATCTGACGCGTTATGCTGGAACCGCGGCGATGTCAACGGCCACGGCGATCGATCTTGCGTGCTTCCAGCTATTCTCCGTTATACTGCGTCATAGATCCCCCGTATTATAATGAGCGATCGTGGTCGCCAGTTCATGGCCGACGTAGTCGAAGAGCTGTTGCGCCTCTGTGCTTACTAGTTTCACCACGCGAACCCGTATCACCCGCAGACAAATGGTCTCATCGAGCGCACCAAGACAACTTTGACCAACATTCTTTCCATGTACGTCAACTCCCGGCACAAACATTGGGATCACTTCTTGCCTTTTATCATATATGCCTATGACAGTGCAAAATATTGATTCACCGGCTAACGCCCCCTTTATTTTTTTATATTAGACCACCCCGTGGCTTCCTTGACACCTTTTTCTCCTCATGCGTGCGGCCTGTGCCAGAAGTTTCTGGGTCCCGGGCCTTTCGTCATCACCGATAGCCTAAGTGATGTGACCTATTCGATTGCTTGTCTCGTGTCTCATGGCTACCGTTATAAGACGCAGCTTTCTCACGTCATCCGCCTGAAGCGCTGTCATCACCGTGAATCTGAGTGCACGCAACAGTTTCTCGCCCAGCGGGCTTTGTCTGCCAAGGGAGAGTGTTACTCTAGAGCGACAGCAAGGACGGAAGAGGAGGAGGACGAAGTACGCTTGTCCGTGGAGCGGCTCGGTGTCGGTGCGGCAACGCTTCTTCGTTTTCATCAATTCATTTTTAAATAAACGCACCCCATCGTAACACTCTCTCTTTCCCTCCCTCTACATACATACATACATACATACATACATACATACATACATACATACATACATACATACATACATACATACATACATACATACATACATACATACATACATACATACATACATACATACATACATACATACATACATACATACATACATACATACATACATACATACATACATACATACATGTTCGTCTAAGCTCTTCGATTTCCTCTCTACCTCTACGACGTGATCGGCTTCGCACACTTCGAACGCATACACTTTTTTTTTTACTTTGACACTCCTAACTAACGCTAACGCATTATTAATCTACGTCATATAATATAAGCACAACCTGTACACGCAAGATTATGTCAAATTATGCACTAGTTGAGCAGAATGCCTCCTGCCTAAGTGATAGCCAAAGAACACATCAGCATGTATTACTTTGCTGCTGTCCAGAGTTGCTTATTACCTAGAGCGAAATGCAATATTACTTGGAACTTAGGGACCCAGGGCATCCACTCCCTATCGTTTATTTGGCGAGATAGCTTCACGGAATACGTTATAGGAGCAGAAGCCTTCGTCTGGCCACATGGTCTGTAGCTTCTGGTTCTTTTCGGTTCCAAACAGAAAGAATAAATAAATTAATTAATAAATTAACTAATTCATTCATTCATCATTAACTGCGCTGCGTTACAATCAAAAGTTATAGACGACTCGTAGTTCGCGTGCTAAGGCAAGGGCAATTTACAGTGACTTAAATCTACACACGCTGTCACGCCAGCCGTTCCACTGTTTCAATGTATCCTCACGAAACTTGCCTAGATTTGGACACATTTTCTTATTTCCCTAAGCAAGGATTAACATCCCTATATCCATGGAAATTTCCTTAGTGTTGGAAGCACTGCACGAAGAACACTGTACCAGACACCACGAGTGCTGCACTTACCACTAATTTCTTAGACCCCTCGAAGAACACAAGAAACGTTCATTAAAATGCGCATGCACACAGGCTCATCAGGCCAAGAAAGAAATAATAAACATGTCCACGTCGCTTAACAATGGCGCCCAGTGGCGTTGCAAGAAATTAGGCGTCGCCAACGGGCCCACGGCTCGGTGCTGACGTCTATATAATAATCAGGTTGTAAGTGTAGCGCCCATGGTACCTTTTCTGGTGATATTTGTGTTCGTTTTTAGTTGCGCTACAGTGGGTTCATCGAGCTTCAACCAAGTAGCCCAAGAACAAGTTACCCTAAGTCGTCATAGAAATTGGATAAACTTTTTATCATACACAATTGTTTAACTTTGTATGTAGCAACATGTAAAGAACTATGCAATTTCGCACGTCAAATGAATTAGCCCAGACGCACCTATTGATTCCGTCTTCTAAAATGTAAAAGAAAAAAAGAAAGAAAGAGTACACTCCGGAGGACTGTAGAGGTGATTGTGCAATGTCGTTAGTGTGCTTAATGTAGCAGAACTATATATTGTGCTCAGTAATTAAATCATACTGAAATTTAATATTGTCGGTCCCCGTCATTACACTTGAGCAGTTCTCTCTAATATTCTCTGATAGATATATTCTACTCGGACACGTAGCTGTAGCCGACAAAAAAAAAATATGAAAAGAAGAACAGCTAAGGTGATGACCACAGGTTCTAAAATTATGGATGTGTGCGCTCGGTGGCGTTGAAACACAGCGATCACCTGTTATTGTTATGTTGTCCCTCCGTTTGTTTCTAGGCTACGATATTTCATATGGAGGTGTCAAGTTTTCCTTTGATAAAAATACTCCTGCATCTTTCACGGAAATTTGCAGGCGCAAGTTGGAATACGCTAGCGCAAGACAGGGGTAATTGGAGATCGCAGGGAGAGGCCTTCGTCCTGCAGTGGACTTAAATATAGGCTGATGATGATGAGGATCATCATCTTTCACGGCTTATACACCTTACTTGAAAGACGTGGCATATATTGCGTTGGCTTTTAAGGAAGTAGAATGAACAAATTTATACAATATGTTCCTTCTAGCTACGCTACTTTCTTCCCCCAACGGCCTATGTGACGGCTGAGTTCCGCGGATGCAGTACGTAAATCGCAGGCTAGGCGACATCAGGCTCAAGAAAGCCTCGCCCTTTTATCGGTGTACGTTCGCTCATGTGTGGCGCATACATCCGGCACACACCTCCGTCCGTGGCACCGCACCACAGACTGCGGCCCCGAGGCGAGACCATTGGCAAACAAGCGTGACACGCGCTCTTGACAGTGTCAAGCGCGGGAAGAAGACAAGCAAGGCGGCGGCCACATATGAAGAGCGACCCCGAGTGCGTGTTTATCCGCCGCACTCGCCAAAGGCGAACCGCGAACAAGCAGGGTGACGCAGCCAGGCGAGTGTCAAGCGCGCGTCGCCCGCGAAAGTCATTAGCAGAGAGCCTCTTGAGTGCAATTAGTAGCTGTGTTGATGGTCGTCACTGTAGCGTGCCACTTTGCACACACAGCTCACTTTCGGACGGCCGGATTACATTGGCTCGCGTCTGGTCGCGTCGCTCTGCGTCGAAATCTGCGAAGGCGCCTGTCTTGTTTCGTCCTCTGCCGCCTTTTCCGGCGCCGACAGCCGCCGGGTCATTGCGCATCGTCAAAGGGAGCCTCTGAGGCCGAACTCGTGGATCCGGTTCGCTGGAGCTGCTTCGATGAAAGCGTCGTTTCGAGCTGCACTTGACGCGGTTTTGACACCGCTCGGCCATGCTGTCTTCCTCTGCACACACCGCGCGCGATGCTCGAGAAGGGAGAGCAATTTGATCAGTCGTTCGTTTGTTTCTCGCATGGATGGCTTCTCAAAGCACTACTTTCCATGCTCGTTTGGCACCTTTTTTTTGAAGAAGTCATTTTAAACACACTCCATTATATATATATATATATATATATATATATATATATAACATTGTGAAAGACGCATGGCAAGCACGATTAAAAGCAACGCGCGAACTTTGACTAACAATTAACCGAGAGCTGAGAAATCTGGCAGCTAGAAAAGGCTTCCAGTCATTTAAAGCGACGCTTTCTTTGCATGCATTCTCGGGTTCGGAGTGGCTGCTTGGTTGTTGGCATGGCCGTTGTGTAACCGTATATATATATATATATATATATATATATATATATATATTACATACTGCTACTTTACCTAACAACTACTGCCGGCCTAATTTTGTGGCCTTAGGTAGGAGTGGGATCAGGGATACACAATAATATAGGCTCAGTAGACAAAAGCAAAACGATAGGGGCAAGAAACGAAACAAAAAAGAAATCAGAGCGGGAGACAGACATGACAATGTGTACAGGCAGAATGCAAGAAAGTAACTTTCTAGGAAATAATCACGTGAGAATTTACGAAGTAATGACAATCGCAATACACAAAAAGGCAAGAAACAATACAGAAAACTATCAAGCAATGACATTCATATTATGTAAAAGCTAACAATGAATACAAAAGAAAGGCATGAGGGCACGAAAGAAGGGAAATTTATTCTAACACTCTGAAGTGGAAAGAAAAAAAATAAGAAAGATAAAGCTACAACTTGAGGGCAGAATGACGCAGCATGCTTGAAGTGTGGTCCCGCCTACGGCACTGTACTTCTGATCGCTTGCAGAAATTCAAGGCTTCGACATTCGACCACGGCACCAGACAAGGCATTCCATTAGCAATCGTCCGAGAAAAAAAAAGTTCTTGAACGTGTTTGTCCTGCATTTGTGCTCGGTCACCTTTTTTGGGCGGAGGGACCGAGTAAACGGCGTGTGGCAGGTCCTATAAATGCGGATTGATCAATGTTTGGCGCATTGTGATATATCGAATAAAAAAGTTTTAACCTGTCATGATATCGCCGTGTTTCAAGTTCTTCTATTTCTGCTTTCTGTAAAAGGTTAGATAGAGATATTTTCCAGGTATAACAGTTATAGATGACTCTAAAAGATTTTCTTCAGATCCTTTCTAGCTTTAGTTTATTAGCTTTTGTCTAGGGATCCAACGCTGCCGCTGATTACTCCAGCATTGGCCTAGTAAACGTTTTGTACGCCAAAAGCTTTATTTAAGTTGTCGATTCACCCGGCGTGCGCCGAAGGTATCCCAGTTTCTTGAACGCTTTTATTGCGATAGCAATTATATGGACACTCAAAAGCAGATTGCTGCCGTCGGCGTCGCCGTCGCCGCCGCCGTGAGGTTCCGTATGACGTCAATCGAGATGAAATCGTCGCCGCGCGCCGCCGAACGCTGTATGTGCGAGTGGAAGGGCGCGAGGGACGCGCTCTTTCACGGCGAGTGAACGCACGGCGGAGAACAAACGCGCGTTCTGCGCCGTGCTTCCTTAAGGGCTGCAGAAGTAGGCGTCTCTTTCCTCCTTTACAATGGTCATATATGTAGAGCAAACGCGCCTTCTTTCGACGCGCGAGAGGCCGTGGGGGAGGGGGGGAGGGGGAGGGAATGGAGACGACGTTTAGCTGCGGCACCAAATGCCTATTTATATCAGAGGCTCCGGCAACAGTCACCAACGCCGCAGGCATTTTGAGCGAACGCGGGAAAAACGCCGACGGCGTCGACAACAGTTCTGCGCGTTGCCGGCGCTGCTGCATGTCCAAATTTATACAGCTGATAAAGCTAATATCATTACTCCGTATAGCTCTCTACAAATTTGCTATCGCAATTGATGCTTCGCCTTTCAGGTGAAACTGCGACAACTTTTTTCTGCAACATTCCACCGCAAATCAGAGGCTATCATCACTCTTAAATATTTATAGCTATGCACTAGACTTAAAGGTTGGTTGTTAATGCAATAGGTGAATTGAAGTGGTTTCTTTTTTCGCGCTATGACCATTCCTACAGTTTTTCTACTAGTTATTGTAATTTGTCATGTTCAACACCGGTTCTCAATTGTACTTAAGCATCGCTCAGTAAGCCGTGGTCGTTAGGGTTAGAGATTTCCTGGTATATGACGCAGTCGTCTGCGAACAGCCGCATTTTAACGCCTATGTTCTGAACAATTTCATTAAAGTGAAACTGAACAGGTTTCCCAAAAAATCGAGTTATAAGCACCATTTGATACTTTTGAACACCCTGAACACGACAATCGACAATAAATTTGACATGGCGCAGCCAAAAAACGCGTTATTAGCAAAAAAAAAAAAAAAAAAAAAAACTCCGAGCTGCGACTGGGCGGCGCGCGGCGAATCCGGCTCGCATCGATGATTGGTGGAGAGCACCGTGACGTCAATCCATGGGTCCACGAGAGCCCGCCTCAACGTGCCAGCTTCTCACCAGGTACCGCGATTACCTTCAAGACGATTTCGCACAGTTCAGTTGCTGTTGTGGATATTATCTATCACTTAGGGGCGATTGGCGTGACACCATACGCGTTTGAACCAGTGGCCCGACAACGAGAAACACCTACGCCAAGCGCGAGCGCGATCGCCAGCGCTGAAGTTGGAATGGCCGGAGCCCGCCGGATCCGAGGACCTATATTGCGACATTTACCC
Organism: Dermacentor silvarum; assembly: GCF_013339745.2. Taxonomy (NCBI): domain Eukaryota; kingdom Metazoa; phylum Arthropoda; class Arachnida; order Ixodida; family Ixodidae; genus Dermacentor; species Dermacentor silvarum. The sequence continues at coordinate 9,215,773 of NC_051164.1, read as the reverse complement.
GCGTTGACAGCATCGCCTGGTACGTATTCATAAGTTTTTCTGAAGCTGTACCATGTTATATGGCCGTAGCAGTCAGAGTGTGATTGTATTATTTCCTACCGGGCGTCCTTATAACAGCATACGGAAAGAGAGACTCGTTTTGTACACAGTGCATTCTACTGTTGGTGGTTTGCAAGTAATAATGTGCGACTGCCGAATTGCCCTGAAGGTACACATCGCATGGAAATTATTGTATTTGCAATATAATTTAATTCAGTGTAGATATTAGGCCCAAAGATGCATTCTGCTGTGCTGTGACCGCAACAAACAATGCGTGCAGTCATTGCGTTATTCGATCTTGCAGCGAATGCGGAGACGCACTGTCAGCGCAGTGCATTTTGCAGTTACCAATTTACTAAGATAACAATACAAAGTACAGACGTGCCAGAAAAATACACGCCGCACGGAAGTGAACTTTATTGCGATAGCAATTATATGGACACTCCAAAGCAGATTTCTGCCGTCGGCGTCGCCGTCGTCGTCGCCGTCGTCGTCGCCGTCGCCGTCGCCGTGAGGTTCCGTATGACGTCAATGGAGATGAAATCGTCGCCGCGCGCCGCCGAACGCTGTATGTGAGAGTGAAAGGGCGCGAGGGACGCGCGCTTTCACTGGGAGTGAACACACTGCCGAGAACAAACACGCGTTCGGCGCCGTGCTCCCTTAAGGGCTGCAGAAGTAGGCGTCTCTGTCTCTTTCCTCCTTTACAATCACCATATATGTAGAGCAAACGCGCCCTCTTCCGACGCGCGAAAGGCCGGGGGGGGGGGGGGGGGGAGGCGACGTTTAGCTGCGGCACCAAGTGCCTATTTATATCAGAGGCTCCGGCAACAGTCACCAACGCCGCACACATTTTGTGCGAACGCGGGTAAAACGCCGAAGGCGTCAACAACAGTTCTGCGTGTTGCCGGTGCTGCTGCATGTCCAAGTTTACACAGCTGATTAAGCTACTATCATTACTCCGTATAGCTCTCTAGAAATTTGCTTTTAAGGTGAAACTGCGCCAACTTTTTTCTTATTTTTGCAGTACAGCTGTGTTGTTTTGTGACCCACGGTGCTAGATGCAGCGTTCGATGCCACGACGGCGTGCTTGGGCTGCTTGCAATGTCGTGCGGGAATTTGACGGAAAAAAGAAAGCGTGGACGTTGTTATGCATATCTATGCGGTTTACTGTAGTTCTATTTTATGCTTTTTGGCCCTCGTTTCCCGGTTGTGTTGAAACGATCAGAGGTAAAAGCCCACTCCTGTCGTTTCACGCTTTTGAACAATCCGCCGCTTTCCTTAAAGCAAGTGATGTAAGCACTCAGGCGTATGGGCACCTAGGTATCCGATTGAAACATTATTTTAGGTGTCTTTTCTACCTGACGCATATTTCTGTTGCGACAGGTGTTCCTGCATGCACTGCAGTGCAATGGAAATAGAAGAATGTTTATGCTGCCAGGAAGTAAACGAAATTCTTGCAAGACAGAAAAAAAAAACAAAGTGTATCACACAAGGGGGAGAACGAAGAAGAAGTCGACTAGTGTGGGTGCGTTGACATCGACTCCGGCTTTCACCAATGTTCTCGAGTGGTTTTTCATGCGGAACCGGGTGATTATGCTTTAACCGACGCGGCAAGTCAAGAGGACTCTGCCGGTACCGGAGTTTCGTCGTTTAAAGGACTTTTCGACGTTCTGTGAGTGTTTGAACCACGGCGAGGAGACGCGGGTAGGTGTAGGCCTACCCCACTCCCGCACATGCAACCCAGGATGGATGTGGAAGAAGAGGAGAACTCTCAAGAAGAGGCATGCGACCCGGGATGGAAGGTGGCGTATGGTCGCCGGCCCGGCAGGCGCAGGAAAGGATATTATTCGGCTCAAGACGGTGGAAATACACATGGCAGGCGGAGGGACGGCGGCCACACCGCCGCACCGCGCGACGCGATACGACGTGTCACCGCTGCTTCGAGGCTCCCTCGACTTCCGAGGGACACCTTTCGCATCATTGTCAGACCGAGGGACGGCCTGAATGTAAACAAGGTCAGCAGAATACGCTTTGAGCAAGCCTTGGCCATGGCGGCAGCTTTGGCTCCGGCCGAAATTGAAGAGGACACGATGTGTCCCAATGGAGTTCAGAACATTTTTGTGGTGTGCACACCGCACGAGAAAAACGCGGACGCGTACGCCAGAGTGCAGCAAATCAGGCTCGGCGAAGGCACGTTTGGGGTGGCGGCGTACCTGGCCCCACCCGAGAATACGTGTAAGGGTGTCATAAAAGGAGTCGACGTGGAAGTCAACGAAGCTCAACTCAGAGCGAGAATTGTAAATCATCGGAACCCGGGGGCATTGGAGGCCAGGCGGATCAAGAACACCACGGCGGTGGTGGTGCTTTTCGAGGGCATGAAAGTGCCCAACTACGTGGCATGCGGCGCGAGCATCTTTCGCTGCACGCTCTACCGACGCCACATGGAAGTCTGCTACGAGTGTGGAGGACTGGGACACCGGGCTGACGTGTGTCCCAACCCGGGAAACAAGTGGTGTCGCTCCTGCGGCAAACGATCGCCGGAGGAAGATCACCGGTGCGATCCGAAGTGCACGCTGTGCGGTGGCCCGCACCCCACGGCGGCCAAGGAGTGCAGGGACAAATTTCAAGTTCCCTATATTGTCAGAAGACGACGGCGGCAGCGGCGCCGACGCGCCGAGCAGCTGCAGCTGGGGACCGACGTCAACACGGCGGGCGGCAGGAGCCGCTCGCGTACACCAGCTGTGCGGGAGCGCAGCACCGAGCGAAGCCGCTCTCGCACGCCAGCGGTGCGAAAGCGCGGCTCAACCGGGCACCGCTCTCGATCCAGAGGGCGCTCGGTGTCCAGCGTGAGGATACAGGAGGAGCCTACCTGGGCGGATCGTGTCAAAGGGAAGACGAAGAAGGAGCAGCAGAGACCCACGGAGGTAACGCGGTCGACTTCGCTAGAGCATGGTAGTAGGTCGCACGTGGAGGCATTACTGAAGGAAGTTAAGGAGCTTAGAGAGGAGGTACGCCGACTCAAAGCCGCCAAGGCAAACCCCAAGCCCGGTGAAATAGAGGCGAGCAACCAGACGCCAGAGGTAACCGAACAGATACCCCGCGTAGGAGTCAGTAAAGCAAAGCGTAAGGCCCCCCTTCCTGAGGAGGAGCAAGAGAGCGACTTGGAAACGTCTGAGGGAGAGGCTCAGCAAAGAAAAATGTTGGAGGAACTACTCAGGATAAGTAGAGAAAATCAGGAAAGCGTAAAGCTTTTGCTGCAAAGAGTAACGGTACTAGAGGAAAAGGCGGCGATTAGGGCCAAAGCCAAGGTCCGAGCGCAAAGCAAGGCAGTGAATCACTCCGAGGATGCTCCGGACGCGGAGCAAGCCATGGTAATGTAGCATCATGGCGGGCGATCACAAAGATCTGGTAATCTGGCAGTGGAACTGCGCCAGTTTTCAAAGGCGCAAGGCTCCACTACGACAGTTTTTAATGAATCAGGTGGAAAAGCCGCAGATTTTATTATTACAAGAGACACTATGTGATGTCCCTACCCTTTCTGGCTTCAAAACTGTGTCGGTCAGGAACGAGGGAGGAAGAGGATTAGCCACGATGATCAAAAAAAATTTACCCTTCATTGAGCATCAAATTCATTCTGGACGGGGTAAGATGGAGGCCCTTTTCGTGGAGGTTATACCGCACGGTTGGCTTAAGCAGAGCGTCTTTGTGCTTAATGTTTATAGCCCACCATCAGACCAGAGACAGACGTTTAAGTCTCTGCTAATGAAGGCGACGTCGATAGCCAAGCACTCTCCCCTGATAGTTGCCGGGGACTTTAACGCCCCTCATAGTGCATGGGGCTACGTCAGACAGACGGTAAAAGGAAAGAATCTGGTGAGGATCCTGGATGATCTCGCGTTTACAGTAATCACGGACCCAGGGTTCCCCACTAGGCTGGGCACGTCGGTTGCGCGAGACACAACACCTGATTTGGCATGTGTAAGAAACGTAGGTAACATCACGTGGGTCAATAAGCAGGAAAACCTGGGCAGTGACCACTTCATAGCGGCAGTAACCTTAAGTGTGGACGCCCGACCTACCAGGGTATTTCGAGTGACGGACTGGAATGCGTTTAGAAAACTTAGGAAGGAGCGAACGAACACATTTTCCTCATTTGGCGAGGCTATTGACTCGCTCACGGAAGACGTAGAGAGGGCTACTGCAATAGTAAAAACGGAAGCGGAAGTCCCAAGAATGGACCCGCACTTAGCGCACCTGCTGGAGGCCAAATCCTCGATTCTGATGAGGTGGAAAACACAACGGCTAAACCGCAGGCTGAGGAAAAAGGTTGCGGAGCTTAATAGAGAGATCGAAAGATATTGCACGGAACTCAATAGGTTACAATGGGACGAGGTCTGTGCGGCAGTAGACGGGTCCATGCGCTCAGGAGGGAAGTGGAACCTCCTCAAGCACCTCCTGGGTGACGCGCAGGCTAAGGGGAATCAAAGGCAAACACTTAGTAAAGTCATACACAGGCACAAACAGGAGGGAGGTACTGAACAGTCGCTTTTGAATGCGGTCGCGGATAGATACCTCCCCATAGGGCCGACACAGGAAGAAGATTATCCGCAGATCGAGTGTGCGACGGTGGACGAGCTGGACGCGCCCTTCACAGAATCGGAGATCAGGGCGGTGCTCCACAATTTGAATAGCAGATCGGCTCCGGGTCCGGATAAGGTTTCTAACAGGCTATTACGTAACCTGGACGATAAGACAGTGGAACTACTAACTAAGGAGGTTAACAAGGTATGGGAGGCAGGACAGGTGCCCGACGGATGGAAGGAGGCATCGGTGAAACTCATCCCAAAACCTGGAAAGCCCCTTAATTTGGACAACATGAGACCGATATCACTGACCTCGTGCATAGGCAAGGTAGCGGAGCACGCCATTTTGAACAGGGTTTCTGGGTACATTGAGCGCATGGACCTCTTCCCACATAATATGGTGGGTTTTCGGCCCGGCCTATCGACGCAGGAGGTTATGCTAATGCTGAAGAAGCAAATCTTTGATAGCAGCACTCGGGACGTGAGAGGGATTCTCGCCCTGGATCTCACTAAGGCGTTTGACACAGTATTACATCGATACATACTGCAGGCCATGGCCGGGATAGGACTGGGAGTCAAATTCCAGGCCTTTGTCAGGTCCTTTCTCATGAATAGAACCGCTACTATTGAAGTGGGGCAGATTCGGTCGAGCGTGTATGAACTGGGGGCTCGAGGTACCCCCCAGGGATCAGTCATTTCACCACTGCTCTTCAATATAGTCATGAAGGGTCTTTCAGAAAGGCTGGGCGGCCTCCCGGGCATAGGTCACGCTCTGTACGCAGATGACATCACTATCTGGTGCCCAGGGGGCTCCCTAGCAGAAATGGAGCAAGCTCTACAAGCGGCCTTGGACGAGACAGAGGCTTACCTCGCGGACACAGGTCTCAAGCTGTCTCCGAGTAAGTCGGAGCTGTTACTCTACAGACCGGCGAGGCAAGGGGTTAGGGGTCTGACACCGCTCGACCAGCTACCCGTGGCATTATACGCGAATAATGGGCAGAAAATTCCTAGAGTCGACTCAGTCAAGATCCTAGGCCTGCTCATAGATTCGAGGGGCTGTAATGCCACAACAATTACCCACGTTACAGCCAAGACGGAGAACATGTTGAGGTTAATCGCTAGGGTGTCCAACCGAAAGAAGGGGTTAGGTGAGGACAACCTCCTTCGGATGTACCATGCGTTTCTGATGAGCCATATTAACTATGTGGCGTCAGCTCTAGTATGGACCAAATCGGAAAAGACCAAGTTAAATACCCTCATGCGCAAGAGCATCAAGAAAGTGCTAGGCTTGCCGATTACCACGAGCTCCGACAGGCTAGATCAACTCGGAATGCACAATAACATAGACGAGATCATAGAGGCACAGGTCACTGCCCAGGTGGTCAGGCTGTCGTCGACCAAGGCTGGCAGGCGAATCCTTGACGAGGTTGGCATGGCTCCTAGGATAATGGAGGAACGGCGGATAACACTGACACGGAAAACGAGAGAGACCTACATGGTGGGGCCCTTCCCGCGAAATGTACATCCACATCATAACGAGGGTAGACGTAAAGCCCGTGCACGAGCCATCTTGAAGAGAGTTAGGGATGACATAGACTCTTCGCTCTTTGTCGATGCGGCGCAATACGGCAACAGGAGAATGTTCGCGTTGTCGGTTATAGACGGGCGGGGAGTGCTTCGCTCATCTGCCTCAGTAAGGGCGGCCACCCCGGGTATAGCAGAGCAAATCGCAATTGCGCTGGCCTTGTGTGACCCAGAGCATTTCTACATTTACACCGACTCGAGAGACGCAATCAGAGCATTCGAATCGGGTAACCTCGCACGAGAGGCGGCCTCTATTCTAGAGAAGAGGGTTTGCCCCACTTCTCATTATATTACGTGGTTCCCCGCACACATGGGGACGAACGTTCTCGAGGGCTTCCCAAACCTCAACGAGGTGGCCCACGACCGTGCGCGAGAACTCACGCGCCGCGACGGTCTGGAGGCTCCGGAGGGGCAGGAAGGGACTCAGCAGAACGATCCACTTCTCACATTTAATGAAATTACTAAACATTACCAACTTGGCAGGAGAGCTTTTCCTCTTCCTCACCCGAAGCTCAGCAGAGGTCAGTCAGCTACTCTTAGAATGTTGCAAACGGGATCTTTCCCGTCGCGGGGCTTCCTTAGTAGGATATACTCAGACGTGGACCCTGGTTGTCCCGACTGTAATGAACCCTTTTGCTCTATGGCTCACATGCTCTGGCGATGTCCCGCGTTACCTAACGACCTACTCTCCAGCGAAGCCGAATGGGAGGAGGCCATCAGAAGCACGGTACTCCGAAAGCAAGTCCAGGCTATCCAGAGGGCCCAGGAAAGGGCGGAGCGTCACGGCGTTCTGTCCTCTACGTGGGCGCGGCCAGCGGTTACAACGGTCTCCCGTTAGGGGGTCCTGACAGTAGCTCCTCAGGATCAAATAAAGTTCGTTGTCTGTCTGTCTGTCTATCACACAAGGCTGCTCTTGGTGGCGGCGATTCATTCCGTTTATGAGCGAAGATCGATGGCACCATGCCTGGCCTTAGTCGAGCAGATTTCACCGAATTCCCATTGCACGCATCAACGATAAACTCTGGTGGTAATCACTGTCCCAAAAAATGTCACAGTTTCGCCTTAAGGGCGAAGCAATGAATGCGATAGCAACACAGCAATGTCATACGAAGTAAGGTGAACGGCTTTGGTAGCAATATCAATTGTAGTAAACATGAGCTGAATAAGTAAGCAGGTGTGCTGTGGCGTAAGTAGACCGACATGAAGAGAGACTCGATGACCACGAGAAGGCGCGTGTGAAACGGTGGTGTTGATGAGAAGCGCTTCCCGTGGGCAGCGCGTGCGAAGGGACACACCTGTAGCGCTGCACTGCCGATCCGGGCAGCATTGCATGTGTAGCGTTCGTTGGAAAATGTGACCCGACTATTACTAACTCAATGAACAAGCGTGGTGTGAGCGCGCACAAACAAACATGAATAGATCACACTGAATGACTGCAGACAACGACTGTCAAAACGCTGGCAGCAAGCGCATACGCCGTAGCGGCGAAGGTACGTGCGGTCTATCGCTTCAACGGAAACTGAGCGGTGAATGTACAGCCGCGACCACGTCTGTGTAGAGCGAGCGAGCAGCCGGCCTTGCTCTGCTGGGCGACGCCTTGCGGCAGTTGCGGGGTCTGACGAGGTGTGCCAAGGAGCATGCGCGGCCTAATAGACATGCAGATCGGCACACGCTGCTTTAAACCAGAAATGATGTTGGCAAGTGCACGTGTTTTGCTGGTTGTGCGCATTACCCGAGGGCGCCGTTTTACTACGCGCGATCACAAGGGAATTGCGCACGTGAGTGATAACGCGTGTGATTCTGTATGATATGAAAAACTATGTCTTCTTCAATCCTAGATAATGTTATCACCCAATGAAATGACAACATCGCATGCGTGCTGCCTATATTAGACATAGAAGTCAAACCTTTTCGCAGAATCTATTCGCAACGGCTCCCCGACTCAGAGGGGATAAGCGACGCGCACTTGCTATTATGGGGCGCACAATGTCCCAAAGAGAGATATGCGCAGCTACCCGGCGCCCTATGCGCACAGTTAACAGGGTACTTCAGGCTGCTTATTATGAAGGATGAATTAGTGATGCTCCCTGTGCATGTCGACAGCGGGTGACATCAGAAGATGAGGACCGCTTAATCGTGGCAGCAGCTTTGACCTGTCCTTACCTAAGCGCCAGAGAAATAAGGGACGAAGTTGGACTCAGAAATATCAGCCTTAAGACAATCAAGAGACGGCTTCACGAAGCCGGTATAAGGAGCAGAGTATCAGCGCAAAAAGTGATGCTGGATAAAAGACGCCGCAATGAGCGACTTGAATTTACGTCTGCGGTGGAGTCTTGGTGCCGAAACAACTGGCGCGCGGTTGTGTTCACGGATGAGGCGTCGTTGTGCACCCGTTGGGACCAGCAGAGGAGGTTGTGGCGTCCGCGCGCAACTGCCGGCATGTCACGTATTCCTATCGTTGTTACCGGCTGCGAGCGCTGGGTAGTTCCCTACTTCTTTCAGGAACAGAATTGCTTGAAAATGAAAGCGCCTTTTGTGTAATCTCAAGCTTCTGTGCAGTTACGACATGTAATACGATAATGTTTACCTTAAGCATTGCAACTAATACTTTTTTGTTCCTGCATGGTCTCTGAGTTCGCCTTACCGAAGTTTTAATTAACATCAAGCACTTCCCTTTCTTTTTTTTGTAACAAGTTCCATGCTGGTTTACCAGAAAATGTCAACTCAATAGCTGTTAGTTTTATGCATATGACGATGACTCATCTCCCGCAGGTACGACTTGTCCTGTGTACTCGTTCAAGCGGGCGCACCATTGTTCACGTGTGGGGCGCGGTCAGCCACACAGGATTGGGACGATTGCATCGAATTTTAGGGAAGATGACCTCTGAAACGTACATGGACGTTTTGGAGACAGTGCTCATTCCGCATGTTCTCGTTGGCCCCTTCCCGGATGGACTTTACTGACTACAACAGGACAACGCACCAATCCACACATCTAAAGCAGTGCAACTGACGCTGGACAATTTAGGTGTGACAAGGTTAAAAGGGACTGCGAGAAGCCCCGATTTAAATATCATAGAAAATGTATATATAGAATGATGAAGTCAAATCTAGCCAAAAAGAGCAGCTCTAGCAGCAGTCACTGTTGACGAGCTTTGGTTAGCTATTAAAGAGGAGTGTCTCCGATAGCTGCCAGACCTTGTGAATTAGCTTGTACCACTCGCTTCCCAAGAGGATCGGAACTGTGAAACAGAATCGTGGAGGAGCTTCGATTAGAAAATAGGCGCTATTTCTGGTTGCATATTTTCGCATAAATAAAAGTTATTCTTTTTCTCAGTGTTTCCGTATTTATTTTTAAAAAAGTACAAGTCGTTGTGTAACCTTACTGATCCAACGAAGCGGTCATTGCTCCTCTAATGGCTATGGTATTGAGCATAATGCAGTTTTATTGCGATAGCAATTATATGGACACTTCAACCGGATTTCTGCCGTCGCCGTCGCCGTCGTCGTCGCCGTTGTCGTCACCGTCGCCGTGAGGTTCCCTATAGATAAAATCTTCGCCGCGCGCCGTATGCCCGAGCGGAAGCGAAGCGTGCGGGGACGCGCGCTATCACGGAGAGCGAACGCACTCAATCACCCACGCGCAAGCAAGGAAGCGGGAAACCAGCGCCGGAGGGAGCACGAGGGGGGGGGGGGGGGGGGCGCACTTCTACTTTGCCAACAACCGCGCTCGTCGCTCGCTCTCCCTGCACCGTCTCTTATCTCCACACGGCTCTGACCTTTATGCGCCGTGCATTCGCCGCTCAGTTTCCTTTGAAGCGATAGACCGCACGTACCTTCGCCGGCGGCAGCGTATGCGCTCGCTGCCAGCGTTTTGACAGTCGTCTCCAGTCATTCAGTGTGATCTATTCATGTTTGTTTGTACGCGCTCACACCACGCTTGTTCATTCAGTTAGTAATAGTCGGGCCACATTTTCCAACGCACGCTACACATGCAATGCTGCCCGGATCGGCAGTGCAGCACTATACAGGTGTGTCCCTTCGCACGCGCTGCCCACGGGAAGCGCTTCTCATCAACACCACCGTTTCACACGCGCCTTCTCGTGGTCATCGAGTCTCTCTTCATGTCGGTCTACTTACGCCGCAGCACATCTGCTTACTTAATCAGCTCATGTTTACTACAATTCATATTGCTACCAAAGCCGCTCACCTTACTTCGTATGACATTGCTGTGTTGCTATCGCATTCATTGCTTCGCCCTTAGGGCAAAACTGTGACATTTTTTCTCCAAAGAACGACAAGGGAGCCACAGAAAGACGGGGATTCAAAGTAGTCCTCAGTGGCCTAACAAGGGGAACCTCGGGAAGGAGGCAAAGTTTTAACCACCAGGCCCCTTGTGGAAACGTTGTCCGTAGGCTGAAGCTTCTCTTCTTCGGCAATGACTGAACACGCCACGTCCTGTAATAAACAATGTTGAGCCAAAATACAAAATAACGCATTATCTATAAGCGCCGGCGACGGCAGAAGACGGCATCAAAAATTGAACGCCTCGATTTTTTTCTGTCCATTGTTGGCGTTATCTTTTTTTCGTATCACCGCCTAACCAGAACGGCCAGAAAGCGCGCATAGTTTGTTGTGAGAGTCGGGCGCGTGTTATCAGCTGAAACGCGTAATCTTTTGGAATGGAGATACCGAGAGTGCCCCGAGGAAGCGTACATATTCGGATAAACAACGGCCCTTTTCACGTTGCCACTCGTGCAATGCAGGTCTGCATGTATATTAGGCCGCGCATGCTCCCGGGCACAGTGCGTCAGATCCCGCAACTGCCGCACGGTGTCGCCGCGTAGAGCAAGGCCGTCTGCTCGCGCGCTCTACACAGACGTGGACGCGGCTGTACAGCGCATAGAAAGGTCAGAGCCGTGCAGAGATAAGGGACGGTGCGGGCGAGCGGCGAGCGCGGTTGTTGGCACAGTAAAAGTGCGCCCCCCCCCCCCCCCCCCCCCCCGCTCCCTCCGGCGCTGCCTTCCCGCTTCCTTGCTTGCGCGTGGGAGATTGAGTGGGAAGTTCCCCTTGCGCCCTGTTGCAAGATAGGCCTTGGGTGCCGGAGCGCAGCGTCGCCCGCCTCCCTCCCTCCCATACCCCCAGGGCCTTTCGCGCGACGGTCGCGTTTGCTTTCCGCCGTGCGTTCGCTCTCCGTGATAGCGCGCGTCCCCCGCACGCTTCCGCTCGGGCATACGGCGCGCGGCGAAGATTTTATCTATACGGAACCTCACGGCGACGGCGACGCCGACGGCAGAAATCCGGTTAAAGTGTCCATATAATTGCTATCGCAATAAAATGTTTTGAACAGAGAAGAGTGGTTCTTGAAGGTTTGAAATTACTTCGTTTCATCGCTGCGATCCACTGAGCAGCTTGTTTTTTCTGCCGTGGGAAACTGTGAAAGATGACGTCGTCTCGGCCGCTGGTGCTCGTACAGCCGTAAGCAGCGCAAAGGACGACATGGCGACACTGTATGCTTCTTAGATGGAGTTCTCCTTGCGGTAACAGTCCTTTGAAGTGTCAGCCGGAAACGCAGGGTGAAGATCTTGATCATTTGCGATAAAGGCCACTGATACAACCCGACTGACGCGCAAAACCTGCACATGCTTTCCGCGCGGGCGCCTGCGAGTATTGACATCATTTCCGCTAGCTTTCCCCTTCCGCCGCCGCCGCGGGCCGACTCCGCGAGCCGCGGTGGGCGGAGCATAGCTGCGATTTTAATTCTCAATTACGTTGCCGCTACTTGTATGATGGAAAAACAAAACTTCGTACCGGGGATTTCAAGTGTCTGCGCTTCAGAAAAACGTCACTTTTTAGAAATCTAAAACCTGTTCAGTTTCCCTTTAATGAAGAGCAAAAAGAAAAGAGGTGCGAGAACGGAGCCTTGGGGAACACCAGACACTACCGAGGCAGAAGGAGAAGTTATGCCATCAATGATTACATTTTGGCGCCTAGACGAGAGGTAGGCCGCAATCCAGGTTAGAAGGCGATCATTTTTGAGAATAGGCTTCAATTTTAGTGTGAGCTTGAGGAGTGGGATATCCGGTCGAAGGCCTTCTCAAAATCTAAAAATATTATGTCCACCTACTTGTGTCTCTATAATTCTATCGCAGGATACATTAATTATTATGACTAGTTGGATTATTGTAGATGCTCCTCTATGTTCTGCTCTCTATGCTCCATGTTGCCGGTCGTGAAGCAGATTATTGTTCTCATATATCCGTATATACATATATAACATTCAAGAAAGAAAAACGACGAACGTTATGGCATGTCGCTCTACTGACGTTTCGGCCGGTCCTCCGTCAGTAAATAGATGGGCCACAACGGTGGCCTTTTTTTTACCATGAAGCTCTTAAGGGCTCAGTCTTCAATGGTCGTGCCCGCGTGTAGAAAAAAAAAAACTCTCATTGGCCGTATGCTGTATGTGCGAGTGAAAGCGTGCGAGGAACGCGCGCGCTTTCACTGGGAGCGAACGCACGGCGGAGAGCAAATGCGACTTCTTCCGTCGCGCGAAAGGCAGTTGGGGGGACGGGAGGGAGGCAGGGGAGGCGACGTTCAGCTGCGGCACCAAATGCGTATCTTGCGACCGGGCGCAAGGGCAACTGGCGACTCAATCACCCACGCGAACGGAGGAAAGCGGGAATGCAGCGCGAGAGGGAGTGAGTGTGGCTTTTGCTCTGCACTTGTACTTTGTGCGGCGACGCGCGGTCGCGCGCACCGTGATCTGCAACACGGCTCCTACATCTGTATGCGATGTGCTTTCGCCGCTCAGTTTCCATTGAAACGATAGACCGCATGAACCTACGCTCGCTACTGCTGGCGCGCTTGCTCCGCCAACGTTTGACAGCGATTGTGTCCGGTCATCGAGTATGATCTATTCATGTTTGCGTGTGCGCGCTGACACCATCCTTGTTAATTCAGTTAGTAAGCGAATGTGTTCAAGTTTATACAGCCCATCTTTACTCCATATAGCACGCTACTAATTTGTTTTCGCAATTGATGCTTCGCAACCCGCAGAACTGTTGTCGACGACGGTGGCGTTTTGCCCGCGTTCGCACTCAACGCGCGCAGCGTTGGTGACGTGTGTCTGAAGAACGTGCCAACCTTTGCCGTACACATAGGCGTATCTACGGGGGGAGGGGGGGGGGGCAGGGGGGCACGTGCCCCCCCCCCCGCCCCACTGTCCAAAGTGGGGGGGGGCGCAAAGTATGGTATTTGCCCCCCCCCCCTCACTTTAGAAAGTGGGCACTTCCGGCTGCGCGCTGGAAAGTGCAACAAAACTACAGCTGAAGCTAAATTTTCCATCTTAATAGAGTGGCAACGTAGGCAATGCTTTTCTTTGCTACGCATCCCCTGGTTGGGCAGTGAGGATTGTCTTTTGTGCCTTCTCGTGACGCGCTGTAGCGGGAGAAGCTCGGGATTCGCCATACACGCTCGCATTGCGGAGAAAGCCTGGCGCTGGACAGTTCCAGCCGCAACAAATTTCCGCTTGCGCTACTTGAATCATGTCCCGTCTTTTGCGACCGCCTAACCATATTTGAAAACACAATCGGCTTGCTATGTTTAACCTGCAGCCGAGGGGCGATGTGCGAATAAAGATTTATAATGAGCCGCGCCCAACGATCGATCTGTGTGCCTTAAGGCATGTGAAATCAATGGACAATCCTTGGACACAATCCTTACGGCATGAAATTTTACAAACGCAACTTGTTGAAGAATTAGGTCAATAATTGGATACAGTACTACGTGGTCCAGAGTTTTGTACAGGTACCAGATTGGCTATTTTCCAGTCATTAGGAAAATAGTTCCCGTCATCATTCCATTTCAATACCAATAGAACACAGAACTGAAGGCATGTGTCACTTCTGATTTTGTCGATTTCATTTTGAAGCCGTTTCTAAATAAGAGAGCACTATTACTTGATTCTGGGCAGGAGCAAGAGCAGCATATATAAGTATTGCATATTTTGAAGAAATCAAGGCCACCTTTTGGTGACGTGTACTGAAATTTTCAACGGTGGAGGTTGCTTATGTGCTCGAAAAACATTTACTGAATACTCGACTTTCTCCCAATTTTTATGCGCTATATACGGCATTTAGTTGTTTCCCCACCAGTATCCTCGGTAAACTATGCGTGGCACGTTGTTTATATTTATTCGAAGTACGAAGCAATGTTTTGAGTGACGTGCGATATATCTTTATTCTGTGTAGGTTCATTACAGCCTTTGTAACTTGCTGAAGTGTTTCAGGGTGTCATAGTGCGGCTAGTCGAAATGTTTCCCAGACTACTAAAACAACTGCACGATATATGTGCTTGAAATTCCGTGAAAATAGGGAGAATTCTAAGCGCAATGCGTTGCGAAACTTTCACTCTCCTGCTTTAAATGCAAGTGCTAAGCCCTCGTTTTCCCATCTGTTTTCGTGCATCATACGAGATGCGTAGTTTGTTTCTCCGGTGTCTTCAGTGAGCCAAACATGGCGTCTTGGTTATACTTAGGGAAAATTAGGCGCATGTTATGGGCAATATATTGGCAACGTTACAAAGGAGGGGGGAAATTCGCCTTTTCCGATAGAATAGACGCCTGCGCTGTCATAGTTACTATTACAGCTGAGGTCACATTTTGCGTACATGGGGAGTACAATACTCAAAGTTTATGTGCCATGGTAAATGGGTGTTGATTGAATAGAGATTTAAAAATACTACAAGCAAGTATTCGGAAATATCACGCTGCTGTTATTAGCTACATTTCCCAATGTCCCATGAGAACTGTTCGTTTCAGATATTTTATATTTTGACCGAATGGCAGCATTTTAAGTACAATGCGTCGCGGAGTTTTAACGTTTCTGGCTAATTTATAAGCTTTACGAATAATTATTGAAGCCTTTTTTTTTCTTTTTTCCTTTTTCATGCGTGATACATTGTTCGCCGAGTGTCTTCAATGAAGTAAAGGAAACAGCTTCTTTACGTTTTCTGACTCTGAGGACCAGGTACTGTTTTATGTGTAGGTAAAATTTTAAATAAATGGATAATCAGGGCTTTCACAGTAAATTACGTGTGGAAGCACTATAATGTGTTAATAGCTTGTCCAACGCGCGGGGCAGAAATGAGCCCACTGCCCTAACAGAACTGTAAACGCCACCAAGACCAAATCTAGCGAAAATTGGTGGTACGCTATGAAAACTCTCTGTGCGAAGTTAAATGAGGTTGGATCAAACACAGTCTTCATAAAAACATTCTTATTCGAGCATTAGAGCGTGTGATATGGCCGCTTTCTGCTATACTTCCCATTGTCCCGACATAGCTGTTGGTTTAAACAGTTTTATATTTCGTGGAAAGGGGAGGGAGGTCATGGTAAGGGCAATGTGTGACAAAATGTTTACGTTCCTGGTCTAGTTATAAGCGTAGAAAATAATTGATGAGTCGTCGTTTTTTCCCCCTATTTTCATACGTCATAAAGCGTTCCTAGTAGCTTTCAACGACGTCCTTGGTCAACTAAACAAGACACTTTGTTTATATTTGACGAAAATACAGGGCGCGGTATCAATATTGTGTAAGTAAACTTCAAAGACAGGGGACTAATTATGACATTTGCAGTAAATTACGCAAGCAAGTGATCCGGAGGTTTCTGAATGTGCTTTACGAACAAAGCAGAATTAAACCCGCTGCCCTGGGAGGACTGTGAACTCAACCGATATCGAATCTAGCGAAATTTGAGTGGATGGGGGGAGGGAGGGAGTACAGCATGGTAGATATGGCGAAGTAACATGTGCACATGTGATAATGGCTTTTTAAAAAGTTACAAAAAGAAGTGCCCCAAAGCATTAGAAGGCTTTAAACGCAACAGCCATATACGGGCATCTTTTTAAACCATGCGATATAATTTAATGGACCTGAAGATTTTATTGAAACCATTCGAAAGAAACAGCTTCGCTGGAAATCTGGCTTTATTATCCAAGGCCGCACTCATCTGATGTCTTTCTTTCTTGTGAATATTGCCCGTCATTTATGTTGATTGTACTTCGTTGTGTATAACCTCGACAATACTATTACCTTAACTAGTGATACGTTTGTGCTGAGGGAGGACCTAAACAAAAGGTACAATTATTTGTTTAATTAGTAAAATTGCCTGTAACAAATGTGCATTTTCTTAAGCTCCCTGCAGTGCTACTGGGCGGGATGAGGGGCCTCTGCGCCCTCACTGCCTTTTCTCTCTGCATCATCTGAAGATTTCATGTAGTAGTGGCAGTAAATAAATGGAAATTTAAATGTTATTTCGGGCCCCATGGTTCCCCATGTGTGATTTCTAAATATATCTGCGTCTGGTAAATAGCAAAATAACTGACCGACGCATTTCCAGGCTTTTTCACTTATTGTAGTAGTAATTCGACACATATATGTATGTATGTATATATGTATGTATGTATGTATGTATGTATGTATGTATGTATGTATGTATGTATGTATGTATGTATGTATGTATATATATATATATATATATATATATATATATATATATATATTCAAGCGTGGTGGCGTGGAGTAGAGGTAGAACACCCGACTTCAAATCTGAAGGTCGTAAGTTCGAATCCTGCTCCATTCCACTACATTTTCAGGCATGGAGTGGTGCCTGACACCGGCAAAGAAAAAAAAAAGTACATATTGCCGAGAGCTAGTGGGGCTATACTAGTTCAGGTGCAACCAAACTAGGCAGGCCCACTAAGCTTCATCAAAGTCACTCCCTCACCAGAACAGGAATTGGCCTCCCTGGTGCAGTATTCGGCCACTACCTCCATCATGACTCCGACAATTAACCCATGGCCCTCAGTTCCCAGTGGCTGCGGAGCACCTGACCAAGGCGGCGGTCAGACCTGCTACGCGGCAGAGGGTGCTAAGAATCTCTG
Organism: Dermacentor silvarum; assembly: GCF_013339745.2. Classification (NCBI taxonomy): domain Eukaryota; kingdom Metazoa; phylum Arthropoda; class Arachnida; order Ixodida; family Ixodidae; genus Dermacentor; species Dermacentor silvarum. Next base: position 9,198,624 of record NC_051164.1, on the reverse strand, counting down.
GGTCAAGGCAGGCCGCCAATGGAAACTGAACCTGGCAACGTTCAACACGCGCACCCTCTCGAGTGAGGGTAGCTTAGCAGGACTATTTGAAGAATTATCAGGCATTTCCTGGGATATTATTGGCCTTAGTGAGGTTAGAAGAACTGGTCAGGCTTACACAGTACTGACTAACGGCCACGTCCTCTGCTACAGAGGTCTTCCAGATAAGAAAGAATCCGGGGTAGGATTTCTAGTGCATAACAACGTAGCGGGCAACATTGATGAATTCTACAGCATTAATGAAAGGGTAGCAGTCGTCGTAATGAAGCTGAATAGGAGGTAGAAAATGAAGGTAGTGCAAGCCTATGCCCCAACCTCTAGTCACGATGATGAAGAAATAGAACAGTTTTATGAAGATGTTGAACTAGCAATGAGAAAGGTGCAAAGTCAGTATACTTTAGTCATGGGCGACTTCAATGCAAAAGTGGGGAAAAAGCAGGTTGGTGAGCAAGCAATTGGCAACTACGGCATCGATTCTAGGAATGCAATTCGCGGAAAGGAATAGGCTCCGAATAATGAATACCTTCTTCAGGAAGCGCAGCAACAGGAAGTGGACCTGGAAAAGCCCTAATGGAGAAACAAGGAATGAAATAGATTTCATACTCTCTGCCGATCCAAGCATAGTGCAGGATGTAGAAGTGTTAGGTAAGGTTAAGTGCAGTGACCATAGGTTAGTGAGGTCTAGGATTTCTCTCAATTTGAAGAGAGAGAGAGTGAAATTAGTCAAGAGGAAACAGGCCAACCTAGAGGCAGTCAGGGTAAAAGCAGACCAATTCAGGCTGGTGCTCGCAAACAAATATGCAGCTTTAGAACAGGAAGATGAAGATAACATAGAGCTAATGGATGAAACCGCAACTAGGCTGATCTCAGAAGCAGCAATTGAAGTGGGAGGTAAGGCACCAAAGCAACCTGTAGGGAAGCTCTCCCAAGAAACAAAGGACCTAATAAAGAAACGGCAAAACATGAATGTGTCCAACTCAAGAGATCAGAAAGAATTCGCTGAACTGTCAAAACTGATCAACAAGAAGAAAGTAAGGGATATTCGAAATTATAACGTGGGAAAAATTGAGGAAGCCGTAAAATATGGACGCAGCATGAAATCAGTAAGAAGAAAACTAGGCATAGGACAAGGCAAGATGTATGCACTGAAAGATAAGCATGGTAATATCATCAGCAATTTCGATGACATAGTAAAAGCAGCAGAAGAATTCTATACTGACCTGTACAGTAGCCAAAACAGCCAAGCTTCTTCCATTCGAAATAGTGATGAACCGGATACAGAAGCTCCTTCTATAACTAGCGATGAAGTTAGAAGGGCCTTGAAAGACATGACCAGGAGAAAAGCGCCTGGAGAAGATGGAATAACAGTAGATTTAATCAAAGATGGAGCAGATATCATGCTTGAAAAGCTTGCGGCCCTTTATACGCAATGCCTCACAACTTCAAGTGTACCAGAGAGCTGGAAGAACGCCAACATTATACTTATCCATAAGAAGGGAGACGTTAAAGAATTGAAGAATTACAGACCCATTAGCTTGCTTTCAGTATTGTATAAAATATTCACCAAGCGGTAATATTTATTGCCAAGTTGGAATTGTCCTCGTCTTCAGACGTGTACTGATAGCTGGTAGAGGCACCAGAACTCGAACCATGCTCGCGATGGCGGCGTCGGCGCGCTTCGAATGACCGCGGCCGGCCGGCTGGCTATCCGACGAGGGTGTCGTGACGTCACGCCTTCCAACTCCCGCGGGTCGGGCGGCGAGGCACGTGATCACAAGAACGCCAAAAATAAAGCCATCGGCTCAAAAATGAGCTAAGTGACTACTTCTTTTCGGTGTAATATCACACACTGAGGCTTCATTTTCAGCATTTTCGTAAAATTTTCAGATTTTGTGTGCGTATCCCTTTAAAGGCACCTTGAAACTATCTTGACGATTTTGTACAAACGTACTGAGTCGTTAGAGTAGGCCCTTATAATCAGTAATTGAAGCATCTAAGCGCTCCGCGCAAAGCGTGTAATTTATTACAAGGTTTTAAAAAGGTACATCGCTACGGAATGGTTGCCCAGGGCACCTGAACGATTATTTTTCCAACATTATGGTGAACAAATGTTGTTCATAATAGTTTAGAGGTTAGTTAAATTGTTTGAATAAAAAGAAATTAACAAAAAGAGAACGCACAAGGACAATGTATCACTACACTCAAAGCACTTCCCGCCCACAGCAAGTGTCGTCTCCTTGTTAAAGTATTATTGCGCAACAAATGGACATGGACGGCAGAGAAGAACACACACACCAAGCGTAAACTTTTAACTAAATTTATTGTGCCACTGAATCAGTTTATATTTGTGACGCAGTATAGACTGCACATGCGCTAACATGGACTAAAAGGATGGCGTATTCGTGTAACATAGTTACGAGTCAAGTGATACCGCCTCCAAGGAACTTAGTTCTTTTTCTGTGAGAGCCAGTGAAGGGAAACTAACACACTTATCACCCAATTTTGCAATCATCTGCGCTTCAGTTATTTCACGGATAAGCTGCGTCCTACCACGGGACACAATCCTACACTCGTCCGGGATAAGTTTGCAGCCGTGATAGCGACAACGAATCGCCAAGCATTCCGGGCAAGTTGGTGGTCCATTACTAAAGTATTATTGCGCAACAAATGGACATGGGCGGCAGAGAAGAACACACACACCAAGCGCAAACTTTTAACTAAATTTATTGTGCCACTGAATCAGTTTATGTGTGAAGCAGTATAGACTGCACATGCGCTAACATGGACTAAAAGGATGGCGTATTCGTGTAACATAGTTACGAGTCAAGTGATACCGCCTCCAAGAAACTTAGTTCTTTTTCTGTGAGAGCCAGTGAAGGGAAACTAACACACTTATCACCCAATTTTGCAATCATCTGCGCTTCAGTGATTTCACGGATAAGCTGCGTCCTACCACGGGACACAATCCTACACTCGTCCGCGATAAGTTTGCAGCCGTGATAGCGACAACGAATCGCCAAGCATTCCGGACAAGTTGGTAGTCCATTACTAAAGTATTATTGCGCAAAAAAAAAAAAAAAAACATGGACGGCAGAGAAGAACACACACACCAAGCGCAAACTTTCAACTAAATTTATTGTGTCACTGAATCACTTTATGTGTGTGAAGCAGTATAAACTGCTTGGGTTCACCGGTGGGTTCTTGGCGATTCATTGTCGTGATCTCGGCTGCAAACCAATCGAGGACGAGTGTACGATTGTGTCCCGTGGTAAGACGCAGCTTATCCGTGAAATAACTGAAGCGCAGATGATTGCAAAATTGGGTGACAAGTGTGTTAGTTTCCCTTCACTGGCTCTCACAGAAAAAGAACTAAGTTTCATGGAGGCGGCATCACTTGACTCGTAACTATGTTACACGAATACGCAATCCTTTTAGTCCATGTAAGCGCATGCCTAGTCTATACTGCGTCACAAACATAAACTGATTCAGTGGCACAATAAATTTAGTTGAAAGTTTGCGCTTGGTGTGTGTGTTCTTCTCTGCCGTCCATGTCCGTTTGTTGCGCAATAATACTTTAATAATGGACAACCAACTTGCCCGGAATGCTGCTCTCCTCTCCTTGTTTTACGACGTGCTCCGTGTTAACGAGAGCTGCGCGGTCAGTGTTGGTCTCGTTCTTTCTTTTCGCGGGCACCGTGGTTCGCCCTTGCTACGTTGTGGGCTGCAAATCTAGAGATCGACGACATGTCAAGCTGCGACGTCGTGCCCCTCTGCAAGGCAGCAGACGAGCGCAGTGGCTACAGGGCATTGGACTGTCGGTATCCAAATGGCGCCAGCATCTAAGCGTTTGCGGCCGTCGATTCACGTCGAAAGACTAGACAGCTTTAGTTCAGCGTACGCTATACCCCTGCGTACGCTATAAAATAGCGGGTCGTCACTGCGCATGCGTAGAAGGCTACACGAAATTGCCGGTATGGCGGGCGTACTCAACGCGATCGAGTTAGCGTTCCCGGTTTTGCGGGATTAGCGGACTGGTCTCGCGAAGTCTCACCAAGACGAGGGCGTGCATTTCAAGCTTAGAACGACAAAAAGCTTAGTTAGTTGGTAAGGATTCAGAATTGAAAAAATGTTAGGCTTGCAGACACGGACACAAGAGAAGTGGATAACACAAGCGCCGACTATCAACTGAAAGAAGCACTGAGGCGAAAAAAGAAAGGAGACACAAAACTCATCTGCGCATGCTCTGGAGGGGTAGCACCGCGTGTCAATAGGGTACACATGCCGGTCTACGTGAGAGATAACTGTTGAGTCATTTGATCTGTTCCTTATGAAAGGTAATCGATGGCTAACTCACGCACGCACTTCCTCCATTATTGATATGCCAAGCCTCGGCCATTAGACGCTTATCTTCATTCCTGTGCCTGTACAATATCGCGCATTCCTCTAACTCCGGCGCGCAGTTACAATCTTGGAAGTCTTGGCAATGTGAGGAAATATTGGAAGGCGATCCACCGGTTAACGACCTTTTATGTTCCATTAGTCTCTGATAGATACACCGCCCAGTTTACCCTACGTAGAACCACTTAAGGGAATTTTATATACCACACCCATACGACAGTCAGTACAGTTGTTGTTCTTGATGTGCTTCACTGGACGTTTCTGTTCGTTTTTCCTCTGCACGGCAGCGCATGTCTTACCTAGCTTAGTGGGAGCAGTAAAAACAACAATAACACCATATCTACTTGCAACCTTCTTAAGCCTGTGCGATACTGCATGAATGTAAGGAATACCCACGACTCTTTTCTTGCATCGTGACTGCTTTCTGTAATCACATCCGTACCACCGCGAAATCGACGTCTTTAGGCGTTCAGCTACAGTGGCCACTGCTACGCTAAGATAACCTGCTTCTAATAGGAGCCGGACCTGTGCATTAAAGACTGGCGCTCATTTTGTGCATGCACGATCTGGTGAATTCCGTTTTTTACTACTTTGGAATGCTTGGATTGAAAGTTTAACAATGGCTTCGACGATCAAGGGGAGTACTGCTAACACATGTGATTTTGTTCGAAGACCAAGGAAATGTCTAGATACTCTATTACGCATTTCTGAGGCAATTCCTCTGTAAACTTCAATCCTCCTCCATTAAGTTTTAATTGCCCATTTACCGAGGTAGCAGCGGAATCAAATTCATCCCTATTGCAGAAAATCAGGAAATCATCAGCGTAACGAAATACCTTAATAACACAATCGCCCAAGGCCTTCTCTAAGCAGCTGTCAATCTTTCTCAGGTAAATATCACTGAGAGTAGCGGCAACCATTCGAACCAATACAAATTCCTGATTTCTGCAAAAACACGCCATCTCTCCACCCAACCAGCGTCGACTTTTAAAAAGTACATTTAAAAATGATTTCTCGAAAAGCACCTATGGAAATGCCGCATCTGTCTATAGAAACCGGCTCTTGCACTTGTTCTTTAATGCACTCCTTTACGGAATTTAACAACCCCTCAAGCGGCAAGGAGTAATACAAGTCTTCGATATCCATACTAAAAGCTGTACAATCACCGCCATTTTTCTCTGTCAAAAACTGAACTAATGCCTGAGAATTACGCAAATGAAGGGGGTCTGAGAAAACTAGTGAAGCTAAGCAGTTCTGCAGGTAACTATCCACAGAGACCTGCCATGTCCGTTTCTCTGACACTATAGCACAAAAAGAAATCTCTTGCTTGTGGGTCTTCGTCGAGAAAAACAGTTCTAAGGTGATCGATTTTGCTTTCTTAACATCAGAGACAATCATATCTAGATTATGTCTTAACAGGAGGTCGACCGCACGTTGCTTAACTGCTGAAGGCTTGAGTTTTACTGACTGAAAATTCTTTTATATAGCTGATATCGCTATTACTGAAAACACTATTGGGGCACGACGCCGCTGAAGGGATGGGACGCTTACCGCTGCTGTATTTCCAGATTGCGTTCCTCGGTGCCGTATCTCCATGGATTCTCGAACCTCGGCCGCGCAGTTCTCGTCAAGCATTTCCGTTCCTGATTCCAAAAGTGCAAGGATGGCCAAGCTTGGTTCCTTCGGCTACTGGCGGTTGGCAACAAGGCTCATTCCCTGACGCCCCCGCAAGATATGAAGCGGGATATATAGACCAGCCAGGCACCACTTCGGTTGGGCAAGACGCCGCTGAAGGGATGGGACGCTTACCGCTGCTGCATTTCCAGATTGCGTTCCTCGGTGCCGTATCTCCATGGATTCTCGAACCTCGGCCGCGCAGTTCTGGTCAAGCATTTCCGTTCCTGATTCCAAAAGTGCAAGGATGGCCAAGCTTGGTTCCTTCGGCTACTGGCGGTTGGCAACAAGGCTCATTCCCTGACGCCCCCGCAAGATATGAAGCGGGATATATAGACCAGCCAGGCATCACTTCGGTTGGGCAAGACGCCGCTGAAGGGATGGGACGCTTACCGCTGCTGCATTTCCAGATTGCGTTCCTCGGTGCCGTATCTCCATGGATTCTCGAACCTCGGCCGCGCAGTTCTGGTCAAGCATTTCCGTTCCTGATTCCAAAAGTGCAAGGATGGCCAAGCTTGGTTCCTTCGGCTACTGGCGGTTGGCAACAAGGCTCATTCCCTGACGCCCCCGCAAGATATGAAGCGGGATATATAGACCAGCCAGGCACCACTTCGGTTGGGCAAGACGCCGCTGAAGGGATGGGACGCTTACCGCTGCTGTATTTCCAGATTGCGTTCCTCGGTGCCGTATCTCCATGGATTCTCGAACCTCGGCCGCGCAGTTCTCGTCAAGCATTTCCGTTCCTGATTCCAAAAGTGCAAGGATGGCCAAGCTTGGTTCCTTCGGCTACTGGCGGTTGGCAACAAGGCTCATTCCCTGACGCCCCCGCAAGATATGAAGCGGGATATATAGACCAGCCAGGCACCACTTCGGTTGGGCAAGACGCCGCTGAAGGGATGGGACACTTACCGCTGCTGTATTTCCAGATGGCGTTCCTCGGTGCCGTATCTCCATGGATTCTCGAACCTCGGCCGCGCAGTTCTGGTCAAGCATTTCCGTTCCTGATTCCAAAAGTGCAAGGATGGTCAAGCTTGGTTCCTTCGGCTACTGGCGGTTGGCAACAAGGCTCATTCCCTGACGCCCCCGCAAGATATGAAGCGGGATATATAGACCAGCCAGGCACCACTTCGGTTGGGCAAGACGCCGCTGAAGGGATGGGACGCTTACCGCTGCTGTATTTCCAGATTGCGTTCCTCGGTGCCGTATCTCCATGGATTCTCGAACCTCGGCCGCGCAGTTCTGGTCAAGCATTTCCGTTCCTGATTCCAAAAGTGCAAGGATGGCCAAGCTTGGTTCCTTCGGCTACTGGCGGTTGGCAACAAGGCTCATTCACTGACGCCCCCGCAAGGTATGAAGCGGTATATATAGACCAGCCAGGCACCACTTCGGTTGGGCAAGACGCCGCTGAAGGGATGGGACGCTTACCGCTGCTGTATTTCCAGGTTGGTTACTTCAAAGATGCTTCCTGTCTAAAAAGCAGCCATTACTGCCTTGTAGCGGTGTCGTGCCCGACCGATTTGCGTGATATGATGCGTCGTTTATTGCTGTTCTTTTCATGCTTGCGCAAGAAATCTGCATGTCTGTTGTTGTTGCTTTCGGGTGACATTGAATCAAATCCCGGACCTAGCGTGGAACAAACACTTGAACTTGTCCTTGAAACCGTGCGTAGGCTAGAAGTGGGTCAGAATACATTAATCGGTGAAATTAAGTGGCTGAGAGAACAGCAAGATGCAACCGAGAAAGAAATTAATGGCTTGACCGAGAGAGTGGTCACTTTGGAAGCAAAGCTTGTTTCATATGCCCCTACACTATCCAACTTCTCGGATCATGCTGCTGGTTCATTTGCGAATCAACTTCAGGCAGTTGTGTCAAGGTGTGATGAAGCTGAGAACAGAATGCGACGGTGCAATCTGTTGTTCTTTGGAATTCCCGACGAGGATAAAGAGAGCTGGGCAACTACAGAGGGAAAAGTTATTGCCCTGTGCACAGATAAGTTGGAAACGACAACTACTAGTTCTCAGTTTGAACGTGTACACCGGCTGGGAAAATTTGCTTCAAATAAATGTAGGCCAATAATTGCTAAGTTTACGTTTTTTAAGGACAAGCAGGAAATTCTCACCCGTGCACATAAGCTGAAAAATTCTGGGATCTCTATTAGAGAATATTTTTCGCTGGCTACACGACAGGCACGCAGGAAACTGCTTCAATTTGCCAGAGAACGGAATTGCCCTTATAAATTGAATGTCGACAAACTTCATATTGATAATAACACATATACTTACGACAGTGCTTCTGACTCTGTAGTAAATGCTCGATAGCTAGTTGCCGATGTGCGCAGTGCGAAAGTGCAGTGGCCATCAACTTCACGTGCACCTTCATTTTCAGTATCATTTACTAACATCCGCAGTTTGTTGCCAAAACGTGTCCTGCTTGAATCATATCTTGAAGATAGTAAGCCCGATGTTGTATTGCTGACCGAGACTTGGCTTCACGCCGATGTATGTGACTCTGAGTTATATCATACTTCTAACCAGTATGCCATTTATCGCCATGATCGTGCACATAAAAAAAGGTGGCGGCGTGTTGATAGCCATCAATAAAACTATACCTTCCTTTCTTGTTGACACTGACTCTGCTCTTGAAGTAGTCTGGGTAGTTTGTCCTACGTTATTCGGAAAGATATTGATGGGTGTATGTTACCGCCCACCTGCCTCTGACCGCCTGTTTGTATCTGATCTTCACAAAACTATTTCCAGGGCTCTTGAACAGTTTCCCAATAACAAAATCTACCTATTTGGTGACTTTAATTTTCCTGATATTAATTGGTCTCGCTTGTCGTCGTCGAGCAGTGAATCAAGTGATTTTATTGAGCTGTGTTTAGAATTTAATCTTACCCAGATTGTTACAGAGCCCACTCGCGGCACTAATATATTAGATCGTATCTTCACAACAGAGCCACATAGCATTAGCCCTGTCGTGCAGCTTGACGGCTTTAGTGACCATAACCTACTGCAATTCTCAATTAATATTCCACGGAATTTTGCTGGTGTTGAACGTAAGGTTATTAGGGATTATAATAGGGCAAATTATGAACAAATGAACACTGAACTTGAGGTTTTTTTTTCATAAAACGTTTCTTCCATCATTCACCAACAGGTCTGTTGAAGAAAATTGGAATTCATTTAAAAATATTATGACACTTCTAGTAGATAAGTACGTGCCATTAGTCGCAATATCTAACGGCAAACATAACCCATGGTTTAATAAATCGCTTAGATCACTCAGAAATAAAAAGAAAAGGTTATACGCCTCTGCTAAACGGCTATCATGTCCTTCATCATGGTCTAAATATAAAGATTGTTTAAAGACTTACTGTCTTGCAATATCTGAAGCGAAAAAGAAGTATTTTTCCACCGATCTGTCCTCACTTTTACGCACTAACCCTAGGAAGTTTTGGCGAGCTGTTTCTCGTGACCGTGGCTGTAATACTGTTACATTACATAACGCCGACAATGTTCCTGTCTCTGCAGCTGAGTGTGCTTCTACTTTCAATTCGTTTTTTTGCTCCGTTTTCACTAATGAAGACTGCTCCTCCATTCCCTGTGTCCCCGACCTTAATTATCGCTTCATGTCTCCTATAAGTATTAGTGTTGATGGCATCTCGAAACTAATACGCGATTCGAAAGTGTCTACATCGTGCGGTGTTGATAATATTAATTCTAAAATCCTAAAAAAACACGTCTGCTATGTCCAGTCAGATTTTATATCACATTTTTCAGCAGTCTTTATCAACTGGCCTTCTTCCAGCTGACTGGAAGATAGCCAAAGTCATTCCGATTTTCAAAGATGGAAACAGGCACTCTCCTGGTAACTACCGCCCCATTTCGCTAACATGCATTTGTTGCAAGTTTCTCGAGCACATCATTGCCTCCCATATTTTCAACCATCTTGAATCTAATAACTTTTTCTTTCAAAATCAACATGGTTTCCGTAAAGCGTTGTCTTGTGACACTCAACTATTGGAATATACGTCAGAGTTACATAATGGCATGAATAATAGCAAACTTATTGACTGCATTTTCCTTGACTATGCAAAAGCCTTTGACAGAGTCGCTCACTGTCGCCTAATAGCTAAATTAACTGCTCTTAGGATCGATTCATTAACATTATCCTGGATTCGTAATTTCTTATCTAATCGGCGGCAGTTCGTATCTGTTAATAACTTTAGCTCCCCCACATCAGTAGTAACGTCAGGTGTACCGCAGGGTATTGTATTAGGCCCTCTTCTTTTCTTAACTTTTATTAATGATTTACCCAGCAACATTTCTTCCTGCATGCCTTGTACTGTATCAGTTGTGAATGCCTTGTACTGTATCAGTTGCCTTTTGTTGAGTGGAGACGTGGAGCTGAATCCGGGTCCCCCCAAAGTTGATCCCTCAAAAAAGCTCGGCAATTCTTCGAAAAGTATTGATTCTAGTATTAACAGTTCTGAACGCTCTACACGCTCCACAATGACCACTCAACTTTCGGCTACTGCGGCATCTTCGAAAGAAAATGCTGACATTGTCACTATGCTTACTGAGGTTCTTGAACGACAAAAACTGATGGCTGAGGGCCTTTCCAAAATTAAGTCATTCCAAGCTTCTGTAAACTCGCGTTTTGACGCGCTAGAAACCCGTGTAGCAGTACTTGAATTGCCTACAACAGCCCAGACGGTCGATGAAAATGTTGCCGATCTTCTCCGCTCCGAGGTTAAAACACTAACTGGAACTGTGGCTCAGTTGGTTGCGAAGAATGACGACCTTGATAACCGATCCCGTCGCAACAACATTATTATACACGGCTTGGACGAAAAACCCGATGAAAATGAGAAGACTTTGCTAGATGGGGTTGGACAGTTATTCTCTCGTATACTGCAAATCACGCCCCCACATACTGAGCGTTGCCACAGGATCGGCGGAAGGCGCAGAGAGCGTCCACGCCCAGTTATTCTTAAGCTGCTGGATTTTCGGGAAAAGTCTGCGGTGATGAAAAACGTATCGAAGCTTAAAGGATCGCAATATTACATTACTGAAGATTTTTCAGCCAGCGTTCGTGCAGTCCGGAAAAAATGTGGTTGATCCCTCTTATATAGGAATCGGTATAGAACACGAAAGTGAAACGTGTCTTCACAGAAGTAGTGTAATGTTTATTGCACATTGATATATAATGTCTATTGGTGTTTTGTGGCTAAAGCACCCTTAGGCGTTGATGCACCCACGCTGACGCCTGGTGGCACGTCTCCTCCATCACGACTACCAACGTCGATGACCATGAGCAACCGTCGTGCATATGGAAGCTGCACTACGCTGCACACGCTAGCACAACGCGAAAGACGAAGCACGTAACTGACACACTAATACAACGCGCAAGACAAAGCACGTAACTGAATCGTCACCGAGTCAAATCAGCGCGTACAGCGCGTCGTAATTGCAGCCTCCGCGATCAACTTCAGAAACATTTTCAGAGCTAATTGCGGAGGCCACGCTCCGCTGTGCTGAGTACGGTGAACGCCACCTATGTGGCGTTGGTAGTGCTTCTTGATGCCAGCGTCCCTTCGAATGCTGGCATCGAGGCGTCGTAGTGCTGAGACCACCGAAGCGTTCACTGTCGGTGCGCGTTAGTGTCATAATGCAGTACTTCTCTTTTCTGCTCGTAGGCGGCGGCACCGCCCCGAGCAAGAGCGCGGGTACACGGAGGAGTGTTAGATATATAAGGCGCGTCTGTGTAGCTCTCTGCAAATGCGTTTGTGGCGCAATGGGTTAAACGCTCGGCGATCTATCGTCGCGGACCGAGAGGTCGTGGGTTCGATTTCCAAATTTTGCATGTTTGTGGAACTTTTTCTTCTGGTTTCTTTCTTTGTATTATGTTCGTGTATGTTCGTGTGACGTATTTCCGTGACGGAAATACGTCAGTGAAGTCTTGGTGGACCCCGGCATAAAACACTTTCGTGTTAAAAAAATTGGGACGCCTCAGCACCTTTTCGAAGGCAAGGCTCCGTTGTCAAGCTACGCTACGATTACGTTTTTATCGACAAAGTGCGCTACAATTGGGATGGTGTGTCCAATGCCCTTATCAGAGACCCGAAATCTCTTAATAGCAGAACATATCGTTCAACACCGCCTGTTTCGTCTCCTGCAGCTGAACCTTCTGAGTTACTACGTTCCACTTCCCCTAACTGACTGCCCCGTAATTCCAATTGTAACCTTTCAATTTTAAACCTCAATGCTAGGAGCATAACTAACAAGTTCGGAGAATTTTTGTCTTTAACTTCTGCGCACTCACCTCATGTGGTTGGTATCACAGAGACTTGGCTGCATGATGATATACTGGACTCTGAGTTCACTCCTCCTGGCTATGTTGCGGTTCGCGCAGATCGGCGTCATTCCAAAGGTGGCAGCGTTGCGTTGCTTTTTCGATCGGATCTCAAGTTTTCACGATTGTCACCACCAGGTGACTTAGAATCAGTCTGGTGTAAACTTTATCTAGACATAGCACATGTTGTTATAGGCGTCGTTTACCGTCCACCAAGTTCCTCTGTAGAACACGTTGTAACTCTTACTCGCTATATTAACGAGCAGCAGCTAAATACGGGTAACCTCATTTGCATGGGTGACTTCAACGCCCCCGGCATTCATTGGCCTACATTAACCCTTACGAAAGAGACTTCCATAAACAGAGAACTAGTTGCATTTTCCCTTTTATTCGACCTTGTCCAGATTACCGATAAACCTACACGATGTGGTGCTCTGCTTGATTTGGTTTTCGTTAGTTCTAACATTGTTGCAAAAGGCTACAGAAGTGATGTCATTCAGGGAATTTCCGATCACCAGGCCATTCTTGTCTCCTTAAAGTTCTCGGTTACTAAGCAGAATTTTGTTTTCTCTACATTTCCAGATTTTAATCGCGCTGATGATGTTACAATAATAGACACTCTGTCTGATGGTTTTGAAGAATTCGTTGCACTAAGTTCTACATGTGATGTTAACGCATTGGTAACCTATTTCGAATGCTTGGTTAAAAAAAGTATTCAGTATTTTATTCCTTTCAAAACAAAGAAGAAAAATGTGAAAATTCCCTGGATGACGCGAGATGTATTGCATCTGATACGTCGAGTAAATGGACTAAGGTGTAAGAGGCGCTCAAACAATCAAGCAGTCATGAATTTCGTTAAGGCAAAAGAGGAGCTTAGACTGAAAATTAACTGCGCTAAGGATTTCTTCTTCCGTGTGCAGCTGCAGGACCTACTAAAAGCCAACCCGCGTAAATTTTGGTCGTCTGTCTTGCCACGTGATACGACGGCTACTTCTATGGTGATTAACAATGATTCTACCAATGATCCACTTCATATATCAAACGCTTTTAATGAGTATTTCCAGTCAGTTTTCACTCGTGACAACAACGTCATCCAAAGAGACACCATTGCTCGTAGCGACGTATCCATCAATGAAATTAACATTACCGAAGAAGGTGTCTTGAACCTAATATTGCAACTCGATATTAAGAAGTCTGCAGGGCCAGATGGCATTCCTAACTTGTTTTTGGTACGGTACTCATTATGGACCTGTCGCTACCTCACCGTCATATTCCGCAAGTCCCTGGCATCCTCTACAGTACCCTCATCCTGGAAAATGGCTCAAGTTCTTCCTTTATTCAAGACCGGTGACAAACACGTTTTATCTAATTATAGACCAATTTCTATAACCTGTTATTCATGTAAAATATTAGAGCACATTATTTACAAGCACATTATGGAATATCTTGAGTCACATAAATTACTAACTAATGTCCAGCACGGCTTCAGACGTGGGTTCAGCACATTAACTCAGCTAAGTGAATTTACACATGACATTTGTATTAACCTCGACGCGGGCAACCAAATTGACGCAATCTTCATTGACTTTTCAAAGGCATTCGATACAGTGATTCATTCGAAATTGATGTATAAACTCGACGCAATCCTTAATAACCCCCGTCTTCTCAGATGGATTTCTAGTTTTCTTTCCGATCGATCTCAATTTGTGTCCTTTAACAAAGCTAATTCCAGGGTGTCAGAGGTGCCCTCAGGAGTGCCACAAGGTTCCGTGCTGGGTCCGTTACTTTTCTTGGTCTTTATAAATGATTTGCCTCATCACATAACCTCAAATATACGTTTGTATGCTGATGACTGTGTACTATATCATAAAATTTCCTGCTTTCAGGACCATTTACAGCTTCAAAAATCATTTTCTAATTTTAGCTCTTGGTGCGCTACCTGGCAAATGACCATTAACATCCGTAAAACGGTTGTTATGACTTTCACTAATAAAACGACGCCTTCCGTTTTCACTTACAAAGTTAATAATACTCCAATTCAGAGCGTTTGTGAATATAAATACCTTGGTCTTGTTTTCACACCAAGTATGTCTTGGTCGAAGCACATAGATTTAATATCCTCAAAGGCATTGAAAAAGTTAGGCTATCTGCGCCGCACATTGACCACAGCCCCAAGGGACACTAAACTACTCATGTATAAATCGCTAATCCGGCCTATACTAGAGTATGCTTCTCCTGTCTGGAATCCACACAAACAATGCCACATTAACCAGATTGAGGTCATCCAAAAGAAAGCGATCCGCTTCATATGCCGTAGGGGATTTCATATGCCGACAGGGATTTTTCACCCTCTACAGCGCTTTTATCCCTAGGCTTACAACCGCTCTCAGACCGCCGACCCACGGAATCACTGAAGTTTTTGCATTGCATTATTAATTCCTCTTGCCGTATATCTTCAGACAATTGTCTACCTCCTGCAAAACCATCTCGTACTAGAAGTTAGCATCACCTAAACATCGCGCCTTATTTTGCCCGTACGGACACTTTTAAATACAGTTTATTTCCTCGTGTAATTGAATACTGGAATTGTTTGCCTGGTCCTACTCGTTCTCTTCCTTTAAACTTATTCTTAGCAGCCATTGAATAGTTTTGATTTGTTTTATTCGTATTGCCTTTATTGTTTATTATTATTGCGATAGCAATTATATGGACACTGAAAAGCAGATTTCTGCCGTCGGCGTCGCCGTCGCCGTCGCCGTGAGGTTCTGTATGACGTCATTTGGAGAAGAAATCGTCGCCGCGCGCCGAACGCTGTATGTGCGAGTGAAAGGGCGCGAGGGGCGCGTCTTTCACGGGGAGCGAACGCACGGCGGAGAACAAACGCGCGTTCTGCGCCGTGCTCGCTTAAGGGCTGCAGAAGTAGGCGTCTCTTTTCTCCTTTACAATCACCATATATGTAGAGCAAACGCACCTTCTTCCGACGCGCGAGAAGCCGTGGGGGAGGGGGAGGGAAGGGAGGCGACGTTTACCTGCGGCACCAAGTGCCTATTTATATCACAGGCTCCGGCAACAGTCACCAACGCCGCACGCATTTTGAGCGAACGCGGGCCAAACGCCGATGGCGTCGACAACAGTTCTGCGTGTTGCCGATGCTGCTGCATGTCCAAGCTTATACAGCTGATAAAGCTAATATCATTACTCCGTATAGCTCTCTACAAGTTTGCTATCGCAATTGATGCTTCGCCTTTCAGGTGAAACTGCGACCACTTTTTTGTCATTCCTCTGCTTTTCACACCCACTCCTGCCATAGCCCGATAGGGCTGCAGTATGTACAAATAAATAAATAAATAAATAAATAAATAAATAAATAAATAAATAAATAAATAAATAAATAAGACTTTTTGCGGATGACTGCGTAATTTACAGAATCATTGATTGTTATGGTGACCATTTAACTTTACAAAATGACCTTCACTTAGTTAATCAGTGGTGCGACCGTTGGCAAATGTCACTTAACACATCTAAATGCTGCGTACTTTCCTTCACTCGCGCGAAATCAGCTCTTAAAGGGCCCCTAAACCACCTCAGATATTTTTTGAACATTTCAAGTAAACATGCGCATCGAGTTCAGAATGCAATCACGATCAATGATGCCAAACGCTGCAGCGCTACGCGCCGCGGGCGCGCCACAAAACCAAAAAACAATGCCGTCCTCCTCCCCTCGCCTTTCCGGAACCCCAGCGGTCGTCACGACGTCAGCAGGGGGAATCTGGTGATGTCAACGGTGGAAACGATGTCCATTGGTCGAACAAGAACCTACGACTTCCGGTTTGTCTGCTAGCAGGTACGCGCGCTCCCTGCTTTTCCTCGTCGTGTTGCTCGCTTGTGCGCGCTTGCGCGTAGGTAATTACAGCCCGCAACGCAAGTGCCAAATCGCTCGTGTTCCAACAGAGTCATGCTTAGCGGTCTGATTATCTGCGCAAATAGAGTGCGACAGTGTCGGCCTTTCCAGACGTGCGCGCAACACTGGGTCTATAGCGGCACGCTTCGCATAACACGCGCCGGCACCGCAGCAACATCGGGTAGCCGAGAAGCGCCGAGTCCACGTCCACGTTACTGGCACGCTAACTCGCCGCACGCCGCTTGCCATTCGCGGGCCGCCGTTAGACAGCGGTTTTGCTCGCGAGCGCCGGGATTTCCTTGCCGTACGTAGAGAGGATGAGACTGGGACTCATTTGTGCGGCAGCCTCACCACCGCTGATCGCTCGACGGCGCCGATATCGTCGCTAGGCCTTTTCTGGTTCCCTTCAAAGCTAAAGCGGACGGCGCTTCGAAATGAATTACCGACGCTCACAAGCCGCAATATTTTCTTATCGTTATTATCGCTCTTCGCAATAATTGTACACAAAGAAGAAAAATACGCTGATATTAGCGGCGCCGTCGCCTGCGATGCGAGCACAGCCGAGCCGGTCGTCTCCCGTCGGTAGCCGTGCACCGCTAGCATGGCTAGCGTGGGCGTGCCTTAACCCGAAGTAGGCAGTGTTTTGAGAAGCACGTTGGCGATGACGTATGTCGCGTGACATTTCGAGCAGCACTCGGCGAGGAGGGGAGACCAGCCGACGAGGAGAGAAGCGAAGGAAAGAGCGAAACGAGCGAGGGCCGTTTTTCGATCATCAAACGTGTGTAACTCCGCTATTACGGCACCATTTCGAAAAATTCTCGCGTCTACGTGTTCGTTGTAGACTCGTGCACAACTACAACACCACAACTAAATTTCGACCTCTGGGTGGTTTAGGGGCCCTTTAAGTTCCCGTACAAAATCTGTTCGCCTGAAGTTCCTCGTGGGTGTACTTACAAATATCTTGGTGTTCATTTCTGTACTAATCTTTCCTGGTGTACTCACATCGAGAAGATATGCGCTAAAGCTAACAGAACTTTACGGTTTTTACGTCGTCATCTGCACCTTTCCCCCTCTACCATTCGACAACAGGCCTACCAAACATTGGTACGCCCTCAACTAGAATATGCTTCATCGATCTGGTCTCCTCATCAACAGTACCTAATAGACAAATTGGAATCCATCCAAAATCGTGCTGCCCGCTTTATAACTTCTAATTACAGTCGTCAATCTAGCATTACCCAAATTAAACGTGATATTTCACTTCCCGACTTGGATTCCCGCCGCTTTGTTGCCCTTCTATGCCTCTTTCATAAATACTTCTATAACTCGTGGTCCAGCCGTTTGTCACTTGAAATTCCTTCTCGCACATTTAGTCGACTTCATAATCATCTCAGCTTCAGGCGCATTTTTGGCCACACACAGTCCTTCAATAATTCTGCATTGCCACGCGCCATCGCACTATGGAATAACCTTCCAAATGATATTGTTTCAATAAAAGATTCTGCCAAATTTCGTGAACAATTGCAACTTCATATGTTCTCTTGACTCTGTATTAATATATCTTTTTTTTATGATTACCAGTGTTCCTATTTCCCTTCCAATGTACAAATTTACTTGTTTTTTCCTACTATGTAGTTATTTTTATGCCTTATTTATTGCCTTTTTTCTGTAACCCCCCCTACGCAATGCTCCACTGGAGCCTGTGGGGTAATATAAATAAATAAATAAATAAATAAATAAATAAATAAATAAATAAATAAATAAATAAATAAATAAATAAATAAATAAATAAATAAATAAATAAATAAATAAATAAACATGTCATCTGGCATACTGTATACCTTCAGGCATGTCTAAAAAAAAGGTTCGGGGTAGAAGTGCAGCAATCATACTCGTCATGTGAAGACAAGCATTAGCCTCAGTTGTATTATTGCATCAGGCACACATACCAAATACATGAGTATACCCTACTAGACATTCTATGAAGCACACGAAAATTAACAGTAAAATGCATCGTGACAGACAACGTAAATTTGATATTGAGAAAATTCAAACAATGTACACTATTTCATAGATGGCACCATTACAAAAAATAAATAAATGTGTATATATATATATATATATATATATTCAAAATAGGAAAAAAAGGAAAAAAAGACGAACGTTTATGGCATATTTACTGACTGACGTTTCGGCCGGAGGACCGGCCTTCGTCGGAGTGATTCACTCCGACGAAGGCCGGTCCTCCGGCTGAAACGTCAGTCAGTAAATATGCCATAAACGTTCGTCTTTTTTTCCTTTTTTGAATATACCTTCGGGTCTGGGGCGAAACCCTTCATCTTGTATGCTTATATATATATATATATATATATATATATATATATGCCATGCAGAGGTTATACTGTTTGTCAAATTCACAGGACTACTGTGGGACTGAAAGAGCTATGAGAGTGCACAAGGAGATATGCGACAAGAGAAACGCCTGTATTCTCATATAATCCTCTACTTGAAGCTCGTCCTCCACTCCACCGAGTTCAGCAACGCACTTCGACTGAAGGACACGCTACACTTCTAAAAATGTTGCCGAGGAGTTTAACTTAAGTGACCACTACTGTCGAGGGGTGGTGCTGCCACTCGCTTTTCTTCAGTCTAGGTGCAGTGTTGCGTGGAGGGACATTCTGGAATACGAGGATAAGAGTAAAAATATGGGCAAACTAGGTCAACTTTAGCTCGACACCAATATTACAAGGATTTGCTTTCCTCGTGTTCTGCACCTTCTGTTTCATGCCTGTGGTTTTCTCTTCCTAGGTTTACTTCCAGATTACGGTCAAGTGATGCTGACCATAAAACATATTTCGGGCAAATGCTTCGCTACTTTCAGTGCAGCTACGCATCATATAGTATACAGTGAACACCTGTTATAGTGCGGATTGCACTAGTAACAGTCATGCTTTGCCTCTAAGTCGGCCGCAAAGGCTTACGGCCCACAGGAACGCATGCCAAACGGCCTCTCGGCGACACTTCCGGTGCGTAAGCAGTCGTCGAGAGTAGCACTAGGCTGGAAATGTGTCCATTTGGTGTTCGACGTCGTGCAATATTGTTTTATTTTATTTATTTATTATTTTTTTTTGCTGGGTAGGGGCTGAAACATCGAAGTGGTGGAGGATAGGCGGGGTGAGAGGAGACAAGACGGCGGCTTGGGAGGAGTCCAATGAAAAAGGCACACCTTTTTAAAGTGGTCAAATCTTTAACAAAGCGGTCGAAATAAGAGCAAGGGCCTAGTAGTAATATAAAAAAAAACACTGCAGTTTGGAATGAAATTCACTGAGTGCAACAAAAGCTCATCACTTAAAAACAAGAATGAAACAAGAAGAATATGTTGCTATTTAACTCAATTGAAACATACATATGTTCAAGGAATAAATAAATTAATGCAAAATAACACACTGCAGTAGACACAAAGCAACCTCGAAACGTCTACAGAATGCAGTAAGGGCAGAACAGTTAAGCAATGACCTAG
The DNA here is from genome assembly GCF_013339745.2 of Dermacentor silvarum. Lineage (NCBI taxonomy): Eukaryota > Metazoa > Arthropoda > Arachnida > Ixodida > Ixodidae > Dermacentor > Dermacentor silvarum. Next base: position 9,178,738 of record NC_051164.1, on the reverse strand, counting down.
TAGTACCGTATTTACTCAAATATCGGTCGAGCACGAATATAGGTCGACCCCTGTATATTAAACTGACCAGGAGGAGCAGGAGGAACAAACTTTTATTGAAACCAGCAGATTAGTTGGCTGGGCCTAGGCACCCCGCGTGGGGACGTCGAGGTCTTGCCTCTTCGCCGCCTCGCAGGCTTGCTGGGCAGCACAGAGTTCGTCGACGAGGTGGGAGCCGCGCAGGGCGGCGTGCCATTTCGACGAGAGGGTCACAGTACTAATTGTCGGATATTGATCTTTATATTCCCATAGCATGTGGGAAAGCGATGCTGCCTGATTCTTATAGATCTTGCAAGTGTTACTGGGGTAGGTGTCTTGGTAGATCCTGTGATAACGTGCTAGTAAGGGGTACGTGTTTGTAACAGGCGAAGGGTGGTTGCCTGTGCTCTGTTTAGCTTGTGATGAGGGATGGGGAAAGTTCTTCTTTCGAGATAGAACGATTTCGTAAGGTCGTTGTAGCGGGTGAGGGGATCGCGTTCCGCGGATGCACCTGCTCTGTCTCCGGCCCAGTTAACAAGGCCTCGTGCTACGGACTCGAACGGCCTCGTTGAGGTTGGTCACGTGCGGATGTACGTCGCCGGCGTGCGCTGGGAACCAGACAAGAGTGATTTGGTTCTCAGGTGAGTCAGGGGCTTGGTGTAGGATGCGTAGCTCTTGTTTTGAAATACGACCTTTGATGTAATTGCTGATTGCCGTGCGGGAATCGCTCACGATGGTGTGGCAGTCCGGATTGAGGGTGGCCGGGGCGGTGGCCACTTCCTTGGCCGTCTCGGCGTTTTGGGTTACTGCTAGCGGCATGTTTGAGCGAGCCTCCTACTGTGGTAGCCACTGCGAAGCGGTGCCCGTCTTGATATTCAGCTGCGTCGACGAAGGTGACGCCCGTGGTGTCGCCATAGGCTTTAATGAGGGAGGCAGCTCTTGCCTTCAGACGTTCTTTATTGTAGTCCGGATGCATGTTTTTGGGGATAGTAATACTAACTTTAATTTGGTCGACCCTTACTTTTTCAGAAAAACCAAAAACTTGGAACAAGGCACATCTGTATTTACCGTAAGCTCAGCTACTAAATCTCGCTAGTCATCGTCACAAGCTGAATACTCGTCGGAAGTGTCAGTAAAGCCAGTCTATAAAATCTCCAGACTGACTTTACAGCATGGACGAAGAAGGAACTCCGTTAGATCGATACCATTGATTTTGTTCATGAATATAGGTCGACATTATTTGGTCATCAATATAGGTTGATAGCTCATTTTGCGTAACATTACCGAAAAAAATGACCTGCATTCAAATAAATACGGTAATATTGATTTAAATTGTGCTAGGAAAGAACTAGGCAGTGCTCACAATTGATGTAGACAGCCTTATGTATGACATTAGGTCAGGAGGGTTTAAACCAAAAAGAGCATGAAACCTGGATTCCATACATGCAAGTGTGGCAGTAAAGTAAGAATTGTCCCCACCTTTACATCGGCGAAACTTGCTGTTTGCGAAGTTTCTGGTTCTTCAAGGAAGGCAAACCGGAGAAAGAATTTTACCAAATCCCCATTCAATTGCGTATCGCACCTGGCTCATTCCATAACTGAAAGCCTGCTGGGAAGCTGTGGGGAAGGCACCACCATAAGGCTTCATCAGAAGTCGCCTCAATGGGTACGCAAAGCGTCCCTGCCGACGAGCCTCTCGAGCTTTCGATACGCTTGACTATCGCGAAGCATGCCTGTAAGAAAGGAACTGTAAATAAGAAACAACTGAACTACTCGTACAATGCAAAGTTGTAGTTACGTCTGTGCATCATTAGTGACAATGTAAAACAAATTGTGAAGGACACAGTTAATAAAGAGCACTCACACAAAAATTTTGCTTACGGTGTTGGGCTGCTGAGCACGAGGTCGCGGGATCAAATCCCGGCAACGGCGGCCGCATTTCGATGGGGGCGAAATGCAGAAAACACCCGTGTACTTCGATTTAGGTGCACGTTAAAGAACCCCAGGTGGTCCAAAGTAATCCGGAGTCCCCCACTAAGCGTGCCTCATAATCATGGTGATTTTGGCATGCAAAATCGTAAAACACCGTAATTATTAAAAATTTTAGATCTTGCCTTTTTCTTACAATAAGTAGCCAACGATTCAGTTATCATGGCACAAAACCTTGTTAGTTTCAGCGTGCGACAGGTGAATGATTTAGAGTCTTGTTTACAGCAACTAGCCCAAGTATGCACTCGACATTGAGCTTTAGTTCTCGCATTTTGTGCGTGGTCAGTGCAGCACAGTCAACGCAGATAGCCAACGACAAAAACTGTTGCAGCGACACTGTGAGCATCCAACTAAGGCCAATAACCGAGGATGACTGGGAGTGCGCCAATGAAGGACTAGGCCGTGCGATGAGCAAGGGCCCATACAAGGACCGAGGTAGGCAACACAAACCCGTGACGTACCGCTGTTGTTATGCTATGGTATGTGTACAAACCCACGTTGTCGACATCAATGTCGCGAGGTGCTGCAGCGTCTCGGGGTTTTCTGTGCACAATTACTTAAAAACCGATTTTAAATATGCTTTAAGCTACATTCGCTGTTGATATTTTGTAGATGATGTGTGTGTGTGTGTCCACAGAAATCTATCTCACAATTGTTATCTTGACTTCGAAATTTTGTGTCAGTACTCCTTTAAGACCTTCTCTTTAGCCATGCCGAAGAACCTAAGCAAAATAAACATAAATACCAATGAAGAACAAAGGCTTGTGTTGTCTTTTTCTTTGCTCCTTGTGTCTGTGTTTGCACGTCTGCCTTTTAGTAACCCAAATCCCTACCAACTTGCTCGACTTGCAATCGTTGGTGTCATAGCATGCACTGCTGGTAATATCACTGCTGCAGTACATAATAACATGCGTATGGTTCGGCTAAGTTATTTTTCCCAAACAGGCCTGCTATATATGAAATAGACAAGAAAATGTGCGAGCGTCGTGAAACCAACATAAGCGAAACCACATGTGGTAGCCTGGATGCTTCTACTGCTCAGCGCTGCAACACCTTAGAAAGGTGTCAATAAGAATAAGCTAGTGAAATATATGAGGCATACACCATTCATAAGATGGCATACATGTGTGTTAGCGCTTCGTCCATTTTGCATTACGAGTAGGAGGTATATATACATTATCGCGTGTTTCTTGTTTAATATAATATTCGCTGCTTGGGAAGCCGGTGTATCATTTATAACTTATGCTACACCAAAACAATATTGTTTCAGAGCAGCAAATCCGCTTGCCACTCTTGAGCTAACCACTGTGACTAAAATAAACGTCCCCTGCAATTGTAACAATTATGTGAAATGCTTTCTATTAGTGAACGATGCCAGTCTCTTTGCATTCTACGATGGATGCTGATTTGACTAATTTAGCCTCTGAGAAAACAGTCCTCTATTCTGGACTCTTGACCACCGTTGACACTGAAATATATCTGCACTGCTACTGCACTGATCTAAGCATGGATCACCGTGAAGAACAGGAGGATGTAAGTGTGTTCAAAATGGCTATATAGGAGCACCACCTTGCGCTGATTTCAATGTGCATTGACTAGGGCGGACTATAAATTGTTCGTTGACATTTACTTAGTCAGAATAAGAGTGCACAAACTCATGGTATCATCCAAGAAGGCAACTTACCTGCATCATGCCGCCTGTCTGGGTATGGATGGATGGAAACAACTTTATTAAAATCCGGCGAAGTTTAATGACCCGGGCTCAGGTCTCCCATGAGGGGACTTCGAGGCCTTGCCTCCTCGCCGCCTCCCGGGACCGCTGGACTGCCCACTCTTGTGTCTTGAGGTTGGAGCTGCGCAGAGCGGCGGCCCACTTCGACGCAAGAACCTCCGGAGCTACTGCCATTTTCGCTGCTATAACAGGACACTCCCACAACATGTGTGAGAGTGTCGCTCTAGTTGCCTGACATAACTTGCAAAGAACACTCGGGTATTGCGTGGGGAAAATGTGCCGCAATAGCACCGGACTGTCTGGGTATGGCCCATCAAGTTGGTATATAATTCCTATTAGGGCACATAAAAGACTGATATTTTAAGCAGTGCGCCCTTTTGTGGCCCGAAAAGTATTCTTGCTGATTACTTTTTGGGCGACATACAGGCCGAGCAGTCCCGTCCACAAACGCCCAGCAATTAGGGAGTGGTGCCCCTTTACCTCTGACGGCCTGCAGCAAGGGATATAACGAAACTACCGTACTGAAGGTATGCAATTATCATTCTTGAATTATAGCTGCTCCTATTGCGTCACAAACTACAAATGGCCATCAACAAGCAAATGTAATGTATACCATGCTACAATGATTTATAAAAAACAAAAATGCAATGCACACTACATAATGACGTTATTCTTAGTTGCAAACGACGTTCGAACTTATGCATGAACTTATGCACGATCACGCGATCGTGCATAACGCATGATCGGCGTGATCGTGCGTTATGCACGTCTATTCAGATAACGTTGCGGAACGCCCAACTAAAACTGTAATAAACGTGCGCTGCATAGCGTACGCTACACTTTAGCGGATAGCGTACGCTATACTTGCATACGATAAGCTAAAACTGTCTATTACAGCCACAATCGAGTTTAGCGCGTCCGGTATTTGGGCAAACGCAAGCGCAAGTGAACTGGGTGTTTTACGGGGTGATCGGAGGCGCAAACGTGAACGGACAGAACGAACTGCATGGTGCAGCCATGCAGTGGTAGAAAGCTCAACCAAACACAGAGCTAATCAGTGAAAGCCCGATCACTCGGCGAACGAGTTCAGGGGAAAAAGCATGGCTAGGGAGGAGGGTAACTTGTAATCGTCCGTAACTCTCTTAATATGAGACGCTTCATTTAAATTGTGATACGAATGTTTTACTGTAGCGGTACCCTACGCATATACAAAATTTTCCGAACGGTTTCTGTGACCCTTTAAGTTGGGTCATTCCTTCACCGACCAAATGCCACTGGTCTCTGAGGGCTCATGTATATACGCTGTCAATGAGTTGATAAGACGAATAAGGAGCCATGAGGGGTTTATGGATCTCATCATGGCTGATAGTGGTACGACACAGATCGATAAGGTGCTAAAGAGCGATAATGGCCGGAGCAATTACAATAAGGTTGATAAGGACAGGTAAGGATTGATAAAGATCGGATTGATGGCGGTAAGGTTAATTGATAACTCCCGATTAGAAGCCGGGTGTTCTACCTCTGCTCCACGCCATCACCGACTGGGAAAGCTTAGGAGTGAGGATCAACGGCGAATATCTTAGCAACCTTCGGTTTGCAGATGACATTGTCCTATTCAGCAACAATGGAGACGAATTGCAGCAAATGATTGAGGACCTCAACCGAGAAAGTGTAACAGAGGGGTTAAAGATCAATGTGCAGAAGACAAAAGCATTGTTCAATAGCCTGGCAAGGAAGAAGAATTCAGGATCGCCAGGCAGCTTTTAGAGTCTGTAAAGGGGTACGTTTATCTAGGCAAATTACTCACAGGGGACCCTGATCATGAAAAAAAAATTACAGAAGAATAAAATTGGTTTGCAGTGCATACGCCAGGCATTGCCAAATCCTGACTTGAAGCTTACCACTGTCGTTGAAGAGAAAAGTGTACAATCATTGCATTCTACCGGTGCTAACATATGTGGCAGAAACTTGGAGGTTAACAAAGAAGCTCGAGAACAAGCTAAGGGCCGCACAAAGAGCGATGGAACGAAAAATGTTAGGCCTAACGTTAAGAGAGAGGAAGAGAGCGGTGTGGATCATAGAACAAACGGGGATAGCCGATATTCTAGTTGACATTAATCGGAAAAAATGGAGCTGGGCAGGCCATGTAATGCGTAGGATGGATAACCGGTGGACCATTAGAGTTACAGAATGGATTCCAAGAGAAGGGAAGCGCAGTAGAGGACGGCAGAAAACTAGGTGGGGTGATAAAGTTAGGAAATTTGCAGGCACAAGTTGGAATCAGCTAGCGCAAGACAGGGGTAATTGGAGATCGCTGAACGATCACTGCCTTCGTCCTGCAGTGGACATAAATATAGACTGATGAGAATGATAAATACCGATAAGGGTTGTAAGAACCAGATGGAGTCCGATAAGGTTGATAACAACCGATAAGGGTTGATAAGCGTTTGTACTGGTCGGATCAAGTTTGCTAAGGTTGATCATGAAACCGGGCTGCGTGGAGATGAGCATGTGGCACAATGCTTATGCATACTTAGACAACTCCAGTGGAGTTTCTGCATAATTTGTAATGACAAATTTGCTGTGACGTATAGCGTGAAGGTCTGTGCACCTAGCTTTTTCATAAGCAAGTACCCTCTACTTTGTCCGGCACGGGTCCTTGCAAGAGCACACGCCGTTGTGGCGTAGGATCTTTGTTCTTTCACTGCTTAGCCCGAGTGCACGGGATCATATCCCTGCCACGGGGGCCGCAATCCGAAGGGGGCGAAATATAATCACACCCGTGCATTGGTTGTTTGGTAAAGAACCCTAGGTAGGTAGGTAGTAAAATTTATGGAGGTCCTGAAGAATCTTCACTCCGTTTTTATAGGGGCAAGACCGCGGGCCGCTGACACGGTGTTCAAATTAATTTGAAGTCCCCCACTACAGCGTGCCTCATAATCATATCGTGGCTTTGGCTTGTAAAACCCCAGAATTAATTTTTTTAAATGTTTTGCTTTGAAAAAGTTATCACCAACATACATGCCGGCGCCACGAAGTTCCATTTTCCATGACACACCATTTTCTTTGACAATTTAGTGAAGAAGGCCAAGCGATAATTGGTCTGTGTTTGATTAATTGGTCAGTAGATATGATTCCAAATGATAAGCGCGCGATATTCCCTTATAAACATAATTTTGCGTGCTTTTTTCTTCAACGCCAAGCCACGTTTGCCTTACGCAATGAGTAATGCTGTAAAAGACGAGGTTATCTCTTCGCGTTCGATCACTTGATCATCTAAACGTGCCTGCATTGCCGCATTGCCGCATTACTGCATTAAGTAACTATTCTAGTTCGAGTCATCATGATCGTTATTGAGCGAATTAACCTTCTCCTAGAGTGTGGCTATTCCAGATGCCAAACATGAAAACTGGGCATCTAGCTTTTTTTCTCTCTTTTTTTTAACAAAGCTCTATATTTCTAGGTGAAATATATATGGCTAGGCGAATATTGCCTGTGTACAGAAAACTATCATCATCGGCATTGACTAGAGCGTCGTCGTTTTCTTCCGCAGTTGGCTGCGTTGCCGCTAATCATTCCAGCGTACACTTCTCTCCTGTCGTCGCAATGGGAGGCCGCGTTTACGGGGGTATTGCTAAAGGGGGTATGAGCCACTCATTGTCTTACGTAATGGACATATTTAATCTTGAAGCAATTTAATTTCAAAGAATAGCAAGTGGCAATGGTGGGCGAACTCTGCTAATCACGCCGCCGAGCAAACTCGAGACATCGAACGCAAGCGACAGCAGCGGACTGCGGGCATGCCGTCAGTGACGTCGTTCTCTTCGTCACAGCCGAACGTGCGTGTAACCTCATAATGACGAAATACTCTAATTCACCCTCGGCATTAACCCAGTCATAGACACCGGGGCCGCACGTCTCAGCTTCGCTGGCTAACCATCTTCAAGGAGTGGAAGGACCGACGCCTTTTTTTCCCCTTAGCGCCATTAAAAGATTTTGGGAGGTATTCATGACGAGAATCTATTGGAAATGTATATTCACGAATAGTGGCTAGAATTTTATTGTGCTGTTGGCAACATTTATCATCCTGGGGTCCATGTTTGACGTGGCGACAGAGCACACGTTGACTTTTTCTAAACACTAATGCACTCATAAATACTATACACTTACAGGTGCGGGCATGGGAGTAGCAGCAAATCGTTCGACCGCTTAGCAAATAGTGACGAAGGGGAACTTTTAAGAGGCCGGTGCGTTTTGTAGATATCTCTGAGCCGGCGTTATACAGGTTGTTTCAGCGAACACTTCCAAAATTTATTTAAGGTTACCTGTGGCAGATAGCCCAATTCTAGTTATTTCTAGTTAATTTCTGGTATTTATATGATTATGCATTTCAATTTCTCGTGGAAGGAATGTCCGCCACTTCGAGTAGACCAGCTCATGAACTAGAATTGTGCGATCTGCCACAGACAACCTTTAAGAATTTTTGAAAGTGTTCGCTGAAACACCCTGCATATTTGATGGCTTAATATATTACTCAGAACAGAGGTGCGCTTACTGGGACTATTTTGTCGCTAAACATGCAGTGCCTATAACTCATACGTCTAGCCCCAGATATACGAGGTGGCATAAAGAAGTCTCGAAACTGGCTCTGTTTTGAAAAAGTAATTTATTTGTGCGCATTCAAAGCATCCCGTCTTGGAAGTAGTTCCCCTGCGCAATATACACTGCTTTCAGTGTTACTACCCCTTTGAAAATATTTACCGCAAGTTCCTGTAGGAATTGTGCGATTCGTGTTTAGGGCGGAGGTCTCGCTGCGTAGCTCGTGCACGTGGTCGAGTGGACGCGACACGTGCTGGCGTTTCGAAGCGGCCTTCGTGGGTGGCTACGACAGGCCTTTCAGTCACATGGCACAGGGCACCCGACGCCACGCCCGATGCTGCCATTGAGGAGCGGGCACCGAACGAAAGCAACCACGGCGGCAAATACACACGCGCGCAGCTGTGGGTCAAACAAGAGGAAGCGGGTTCACTGTGACCACCCCGCCCCGCCGAAGGGGTGGCGCCTTTGACCACGCCGCCCGCGCGGACCGGCGGCACTCTTCAAAAAGACACGCGCCTTCTAAACGACACCGCTTTCACTTTTCCGCACCGCGGGGGCCACAATTTGTTGCACGCGCGTTTTCTGAAGGGCTCCTTCGACAGCCTTCCGGCCCGCACGCGCAGCGCCTTCCCACAATTTATGGAGGAAGATACGCCGCGCCGTAGTAAACGCAGCATTATTCTGACCACGCCGAGTTTGTTAAAGTAAGTGTAGTGATAAGGACGTAAGACAGCACGCCGTTTATCGCAACAAAATGGAATTTTGGAAAAGTGCCCCTAATTGCGAACTATGCTAATTGCGCAAGCGTGATCCAGTTACGTTTGTGCTTCAGTGCATGAAACGACGTTCTGTTAAGAAAGTAACTGGAACGCCAGTGCATTTCTCCGCAAAGTTCGGGAATTAATATCTCGAAAGTGGTCCCATTCTGAGAATTCGTTCCGAGTTGATCCACCTTGCGAACTCCATGGATAGAATTTGTAAATTGCAATATGGGCCATAAGGTAATTAGTAAAAAAGATAATTCGTAAATTTTGGTAATTAGTTGATTATGCATTGTGCAAGTAATGTCCGCCTCTTCGAGTACACCAGTAGAATTGTGCTATCTGCCACAGGCGACCTTTCAAAAATTTTGAAATTGTTCGTTGAAACACCCGGTACACAACGCCGACTTAATGTGGTTCTATTTGGACCCAAGATGTTAAACTTATTTTTGGAAGTTGGCGGATTGCTGAAGCCTGCTTCACTTCCTCCGCCGGTCGGCCCGATATTGCACTATCTCCGGGATCGGCCCACGCATTCCTGTCCACGCGCTGTGATAACGGATGTAAGCCGGCCAGGGTACCCCCTCGGGAAAGGCATGCGGGCATACGGGGGCTAGAGGTAAACAACTTCGCTGTAATAGAAAACCAAAGTGCTATGCAGCGCCTGAAGTGCTTGTAAACTGAAGAAACTTGTAAAAAGGACTACACAGAAAAGGGGGGGCGAAATGACGGGAAGGAATCGTTTGAGATACGCGACGTCACTGTCCCTAGAAGTGCGAATACCAGCGCTGGCCAGGAGGCTCTACGGCAGTTTGAGTGTGCAGCTGAAATATGACACCATCCGAAAGGGAGGCCACGAAAATGGTACGACATGTGGGGTAGGATAATAGTATTGCGCCTGTGTAAATGCTCGCTTTAATTGGCTCCGTGCGTGCAGCCCAGCTATGGTCATATACCCGTGTGCGTTGGAGAAGCCCATGTGTTCTAGTGCGTCGGTTCATAGTCAGGCCAGAATCTGGCCATACGACTTGATGTCACGAAATCGAGAGATATGCTACCGTTGCGCCACCGAGTCATGACAATGACACGAAATCGCAGCTCGTGCCATTGAAAACTGTTCCCACAATTCGCCAGGCATTGTGTTACGGCGCTGATGATGGCACGCCATTTGTGGTGTGGCAGACAGTGATCGGCGAAGTCGCATACATCACGTGGGCGACGGCGCGAGTGCGCAGAAAATTAGCCCGCCGAGCGTGGCCGGCAAGAGCGCGGTCCCGCAGCGCGTCCGCAGAAGTGCGGGGCAAGTTCTCCGTTTGTCGAAGGCGCCCATACCATTGGCCCAAACGGCAGGCTGGCATGTTGCCGGCCCGCCGAGCTAACGCGCGGTGCATTTTGGTCGAATGATGTGAAAAAGCTGGCTGCGCCGTGCGGCTTTTCGCCGGCGTGTACGCCGGACTATATTTGCGCCTTATCGGGGTGCTTATCTAAATAAATGGAAGCGGAGAAGCCTATACATCGCTCCGGGGTGCTTTCCGGCCTCGGTCGTGGGTGGAGCCCTCGGCCCAGGACTGCATGAGCACTGCGCTCTCTTGACCAGATTGAGCTGTTCCCGGGAGTCGACGCTGGAAAGCAGAGCTTCCCACTGCTGTGCGTTGTGCGGCATTGATTTTGTTCGCTGGCATGCCCGTGCGGCGAGGTAGATCGTGGCCGGTGTGTAGCAACTGAGACAACTGCATGGATAATTATAGCATGCGATGTCGGAATGTGTCTGCCTAAAATTGCCCCCATGACAACGCCTAGTCGCGCGTGAGTAATGCGGGCGGCGGGGAGAAATTCCGTCTCTCAAGCCGCGAGTGTAGCAGGATGGCGTGAAACTGTTTGGGTTCTGGTCTCTCCTGTTCACGATAAGTATCGCTGAAAGGCTTGGCGGACGTGCGCTCGAGCCGAGGCACGGTCCTTCAGATTCCCAGCGAGTGATTCGTGACCGGGTTCCAGATGATCCTGACTGTTTCTGGCAGTGTAGATTTTCGTAGGATATAAAGCGCTACCTGCGAGATTCTGCCTGTAGCGTAATTTCTGCAAGTCGCTTTTGAGTCAGTGAGCACAATGAATTGATCTCTGTCACGGTTTGTGCCAATGCGATGACCGTTTCTTCGGTGCCGGTTGTGTGTGTGTGTGCTATGCGCAACGCCGTCCTCGCGGTGACCTCCCGCAGGTTACATGGAAGTGCGACGTGTTCTGCAGCCTGTTTCTACGCATGCAATAGTCACGTCGTGGAGTCTCAATTAAGTGATTGTTACAAATGCTGGAGAGCCTTGAAACGGAACAGCGCATTGGAATAGTTTCGGAATTCTTCGCGTTTAAATCTATGCCGATATTACAAACCCACGCGCAGTCGCTCGCTGCGAGTCCTTGCAATCGCTGCATAGAGCTGTCATTGAATTATCTTGTATAGAAATTTCCGGAACCGGACCATTTCACATCGTACACTACCAACGATTGCTTTTTATCGCGCAGAAAACCGATTCGGTGGACCACTTTGCGACGTACGCACAATGTGACCGTGTATTGTATTTTGTGAAGAAAAAAAAAACATATGTAATGCTTTCCGTGCTTTCAGTTTCATCAGGAGTATTAAAATTTATGGTTTTACGTGCCAAAACCACGATCTGATCGAGGTACGCCGTAGTGGGGGACTCCTGAAATTTGGACCACCTGGTGTTCTTTAACGTGCATCTCAAGCTAAGTACACGGGTGTTTTCGCATTTCGCCCCCATCGAAATGCGGCCACCGTTGCCGGGACTCGATCCCGTGAGCTCTTGCTCAGCAGCCCAACACCATAGCCACTGAGCAACCACGGGCGTGTGCAGGACTATTAAGTGTGCCGTTACTAACCCTCCTCGCTTTGAAGGCAGGTACGGAAATGTCCAGGAAGGCGCATTCAATTACGCGCTGGTAGCGAAAATATACAAAGTTAACTATATATAGTATTACTCCTGCCAGATGAGTAGGCTGGCTCCAGTAGATGACGCCACTGCCATTCCTTGCGCCTAATCAGTGGCGCACCGACGGGGTGGGGGAGGGGGGGGGTCGGAGGTTGTAACCTCCCCCCCCCCCCCTTTTGTTTAACCCCTTTTCTTTCCTTGCGCCTTTGAGTACTGAGACTAAGACGTAAGACGCGCAATCGTTTGCACACTCGCAAACTTGCGCAAACGGCACATTTTGGTGATGTTTTCCCGTGAACAAATGCAATTCGGGCTGTTTAGATGGTATTGGCAAACTGTCAACCCCCCTGGGTGCGCTACTGCACCTAATACACGGGCCTCAAGGCTGGACAGACCGCATGTTGCCGATTTACGTCTTAACAAGCTATCGCTGAAAAACGTTTTAGCATGCAAGGACCACATATTAAAAAAAAGTGCAAGACAAGCACAGATCCTTTTTTTTCCGTGATTAAAAGAAAATGTTTATTCATGGAATGTGAACTGCACCAATCTCTTAAAGTGCCCTTGAAACTATTATTTTACTTCGGTGAACAACCTATGTCGTAAGCACCATTATCTCACATACTTTGCAATTTCGCGGGTGTGAACAAACATGAAAAACTTGGTTATGTTGTTTATTCATTTACTTATTTATTGATTTGTTTGTTCATTTATTATATTGTCACGTAGTAGTGACGGTAAAGAAAACAGTCGCAAAACTGTGTATGATGAAACTGGTTGTTTATTGGGCGAACCTGTGCCCACAAAAGCAAGGTACACTCAAAGCACAACGATAGCGGCGAACACAGTCGGCGATCGTCGAAAATCTGATCAGCGGCGAAACGCGTCGGCTTTTATACCTGAGTCATCGAAGGTTCTAGATTAATCCCTGATGCCCGCGTGTCTTCCAGAAAGCTCTAGACAATTCGCGTCGGTCATACAATCAGATAACATAAGCGTCGGTGAAAACAGGCAACGGAAAGAAGCATCGATAACGTTCGAGAAGCTTCCAATGCCGAGCGATAACGTTTAACATTTGTTAGCCGGTGGAAAGCGGCCACCGGTGAAAGATAAACATGTATACGTGTCAATATATACTTCACTATCATTTATTACAGGCTGTAGCACCAAACAGGAGATTGCATAAGCATACAGGTTCATATGAAGTCCTCCAAATTCAGACTTGGAGACAAGTTTCCTAAACTTCATAAAATAGTTTGATAACTTCAAAAGCTAGTACTGTAATAACAGTCAGGCACTATATAGGTACTGCCGATCATGTGTGAAAACAATCAAGTACACAGGTACACAGTAAGGAAAAAATTATCTGATCCAATCAAAAAAGTGAATAGCATTTGTTACCGAGATAATGTTATCGGAACATCGAAGAGCTAGTAACTGTTCTCGTCAAATTACTGGCGATGTATTTCAGAAACAGTAAATGAAATCAAATAGGACACAGAAGGAATTGTTTGTGGATGGGCTATCCACAATGTCACTCAGGAGCAAGTTGCATTTTGACTGCACTCGGAAAAAATGAATATCTAAAAGTATCGCTGTGAAAGCTATTTTCTATAAGGTGCTTCTTTCGTTACGCAACAACCACAATCTACTACTGTCGATTTGAAACGCGTCATCGAGGAAAAAGATTACTTTAGGCGCAATTATCTCACTGGCTTAGTAATTTTAGGTGCCGCAGATTTCATTAGGAATTGATTAGCGGAGTCGAAACGGCTGCATTTGTTATGTTTAAATTAGTGCTTTCCTGTGGGCACGTTCTAGCCTCGCCATACTGTTATAAGGTAACCAACATATGATGCCACATTCAAGAACCGAACACACAAAGTGTTGCATAAGCTAATACTTCGGTTCGTTGAGATGCTGGCTTAAGGGTGCGTATCAAAAAAAAAAAAAAGAAAGAAAGAGTATTGAGAGTGCTTTAGATGTAATTTGACGTAGAAGAGTATCCCATTTTAAATCTGGGGTAAACTTACACCTAAATAGATGCGCTCTTTCACAACGACCAGCTTCGTGTCTAGACTTTCATAATCAAATGTAGGTGGCGCGACCTTTCTATTTATGTGGCTCAGAGTGGACCTTTGTGAATGGCATTCCTGGATATTGGAGAGCCTACTACTGCGTAGACAGGGAGTTGTGGGATGTTCACAGTCCCGAGGGCAGAGATGACGATTTCGTGGAGCTGCTGAAGGAGATGTATAGAGACAACCGGGTTGGAGCTACAGCCTGCGAAGAAGCCACTATTCGATGAAGCCACCGAATATGTTATTCGGAAGAAGTTAGAAGAACGAGAGCGAGCGGCCGAGACGCGCGCTAGCTCTAAACAGCAGGTAGCGTTGCGCGGTGGGGACGCTAAGGACGGCCACGTCACGACTTCGACGCCAGGCAAAACGCTTCAACCGAAGCGTTGGAAACCGAAGGTGGTGCCCAAATTCGGTACGGAAGATGCTGTTGCGGTCGTAAAACCCAGGGGAACACTCAATTTGTCAAATTTCAAGGGCAGCAATCAAATCGGAGAAGCTATGTATGCTGTTGCCGGGGTCCCGAGCTCGTCACAGGCACTCACTATTTGGCCCGCATGGGATCAGAACATAATTATTGTTGGAATTCGGGACGCACAGTTCATTCGGCACGTCCTTGCTGTCGAGAGTCTGCGGATTGGCGGCCGATTGCAAGCGGTGCAAGTCTACCTCAAGATGACGGATAACACGTGCCGTGGAGTAATTCAAGTGGATCCGAAGGTGTAGGAAGCAGATATTTATGAAGCTATCTACTCGCCAGATGCTCCCGTGGTGGATTTGCGGAAGTTAGGACAGTCGAACGCGGCAGCGATAACGTTCGAAGGCTGCAAGGTGCCGTTCAACGTATTCTACTGGGGAGAGGCTGTGCCGGTGCGCCTCTATCGGAAGACAACACCAGCTTGTACCTTATGTGGAACAGTGGGACATAGAGTGGATGTGCGCCCTAATCCGCGGGATGATCGCTGCCGAGCCTGCGGATCAGTCACCCCAGAGAAGGGGCACGAGTGCCAGCCCCGATGTCTAGTCTGCAGGGGCCCCATCTGAGGGGTTCCGCGGACTGCACCTGGAAATACAGGAGAGGTGCGGGAGCCGGGCGGAAGCCTGGCGGAGGGAAATCCAGCAACAAGCGTCAGGCCAGAGGGGCCCAGAAGGATTCGGGGCCTGGAACGCAAGCTCAGAAGCAGGGCGCGGCTCCATCGCCGCTACCAGAAACGAGGGCTATACAACGGGGGCCTCCCGGCAGGGACCTCAGGGAAGCAGTCGTCCAGCATACAATCATAAAATTGGAGGAGCCGGAGCTGGAGCCGGGTCAGCGAAAACCACGGGCAGCAAGGTGAGCTGGGCAGAGGTTGCCGCTTCCTCGGCTCCCACGTTGAGAGCCGAGTAGATTAAGGCAGGAACTGGCAAAGTATAACACTCATAAGCTTAGTGCGTCGGCAGGGGGCGTAGACGTGCCAGAAACGCCTGCGGAGTCTGCAATGGAGGAGGATGCTTCCCTCCCTCCTACTCAGCAGGCAGAGGCCCCTGCCACTGAGGTTGCGGAAAAGCGGGAAGAGGAAAACAGTAACGTAGTGGCGAGCGAGACCAATAAAAAGGCTGCTGTCACACAGGAAGAAGCCAGGATTGAGGCTGATGTGGAGCGGTGTTTGCAGAGGGAGCTTCCGCGTTTGGAGGCTCGTATAGCGCAAAATATACAGGCCAGCCTCGAGAGAACCCTACAAACTATTATTGAGAGAAGCGTTCAAGCAGCTTTAGAGAGGGACAGTCATGGCGCGGTAGAGCGGGTCCTACAGGGAATCTTGGAGCCCCATCTGATTAAGCTACACGCCTTTCAAATCAGAATAGATCGTAAACTTCAGGAGCTTGCGGATTGCAAGCGGTCAAAGGTTCCTAAACTTACTGGCCGGATGGGTAACAGGCAGCTTGGAGCTGACGATTTGCCCGACACCGGAGTGGAAACACCAGGCACGGCGTCCTTGAGTATTCAACATGGCCCACCTTCCTAAGTTGCAGATTTTGCAGTGGAACTGCAGGGCGTTTAAGAGGAAAAGGGAATTGCTACAGGAATACATTGAATCGCTGGAAAAATTACCAGATATCATTGCACTGCAGGACGCAAATACGGAAGCCAAACTGAGACCATACAGCGCACATCAAACCAACTCATTCACTTGCATTCTAGTGCATAAGGATTGCATGGCTCTCACAATTGAACTGGAGTTAACCACTGAGGTGGAGCACACTTTTATTCAGCTCTTACCGAACGTACTTACTAGCAGAAGTGCGTATGTATTGAACATATATAGTCGACCGAAAAGCAGGGGTGCGTCTTTTGACGAGATCTCCCAAAAGGCGGCGCAATTGGCAAAATCAGCGGCTCTTATCATAGTGGGGGATTTTTACGCGTATAGCTTTTTGTGGGGTTATAGTAAGGAGGATATTAAGAGCAGGAAACTCGCTGCGGCCATCTCAAACGTAGCTTTGACGATTCTTATGGACCCGCAGCATCCGACAAGGATTGGCAACAGTGTCTCGAGAGATACGTGCCTAGGTCTCTCTTTGAGCGAGAAATTATGAATGGCATAACACGCAGGAGACCTTAGGGAGTGACCACTGCATTCTCAAGATCTGCCTGGACTACAATAAGCATCGCAAACCGAGAGGGGAGGCCAGGCTCACGGACTGGTCGTTGTTCTGAAAGGCGGAAGATGCTACGCTTACCGCGCCCATTTAAAAGTATGAGGAGTGGGCCGAGTCATTGCTGGGAGTCAGGGATCGCTTTACGCGTACGCTCCAGACCTCAGAAGAAGTTCCAGCTATCGACAACCACCTGCTACATATATGGGAGGCGAGAAGAGGTCTAACGTGGTGGTGGAAGAGGCAAAAGTATAACCGCAAGCTCAAGATCGCGGAATTAACGTCGCAAGCGGAAGAGTATGCATGGACCTTGGCCAAGAACAATTGGTTGGCCAAATGTGACTCCTTGAAAGGCAGCCTCGGCACTACGGCGGCGTGGCGTCTTCTTAGATGTTTAATAGAGCCCACCAAGTCGCGCGGGGAGCAGTAACGTAACCTCAAGAAAGCCCTGCACGGCTTCGCGGGCACGGACGAGCAGCTGGTTGCAGCCCTCACCAGCAAATATATCTGTATGATGAAAGACAACGAGCCAGTGCGGGAGTATGAAGGTATGGAGAATCCAGACCTGGATCGGGAGTTTGAGGTCGCGGAAATACAGGCGGCGCTTATGGCCATGAGGCGGAGCACGGCACCAGGGGACGACAATGTGACGGTGGGATTGCTTGCCAATCATAATCGGCAGACGCTTGAAAATGTCACGCAATACATCAAGGAGTACTGGAGAAGTGGAAAGCTACCCAGGGCGTGGAAGACGGCTTATGTAAGCTTCATTCCCAAGCCTGGAAAGGAGGTGAACATCAATAACCTGAGGCCAATTTCGCTTACACCGTGCGCAGGGAAGCTTATGGAGAAGGTGGTGCAACTGCGCCTATCGGCGTATCTAGAAGACCAAGACCTTCTGCCTCACACGATGTTCGGGTTTCGGGCACACTTGTCAACCCAGGAAGTATTACTACAGTTGAAGATGGAAGTGATCTTACAAGCCAGGTAATGCGATTAGCCACAACCAAGACAGGCGGCAGGGTCTCGGAGGATTTGAACATCTGCTTTCCGCAATAAGTGGCTGGACGACACGATATTCCTCGGGAGTGGCAGAAGAAATTCCTTACGCTTCCGCTTCCTAAAAAGATGCAGCCGGAGCATCATCAGGCCAGAAGAGTGGCAAGGAGCAAAATGATGAACAAGTGCTATTCCAGAACAGAATGAGCCTTCTTCGTGGACGCTGCAGGCCCTGTAAAGGGGATATCAACAATATCAGTGGTGCACCAAGAGTAGGTTGTTGACGGGCTGTCAATTCGTGACGGGGAAACCTTGGCTGTGGAGGAAGTGGCCATAGCCCTAGCCGCGACACACTCCGCGTCAGAATACATTATTACAGGCCGCTTCTAGAAACTATATGCGTGGTATAATCACGCCGCTGGCATGCAAAATTCTTAGTCAAGCTAAGACTCGCGCTGCACCGAATCATCTGTACCAGGTCACGAGGGGGTTGAGGGAAACGAGCGTGCACATGCTTCAGCCCGAGCTTTTCTTCCCCGGGATCCTTCTACGTCCTCCTTTGCTGACTTTGTCTCCCCCTCTCCGTTAACAACATACTCAGAGATACTACAGCATCTGCGCCTTGAGAGGCAGACAATGCCAGGGCCCGCTAGGGGTCTTAATAAATCAGAAGAGTCTCACCTCCGTCGGCTACAAACTATGTCATTTAATAATCCATCTAGGCTTCACGCCATAGAGCCCGAGTCTTTTTCGGCACAGTGCAAATTTTGTGGCCAAAAGGCAGACTTATACCACATGGTATGGGCTTGTCAGAAAAATAGCAGTATTGCCATAATAAATCAGCCAACGTGGGAGGACTGGGAGGCGGCCCTGTCTATCTCGGACCTCGAGGAGCAACGAGCCCTCATCGAAAGAGCACGGACAGCGGCTTTTGCCAACGGTGTCCCTGACTAGGGATCTGACCATGTCTTCCCGTAACCCAAGGTTTAGTTTCCTATTTTCAATAAATGTTTTTGTCATCATCATCATCCACTCGAGTAGCTTTACGTCCATGTTAAGTTCCGTCAGCTTCATCATCATCATCATCAGCCTATATTTATGTCCACTGCAGGACGAAGGCCTCTCCCTACGATCTCCAATTACCCCTGTCTTGCGCTAGCGTATTCCAACTTGCGCCTGCGAATTTCCTAACTTCATCATCCCACCTGGTTTTCTGCCGTCCTCGACTGCGCTTCCCTTCTCTTGGTATCCATTCTGTAACCCTAATGGTCCACCGGTTATCCATCCTACGCATTACATGGCCTGCCCAGCTCATTTTCTTCCGCTTAATGTCAACTAGAATATCGTCTATCCCCGTTTGTTCTCTGATCCACACCGCTCTCTTCCTGTCTCTTGACGTTACTCCTAAGATTTTTCATTCCATCGCTCTTTGTGCGGTCCTTAACTTGTTCTCGAGCTTCTTTGTTAACCTCCAAGTTTCTGCACCATATGTTAGCACCGGTAGAATGCAATGGTTGTACACTTTTCTTTTTAACGACAGTGCAATCGATGTCTGTACCTAGATCGGAAATTGCAAAAAAGATCGTTCGGAAATGATAAGGGTTGTCTTTCACACGAAAATAATTTACGGAAACCATGTTGACAGGGGTTGAAAAAGGAGTGGGATTATAAAAAACTCAGCCAAATGCGAATATATTATATGCTCGAGAATTTTACATGAAATGCTTGTTAGTTAATAGGATTGTAATTGCTGGGCACGTGTGTGTTACCTGATTTGTGAACTGGAATCACCTTTCCCACTCACAAGTCATATGGAAGAACAGACTGCTGCAATGACTGAGTGAAAATATGCGGCAAAATAACAGGAGAAAATACATTGGTACACTTCAAAAATTTTCAAAATTCAGGCAGTCTGGGCCGGCAGAGGAAGACGTTTTTTGATTCTTAATTATGCAGCTAACACCAACCCAGTCAATATAAAATCAATCCATAGGCAAAAAACCTGAATTGGATACAAGCGGTAATCTATATTTCATCGCGGTAACATGGGAAGAAAATACATCATTAAATACATTACAGCACTCTTCAGGAGCAACAGGTTCATCATTGGGGTATGGTAATTGGATTATTTTACTTGGTGTACCGTTAACTATGGTCCAGAATTTACGAGGATTGGTTTGCAAAAGGGACGGAAGTGTTACAAAATAAAAATGCTGCTTCGCACTAGCGGCAGCTGCGTTGTAGTCAGTGTTGCCATGCTTGGTTATATATAGCCAAATTGGGCTACGGGAAAAATGTTTTGGCGTCGACGTGGACGAGTTGGCTATGTGGCTATATTTCGGCTACTGAAAATCTGCGACTTGGCTGTGTTTGGGCTATAAGTGGCGCCATAATCCACGCTCCAGAGGTGGCTCTGATCGGGTATAAGCCAATCTCGAAGGCTATGTTTTAGCTGGCTGAGCCAGTCGCGTGGCTGTGCGCGTGTGCACGCGCGAAATGACCCTCCCCCCCCCTCCCCCCCACTGTCTTTCCTTCCCTCTCTGCGCCGTTGTCTGAGCCGGTGGCTTTGATCTTTGATGCACTTACACTTACACCCCGCTTGACCGTTATGCACCCGATCTCCGGGCATCGGGATGAACCTGGGAGTAGTGGGTTTTTCACAATACACTGTACTAACATGGCTATGCTCAGGAAGGGAGAGCAATAACATAGGGTCGGGGCCGTCGGGCGATCGTGACACCGACATGAATGAAGGGAAGCATGGGTGGGTGACACGCTCCAGTGTGTTCATGACCATGTCTTCTGGATGAAGTATCGCGCCGGGCACAGCTTTCGACCTACTCCACGTATGCCGTGCGAAGCTTTACTGCTATTTTCCTTCTCCTGAGAGATGAATTTTTGTCCGTGCTTACATTCGAGATTCATTTCGATAGGTTGGACGTAAGATCGGATCCTCCTCAGAGAGGAAAATCCAAACATGGGGAAGTGGGCCAAGTATGCGATAATATATAAAAAAGAATGAGAGCAAGACCCCGAGACAAAGATGGGTTTTGGTGCTTTTACTTCTAGATGGTTTGCCCGTAACGTCATAGATGCTGATACTCATTGTGTTAATATCGAAACATGTTTGCCACGATGACATCAGTGCACCACGTCACATGACCTTCAGGCACCGTGTTAGCTTAGTTTGTGAGGTGTCGTGCTGCTGGTGCGATGACGCGGGTTCGATTCCCGGCCACGGCGGCCGCATTTCGATCAAGGCGAAATGCAGGAACACCCCTGTACTTAGGTGTACGTTAAAGAATCCGAGGTGGCCAAAATTAATCCGGAGTCCCCCACTGCGTCATGCCTCCCAATCATATCGTGGTTTTGGCACGTAAAACACCGGCAATTATTAGAGTTTTAGAATAGGGGCCTCAAACGTATTGGGGCCCCAAAGAAATCGCGTCGAAGCCACTGCGCATGTGCAAGACGAAAACTGTGTTTGGGTTTTGCTTCGAGCACGCTATTTCATCGATTTAGCGGGAGCCCCAAAAGCTACCCCAAAAGCTTTCGTCAACAAACATGGCGGCGCCCATCGAAGCGACTGCTCTAACCTAGCACAAAACTGGACTCGATTCGCGGTAATGCGTGAAGTTCGTAAGCTAGAAGAAGTGATTGCGGTTATCGCTTTCTCTTCACTAAAATGTGTAATGAAGATTGATTCATTAGACGCCACTGATTCCGAATTAAATTGTCGATTTCATGGCTTGTAGCCAATCACGGATTGACTTGGTGCGTAAAGTTGGTTACTCAAAACTAAGCGCGACAAGTTGCATGCTGCTAATAGAATAAGTTCTAAATTGTAATTAAAGGCGAAAACACGAAAGTCAAAATGGCTTTTCTTATCATAATATGGTATATTTTATTTTAATATTTATAACAGCTTTGATTTGACGCCGTAGTGACGCTGCAAACGCAACACGCTACCTGCAAACGCAAAGCACCTATTCCAAAACTCTTCATTCCTGCATGCCCCAATGCTAACACCCGCAAAGCTCTTTGGGGCCCCAAAGTCTAGGGGTCCCTATTCTAAAACTTTATTAGCCATCAACATGGTTTACTTTTTGACAGTAACCAGTTTTCACAGCATTACCACTGCTATCAATTTGTTGTTTTCCATTGCTGTTTGTGCGCCGTCGCGGCTTTTACCATTTCGAGCGAGTTTGTTCGGGACGAGCTCGTCGCCGAAAACGACTGCGCGCTTCTTACACTAGTGTGCCGGTTTGCGCAGTAATCTTTTAAAGCTCCGCTTACACCGATTCAGACAGTGAGTGGCATCTGTTGCCTGTACCTTTTCTTAACGCATGTTCTTGGCGTGCTAGAGACCGAAGATGGCGGCCAGGTTGATGTAATTGACACTATATAGGTAGTGTGTGTCCCAGCTAATCCGGGCCAACCTAATTAAAAAACAAAAACAAAAAAATGAGAAAACAAGATAGGACGATCAGACAAATAACGCGAGATATCATAGCGCGAAAGACTTGTTTTAGCTCACCAAAAAAGAAGCTGTGGGCACGTCGCCGTCGAAGACAGATCGCTGGACAGCTGAACTTCTACGCCGTAGGCATGAGATAACGTGAGAGATGGATAACGCTGAACATTATTTTTTGTTCACGACAGGTAAAAAGCAGAGTTCGCAGTTAATAATACTGTAAATAACTAAAAATAATAACTTAGTGCTATTTGTCATAAAATAATAGCACTGATTTCGCCCTCTGCAGCGATTCGCTGGAACTTAAGAGCTTCCGGGGCCAACCAAAAAGTGTTCTGCGCAAGCATGATGTCGCTGTTGATGTAAAGGGCCGACCGTCGCGGCGGCAAGGACATTTTGTTACGACGGGTTGTGGAAAGCCGGATTGCCGTAGTCGAATGGGAAAATGTATACACAAATATAATTGGAAATAAAAATGGACTATATTAGGCTACGAAATATTTTGCACTTTTTTTCTGTTTGGCTACATTTGGGCTACAACTTCTCTAGCTTTTGGCTACGCCGCCTTGTCGGACCTGGCAACACTGGTTGTAGTCACTTTCAATGCGGTAGTAAGCGGACCAAGTAACTTCACTGCGTGAACCTTTTGCGCAACGAAACAACCGCTTTTTTTTTTTTGTTTTGTTACAAAGTATCTTCAAACAGGGGTTGAACCAAGGGGACCGTGGCTTGCAAACGGCTGTTCTCTGCGGCACAGTATGTACGGTATGTATTATAGTCATATATACAGTATGTATTATAGTCAGTAGACAGTATGTATTATAGTCATACGTACTGTCTTATTTAGGTTAAGTGCCACCTAAACCTCGCCCCACGAGGTTTGCTATGCCTGAAAGAGAGTTAGTGTTATTAGATCTTGCGCGTTCTTTCTCTCTCACTCGGTCCTTGCTCTTTTTCGGAAGCCTTGGGTGAAGAAGGAAGCACTATTTCTGTCTTATTCACGTCGTTGAACGTTTATTTCCTCTCTCACTCTCTCGGAAACATGCCTTTAATCCGCAAACATTTGGACGGTTGTATCTACATTTTGTTCTATGCCAATAATAAAAATAGGAAAAAGAATCGGTGCTAAAAATTAAACCTGTTCCTCGAGGTACCCGAAATCAAGGTAACCTGAGGTTCGGCCTTGACAGCATACACATTCGTAGCTATTAGTCAAATAGTCTTTTAACCAGCTTATAATCACACCTGGTCCGAAAAAACATTGTAGCAAACAATCGAAAGGGGAATATTGCGTGAATTTCACTAAGTTTATCAATAGTAAGTGCCAAGTCGCCGTGAATTGTTTCAAGTACTTGTGTTACCATGCACAGTCCTTTTATTAAGCTTAGCTGGTTTAGATGAAGTAATCGATTTTGTTCTACCAACGCCATAATGTATTTTAAAATAATATGCTGAAGGCTTTCACGGGATATGTTCGTCAATGAAATCAGACGATCCTTTTAGTACTGTGTAAAATCGTCACTCTTAAGGATCGGCGTTACGCAAGCAACTTTCCACTCACATGCTTGTTTCACAACTTTTCGATGATCTTATATAAATTAGCGTCATGCATTTAGGTCAGCGTATCGTTGATATAGGCGTTTGTAATGTAGTCGGGACCACTAGACCTTTTAGCATCGACGTTCAGTAATAATACAAAAACGTCGTCTTCCGAAGTATGTTTGCGCTCTATTTACGGATTATTTGCACGCGCGAGGGCTGTACGAGAGGCACGACTAAATTCTGGGGCCGTGATGTGCTTAGCGAGGCCGGCCGTAATGGGTGACTCCGCGTTAATTATGACCACATGGAGTTATTTAACGCTCATCCGTGCAACACCATAGCCACTGGGCCACCTTGGCAGCTGATCGGCGGGATGAACGCCTCTAATTCGTCCAACGTGTCGCAAATGCTCTGCGCAGCAACATTAGCTAAAATAAGCCTCCCTATAGCACGTTTGAGCATTTTGCGAATTCGTGGCGCAATTTCATGTTTTTTTGTTATGACAATCCTCGCGTTCTCTTCCTCGTCCAGGCAAACATTGAATCGCTAACTCGGACTCCATCGTACCAGTGTGCACCTGTCGGGTTTTCTTTTTTTGGTTACTCTTACAGCTCTCGCCAGCCTTTTCTTCTGATACCTCAACTCCTTAGTGTAATATTTCCTCCGACAGAAATATTCGAACATTTCGGTGCACACACACACACACACACACACACATATATATATATATATATATATATATATATATATATATATATATATATATATATATATTGAAAGACGACAGGCGACCAGGACAGACAGCACTGGGATGACGATGGCTATATACAAATGAGAACGACGAAGGACGTTAAATGTGCTTACACTGATTTCCCCCCCTCGTGGAAGCGGTCAACCTGGCCGCAATCTAAAGATCGGCTGAATGGGGAATAAAGTGCTTCATGCGGGAGAGGTGAACAATTTCTGCACTACGACGATGGCGGTCCGCGACGGAGTGAAGCGGAGTGACTAGATAGTTCACTGCGGAAGTTTGCTGTAGGACTGTGTAGGGCCTAATGTACCGGTGAAGGAATTTCTCCCACAGTCCAGGGGTTCGAACCCGCGTCCATAGGAGGACTTGGTCTCCAGGATGGCAGGCGATGTCGCATCGCTTACTGTCGCAGCGACGCTTTCTTTCTTCTTGGGTAGTGGCGGTGTTGCGACGAGCAATCTCACGGCAATGCGCGACTCGAGCTGCAAACTATTCTGGGAGGGAGGTGTTAGGCGAAGCAGGAGAGAAAAAGAATTCGGGGTCGAAGACGGAGGAGGCAGATCGTCCATACACGAGGAAGAAAGATCCGTAACCGGTAGTTCTTTGTGTCGCAGTGTTATAAGCAAATGTAATAAAAGGAAGGATGTTGTCCCAGTTTGTGTGGTCAGGACGTAAGTACATAGGAATCGTCTCAGAGAGCGTTCGGTGGAAGTGTTCAGTAAGGCCGTTGGTTTGTGGGTGATATGTGGAAGTGCTATTTTGCTTCGTATTAGTTTCCCGCAAGACTTCCTCGCGGACGTGGGACATGAAGGCTTTGCCATGATCGGACAAAAGAACGCGGGGAGCACCATGGCGCAAGACTATGGATTGCAAGAAAAATTCAGCAACCTCAGAAGCAGCACCAGATCGAAGAGGCGCAGTCTCGGCGTATCTTGCTAAATGGTCTACCGCAGTGACGATCCAGGGGTGACGGGAGGGCGTCAACGGCAAGGGACCGTATAAGTCAATTCCAACGAACTCGAAAGGCTCGGTCGGACATGGCAGAGGCTGAAGAAAACCGGCAGGAGGGGATGTGGAGCATTTACGGTGCGGACACAATGCACACGAGGCAACGTATTTGGCTACCGTTGTGGACAATCCAGGCCAGAAGCAGCGGGTCTTGACGCGGTCGCAGGTCTTGTGGAAGCCTAAGTGGCCGGCGGCAACGTCATCATGAAATGCTTCTAAAACTCGAAGACGAAGGCAGCGACGTATGACTGGTACCCACTTGTTACCCGTGGGAAGATAAATATAACGATGAAGCACCCCATCTTGAAGGCGAAATTGTCGAAGCTGGCGTCGCGAGCGGCTGTTGGGTGGTTTAGTTACGCCGCAAAGTCGATCAATGAGACTTCGACAGTAGGAGTAGTTAAATCGGAGCGTGAAGAAAGCTGAGCTTGATCCAGTGACATTAGCATGAGCTGGTAGGAGGCACGCGTTGCGTCAGAGCGACGTGGTATAGACTAGAGCACTGCACGGGCTCGGGCTTACCCGAAAGCCCGGGCCCGGCCCGGCCCGTGGGCCGGGCCGCGCCGCGTAGGGCAGTTTTTTTACGGGCTCGGGCACGGCTTGTGCTTTTTGACCCGGGCCCGGGCCGGGCTCGTGTATTTTGACGGGGGTCTGGGCCGGGCTCGGACTTTCTGGTGGTCTGCATGTAACGTGCAGCGAGTTATCTTCGCGCGTCCCGACTCTGAAAAACCTGTTGCCCCGGCGCAGCTGGAAGCTAGCAGTACTACTCCTGTGTACTTCCCTTTTCTTCTGCCGTCGTATTTTGCGCTCTTTGAACAGAATGTAAAAGTCCAGAAGGACCGAAGTCACCTCAAACCAAAGGATGCCATTGTATTCCTTACTTAAATTAATGTAATTAATGCTTTCAACACTGTGCAAGCGCGTTCGCAACTTGCTGATTCTTCAAAGGCGAATTGGTAAAACGATGACTGGTAAAATAAGATAATAAGCTCAACGTAAAAACGGGCCCGGATCGGGCCCGGGCTGAAAACATCGACCCGTGCAGTGCTCTAGTAGAGACGGGGAGTGCGCATGATCGATAGAAGGCGAAAGCGAGCATCGAGACAGTGCGTCTGCATCGTGATGACATTTGCCAGACCGGTATGTTATCGGGAAATCATATTCTTGTAAGCGCAAGTATCCAGCGTCCCAGACGTCCTGACATGTTCTTCATAGATGACAGCCAACACAGAGCATGATGGTCGGTGACGATGGCGAAGTGGCGACCGTAAAGGTACGGGCGAAACTTCTGAATGGACCAAACAATAGCCAGGCGTTCCTCCTCTGTGATCGTGTAGTTCCGTTCAGATGGCGAAAGGGTCCGGCTGGCATACGCCACAACCTGCTCTGTACATGCGGGACCCCGTTGCAGCAGCACTGCTCCGATGCCTTGTGCACTTGCGTCATTATAGTGGGCGCTCTCTCATCAAAATGGCGGAGCACCGGTCCGGAAGTGAGATGTTTCTTAAGGGCTTGAAATGCCGACTCACAGTCTTCGGACCACGTGAAAGAGGCGCCGGTGCCCAGTAGCTTATGTAGAGGAGCTGCTATTGTAGGAAAATTGCGTATAAAACGGTGAAAGTAAGACGCCAGGCCGAGAAAGCTACGCAATGTTTTTTGATTCGATGGGCAAGGGAAATGAAGCACAGCAGCAATCTTCTCAGGGTCTGGTTGGATGCCGTCTTTGGAAACGACGTGACCCAGCACTTTGATGCTTCTGCTGGCGAATGTGCACTTTTTAGTATTAATCTGGAGGCCAGCATTTGAAAGGAATTGGAGGACTTCGTCTAATCTCTGCAGGTGTTGGCTGAAGCTGGAAGAAAAAACAACGATGTCATCCAGATAACAGGCAGGTCTTCCATTTTAGGCCAAGAAGAACAGTGTCGATCATACGTTCAAACGTGGCTGGAGCGTTGCACAGGCCAAATGACATTACATTAAATTCATTAAGTCCGTCCGGCGTGGCGAAAGCGTTTTTTTCTTTGTCAGCCTCATTCATGGGAATCTGCCAATATCCTGATCGCAGATCAAGGCTGGAAAAATATTCCGCTCCCTGTAGTGTGTCTAAGGCGTCGTCAATTCGAGGCATGAGATACACATCCTTGCGTGTAATCTTATTGAGCGCTCGATAATCATCGCAAAAGCGAACGGAACCATCCTTTTTCTTCACCAGAACGACGGGAGAAGCCCAGGAACAGGATGAAGGTCGTATAATATTTCGTGCTAGCATGTCATCAACATGTTCTTCAATGACCTTCCACTTCGACTGCGAAACACGATATGGGCGACGGCGTATAATTGGAACCGTCGGTTTCGATGCGGTGTGCAGCTACGGAAGTCTGGCCCAATGCGGTGGCACAGCTATCAAAGCAGCATTTGCGCTTAGCCAAAAGGGCGAGTAACGCATCCGACTGGGCAGCGGTTAGGTCAGAACCAATTAGGGCTCGGAGAGAAGAAGAATCCAAACCTGAGGTTGGTACTGGTGACGAAGAAGGGGAAAGCGCTGCGACAGAGATCAGTGGCGGGTCGGTGAAGGTTGCCACGGTCATCCCTTTGGGCAACAATACAGGATCTGGGGTTGTGTTGCAGGCGTACAGGAGAGCTCGGCCACATGAAAACCGGACGAGACAAGGGGCGACTAGAATTCCTCGTGAAGTGCAGCGTGAAGAGGGGGTAACCAGTGCGTCTCCATCGGTTAGCTGGCCGGATGTGACAGCTACAACGTGTTCGTGACCAGGGTGCAGGACGTAGTCTGCAGTGACAGCCAAGTTCAAGATGGGGGGTGACGACTCCAAAATAGGTGCATCCGTGGTATCTGTGATGTGGACGACGTTCTTCCTACATGATATAACAGCGGAGGCAGAATGCAGGAAGTCCCAACCGAGAATAAGTTCATGGATGCACGCGGGTAGCACAATCATCTCAATGTGGTGACGAATGCCGTCGATCCAAACACGAGCCGTACATTGTCCGTCGGGGTGAATGAGTACGTTATTAGCGCCGCGCTAAACGGGTCCAAGATAAGGCGTTCGGACTTTACGGAGTGTTCTGACTTCGGGGTGGAGGACGATAGACGGACTCTTTCAGCAGACGAAGAAGAAACGAAAAGCTTTATACAATATTTACAGAGAGTGGGCAATAGCGTACATGTAGCTGTAAGAGCGCACCAGACCGACTGGGTGGCTTGTGGCGACTCTCTGGCTTAACAATGGGCCGGTTCTTCCTTAAATCCCCTTGGCGGCTACTCCTCGTCGACAGGGCCCAGACGGGGCGGTTACTGACGTACGTCACTCGCGTCGTATTGTGTCGTCGCGTCCCCTTGGCGACTCGTCGACAGGACCCCGAGGGACGGGTGGCGATGATGGCCGGGGCTGCTTGCACGTCGGCAGGACACAGACGGGGCGGTTGCCGACGCGCCCCCGCGTCCTATTGTGTCGTCGCGTCCCCTTGGCGACTCGTCGACAGCATCCAGACGGGGCGGTTGCTGAGGCACCCGCGTCGTATTGTGTCGTCGCGTCTCGTTGGCGACTAGTCGACAGGACCTCGAGGGACGGGTGGCGATGATAGGGTTGGCACGTATTATGGCACAACAGCACCCGCGTCGCCAGATAATACATCGAGAAGTCGAGCTGTTCGACGCGGCTCTACGTATGCGATGTGCTGATGGAGTGACGTCCTAGAGGGCCTAAGGGAAATGCTTTGGCGCCATTTCCTCCGCTGGTCTTTCCTTTGCCTGGATCTGAGAAAGCTCACGGAATGATCGAAAATCAACGCCAACCATCTCGGCGAAAGTGAGCACCCTCCCAATGCTCTCCACAACGCCAGACCAAACTCTATGAAAGCAAATGCTCTAACTCCCTCTGTGCTCTCAACAGCATCCACTGAGGTTATTGTACTAAGCACGAGACACGCACCCGAGAAATAGCCCGGGATACAGACCTCTACAAATAGTGATTTCAAAGAAGACACATCCAAAGAGAATAAACAGCTAAAGAATCAATTGCAAAGCGATTCCTAACAGTTATCAGGGCACGTCAGGCACAGCTGAGGCGATCGAAGAAAGTTTCTCTTTTGCCCTGTCTAGCTCTGAGCGACTCTGTGTTACTTGGTCTGCAATGATAGCCCATTCTAGTGGCAGCGGTAAGTTCTCGAACGATCAGGAGGCTCATTTTAATCAGTGACACTAACATTACGATACCCTTCACACGATATTGTGTCGTAAGGGATTACCAATCAACATCAATGTGCTAAAATAACTGAATAGACAATAGTATACATGAAAACGTAGAATCAAATCTTTTAACTTCTAAGGTAAGCTCTCGGATAAGCATAGGCTGCAGCCTAAAAGGCTCCGCTAAGTCCGTCAGCGTTAGTATACAGCTTCCCTTTCGTGTGGCACTCACACTTTCAACGCCCTCTTTCGCGAAGCGATGTCCAAGGCCGCCTCCAATCGCCTGCTGATATGTGGAGACTTCAACGCGCCGCACACGCAATGGGGATACGGAGCCGACTCACCGAAAGGGAAGAGGCTAGCCGGGCTGATGGACGAGCTCGGCCTGACTGTACTCAACGAACCGGCTTCGCACACGAGGATCGGACAGGGAGTGTGCCGCGACACATCCCCCTACCTCTCCGTCAGGTCGGGCGCGGACGTGGTCACTTGGTCGAACTCCTGGAAGATTCTCAGGAAGCTGCTCGACCCGGGAAGCACCAGAACGGCGACCCGTACACAGATGGCCAAGCTGCGACATAAGTACAAGGACGACCCTGAATCCTTCGCAGAAGAGATCGTGCAGACGCACCTCGCTCGACCGGAAGGGAAGAGTCACCCCGAGTATCGCGGGGCTCCCAACGAGGAGCTGGACGCAGAGTTTTCCGTGCAGGAAATTAGAGCGGTCCTCCAGCTATTGAAGACCAAATCGGCGCCTGGTCCTGATAGGATCACCAACAAAATCCTTAGAAACCTGAACGACGACGCCATCGAGAAGCTCTGCGAGTACATCAACTCGTGCTGGAAGGAGGGCCGAATTCTGCAAGCGTGGAAGTCCGCGGACGTTATACTCATACCAAAGCCGGGCAAACCGCTAGAGGTCCGAAACATGAGACCGATCTCCCTCACGTCCTGCGTCGGGAAAGTGATGGAGCATGCCTGCCTCAACAGGGTGACGGCGCTCCTTGAGAAGCAGGACGCCTTCGGCACCCACATCATCGGTTTCCGGAAGGGACTTTCCACTCAGGACGCCATGCTGCAGATCAAGGAACAGGTCGTGAACGCTCCGAGTACGCACGTGCGCGCCTTACTTGGGCTAGACCTCAAGAGCGCCTTCGACACGGTGAAGCACCTGGCCATATTGGACAAGATCAGCCGACTCGATCTCGGGGCGAGGTTCCACCGATATGTCAGCAGCTTCCTGAATGGGCGCGAGGCGACGGTCAAGATCGACGGGGCCACGCCACGAACGGTCCGAATGGGTGGTGCGGGAGCGCCGCAGGGCTCGGTACCTTCGCCTATGCTTTTCAACCTCGTCATGATCGGCTTGCCGGAGCGTCTCGATGCAATAGAGGGCATCAATCACACGATCTACGCAGATGACGTGACGGTGTGGACCACGCAGAACATGAGCGTCGGCGAAATGGAAGACCGGCTGCAGCGGGTCGTCCGGGAGGTGGAGCGGCACCTTGAAGGCACGGGACTCGTCTGCTCACCCGACAAGTCAGAGATCCTACTCCACAGACCGCGCAAGAAAGGACCCCTCCCGCAGGGCGTGCTCGACGCCCGTCGTTTGGGCGTACACGTCACGACGAGGGAGGGGCCCTAATACCGACGGTGTCCCTAATACCGACGCTGTGGCTGTAAGAGAACGGTGCCAACCGCGAGCTGGTTTCCCGACTGCAGAAGAAAGTAGCCGCCGCCACGCAGCTCATGCGGAGGGTCGCGAACAAGAGGAAAGGAATGAAAGAACACAACGTGACGAGGCTGATACAGGCTTACGCGCTGAGCCATATATCGTACGTCGCCGCGCACGCTGACTGGAACAGGAGCGAAACCGACAAGCTGAACGTGGCGATCCGCAGGGCGTTCAAAACCGCCCTGGGGGTACTCCAGTACACGCCAACGCACAGGCTCCTCGAGCTGGGCGTGCACAACACGCTCGAGGAGGTCGCCGAGGCGCAGAGAATCGCGCAGCTGGAGAGGCTGTCGGGCACCAGAACGGGAAGACGAATCCTCGACCTGCTCGGGATTCGATATCACGAGGCACGGGGACTGAAGGAAACGCTTTTAGCGGAAGTCAGGGACGCCATACAAACGGAAAACATGCCGAAGAACATGCACCCGGTGCATGACGTGCAACGACGTAAACGCAGGGCGGTAGCAATCCTCGAGGAGCACGGAAGACGAGAAGGCGTCCTCTTCGTCGATGCAGCCAGGTACCCACGGCCCGCCATTAACGTTGGCGGCGAAGAGGGACGACGACCACCACCGCCACTACAACAGAATGTGCGAGACGAACCGGGTATGCCAACACCACCATCACTACTACTACTACGACAAAAACGGCAGCAGCAAAAGCGCCAACATGAACGACACGGCCGGCCGACGGCGTCGGCGCCCGCCTTCTCCATGGCAGTCGTAGATACGAAGGGAAGGATACGAGTCACGGCTTCAGCGAAGCTTCGGTCGGCCGAGGCAGCGGAGGAGATGGCCATAGCCCTCGCGGTACTCCACGGAAGTACGGAGGATAGCCTGATCATTAGCGACTCCAAATCAGCTATCCGGAACTACACCAAAGGTTGGGTGTCCGCGGATGTGGCGCGCATGCTCAACGCCAGAGTCGGGGACTTCGTGTCCGGCACGATTACGAACAAGGCTCTCAAATGGTTCCCCGCGGACGTCAGGGAGCTTGGCACCACCAAAGACAACAGCCGCGACAACAATGACAACAACAATACCAACGGCCGAAGACACACCGGCATTCCGCCCAACCACAACGAGCGCGCCCATCTCGTCACGAGGCAGCTTACCCGCCGCGACGCGATCCCCCAGAGGGCAGCCGCCGCCGTTGTTGTGCGGGGCCCCAACGGAGGAGTTACCAACACAACCCAAATCGCGGCGGACGGAGCTGGGGGCCACGGGGACGCCAACCGCGACATCAAGGAGTTTCCGGCCTCATACCGAGAGGTTCTTGGTCACTACAAGAAAGAACGTAAGAAATATCCACAACCCCACGGGCGGCTGGACAGGTCCCAGGCAGTCGACCTGAGGCGGTTGCAGACAGGCACTTTCACCAACCCCTACCACCTGCACCGCCTGTGGCCTGCGCGGCACCCATCGCCCGGCTACCCTGGTGCGAGCACGAACGGGCTGATATGGCCCATATGCTTTGAGAATGTCAACGCCATGAGCAAGAAGCACCAAGAGGAAGGCAGAAGACAACATCAGGACCCTCTGAAGGCGGGCGCCTCACAGAGAGATGGCAAGCCGCCCTCCTCAGCGAGGCACCCGAGGACCAGGAGTGGGCCGTCCAGCGGGCCAGGGCTATTGCCGAGGATCTCGAGAGATTTTTCTCCGGCGATGGACCCCTGGCAGCCTAGCCCCGGGCACCAACAGCCATAACCGTTGGACATATAAAGTTTATTCCTATCCTCCTTTCGTGTAGCGAACAGAGAAATTATGGTGCTGAAGTGACAAGCTCCACCTGAGTAGACGGCCATTTCTTGGTGACATGGTGTGTAACCAGGTCAAAGGGCAATGATCCGTCTCAACAATAAATGGTGACCCGGAGACATAACAAGCGAGCTTATCGACAGCCCATACCAGACAAGCGCACTCCTTTTCGGACGCACTATACGCCTCCTTTCTGACGCTAAGCTTCCGGCTCAAATATAAAACGGGCCGCTCGATCGTGCCCATCGGCATCCTCCTGGCAAAGTATGGCTCCTAGGCCGCGGTCACTTGCATCACATTGTATAATAAAGCCCTTGGAGAAATTAGGGGCCATAAGCACAGGTCTTTCTCCCAGAGCTTGCTTCAGGCTCTCGAAAGCCTTCTCTTTCTTCTCATCCCACGAAATGATCGTTGGCTCTAATTTGCGGAGACAATCTGTCAAAGGGCTAGCGAGATTCGAGTAATTTTTCACGTAGTGCCGATAATACCCCGCCAGTCCCAAAAACGGCCTTACTTCGGACTTTGTAGTTGGACGCCGGTATTACAAAACAGCAGCAACTTTTAGCTCGGAGGGTCTACGCTGGCCGCGCCCCCCCACATGACCCAGGTAGCTCACACTACTAGCACACCCCAAATGGCACTTCCGCGCTCTGACAGTGAGACCCGCGTCGCGCAGTCGACCTAGGACTGTGCGCAAATGATTAACATGCTCCTCCCAGGTGTGGGAGAAAATCGCCACGTCGTCCAAGTAAGGAAGGGCGAAATCTCGTGCAACACTCGATCTATTAGGCTCGAAAAGCAATAAGGAGCATTCTTTAGGCCGAAGCTCAGCATCAGAGGACGGAATGTTACTAAAGGCGAGATGAATGCGGCATATCGAGACGCACGTTCGGTCAGTGGGCCAATACCCTCGCACTAAATCTAAAGTGGAGATATACATGGAATTTGCCACCATCTCGACTCTTTCTTCGATGTTCGGTATTGGATACGCCTGGTCTAGGGTTACCGAATTTAATCGGCGATAATCCACGCAAGGTCTTGGTTCTTTACCTGGAACTTCAACCAGGATAAGTGGGGAAGTGTAATCACTTTCTCCGGATACAATGACACCCAGTTCGCACATGCGGCGGATCTCTGCTTCCATGATTTCCTTTTGGCGTGGTGAGACGCGGTGCGGCTTGCTGCGGACCGGCTGTTCGCTCGACAACTGAATATCGTGCTCGATTGGAGTTGTTTTCCCTGGTCGGTCGGAAAATACTGGTTCGAAGTCCCGAACAATTTCCCTCAAGTCGTCTCGTTGGCTCTCCGAGAGGCGCTGTTCTTCAGCGATTAGCTCCAGCAACTCGTTAGCTGCTGCGTCGCCTCCCTGAGGAAAACACAGGAAATCACTCTGTTCCTCTTCCGGCGTATTTAAGGTTAAGTTTACCACTGCCTGATGATGAAAGTACGGTTTCATTAGATTGCTGTGATAAATCTTGTTTTACTTTCTGCCCAGTTTCACCTCGTAGTTCGTGTCGGAAAGCCTCGATACCACTTTAGCAGGCCCTTCCCATTGAACATCCATTTTGCTCTTCTTGCACTGTATTAGCAACATTACCTCGTCGCCAATGTGGAACGTGCGTTGTCGCGATGACTTATCGTAATCAGTCTTTGCTGAGCTCTGTGCAGCCTTAATATTTTCCTCAACGAGCTCCTTATTTTCTATTTTCACCCCTAGACCGATGTATTCTCTCAAATTCAGCAATACTACTGCCAAGCGTGCCAGCTATAACTTTTTCTGGACTGTCAACTGTGTCGCTTTCAGATTCTGTTTTCTCAGGAACAATTATTTGGACCGCCTACTTATATTCCCCAGATTATAGACCTGGCGTGCTAAATGTTGCATATTTTGCTCTAGACCGCACAGTCATTTGCAGTTCCTAGTCATCCGAAGGTTTGGGAATAAGTCTTTCTTCAAGCTTCTTAATCGAATCGATTTCGGCATGCATAGCTGCCAGTGATTCTTTTGCCGTCTTATTCTCACTCTTAGTTGTATTTCTGGAAAACCGCTCCTATTCACAAGTGTGACACTCAAAACAATGTAGCCAACTGCCGTCCAATATCTCTAACATGTATTGCCTGCAAAACTTTGGAGCATGTTTTTTTAACGAAAATTGCAGCGCACATGAATAGTCATTTTCTGATTACGCCTTGTCGCCATGGATTTCGTAACAGGCTTCTCCTGTACTACACAGTTAATTTAATTCACACGCGATCATGCTTATGGTTTGGATAAACGACTTTCTGTTGACTGCATCTTTCTGGACTTAGGCGTTTGATACAGTATCGAATTATTTACAGATAGAAAAAATGATCATGTACAATATTCATCCTCAGATAGTTTCTTGGGTCACAGCCTATCTTAAATTACCACGACAGCTCCTGGTTATAAATTGGCTTAAGTCACTTTTACAGAAAGTTATTTACAGAAAGTCTCGGGGTTCCATTCTGGGGCCCCTCTTTTTTTTCAGAATCAGAATCAGTTTATTCAATACAAAAACGGCGTTAATTACATGGTAAGTATATACAGAAGGAGGTCCTGTAGTTAAATACTGAAATGGGACCTCCTCTTATATGTAAATAATATTACTGAAGGTGTACCATCACCCACTACACTATTTGTAGATGACGGCGTTTATCTACAGAGCTACTACTGGCACCAATGATGCTGAAATGTTTCAGAAGGACCTAGATCAAGTCTATCAACGGTGTAATCGATGGCATGTGAAAATTGCAGCCCTGTCGTGCAGCTTGACGGCTTTAGTGACCATAACCTACTGCAGTTCTCAATCAATATTCCACTGAATTTTGCTGGTGTTGAACGTAACGTTACTAGGGATTATAACAAGGCAAATTATGAACAAATGAACAATGAACTTGAGGTTTTCATTCATAAAATGCTTCTTCCATCATTCACAAACAAGTCTGTTGAAGAAAATTGGAATTCATTTAGAAATATTATGACTCTTCTATTAGATAAATATGTGCCACTAGTCACAATATCTAATCACAGACATAACCCATGGTTTAATAAATCGCTTAGATCACTCACAAATAAAAAGAAAAGGTTATACGCTTCTGCGAAACGGCTATCATTTCCTTCGTGATGGTCTAAATATAAAGATTATTTAAAATCTTACTGGCTTGCAATATCTGAAGCAAAAAAGAAGTATTTTTCCACCAATCTGTCCTCACTTTCACACACTAACGCTATAGGCTCCGCTCAGTGAAGTTTGCTGCGATTGCTGCTCCATCTGTCGCAGCGCCGCCAACAATAATGAGACGGCCAAAGCGAGCGGGGGTATTCGTAGGCGCGGCGCCGATGGTGCTCTTCGGTCTTTTCTGGCGTTGAGACAATGTCATCCTTCAGCTCGACTAATTCGAATCCATCGACTGAAAGCGTACGGGAAAGGAAGAGGAACAAGTGCCGGTACTGCTGCGTAAAAAACTGCCACATCCACGAAGGCCAGCCTGGCATGAAATTGTACCGATTTCCTGGCCGCTCGTGGGAGCAAGAACGACGAAAAAGATGGATTGTTGCTGTTCGAAGAGTTAAGTAATTGTGAAGACAGCGTTTTACTAGTGTCAATGTAACTATATGCTTTAAGGTCTAGCCAGGTCTAGCTGCTTGAGGTTCTGCAACTGTATTTGTGTGTTTAGCGCGGTTGGAAGTGTATGGAGCACAGCAAGCTTGCGTAGCGCGAAATCTTACGCGCCAATTTGTGCCTCAAATGCTCTTGTCGGCTGCATGCGAATCTTTGTTGATTTGCTTGCATGCTTGCAGTCCGGTAATTAACTGTTAAAGTGCGTTTTTCTGTGATACTTTCAGCGAAGTGGGTAAACTCGGTTTGCGTTGATTTTGGGGGTAGTGATGGTGCGTGTAACATCTAAACTTCAAATGCCTTCACCAAGTGGCGCCCGCCGTGAGACTGCTCTCTCTCGTCAGCGCATTGTGGCGTGTTTGCCTCGTTTACCGTCTCGTGAAGAAGTCATTCGGTTACTGCATGTGCGTTCTTGCTTGCGGCCGCATGCATAGGGCACTGTGTCGTCACTATGAACTGCGTCGTATTCGCAATCATGCTCCTCTTCTTTTCTTCGGCGAGAATGACGGCTCGCCGTGGATGCCGAAGCAGACGAGCAGGATCTGCTCCAAAAACTTCGTGAACGGCGGAGTAGCCAATAAAGGAAAAATCAACGCCTAGAAACGCTTCATTTATAGATTTGCAAAAATGCGTTTCTGTGCCCGTCGACCACGAAATGATCGAAATACTGTAAATAGCAGAGCTGAAGTTGGACGTTTCTGTGACCACGCACCGGAATACCTGGAAACGTAGAAAAACGACCTGTAGTCACCGAATGTCGATTTGGGACTGTTCTCATTCAAAAAACGTCGCGGTAGCATAATCTTGGTTTGAGCTAGTTGCAATGTGCCGCAAGCTCCTGTCCTGTTTGTGTGTTCTTCGTCTTCGTTTAACTTGCACCGCAGATTTTCCTCCAATAAGTCGTGGTAGCGTGTGCGCTTCCGCTTATGCGTCAAAACCACTTGCTGATATAAAAATGCATGCATGTTCTCCCTACCTGCAAGGAAACGTCGTACACTTGTTTCCCTTGCTCAGAGTGACCGACGGCGCCCTCAAGTCGGCGCCGTCGGTCTCCTTCACGTCGTAAACGTGGCCCGCCACATACAGCTTGTCTCCTTTGTCGAGTATAGGCGCACGAAAGTAATTTTCAATACAGCTTATCGGCTTAAAGCCGCGAAACAACACACGCGACATTTTGAACGTCACGCGCGCGTTGAAACACGTTCAGTCACTGCCGCGGGGCTCGGAGCGGCCGTCTCAGTGTTTCACATTCCTACCACCATTGGCGCTGCATGGCGTTTTGCCGTAGGGTGCCTCGATGCCAGCGCTGCCGTTAAGGGTGGTGCCAACCTTTGACCGCCCCCGCGCCGCCGCTTTCTCGCTGCGACGCCATATTGTGTCACAGCGAGCCGTTGCGATTGCTTGGTGCCGGTGCTGAGTTCGAGGCACAGTGCGCGCGGATGCTTCGCGGACGCTTCTACTTGCTAGACAGTGTTCAGCCGCATGACTGACAAGCTATCAAGTGCATCGTGTCGACATGACGGGCTGTTGTGTTCCCAAGTGCGCCGGATCGACGCGTAAAGGAGTGCGTTGTTTTCGCTTCCCCCGGGACCCAGAGCGACGGAAGAGATGGGAAGCCCTAGTAAAGCGCGATCACTGGAAGGCAACGGATAACTCCTGCATTTGCGAGGTAAGTGTCAAGAATGTTTAGACAACCGCACTGTGTTTTTCATTTAAATAAGAAAGTATTCTCTGGTCCTCGCTCACGTACCTACGTTCGCTCACGAACTAAGTAAGCACTGCACCGATGCTGTCTGAGTAGCGTATGGTTTGCGAGCGCGCGTCGCATAGGCTTTTTTCGTTTTGATGGGCGCAGTCTGTACCCTTATTTTAAGGACTGACGAAGATGCTTAGCCGCGAAATAGTCTTACATTAGCTACGAATCGTCACGTAAGCCACCTATTTTCCTTTTTCACGGGAAGCACACATCGTGTGTGTCTCTTGTTTCTTTTTTTTTTTTTTCGGTACTGGTTATTTGGGACTAAAGAACGCAGTGCTTCGTCTGGGGAGAGCGGCTGTTTTGTACGTGGTAAGCGAAACATTGTGATTATCTCTGATTTCTCAGGAGATATCTTGCGGACCTCAGGGTGTTACGTTACATAGCTGATTTTTTAGACTTGTACATATTTGTAGCGTGGTGATCGTAAGCCGATGGTCATTCGTGCTCATTCCCGATCGTAGTGGGTACTGTGACGGTCTTTAAATGCCTGTGCACGGTATGCCCAGGTGTAGTAGAGTTAAGGGGCATCATGGGACCAAAATGTTTCGGCGCTTTCTGGCATGGTGTCTGTTGTAGCCTGTGCATTTCTTCGAAACGTGTGAAGCGAGGTAATACAGCATTGCTTCTGCTAAAATTTATTTTTAAGCACTGTAATGGGTTCTCTGTATTTACAAGGCAACTTTTCATATCAATAATCAATTTTGTTGTTTTACCTGTACTTAGAAACACTTTGAAGAGGACCAGTATGAGGGAAATCGACAGGATGGGCGCCGTCTGTTAAAGTCAGCAGCCCTACATCATCATGGACTATATTTTCGAAGTGAAAAACATTGCTAATCTGTATTTGACTGTCTTAGTTTCGTTTACGGTTTTTGTACGTGATATGTATGCAGTGTTGTTTATTTTTTCAATGTAGTTATCAGTGTTCTAATGGTTATTTATGAAATGTTCTGTACTCGCCATCGATGTGTTTGGCTGATGCGACGTATTCGATGGTAGCTGATGTATGTATTCTGGCTGGATATCTGCCTGGATATCTTGATTAATATTACCCGCGGTTGCGTTTTCTTGTTTGCATTCTTGTTTTCGATTTATATTGTGTGTAATAAGGTTGACGTACTCACTTGAACCCCCCCCCATGTAATGAATAAAGAAAAAAAAAAACTCTCTCTATCCCGAGTTGTGTGCCGAGCCTACCTTGCGAATTAATTTTTTTATCTCGTCTTTCAACATAACCTTCAGGAGCCACACAGTACATATAATTTTTCATGTACATATCGCTTTCATGATTGATTGTACTAGACATTATAAGTAAATGTATTTTGTGCATCGTTTGATTTCTTGTGTGTACTACGCAAGATTGACACAGACAAGTTACGTTACATTTTTCTCTACAGCACTAACTAAACCTTATTTTCACATCACAGTTATTTTTACACCTGCTTAATCCTGTCAGCACACAGTTTTGCGGGCAAAAAAAGCAAAAATTTCGCGTAGATATCGTCAAATAATTGCAACGAACGCGAAGAGCACGCGCAACGCAAGGGAAACTAACCGCCGTGCGCGAGTGGCTGGCTACGGTAAAGGAGGCGTGACGTGTAAACCAAAATACAACAGCGAAAAAGAAAAACTTCCACACACAGGGGGTCGCAAACCTTATATGCCGTGCATCGAAGCGCAAAAAAAAAAAAATTGTGCGTATTTTAAACATACACACGGCATATTAAATGTGATTGAATTAGGCAACTTGGGGCATGTTCCCGGCGCCATACATTTACGTCTTCGACCTTCGACGAGTTAACGGCTATTGGTTATAAAGATATGCATATGGGACACCGATAAAAAAATCCTCATCAAGGCAAAGCACTTGGAAGCGCCGCGAGTAACACTTTATGAACGCAAGCGTAGCTGAGTCTCAGCTCGTGTGACACAATATGGCGGCGCCAGCGGGGTTGTCTCCACCCTGGACGGCGGCGCTGGGCATCGAGGCACCCTATTTTGCCGTATTCGGTTGTAGCGCCCTCTGTTCACGGTACGGAGTTGCAAAAGTACTGAAAGTTGGGCGAGTTGGTATCTATTCATCTTGTAACTGCAGCGCGCACACGAGAAACGCACACTTTCACTTTTTGTCCTCGTTTCTCGTGTGCGCGCTGCAGTTACAAGATGCACGGTACGGAGTCTATAAAATTTTGACGAGCTATTTCTTCTGATCGTGACAGTAGTACTGTTACACAATACATAACGCTGGCAATGTTCCTGTCTCTGCATCTGAATGTACTTCAACTTTCAATTTGTTTTTTGCTCTATTTTCACTAATGAAGGCTGCTCCTCCGTTCCCTGTGTCTCCGACCTTAATTATCGCTTCATGTATCATATAAATATTAGCATTGAAAGCATTTCAAAACTAATACGCGATTAAAAGGTGTCTACATCATGTGGCATTGACAATATTAATTCTAAAATCCTAAAAAAACACGTCAGCTATGTCCAGTCAAATTTTGAACTACATTTTTCACCAGTCTTTATCAACGGTTCGTCTTCCTGCTGACTGGGAGATAGCGAAAGTTATTCCGATATTCAAAGATGGAAACAGACGCTCACCTGGTAACTACCGCCAAATTTCGCTCACATGAATTTGTAGAAAGCTTCTCGAGCCTCCCATATTTTCAACCACCTTGAATCTAATAACCTTTTCTTTCATAATCAACATGGTTTCGCTAAAGCGTTGTCTTCTGACACACAACTATTGAAATTTACGTCACACATTATGGCATGAATAATAACAAAATTATTGACTGCATTTTCCTTGACTATGCAAAAGCCTTTCACATAGTTTCTCACTGTCTCCTAATAGCTAAATTGACAGCTCTTAGGACGGACTCATTAACATTACCCTGGCTCTACAATTTCTTATCTAATAGGTAGCAGTTTGTATCTGTCAATAACTTTAGCTCCTCTACATCAGCTGTAACGTCAGGTGTACCCCAAGGTAGTGCATTAGGCTCTCTTCTTTTCCTAATTTTTATTAATGATTTGCCATGCAACATTTCTTGCTGCATACGACTTTTCGCGGATGATTGCGTAATCTACAGAATGATTAACTGTCATGGTGACCATCCAACTTGACATAATGACCTAACTTAGTTTAGAGCACTGCACGGGCTCGGGCGTACCCGAAAGCGCGGGCCCGGCCCGGCCCGTGGGCCGGGTCGGGCCGGGTAGCGCGGTTTTTTCACGGGCTCGGGCCGGGCTCGGGCACGGAATGTATTTTTTGACCCGGGCCCGGGCCGGGCTCGGGTATTTTGACGCGGGCCCGGGCCAGGCTCGGACTTTCTGGTGGTGTGCATGTAAAGGTGCATTCACATGACCGGACGGAGGAGGAATTTTCGCAGCGGATGGCGTATCACGTGACGCGCGCGTCATCAAAACGTGCCGCCTTCGCTTAGTCCGGCCTCCTCCGCTCGCGGTCCGGATTGAAAATGCTCGCCGGTATTTCCATCCGTCCGTTTGGCGGTCGTCTGACGTCAATTTAGCGTAGTCAGCGTCAAATCTGTCCACATTGGACAGATTGGCGTGGCTACGATGGCGTGTTGTCGGCTTGAAGCCACGTGTGTTGTTGTGCAGCAGTTCCTCGACCTAACACTGCAACTACGATCTGAACACACTTGCTGGATGTATAACCCTACATCAGCAAAACCAATTCTTCAATACAGCTCAGGCCATTAAAAAATTGTCAAAAGTGGAATAGCAGTGTCATGCCTTAGGGCCTCTTTGTTCAAATCGTGCTTTCACACAATGAACCTGGTAATTTCACGTCAAATCGCAAGACTAAAATCGGTAGGATTCCCAGATCACATTATTTGTAGAGCGGCTGAAAAAATTATTCGGTTGATAAAAATTGTCGAACCAGGGCAGTCTAGAAGCAGAGATGACACGCAGAGAAAACGCATTGCTGTCGTGCCCTATGTCCATCGCT
The DNA here is from genome assembly GCF_013339745.2 of Dermacentor silvarum. Lineage (NCBI taxonomy): Eukaryota > Metazoa > Arthropoda > Arachnida > Ixodida > Ixodidae > Dermacentor > Dermacentor silvarum. Next base: position 9,136,124 of record NC_051164.1, on the reverse strand, counting down.
TTTCCCACGGACTAAAAAACGTTGCCAGAAGGTTTGGTGTTGACGTTGTTTTCAGCGCCCCTGACAAGCTGCAACGAATATGTCAAGCGGTGTCCAAAAAGATTGATAAAACTAACAAGAACAAGTGTATCTGCGCCTTAAAAGAAAATTCCAAACTCGTTAAATGCAAAGTCGGTGTAGTCTACATGTTGCCACTAACTTGCGGTAATGTTTACATAGGCCAGACCAACTCGGTGTCTAAAACTCGTCTAAAAGAGCACCAAAATTCCCTCGACAAAGATAACCACTTACACCTAGCCAACCATTGCAAAAGCTGTCATTGTAAACCTATCTTTTCTGATACAATGATTTTGTTTACTCATAAAAACAAACTAACACGCGAAATAACCGAGGCCTTCCATATCAAAAAGCGTGCTGATATGTGCGTAAGCGAGCCATCTATAACCCTAACTGACAAAGAATTTGCCTTTTGAGCGCCACCTGATGTTGTTAAGATACATAGAAGTTCTGTGTACATATATATTTTCAATATGTCTTTATTAATTTTATTTCTATTCCGCATGCTCTTGCACATGCTCACTTTAGTCAGACTGGGTATATATATATATATATATATATATATATATATATATATATATATGTGTGTGTGTGTGTGTAATTTCCCTCCAAAAATAAACTGAGTTGCGAGTCAGCGCCTGTCTGTCACCTTCGCCTTATTGTCCGCGTTTCTTGTGTGCGCGCTGCAGTTTCAAGATGAAAGTCTAGAAAGACTGAAGTCACCTCAACCCAAAGGATTCCGTTGTATTCCTTACCTAATTCAATGTAATTAATGCTTTCAGCGCGGTGTAAGCGCGTTCGCGACTGGCTGATTCTTCAAAAACGAATTGGTAAAACGATGACCGGTTAGATAAGATAATTCGTCACGCAGCTGAAATATGGCGCTGTGTCATCCATGATCACACGCATGTTCTCAACCGGTCGCCTAGCAGCAGCTCATTACGCTGCACCATGGAGCAACGAGAAGCTTTCTTTCTGCATTGGAGTGCATTAGCTGAGCGCTTGCTGTCCGCTCCACTCAGACCGGCATATGCTAGCAAATCTCACACAAGCGCTTAGCGGGAACGCTATTGCGCTTGCGCACAACGCCCATACCGTCAGCGGAACGAAGACCGCATCCCTCGTTCTGTTAAGGTGCATTCACACGACCGGACGGAGGAGGAATTTTCGCAGCGGATGGCGTATCACGAGACGCGCGCGTCATAAAAAAAGAATGTCACAGTTTCGCCCTAAGGGCGAAGCAATGAATGCGATAGCAACACAGCAATGTCGTACCAAGTAAGGTGAGCGATTTTGGTAGCAATATGAATTGTAGTAAACATGAGCTGATTAAGTAAGCAGGTGTGCTGCGGCGTAAGTAGACCGACACGAAGAGAGACTGGATGACCACGAGAAGGCGCGTGTGAAACGGTGGTGTTGATGAGAAGCGCTGCCCGTGGGCAGCGCGTGCGAAGGGACACACCTGTAGCGCTGCACTGCCGACCCGGGCAGCATTGCATATGTAGCGTGCGTTGGAAAATGTGGCCCGACTATTGAATGAACAACTGAATGAGCAAGCGTGTTGTGAGCGCGCACAAACAAACATGAATAGATCACACTGAATGACTGCAGACAACGACTGTCAAAACGCTGGCAGCAAGCGCATACGCTGCAGCGGGCGAAGGTACGTGCGGTCTATCGCTTCAACGGAAACTGAGCGGCGAATGCACAGCGCATAGAAAGGTCAGAGCCGTGTAGAGATAAGAGACGGTGCGGCCGAGCGACGAGCGCGATTGTTGGCAGAGTAGAAGTGCGCCCCCCCCCCCCCCCTCCCGCTCCCTCCGGCGCTGGCTACCCGCTTTCTTGCTTGCGCGTGGGAGATTGAGTGCGTTCGCTCTCCGTGATAGCGTGCGTCCCCGCACGCTTCCGCTCGGGCATACGGCGCGCGGCGAAGATTTTATCTATACGGAACCTCACGGCGACGGCGACGGCAGAAATCAGGTTGAAGTGTCCATATAATTGATATCGCAATAAAAGTGCCGCCCTCGCCTAGTCCGGGCTCCTTCGCTCGCGGTCCGGATTGAAAATGCTCGCCGGTATTTCCATTCGTCCGTTTGGCGGTCGTCTGACGTCAATTCAGCGTAGTCATCGTCAAATCTGTCAACATTGGACAGATTGGCGTGGCTGCGATGGCGTGTTGTCCGCTTGAAGCCACGTGTGTTGTTGTGCAGCAGTGACCGCACCTGCTTTTGCTGTGGTGCAGCGAGAAAGGCGAGTCATGGTTGCGCGCGCATTTCTATTTACTCAGACCGCGCAGCCTGCGCGACCTCAACATCAGAGAGGTGCACAAGAAAACGCTAAGTGACGAGGCAACCGTCACTTTTTGGCTCTTGTTGAGGGATTCACAGCGCTATGGAATATAGAGCACGCCGAGTATGCAAACGCGCAGCTGCTAATAAGCGTTGAAGTCGAGAGTAAGCACGCGGATTCCGCAAACGGCACTCCGGCTGTGGGAATACGACCTAACTCAGCTGCGCCGGATTCAAGTGATCACGTGACTGTTTGGCCCGCGGAGCAGGCGGGATTTTGCCCTCGCGTGTGTATCCACCTTTACAAAGCCGACTGAGCGGAGCGTGACAGCGTGTCTACTTGGCCTCCGTCGCTTTGCAGTCGAGTTGATAGCGCGTCGCTAGCGTCTCGGCAACACGCGCTTATCAAATGCGAAATCTGCGCAGTTCCCTGCTGTATCTCAGAGCGTGAAATATGGGCGGAGCGGAGCGTAAGCGGCGCTCTGCTAAAACTGTCTGTTGACTCCGTCCATGCTCACGACACAGAACACCCATACAAACTTCACGACCGGTCGTGGCTGCGCTTTGGCTATATACATATATAGAGTGTACTAGAATACGGTTGAGTGGGACGAGCGGCTGGGGCGGCGCATGCTTTGCAGTGAGGCGCCCGACGTGGAAAAAAACTGTGGCGGCGCTGCGATAGAAGTGGATTGGGCCGCATCAAGGTCGCGCCGTTGGAAGCTGCTGGCGATACTGCTCGGCAGGATCATTTGTACTACTTTACGCGCTGTTATTTGCGTTCATACCGCTCAAATGGTGTTCATAATTGCTTATGACAGGTATTTATGCCTTAAGAATAAATTCCTTTCATTCTCTTCTTTATTTTATTTTTGTAATGCCACTCGGTGGTCTTTTTCGGCCTCAGGCCGGGTTCGGGCCGGTTTCGAGCCGGGCCGGGCTCGGGCCTAAGGTAATGGGGTGGTGGGCCAGGCCGGGCGGGTAACGTAGATTATTTACGGACCCGGGCCGGGCCCGGGTCGCGCCATAAAACTTTTGGTCGGGCTCGGGCGGGCAGCCCAACGTAAAAACGGGCACGGGCCGGGCCCGGGCAGAAAAAATTGGCCCGTGCAGTGCTCTAACTTAGTTAATCAGTGGTGCGAACGTTGGCAAATGTCACTTAACACATATAAGTGCGGTGTACATTCCTTCACTCGTATGAAATCAGCTCTTAATTGTTCTTACAAAATCTGTTCGCCTGGAGTTCCTCGTGGGTGTACTTACAAATATCTTGGTGTTTATTTTTGTAATAATCTTACCTGGTGTACTCACATCGAGAAGATATGCACTAAAGCTAACAAAACTTTAGGGTTTTTACGTCGTCATCTACACCTTTCCCCATCTACCATTCGTCAACAGGCCTACTACATATTTTGTACGCCCTCAACTGGAATATGCGTCATCGATCAACAGTATCTAGTAGACAAACTGGAATCCATCCCAAATCGTGCTTCCCGCTTCATAACTTCTAATTACAGTCGTCAATCTAACATTACCCAAATTAAACGCGATGTTTTTCTTCCTGACTTGGATTCCCACCGCTCTTTTGCCCTTTTATGCCTCTTTCATAAACACTACTATAACTCGTGGTCCAGCCATTTGTCGCTTGAAATTTCTTCACGCGCACCTAGTTGACTTCATAATCATCTCAGCTTCAGGCGCATTTTCGGCTGCACACAGTCATTCAATAATTCTGCATTGCCGCGTGACATCGCACTATGGAATAACCTTCCAATTGATATTGTTTCATTAAAGGATGCTGCCTAATTTCGTGAATAATTGCAGCTTCATATGTTCTCTTGACTCTGTATTACGACGTCCTTTTTTCGATGTTTACCTGTGTTCCTATCTTCCTCCCAAGTACAAATTTATTTTGTTTCTCCGACTATGTAGTTCCGTTTATGCCTTATTTATTGTCATTTTTCTGTAACCCCCTACTCAATGCTCCTGCGGAGCCTGTAGGGTAATAAGAATAAATAAATAAATCGCACTAAAAGAACTCATATGACGTTTATTCGTAAAAGGAACCCCTTTATTTCTTTCTGCAGTATTAACAATGACTTATTATATGAAGTCACAGAGTTTAAATATTTAGGGAAATATTACACTACGGAATTATCATAGCAGCGACAAGTCGACAATGTTGGAGCTAAAATGAGTAATACATTTGCGTTTTCTCAGACGGCACTCCTGATTATTCCGCCAATATGCACGCGAGTCAGTTTATAAAACATACGTTGAATCAGTTCTTGAATATACGTGTATAGCACAGAACCCTCCTACAGCGCGTGACACAGAGAACCTTGAGAGAATAAAGAAGTTAACCATTCGGTATGCTAAAAAACAAAATACGGTGTATATTTCAATGCGACAAATGTTATGAAAGTACTAAAGTGGGAGACGCTGGATAGTCGAGACAGATACTCTGTTTGAAACATTTCCGCAGCATATATCACGGCACAGTCGGTATACTAAAACTCAGATATATAATGCAACCGCACTTCTAGTCAGAACGCGCTGACAAATCGCTCGTGGTCCGTGACCTTGCCTGCCAGTCATATTTGCTCAATATGTTTTATTTTCAAAACACTATTCGTGATTGGAATAGATTGCCTTCCAAGGTCCTGAGTATTCTGTCTAGTGATGTTTGCTTTGCGCTATTGAAGTGACTGTTGGTTCCTTCTCCTATTTCGATACCCATGACCATTTATTCATGTTACAGAACTTCGTTTACACGCTTAGCGAGAGCTTTGCTAATATTATCATTGTTTTACAAATTGTAACACCCCGCCCTCCCCTATAATGCCTGTTTGGCATTGTGGGTGAAGAATAAATAAGTAAGAATAAAATAAAGCAACTGTAATTTGCGTTAACGGTCATCAAGCGGACCTCTGTGAGAGCTTCTTGAATGCAAGAAATAGTCAGAAGAAGGGTCGAGCGTATGACGGCTGCAGCAAGGTACGCGAGCGCAAGTAATAATAGTTACTTAATTTTGCATCATGAAGATGAGGGAGGCTGGGAGAAAAAGTTGAGAAAAAGCTTCAATAGCTTCGGCCTCACGAAAATACGCACGTATAGGAGGCAGAACTCTGCGCTTGCAAAGTCCTATTGATCGTTGCCGCGTATGCGCAAAGTAAAACGAGAAAGAAAGAAATTGTACAGCAAAGAACACGTCCTTAGCTTCGTACCTTTAGAGTCAGCATGGCTTAGATATTCCAACTCTTTATCAGTAAGTTGGACAAAAGCTTTACTTGCGGACAATGCTAGCTGTGCCCAATTTAGTGATAGGTAAAGTTTTACGCCGCTCTGTCACAAAAGAGCGCGTAATCCAAGCGCGCGCCGAGTGTCACGCAAGCCAGCGAAAGAACACGCCGGCCCCGCGGCAACTTCAACAGAGGGGGAGAGCGCATACGCCTCAAGCAACAACGCTAACGGCGCCGAAACGTCTGGAAGAGACTCGACAAACGACGTTAACCGGAGAGAGAGAGAGAGCGAGCACACGCGCGCGCTGAGACACCTTCTCACCCGGCGAGTCGACAGACATTACTATCGCGTGAGCATACACCAACATAATGAGTCATCACCTCCCCTCGAGAATGCTCCTACGGCGGCGGCCGAAGGAACCAGACAAGACTCGAAGCTTCCCAAGCTTTGGCCATGCTACGAGATCACGACTCCGATAGGAATGTTCGAGAACGCCTGTGACGGCTATATAACCGCTGTGCGAGAATCGTTCAGGGGAATTCAGGAATTCAGGGAGTTCAGGAGTTCAGTCCGCACCGCTGAAGTGATGTAACGTGAAGACCGAGCGTCTGCGGAAGAAGGGGATTCCCCGGCAAGCTAGTCGACGAGTTCATCGAGCGTCTGCATTTCCGGAAGAAGTTCCTTCTTCGAGATTTGCCTCGAGCCACGCCGAGATCGTCTGACAAGACCAGCACGGTGAATAGGATTGGACACTTAGTGTTCCTTTTCATTTTGTACTTTACGTGTTGGACTCTTAGTGCTTGTCGTTAATTATTTTCTTGTGTTTGTTAATACCAATCTGATTTGCATTGTGTTGTGTCTAGCCTAAGTGTGCAAGTGTGTGTGTAACTGCCTTGTGTGAAGAATATATTTTGTTGTGTTTTGACAACTCTGGGCTCTTACTCGGTCTTTGGACAGCAACCGGCGTTCGCTGGCGCACCAGAGGGCCCATTCTTCTTCTTATTCTTCTTAGTGTCCTTGCTTTCGTGGGATTATTTCGGAAGCCGATAATTCGGCTTTGGAATTTGGTCCGGCGTCTGCGCCTCGTTCACCGACGTCTGTGACACGCTCCCTTTCCAGTCTGTTTCGATGCCTGCCTACTATCGACACATGCAAAAAGTCTGGGCTGCATCCACATCCCTTGGAGTGCCTGTGCCCATCGGCGGGATTCCGGTGCTTAGGGCGCCACTCATTGGACCTATTCGATTATCCGTGTCTGACATTCCCGGACTGTCCGAAAGACCGCATACGCAACGCTCATTGGCTGAAAGCACCGTCTCGGGCAGTCCGGGACTGTCGAGAACGGATAATCGAAGAGGCCCATTGATACAGCCGGAGCAACGTAGCACAGGCCGCATAATATGTCTGTGCTGGAGCCCAGACTCGGCACTTTCTCTTATTTCGCGGGCCGTTTTCTTTTCAATATTGAAAACAACCTTTTATGTAGCACGTATTCAGCAACCGAAAACTGGATTGGGAATTTTAAAATGCGTAAGCACTTCTGTGCCTAGCCAACGAGGAAAACCGTCCATCGGTCCGTCACGTAAAACGAATCGCTATAAAGAAATTAATGTATAAAACAAAATTAATTTGAAGAGTAAAACGTTGTCAGTGATGAGTTTCGAACTTACGTCTTAAGGCTTAGAAACTGAGCGTTGTACCCACTGAGCAAAACACGCACGCTTTCAGAAGGTCAATATAAACCATTGGAATGCGTTGGAGCGGTGGTACCAATGTCAAATGAGAACAGCTTCTATGAAGGCTTTGTTGAAAGATTTGGTGATGCTGCAATAGAAGCCATCCCTAGGACCACAGGTAGAGCCAACTTGGAGCATTGTAGACATCAGGAAAATTCCGATTTTGCGAAAGGTTATTGCCAAACACGCCAAATCCCCGATGCGTTTTGGTAGTGCCGCGATGCGCCTTCCGTTGCGGCGTTGCTTCACCGACCGAAATGGCACCGATCTCTCATCATCATCATCATCATCATCATCATCATCAGCAGCAGCAGCAGCAGCAGCAGCAGCAGCAGCAGCAGAGCAGCAGCAGCAGCAGCAGCAGCAGCAGCAGCAACATCAGCAGCAGCAGCAGCAGCAGCAGCAGCAGCAGCAGCAGCAGCACGCAGCAGCATCAGCAGCAGCAGCAGCAGCAGTCAGCAGCAGCAGCAGCAGGAAGCAGCAGCAGCTAGCCAAAGCATCAGCATCAGCAGCAGCACAGCACAGACAGCAGCAGCAGGCCTCAGCAGCAGCAGCAGCAGCAGCAGCGAGCAGCAGCAGCAGCAGCAGCAGCAGCAGCAGCAGCAGCAGCAGCAGCAGCAGCAGCAGCAGCAGCAGCAGCAGCAGCAGCAGCAGCAGCAGCAGCCGCAGCAGCAAGCAGCTAGCAGCAGCAGCGCAGCAGCAGCAGCAGCAGCAGCAGCAGCAAGCAGCGCAGCAGCAGCAGCAGCAGCAGCAGCAGCATCAGCAGCATCAGCAGCAGCAGCATCAGCAGCAGCAGCCAGCAGCAGCAGCAGCAGCAGCAGCAGCAGCCAGCCGCAGGCAGCAGCAGCCCGCCGCCGCCGCCGCCGCCGCCGCCGCCGCCGCCGCCGCCGCCGCCGCCGCCGCGCCGCCGCCGCCGCCGCCGCCGCCGCCGCCGCCGCCGCCGCCGCCTATATTTATGTCCAGTGCGGAACGAAGGCCTCTCCTTGCGATCTCCAATTACCCCTGTCTTGCGCTGTAGCTGATTCCAACTTGCGCCTGCGAATTTCCTAACTTCATCACCCCACCTGGTTTTCTGCCGACCTCGACTGCGCTTTTTTTCTTTTGGTATCCATTCTGTTTCATAGATTTGATTCAGTAGAGGTACCAGCACTCATAGAGGCATTGCGTAATCAAGGAACGCAGGAGGCATACGTGAATATCTTAGCAAATATCTAATAAGATTCCACAGCTACCTTGGTTCTCATCAAGAAAAGTAGAAAGTTACCTATCAAGAAAGGGGTCGGGCAAGGAGACAGTCTCTCCAAGGCATGCATGCTTAAAAAATGTATTCAAGCCATTAGACTGGCTTAGGAGTGAGGATCAACGGCGAATATCTCAGCAACCTTCGATTTGCAGATGAGATTGTCCTATTCAGCAATAATGGGGACGAATTAAAACAAATGATTGAGGACCTTAATCGAGAAAGTGTAAGAATTGGGTTGAAGATTAATATGCAGAAGACAGTTAACTAGCCTGGCAAGGAAACAAGAATTCAGGATCGCCAGTCAGCCTCTAGAGTCTTTAAATGAGTACGTTTATCTAAGTCAATTATACTCACAGGGTAGCCTGATCATGTGAAGGAAATTTACGGCAGAATAAAATTGGGTTGGAGTGCACACGGGAGGCATTGATAAATCCTGACTGGGAGCTTACCACTGTCGTTGAAAAGAAAAGTGTACAATCATTGCATGAGGGGTTATATGGGTCTTATCGCGGTTGACAATGGTTCGACGCCTATGGATAAAGTGTAAAATAGCGATAAGGGCTTAAAATGGTCGGAGCACTTCTGATAAGGTTAATAAGCACCGATAAGAGTTGATATAGATGGGACCAATTGCGATAAGGTCGATACCGACCGATAAGTGCTTATAAAGCCCCGATCAAGTCTGATAAGGTTAATAAGCACCGATAAGGCTTGATAAGGGTTGGATCTAGTCCGCTAAGGTTGATAATGGCCGATAAGGGTTGATAAGAGTTTATACTTACGCGCCAAGAACAGGCACTCATTGGAACCCCTTTCCGTCTCCATTGTTGCCATTGCAGATGCGGAACGATTCAAGATCGTCTTGGGAAATGCAGTGTAACGCTTGATTCCTTATTTCACTGCACACGTTTGTAACCATACCACTTGTTTCTGTAGTGCCCTCGGGCCCTGAAAGAATTTATAATAAAGAAATAAATAAATACTGGTCGGGTCAAGTTTCATAACATTGATAATGACACTGGGCTGCGAGGAGATGAGCAGGTGGCACAATGCTTGCGCATACTCAGACAACTCCCACAGAAGTTTGTGGGTGAAATTTTCAGGGGAATCTACGATGTTTACATTGACACTGTTGCTTTGAATATAAATGATGAATCGTAAGGTTGCGCACGTATGCAATGGGACAAATAATGAATCTTGTAACATTCCTAAATTGACAGCAAGAGAACCTTGTTTTATTCTTATTCTACTGCCGTTCCCAGTAAAAGCTGTTCTTCGTCTTCATTGGTTGCTTGGGTCACTGCAAATCTATATTTGTATAACGGGCAGTCTGCAGAAGAGCGCGCCGCGACGCAGCCCACAGGTATAATGCATTAAGACCGGCACTGCATTAAGGCATTAAGGTCCACTGATCGCATTAAGACCGGCACGACGCAGCATAGTAAAGCACAGGTGAAGGTCGTACTACAGGTCCGTGAAATCTACCAAATGCTTAGTAAAGGCCCGTAGTATAGGTCTGAGTTATCCCAGGTACTAAACAGCAAGCAAAGATGTTAGTAATTAATGAGTGATAACTTTAGTAACTACGCCCATTATTACCTTCTTACTAATTTTTTGCTAAGTGTGTGGGTATGGCAGCACCACGAGAACCACCGCATCGTCGCTAGGAAAACATTTGCCATACGGCTTCGTCACCTGTAGCAACCAGAGACGAACGGGTTTGCGAACGACGTGCTCCAGGCGGTGCCACTGCGCCGGAGCGCAGTGCAGCGCCAGCGACTGCCTCTTGTCGACGCCGTGGCTGATGCTGGTGTGTTCTCGAGGCGTGAAGTAAAAAAAGAAGAAAGAAAAATAAAACGAACTCTTTTTCTCCCCTCCAAAACAATCAGCTGCAGTGCTAAAAGGAAGTCTTGCTCTTTGCCAGACAAGCTTTGACGTAGTCGACAGCACAAAAATTTGCACTTTCATAAAATGATCTCGCGAGACACTCATATTCAACATATAAACATGAAATCATCGAAGTATTGTTGCATCTGTCGGAAATTACGTTTAGTACTACCATTTAGTATACTACCATTCAGTACTGACTAGATATACCGCGTTATTCCTGTCTCACCTGAAATACCCTTTCCTTGTATGAAGTAAAAGAATGCTTACTACTTTAAACCAGTTACATCTTCTACATATTTTAGGGCAACCTTATAAATAAGACCGACACACAATGGTTAAGCTTCTTCAGTCTTATACTCATTACAAATACACTATACTTGTGTATAGCTTTAAGAAAGGAAAAGCCACTCGCAGACACTTCAGTATTTCAACATCTCTCGCTAGCTTGAAATCCTGTACCCCTCCCCCTCCCCCCCCCCCCTTCCCCCGTCAGAACAACCATATACGTACCATACACGTTGGGTATAGTATGCAAAGCACTTTTTTTGTGTAGAGGAAATCCTTCGATATTGTACGCGCCATTTTTCGGATGAAATATTTACTATAACATGACAAGTATACCTAACGCTAGCAAAGCAGTGTGGCCCTAATTATTAATGAATCACTAATTTCTGAATGTTCGTAGCTGGTGCTTTTTTTTTCTGTTTTTGTCGCATACATCGCATGTACATAGAATAAGATTATTTCCTTAAAATTAATATGTATGGATATATGCCTATTAATCTATATGCAGGCTTTAATCAGGAAGTTTAAATTATGTAACAATGCGTTTGATAAGTAGCATTGGACGTATATTAGTAGCTACTTCTGGCTGCACATTTTGAAACTCGCAAGTCGCTGCTTTCGCGTATGATCTGTTGTCTGCCATGCAATGTGGGCCTGAACCTCCGTCAAAGTGAATTAATTCTCACTTTTTTTTTCCAAACCTCCCTTCATTTACGCTGGGAAATAAATAAAAAAAAAACAAATAATTTTCAGCATTTGTTGTGAAGATGGGAGTAGGTTCACCAAAACTCAGCCAACTGGGCAACGGGCGGATGCTTATCGAACACTAAGATTCACGCACTGGTTGTAAAGAGAGCACAGTGTGCGGAACGCTCGCTGCTAAAGGCCACTGGTGAAGCCGCTGCTAACGTGTCGAGGAAAACACCGCAGCCAGCAGGCACCGCGCTTTGTGGTCGCCGCCCCGGACTGCGGCCGGCTCCGACAAGCCCGCGCGTGGGAAGAGCTGGTGTTTGTCTTTCCGCCCCCGATGGGCGAACGGGTGGCGCCCCCTTTTCTGCGCTCGGGCCGCAAACGATCCATCATTGCCGCGAAACGAGCGCGCCGCCGCCGCTGCTTGCCTGCGGCCCAACACGTGCGCGCCCAGAAGAAACAGTTTTCAGCGTGCGCGCCGTGGTGCGACTTGGCGGCTGCCGCCGTGTTCCTCTGCGCTACGTCATCTTTGTTTATCCCCGCGTTGCTGTTCTTTGCGGCTGTCTTTATTTGCATTTCGAGGGAGGAGAGAACGGCGGCGGCACCTTCTTGTGCACTCGGCACGCAGCACTCGGCGTCATCGTGTGAAACGGTGTTGGGCACGCGCTTTGTGCGTTCAGTTCTACTTAACACGCCTCGTGCCGGGCGGCCGCTTCCACCAGTATAGCGGACCCGCCGTGGTTCCGCAGTGGCTTTGGCGTCGCGTTGCCAAGCCCGAGGGAGGCCGCATTTCGATGAGGGCGAAATGTCAAAACGCTCATGTACCGTGCAGTGGGTGCACGTCAAAGAATCCCAGGGGGTCAAATAAACTATGGCGTGCCTCATAAACATCATCGCCTCATCATTACTTCGTCAGTAATCGTATTGTGGTTTTGGCACGGAAGATTCCAGAATTTAATTTGCAGTTATAACAGAGCGGCGTATGCTTTTGGCACTGTGGGTAAAGCATAAATAAAGAGTAATGTGTGTTATTGGTCATCAAGCGGATTTCTGGGAGAGCTTCTTGAATGAGAGAAATACTGAAAAGTAGGGTGGTTCGCTGCGCGTGTTGGTGCATGGTGATGGTTGCAGCAAGGTACGCGAGCACGAGTGATAATAATAGTTCTTGTATTTTTCACCGTGAAGATGAAGGAGGCTGAGATAAAAAGTCCCCCCCCCCTCCCCACCGCCCCCTCGAAATCGGCATTCATTCCGTATGTGCATAAATGTCACGTAACATGGTATTGTTGCAGTTAGTATTGTAGAGCAAAATTGTGTTGTTTACCGCAAAAATAAAGTTTCATGCGTCTGCTAGCACGTTAACAGCACCTAAGAATTATGCGCTGTGAAACAGCACGCCAAATTTCTCAAATGGCTGTCTGGCGTACTAAACATGGCTCCCCTATCTTGCCATAAAGTTTATGTCGCAGTCCGGAAGATGCCCCAACGGTCGTCTTAGGGAATTTCACATCTGTTCGATCTTTGTAGTAACTGCGGTTGCTACCCTGTGCTCAAAGGAAGATAATATTTCCTGGCATCGAGATCAACTAACTCGTGAGTTTGTCGAATCGTATCATATCAAGAAGAGGGAGGAAGCATGCACAGTAAAGCCACAATCAGTTTGCACCATAAAGAGTTCGCCTACCTTGATAATTAGCAGTTCAGTGCGTTTTAACAGCGGAGCTGTTGTAGGTCGAGGCTGCGCCGTCCGTCCATCCGCCGGTGTCACGCAGGTCACGGGACAAGGAGAGGATGGGAGCTGCGCCATGGAAGGGCATGTCACGTGACCAGTAGACGAGGAGAGGCGCGCTATGGGAGGAGGCGACCACTGAGAGGAGGGCGCGGGCTGGGGGGAGTAGGCGACCAATGAGAGGCCGCCCTGGGTATAAGAAGCGATGTATATAAGAGAAGGTGTTTCTGTGCGGCGCTCCCTTTCGCATAACGCGCAAAGCTGCTGCCGACACCATCCGCGTTTCCCCGCGTTCGCGCCGAACGCGCACGCTGTCTGTGACTGCAACCGATGCCTCTGGTGGCGGCTCGGCAGGTGACCAGAAACTGGACACTCGTCGAGTAGCGTCGGAAGTCGCTGCCTCTCCTCGCCTCACAACGTTTCAATATAAGTTCCTGTTGTAGATCTGTGTTTACTTGTGCTTACGCAATTGCATAACGTCCAACACATGCACATGTGACACTCGGTGTAATAACACAGCTTCGCTGTTCGGCCATCTTTACGGAGTGGAAGGGAAGTATAATTGTTTTCCTACTATATGTTTGTATTGTAAGTCACTCTCTGTCACGGATGCTTTTGTTGATTTAAACTATGTCACTGCTCTGCTGCACGTGCGCAAGAGATCGTGTTACTACATGTATTATATATTGACACAATGATGTGGGGCTCCCGCACCGCGGGATGGCGCGCGCAAAGGTCGGCGCCATGAAAAGACGACGAAGCGCGTAGGCTGCACGCTCTTCTTCTGGTCCGCCATTAAAGAGAAGTGTCTGTTTTTTCAAGTCTCCGTCTACGATCTACGTTACATTTTGTTCATTTAAAATTAGTTGCAAGTAAAGCACTGTCCGGTCTGCTTTTCTCTCTGTGCCCTTGAAAATCTGTTCAATACTATGCGAACTTTGTACCAACTAGCCGGTCTCGCCATCTTGTTACACAGGAACACAATCAGCAAAATTTGATATATAGCAGGTTTAAATGAGGTAAATTATTGAAGATGAGTTGGATATAATATTCGCGAATACGCTTTCCGCACATGGTGCACACACAAACAACAAAACGCTGAAGTGGACGCAGCTGTCCATCAGACCTATAGGCAAGGCAAAAAAAAAAAAAAACGTTTTTGTCAGATCTAATTCATTACAAATGTTTTTTAGAACAATAAACTAAAATTCGACATCTTAAATAATTAAAATGCACTCTGGTCACGGTTCTTGTGTAAGCCATACATAACTGATCGTAACACACTTTTTAGAAGAAGAGTCAGCTTTATCTTACAGAATATTGGAAAACACGGGGAATCCGGGAGATGGCGAAATACCACCCAATATTATCAAGTAACGAGCGTCCGAGAAAAGCGTTTCCATGTTTACCAAGGGTTAGCTATCGCCACAACAGAAACATTAAAGACACGTTAGTGCATGCAAAAGTCAGCCAACATCATTCCCCCGTTATAAAAGCATGTTCTCATCCCAGGTGCAAAACCTGCAAGCAAAGTGACCTTAAAATTAAAAGTACCGCAAATGGCTACACACACGAAGTGAAAATAGCTTTACTTGCACTAGCTCCGATGTAATTTATGTGCTTGAGCGTTCATCGCGCGGACACAGCTAAAAAGCTTCCCAAAGCCGTCGCCGAGCATTTCAACCAATCAGGTCATAACTTTGATGAACTTAAACTCTACATACTACAGTCAAATTTTCGTTCTGTGCGAGACAGAAAATATAGAGAATCGTACCTCATTCATAAGTTCAAGACATTGCAACCAATAGGCATGAATGTTTCAAAGGGAGCTTTAGAATCTATTCGCTATGCTAAATTGAAAAGCATAGGTAACAGCGCTTAGTTATTGTTCGTTGAGTAGCTTAGTTTTTCATTATTTTTTGTCGTTATTCGATTGTCAATAATATTCCATCCTCCCTTTGCTTTTACTCAATCTTGCGTTATTTTATCTATATATCTACGCCCCCTCGCCCCCTCGACCCCCCCGTTTTATTATTTTCTTGGCCCCGAACACCATTTTTCTGCCGCTACTTTTTTGTTCTCCCTGTCTGACACGATAGTTCGCAGACCTCCAGCGAAGCAGACACCCCCCCCCCCCCCCCCCCCCCGGTTCCAAACCGTCGTCCAGACACCTTCCATGAAAAGAGGAACCTGTCATGACACGTCAACCTGCTGACACACGGCGCTGCCTCAAACTCCTCCACCGACTATCAGTAGCGCATTATATTTCTTGTCAATTCTACACCCTCACCGCTAACACACTCTCGCTCATTACCTAACCCACCCGCCTTACCTTCTCTCCCCTTTAGAAGAACCCTCCTATATATACATGCCGAGGAGAGCATATGTTGCCTTGAAGAAGACAAGTCCACTTGTGGAAACGTTTTCTCCTGCTCTCACCTTGTTCTCGTGTTACTCCAAATATTGGAAGAAATATGAAGGCAAGAGACACCAAACCATAGTTATCTACATCGCATTTGTAGGGGACACGATGATTTCATATAGTACAAAAGACAAAGCGCTTTGCGAACTTCAAAGCAAACATGTTCCATGCGGGTGTTCCAGAACATTTCTGGATCATACAATATTTTTTATTTATTTATGAAACGCCTTATGCAGGCCCTGTCGGGCATTGAGTAAGGGGGGCACTGTAACAATGACCTGTCATGTACAATGGAAACAAGCAAAAAATAAACGTAACACAACTGTACAGTGGCCGAACTAAAAAACACAACAAAGCACAGAATGTAAAAGCTTAACAACAAATAAGAGAACGCAATTCAAGAAGCGCTCACAGACGTTCACGAAATATCTTACGATTGGTTATCGAGATGATTCCATCGTGAAGACTAGAGCACTGCACGGGCCTGATATTTCGGCTCGAGCCCGGCCCGGGCCCGTTTTGCAACGCCCGAGCCCAGCCCGGGCCCCTAATACAAAGTCCGGCCCGGGCGCACATGAACGAGACCAGCCCGGGCCCGTGGTTTCAAGCCCGGGCCCGTGTTACTGAGCCCGGGCCCGGCCCGGGCCCGGGCGTTCATTACTAAGCTTAGCTAGGGCCCGCGTTTGCATGACCAGGCCCTGGCCTGTAAGAAAAAATTACTTCTTTTACTTACAGATTGTGCCGTATCTGTCAGCCTCACCTTCTTGATGAATAATCAGCTGTAATTTATAAGCAATAAAAGACCGAAATCTTTGTTTCTCCCACGGGAACATCAGTAATCCAGCCCATTGCCTGTGCTGCTATTTTTCCGCTGGTGTGCATGCACTTACCTTGACTTGTACGATATGGCTCTATGATGTCATTTAGCACGCAAATTTACAGGGTGTTTCATTTTAGCTGCACCAAATTTTTAAAAATTGACTGCGGCAGATAGAACAATTATAATCCTTGATCTAAACTACTTGATGAGGCGGCCATAACTTCCACGAGAAATCAAAACGCCTCATTGAATAATTAACATAATTACGCTAATTAACTTCTTAATTACTGATTTTACGGCACGTCTTTCAATCTACGAATTATAGCCGCTGAATTCACAAGGCGTATTCACTTGGAACGAATTATCAGGACTGAACCAGTCTCGAGATATTAATTTTCAAAGTGTCCGACGAAATCAATAAAATCAATTTATTCTCCAGTTTACATGCTGGACGGTCATTTTGGGCTAAAAGCTGCTTACGTAGCTTAACGTGACCCAAAAGACCAGGCAAGCCAATAGTACAGCAAGCAGTGTGCGCACATGTACAATAATTCACATATATTTCCAGCTCTCGCTGGAATTCCTCATGGACGAAAGAGCTATGAACGGAAAGACAAAGAATATTTCGTCACGGCAAGTTAACAGAACTGGAAACAGTTTGAACAGAATACATTTTAAACAACACTATAATAGAAATACTAGCTATACAAAAGAACGCAACACCAGCTGCAGAGCTGGTGAACAGAGCATGAGACTGAACTTTACAAGATTAACTTTTGCCAAGAAAACGAAACAGGTTGTACATTATATACTCAGAACCATACACAAAGGCAGAATATTAATCACATCAGATATATTACAAGCGAAGAAAGTATGAGCGGAGTTCTTTCTTACTGAAATCATCGACATCTTTGTATTTGTTCAAAGTGAATGGTAGGTATTAACGACTGATGCTTATAGGGTGTTCTGAAGTATGAAATTGGCCATATATCAGGATTTCTTGTGTTCGCATTAATGCGACTATGCTCTAAGTAGGCTAATTGTTTTATGTAGTTCCCAGCTAATTCTGACATCGATGGCCTAATGGATGGTCAAAATGCCTAGTTGAATAATCAACATAATTACTCGAATTAACTTTCCAATTAAATATTTTACGGCACATCTTTCAATCTACGAATTACAGCCTCTGAGTTTGCAAGGCGTATCCACTTGGAACGAATTCTCAGAACTGAACCAGTTTCGAGATATTAATTTTCAATGTGTCCGACGAAATGCATGGGCGTTCCAGGTAACTTTTTGTGGAAAACGCTGTTTTATGCATTGCAGCACAAAACTAACTGGCTCTTAGCGGTAAATAATATAATAGTATCGACACTGGCAATAGTGCAATCGCAAAAGCGGTAATATGGAAATGGGTTGAGGAGCGGTTCTTTGTATAATTTATTTTTGCTTACGCGGAAACAATGTTCGTTTTTGCGGAAAAAAAATTATCGTAGCTTGCACTGGCGGCGCAATGCTAAAGAGACAGCGGAGCTGATGGGCACCTAGCTAGTCCTGGCTTTTGGGCTAGGCTAAGCTGTACCAAGTCATCCCCAGTATGTCCCGAAATTTATTGGTTATTGATCGATTATCGATTAGCTATTGATTGGCTATCGATTGTCTATCGCAAGAAATTGGCCACGTATTTGGGCTAGGCTAGGCACTACCAAGTCATCCCCAGCATTTTCCGGAATTTATTGATTATTGATATATTATCGATTAGCTATTGATTGCCTATCGATTGCCTATCGATGACTGACTAAGCTTAAGTAGTCCCCACCATGCTTAGCTAGACTTATGCAGGCTTAGCTTCGATAGTTCACAGGTGCATGTGCCATTGCGCTTGGACCTTTTCTGCACTGCTGCCATTAATCGGCCCACATTTTTGGATTCAGCAGACTCATTACGCCCGGCTGAAACAGCTCCGCTGTTAAAAATGAGAACTTCATCTGTTTTACAATTTTCTTTGATAAGATATAAAGTCATCTTTAATGCACGTGTCACTTCAGCTTGGCACAGAATGCATTGAACCATGCAATGCATAACGGTCGTGTGTGCTCGAAGGCCCACTCAGGCCCTTTAATGAGCGGGCCCGAGTCTGGCCCAGGCCCATGGATTCAAGCCCGAGTCCGACCCGGGCCCACGACCTCAAGCCAGAGCCCGGCCCGAGCCCACCGACAAACGCTTCGGACGGGCCCGGCCGGGCCGGGCTCTAGGGAAGACCATTCGAGTGAGATATCGCACGAGGTAAAGCAGATAAATTGAAAGTAGTAGTTTTACCAAAAATGCGCTTGTAGCTGAGATGATTATGTAATCATGAGGACGTACAAGTGGGGGTTTCGAGGAGTAAATGCATGGTTTATCGGAATGAACACATTTGTGAAGCAGACAGAGCAAACGAACCTTGCGACGGATGTCTAGGGGCTGTAAAGAAATATCGAGCTTAATCTGCGTTATGCTGGAGTTCCGACCAAATATCAAGTGATATACCGGGCAGCTCTGTTCTGTATGCGTTCAAGCATGGTTATTAAATATTCTTGGTACGGTGTCCATACAGCGGCTGCAAATTCTAATTGCGGGCGTACAAACCTGTATGCTAATTTAAGCACGTCAGCAGAGGAATTTTGCAAGTTGCATCTCAGAAAGCGTTTTAGATGCAGTAGCGCAACTTGTAATACGCGAAGACCAAGAAACTAGTGAGGTTCACACCAACGTATTTGTAGATAGTGGTGCGTGACAAAGTCGTGTTATTTAAGCTGTATGTGAATATGGAACTAGTGCGCTCGCGTGAGAACGATATAATATTACATTTGGAAGGGTTAAGAGATATTTTTCATACATTACATCAGTCGGTAATAGTGTGAAGGTCATGCTGCAATGTGGTATGATCGTTAATGGAATTAATTGCTCGGTAAATAGCACAATCGTCTGTAAATTTAAAGTAAATCGTCAAAAAATATTAGGAAACGTAGAGGCCCCAAGACACTCCCCTGTGGTACACCAGACGTGACCTCAGTAATAGAAGGACAATTGTTAACCGTGAATTAACGACAAAGTGATAAAAAGTTTCTAAGCCAAGAAAGGTGGATACCTAGATGAGATAATTTAGAAATGAGATGGCAATGGGCAACGCGATCGAATGCCTTCGAATCGATCGAATGCCAGGAAAATGGCGTCTATTTGTTGACTGCTGTTCATGTATACTGAAGTATAGATCGGTGGTGAACTCCAGTAACTGTGCTTCGCAAGCAAGACCTTTCCTGAAGCCCTGCTGTTTCTGAAAGAAAGAGTTACTTTTTTTTTCGAGGTGCGAGTAAATATTCGAGGCCATTACGTGTTCAAGTAGTTCGCATGACACAGATGTAAGCGATCGCCCAATGGCGATAGTTTTCAGGCCTATGTTAATCTCCAGTTTTAAAAATGGGGATAACCTTCGCAATCTTCCAGTCAACGAGCAAGACACCAGACGATAAGGACTGCTTGATGATATGGTACAGAATGACACTTGAAATAATATCCTAGTGTTAATCTTTTCAATACCACAGGCAGATGTTTTTTTTAAGTTTGTTAATGAGGGTAACAATGCCTTCAATTGAGACACTTATGGGTGCCATGACCGGGTAATCGTATTCTCGAACCACTGGAATATCAGAATGGTCCTCCCTTGTAAAAACAGAAGAAAAAATGCATTAAATAACGATGAACATTCCCCGTCTGAAAAAATGAGTTGTTTGTGGTCTAGAAAGGCAATATCGGAACTGTGATCAGGTGTTATTTTTTGCCAAAATTTTCGCGGATTAGTCTGCTGGAGAGAAGGTAAGTCGCGAAAGAAGTACTTGTCTTCAGCAGTGCGTAAGGCAACAGTGTACTCACTAAGAAAAGTTTTGTACGCGTACTTGTTCCACGAGGACTCGCTTGCACGGTTTGTCGCATTACGGTAGAGATGCTTTCTTTTTTATTACGAAGTGTTCGCAGTTTTTTATTGAAACATGGCTTAGTCTTGCTGTTGGCTGCCGAAACGTACGGAATATATCTACATGAGCGAGCAATTTTGCAATTTTTTTTTTGTAAAGTACCCAGTTTACGTTAACGGAACGCTGGGAATAAGACGGCAAAAAGGAGTAATTGAGGAAAAATTCAAATTCGGTGTTGATGGCAACGAAATTAGCTTTGTTATAATCTCGAATATTTTATACTGAAATCCAGTAAACAACATGGGTACCCGGAGCGTTAATTGAAGCAGTTTATGGTGACTAAGACCGTCAGAAATGAACGCAGGACACATGGTTTCAGGCGCAGTAGTTAGTACCAAATCTGAAAGTTATACCTAAAAGGGATGTAAAAGGACCCCTTAATATCTAAAAATATAGTTTCTATCGCAGTATGTCGTAACTAACCGTGTCAAATGCTTTTGTCACGTCAAGAAAAAGGGCAAGTGTGAATTTGTTCTTTTCATTTAGGGAATTTATTACACTACAAGCCGCACCAATGCGGTTGGTGAGGCTTGTAGTAGTACGATTCTGGTATTTGAGTACCAGAATCGCATCTAAAACCAAATGGTTACAGGCTTTCGTATGTCTACGCCACGTGGTCGGCGCCTATATAGCGAGCAAGCGAATCCGAGGATGACGAACTGGCGCCGGCCGTAACTACGAGCTCGCGGCGCAAACCGCCTGCCTGGTAGTCCACCGTAAAGTGTTCCAGAGACGCAATGAAGAAGTTCCGAATGACGAGAATACATTACTGGTGTTAAGAAAGCTGAACATACCTATTTGAGTGTGTTTTGGAAGAATATCAAGGCAAGTGTTGCAAGTAGTGATATAGCATGCCTTTCAACTCTGTTGTGAGGAATGACGTGAATACATTACTGGTGTTAAGAAAGCTGAACATACCTATTTGAATGTGTTTTTGAAGAATGTAAAGGCAAGTGTTGCAACTAGTGATGTAGCAGGGTTTTCAACTCGGTTGTGGGGAATGACGAAAATACATTACTGGTTTCAAGAAAGCTCATACCTTTTTGAATGTGTTTTTGAAGAATATAAAGGTAAGTGTTGCAAGTAGTGATATAGCAGGGTTTTCAACTCGGGTGTGGGGAATGACGAGAATACATTACTGGTTTTAAGATAGCTGAACATACCTATTTGAATGTGTTTTTGAAGAATATCAAGGCAAGTGTTGCAAGTAGTGACATAGCATGGTTTTCAACTCTGTTGTGGGGAATGACGAGAATACATTACTGGTGTTAAGAAAGCTGAACATACCTACTTGAGTGTGTTTTTGAAGAATATCAAGGCAAGTGTTGCAAGTAGTGACATAGCATGGTTTTCAACTCTGCTGTGGGGAATGACGAGAATACATTACTGGTGTTAAGAAAGCTGAACATACCTATTTGAGTGTGTTTTGGAGAATATAAAGGCAAGTGTTGCAAGTAGTGATACAGCGTGGTTTTCAACTCGGGTATGGGGAATGACGAGAATACATTACTGGTGTTAAGAAAGCTGAACTTACCTTTTTGAATGTGTTTTTGAAGAATATCAAGGCAAGGGTTGCAAGTAGTGATATAGCATGGTTTTCAACTCTGTTGTGAGGAATGACGAGAATACATTGCTGGTGTTGAGAAAGCTGAACATACCTATTTGAATGTGCTTTTGAAGAATATAAAGGCAAGTGTTGCAAGTAGTGATATAGTGTGGTTTTCAACTCTGTTGTGAGGAATGACGAGAATACATTGCTGGTGTTAAGAAAGCTGAACATACCTATTTGAATGTGCTTTTGAAGAATATAAAGGCAAGTGTTGCAAGTAGTGATATAGCATGGTTTTCAACTCTTTTGTGGGGAATGACGAGACTACATTACTGGTGTTAAGAAAGCTGAACTTACCTTTTCGAATGTGTTTTGGAGAATATAAAGGCAAGTGTTGCAAGTAGTGATACAGTGTGGTTTTCAACTCGGGTGTGGGGAATGACGAGAATACATTACTGGTGTTAAGAAAGCTGAACTTACCTTTTTGAATGTGTTTTTGAAGAATATCAAGGCAAGGGTTGCAAGTAGTGATATAGCATGGTTTTCAACTCTGTTGTGAGGAATGACGAGAATACATTGCTGGTGTTAAGAAAGCTGAACATACCTATTTGAATGTGCTTTTGAAGAATATAAAGGCAAGTGTTGCAAGTAGTGATATAGCATGGTTTTCAACTCTGTTGTGGGGAATGACGAGAATACATTACTGGTGTTAAGAAAGCTGAACTTACCTTTTCGAATGTGTTTTGGAGAATATAAAGGCAAGTGTTGCAAGTAGTGATACAGCTTGGTTTTCAACTCGGGTATGGGGAATGACGAGAATACATTACTGGTGTTAAGAAAGCTGAACATACCTATTTGAATGTGTTTTTGAAGAATGTAAAGGCAAGTGTTGCAACTAGTGATGTAGCAGGGTTTTCAACTCGGTTGTGGGGAATGACGAAAATACATTACTGGTTTTAAGAAAGCTCACACCTTTTTGAATGTGTTTTTGAAGAATATCAAGGCAAGTGTTGCAAGTAGTGATATAGCATGGTTTTCAACTCTGTTCTGAGGAATGACGAGAATACATTACTGGTGTTAAGAAAGCTGAACATACCTACTTGAGTGTGTTTTTGAAGAATATCAAGGCAAGTGTTGCAAGTAGTGACATAGCATGGTTTTCAACTCTGTTGTGGGGAATGACGAGAATACATTACTGGTGTTTAGAAAACTGAACATACCTATTTGAATGTGTTTTTGAAGAATATCAAGGCAAGTGTTGCAAGTAGTGATATAGCATGGTTTTCAACTCTGTGGTGGGGAATGACGAGAATACATTACTGGTGTTAAGAAAGCTAAACATACATATTTGAATGTGTTTTTGAAGAATATCAAGGCAAGTGTTGCAAGTAGTGACATAGCATGGTTTTCAACTCTGTTGGGGGGAATGACGAGAATACATTACTGGTGTTAAGAAAGCTGAACATACCTATTTGAATGTGTTTTTGAAGAATATAAAGGTAAGTGTTGCAAGTAGTGATATAGCAGGGTTTTCAACTCGGGTGTGGGGAATGACGAGAACACATTACTGGTTTTAAGATAGCTGAACATACCTATTTGAATGTGTTTTTGAAGAATATCAAGGCAAGTGTTGCAAGTAGTGACATAGCATGGTTATCAACTCAGTTGTGGGGAATGAGGAGAATACATTACTAGTGTTAAGAAAGCTGAACACACCTATTTGAATGTGTTTTTGAAGAATATCAAGGCAAGTGTTGCAAGTAGTGATATAGCATGGTTTTCAACTCTGTTGTGCGGAATGACGAGAATACATTGCTGGTGTTAAGAAAGCTGAACATACCTATTTGAATGTGTTTTTGAAGAATATCAAGGGAAGTGTTGAAAGTAGTGACATAGCATGGTTTTCAACTCTGTTGTGGGGAATGACGAGAATACATTACTGGTGTTTAGAAAACTGAACATACCTATTTGAATGTGTTTTTGAAGAATATCAAGGCAAGTGTTGCAAGTAGTGACATAGCATGGTTTTCAACTCTGTTGTGGGGAATGGCGCGAATACATTACTGGTGTTAAGAAAGCTGAACATACCTATTTGAATGTGTTTTTGAAGAATATAAAGGTAAGTGTTGCAAGTAGTGATATAGCAGGGTTTTCCACTCGGGTGTGGGGAATGAGGAGAATACATTACTGGTGTTAAGAAAGCTGAACATACCTATTTGAATGTGTTTTTGAAGAATGTAAAGGCAAGTGTTGCAACTAGTGATGTAGCAGGGTTTTCAACTCGGTTGTGGGGAATGACGAAAATACATTACTGGTTTTAAGAAAGCTCATACCTTTTTGAATGCGTTTTTGAAGAATATCAAGGCAAGTGTTGCAAGTAGTGATATCGCAAGGATTTCAACTCTGTTGTGAGGAATGACGAGAATACATTACTGGTGTTAAGAAAGCTGAACATACCTACTTGAGTGTGTTTTTGAAGAATATCAAGGCAAGTAGTGATATAGCATGGTTTTCAACTCTGTTGTGGGGAATGACGAGAATACATTACTGGTGTTAAGAAAGCTGAACATACATATTTGAATGTGTTTTTGAAGAATATCAAGGCAAGTGTTGCAAGTAGTGACATAGCATGGTTTTCAACTCTGTTGTGGGGAATGACGAGAATACATTACTGGTGTTAAGAAAGCTGAACTTACCTTTTTGAATGTGTTTTTGAAGAATATAAAGGCAAGTGTTGCAAGTAGTGATACAGCGTGGTTTTCAACTCGGGTGTGGGGAATGACGAGAATACATTACTGGTGTTAAGAATTAGCTGAACTTACCTTTTTGAATGTGTTTTTGAAGAATATCAAGGCAAGTGTTGCAAGTAGTGATATAGCATGGTTTTCAACTCTGTTGTGAGGAATGACGAGAATACATTGCTGGTGTTAAGAAAGCTGAACATACCTATTTGAAAGTGTTTTTGAAGAATATCAAGGCAAGTGTTGCAAGTAGTGATATAGCATGGTTATCAACTCAGTTGTGGGGAATGACGAGAATACATTACTGGTGTTAAGAAAGCTGAACATACCTATTTGAATGTGTTTTTGAAGAATATCAAGGCAAGTGTTGCAAGTAGTGATATAGCATGGTTATCAACTCTGTTGTGGGTGCCACTTTTATAAAGTGGAATGACTAAGGCCTGCTCCAAGCCACCTAGAACTACCTGTGTTGAAATAACATTGTTAATAATCCGCAGTAAGGCATATTTTATAAGCTGAACGTTGCTAACATAGAGCATAGAGAGGAAGGCTACCTGTTCCTGGATATTTGTAACTAATATGACAACCGTTTTGCTTGGTTTAAGACGAGCCTCCGCAGTTTTGTGCTGGAAATACGTTCGCTTCTAGGAACGCGGTATATTCACTCCCTCTGGTACGCGCTTTATATTAATCACCCAGGACATCCTTCTTCAGTGAATGCCGCCAACGTGATCAATCAAGTTTATTTTTCTCAGTAGCTGCAAGTCTTACACTAACGCAACATTTTGGAGAAGATACAAACAAAGCGATCGTACACTTCGCTTTCCGGCACAGAACGCAAGAAGTTACCCAGATCGTATTTTTATGGTCACTCGTCAAACATCCGCTCATCGTTGAACACCATGGCAAGAACCTGGTGATACAAGAAAACAAGTTTCGCCTAAAGGGGAAACAACTGGCAGGTATAGCGCTATAGGATGTAGTAACGCCTAGCGTTACGCTTGAACTGCTCGGACGATGTTCCAACTATACGTGGATGCGTCAAACGTGCGTGCGCCAAAATTTTGGGCTCCCAGAAAAGCGTTAACAGCCCGCGTAGGGCCCGTAATGGAATCGCATAGGCGCCACTGCACTGCCCATGAAGAGTGCGCGGCCAGTGACATTACATAACATTCGTATTGCGAGCCCTCGTATTGTTTTGCATTTTTAGTGGTATGATAAAAATGTCAGCAAATTTCTGAATACTTTTGTTTGCGCGCTGCAATTTCGAAAATTCTGAGGAATATTTCACTGAAAAAGAATATGAACCTATGGCGAGCCGTCAGCGTCTCGACGACGAAGACGCTGTTGCTCTTGCCGCCGTTCTTGCCGTCTTTCCGTTATAGCATCTAACTTGCATACACGACATATGTAAACATATAGCCTACATATACTTGAATACATGCAGAACATCACGGCGACCACATCGACATCGCTGACTGTGAAAATTCGCCTGGCGTCTCCGTAAGGAAGTGCCAGTCCTGTGTCTCGCCCTTGAATATTTTGGGCTTCTGTTTTTCTTCTCATTTATGAACCAACTCACCCAAGAAAATGTTCTACTGTCCGTATTATTATTATTATTATTTTATCTGTACAATACTGCAGACCTTGCACAGGTCCAAGCAGAGTGGGTACATAAGCATTTGAATAAACACAAGAAAAAAAAAAGTAGCACATGTCAATCACTAGTATGCACAATTGGGGACGGCATCAAGTTACAGTGCGTAATAATTCGTGGAAAAAAGGAATACTTGAACACTTCAGTACGGGAAAAATATGGGTTTAAAGTGTGGGGTTGGTGGTGCCGGGTGTGTCGAGTTGTTAAGGGTTTAATACATATTTATGGCTCAATAATTATTTATTGCTAATAAGTGCCGAAAAAAGGTCGGCGCAATTCTTTTCTTTAAAAAGATATGAAATGTATACCATTATCCCATATGTTCCGTGGGAGAATCATACTGCAAAAAGTTAGAAAAAATAAATCGATCTGTTTTTCTCTGTATTCTTTCGAGCTTTTTAACGTTAACTTCAGTATATGGATCCCAGACTATACCTGCATACTTAAATATAGGCGGAATAAAGGATATGGAGGCACAGAAGTCTTACGCTAGCTGGGGCGTTTCTTTATTTGTGTGGGATCAGACAGTGTTTACGAAAGGCTGATGCGCATACGTTGTCAATGTTGACACGTATACATATTTATCTTTCACCGGTGGCCGCTTTTCACCGGCTAACAAATGTTAAACGTTATCGCTCGGCGCAGATCGCACCTGCATCGGAAGCTTCTCGAACGTTATCGATGCTTCTATCCGTCGTCTGTGGTCACCGACGCTCATGCAATCTGATTGTATGAGCGACGCGAATTGTCTAGAACTTTCTGGAAGACACGCGGGTACCAGGGATTAATCTGGAACCTTCGATGACTCGCGTATAAAAGCCGATGCGTTTCGCCACTGATCAGATTTCGACGATCGCCGACTGTGTTCGCCGCTTTCGTTGTGCTTCGAGCGTAGCTTGCTTTTGTGGGCACAGGTTTGTCCAATAAAGAATAAGTTTCGTCATACACAGCTAACCGCCGGGGTGGCTCAGCCAGCTAAGGCGTTGCGCTGCTGAGCACGAGGTCGCGGGATCGAATCCCGGCCGCGGCAGCCGCATTTCGATGGAGGCGAATTGCAAAAACGCCCGGGTGCTTGCGTTGTAGTGCACGTTAAAAAACCCCAGGTAGTCAAAATTAATCCGGAGCCCTCCACTACGGCGTGCCTCATAATCAGAACTGGTTTTGGCACGTAAAACCCCAGAAAGAAAAGGTGCAGTTTTACGGACTGTTTACTTCAGCGTCACTACTACGTGACAATATGAATGTTCCATGATATATTGTTATTAATGGTGACTCCCAAGTATTTGTAGTTCGTATTCTCTTGTAAGACTGACGAACCTAGCTTATAAATGTGCATTAGTGGGTTCTTTCTGCGTGTAATTCGTAAGATGACACTTTTTTCCCTATTCATTCCCCACATATTGCAGCAATCTGAAACGTTGTTTCAGTTGTTAAGTTCAAGTTCAATCGTCAGCAAATAGTCTTATGTTAATGTTTGAGTCAACTGCATTTACAAGATCATTATTGTGCAAAAGGAAAAGTAATGGTCCCAGTACACTACCTGGCGGTACTCCCGATGTCACCGGTAGACAGTCTTACTGTTGCCCGTCGATCACAACATACTGTTTACGATTTCTCAAGTAATCAGTAATCCAATGTATAATAATAGGTGGAAGCATTGCATTTTAACATTTTGTTACGAGTGAATCATGAGGTGCACGGTCGAATGCTTAGCAAAAATCTAAAATAATCATCTTCTTCTTCTTTCTGGGGTTATACGTGCCTAAATCAGTTCTGATTATGAGGTACACCGTAGTGGAGGGCTCTGGATAAATTTTGACCACCTGGGGTTCTTTAACGTGCACTACAACGCAAGCACACGGGCGTTTTTGCATTTCGCCTCCATCGAAATGCGGCCGCCATGGCCGGGATTCGATCCCGCGATGTCGTGCTCCGCAGCGCAACGCAAGGCCTTAGCTGACCGAGCCACCGTGGCGGGTAAAAGAATCATGTCTACTTGTTCGTTAGTTTCAAGAGAAGAGGCTAGTGAATGAATCACCGTAATTAGCTGGCTTACCGTTTAGCATCCGTTTCTGAAACCATGCTGGTGATGCGTTAAATTTGACTTTTGCTCGAGAGACTGGTTAATTTGTTTAGCGATGATATGTTTAGCGATCATATGTTAGACCTGATTATAGAAATAGTAAGATAATTTTGTACAACAAGACGGTCTCCTCTCTTAAATAGAGGAACGATTCGGTCGCTCTTCCAGTCAACAGGTAATTTGCCAGTTGCCAGCGACGTACGAAATAATATAACAAGAAATTTCGCGACGGTTTCTGCATATCGCTTGAGAAAAGCGTTAGGAATATTATCACATCTAGAAGACTTTTTGAAATTCAAATTTAAGAAAAGCGATCGTGCACCTGCACAGGGTGTAAATGGATGGGCACATGGTAGCTCGTGAGAACAGACTATAAAAATATGTGTTAAAATGTTGCGCAATTTCTCTTGAGACCTGAAATCATATGACCATGAAATTTAAGCCATGTGACAGGTTTCGTTTACTCACTTATGAAAGTCCAGAACTTTGTTGGGTCATGTTTTATGAAGTTTGGCAATACCGTTTGAAAATAACTATCTTTTGATGCTCGTAGAGCATGCGCTACCTGCTCATGCAGTGCACTCACTGAAGGTAACTGTGCATGTCGATTTTTGAATCGCTTAAGCTTGCGTTTCACTTGAAACGTTTTTTTTTTTCACTTTTTATTCATGTCGCAATAAAAATGGTCACAAAATTGTGATCCATGAAAAAGAACTACTGCATTTTGTTCTGTGCGCGCCGTTACATAAACTATTGACAGTTGGGCTAGGCAAAAATGCTTTGCAAATGTATCATAAATAAGATACTTACCCGATGAGTATTATACAGCTAAAGTGTTCTATCAAATTAATTGTATCCGATGTGATACTTGCGGTTTGTGTCTGAAGAATAAGAGTTCCTTATTATAGCTCCATTATAGAGGCCACTACAAGTTTACAGGCGTCTACTTGCATATTTCATATCTCTTGGAAGCAGGATTCGTGGCTTTCAAATTTTCGGGTTTTATTTTGTGACGTTCTATTGAAGTGTTATATCGCAAAGAGCGGACGACTGGACTTGCATCAGATCCATGCAGTTTTGCTGAGCAATCAGAGGCATTACCATGCCGCATTTATAGTCGGTAAAGTGCTTATGGTGCTTTATGGTTGAATCGTAAAGCATGTCGGAGTCTTATTGTTGCTATGCGTTCGTTTGTACATGTTCGTGATTCTGCTGAGCACGAGGTCGCGGGATCGAATCTCGGCCGCGGCGGCCGCATTTCGATGGAGGCGAAATGTAAAAACGCCGTGAGCTTCCGTTGTAGTGCACGTTAAAGAACCCCAGGTGGTCAAAATTAATCCGGAGCCCTCCACTACGGCGTGCCTCATAATCAGAACTGGTTTTGGCACGTAAAACTCCAGAAAAGAGGAGGAAGAAGAAGAAGACATGTTCGTAATTGTCCCACGCAAACTTACAGTGCGTTATCTGCATAATATTCACTCTATAGGTAGCGCATGTTCTACTGACGTAACTATATTTACAAACAATACATCTCGCTATTGCATTTCCTTTTAATCCAGCAGTGAACGGCAGTAAATGTGGAGTAGGGTATAATCATCCATATTTAAAGACGAAGAAACACCAGGAATCTGAAAAAAAAAACAACTTGCTCACGCATACTACTACCACGCTTCAAATGACATTGTTCATATCTTCGTTGTCATTATCATGATAATGGCATAGTGAGTTAGCGCCAATTATCAAAGCGGGCGTAATTTTAAGGGAATGACAAAAGTTCTTATTTATTTATTTATTTGTTTATTTATTTATTCAATACTGCCTGCGGCCTTTTGGCAGCCAAGGCAGGGGTGCTAGAGGAAGAAATACGAAAACAAATACAAGGGTAACAAAATATCTTCGGAACATAAAAGCAACACAGGCGCGGAGGGTATAAGCAATACGAAAGCAAACAAAAAAAGACACTAATGGCATCTTCGGCTGGTCGTGTTAGAGCGCTCTGGTAGCGCTACAAAGGTCGTGTAAAACGGTTACTAAGCGTTATCGTTTGCAGAAACGGGTCCCTCTGATGATAACGAAGCAGTATCATCACTTCCATACCCGGTTATTGTCGTAATACAGCTTTAACGTCGTTTTTCACAACTTTTGTAGCACGGCCAGAGCGCTCTGAAACGACCACTCGAAGATGCCATAAGTCACCGCACGTAGCGAGAACAAACAGAAATGGGTGAAACTAATAAAAAAGTACCCCCCCCCCCCCCCCTACCCGTTTCTTTTTCTTCCTCCCTTTATTTACCACATTTTTTTTTCTTATTTTGTATCACATGATGAGTACGGAACCTTACTAAACATAGACACTGCTGACAAAAAGGATGCGGGTGACGTCATTTGTGTCACCTCGCGTGGCAGTGAATTCCATTCCGATATCGTTCGTGGGAAGAAAGAGTAGAGATATGCATTGGTTCTCGTTTGGGGCATTAATAATGTTTTCTCGTGTTTGCCTCGAGTCTGTCGGGTGGTATTAAACTGCATATGCCAATGGAAGTCTAGTTTTATTCGGCCGGTGACGATACTGAAGAGCATCTGTAGTCGCTGAAAAAAAAAATTGGGGGGTTTTACGTACCAAAACTACGATCTCATTATGAGGCATGCCGTAGTGGGGGACTCCGGAAAATTTCGACCGCCTGAGGTTCTTTACGTGCACCTAAATTCAAGTACACGGGTGTTTTGGCATTTCGCCTCCAACGAAATGCGGCCGCCGTGGCCGGGATTCGATCCCGCCACCTCTTGCACAGCAGCCCAACACCACAGTCGGTGAACTTTGCGGTGCGATTCAAGTAGGGGCAGTCAGGATTGCGTGCGCAAGCTGGTAACGGATACGTTTCTGTCATAGGCGTTGTTGATAAATCCGAGCGCCTTGTTTTGCACCTTTTCTATGCGACTGGTATCCTACTTTGTGTGCGGGTCCCACACGGCATCGGCATATTCAAGTACCGGTCGTATGATACTTGCGTAGGCGACTAATATTGTTTTACTCGTGGCGTACTTCAGTCGGTGCTTCAGCAGCCACAGTTTTTTTTTATACAGCCGACACCGTGTGGTCCACGTGAGCGCCCCAACTTAAGTTTGAACTGATGTGGAACGCATAAGTACTTGAAATCACTGACGGATACAACTGCGCTGGTATTGATCATGTATTTGCAATGCAAAGGTGTCACCGTTATGTGGGCGCATTTAGCAACATTAAGATGCATATCCCAAGTGGAACACCAGTCAACTACCGCTGCCAAATGCCTGTTAAGATTTTATTGCTCTTTTTCGGATTTTATTTCAAGGTACAGAACGCAGTCATCTGCGAAAAAGCGGCTGTTTGCGGGAGAGTCCAGTGATAAATCACGGGACTCTCCGTTAGAGGTTGCGCAGCTACACGCCACTGGTGGTCTTGCAAAACGCGCATCTTGGCTTTGCACCTGTCAGATAAAGCAATCGTAGATAATCTGTGCTACGCATTGACAATGAACAAGATTTACATAAAATAATATGAAATGGCTGACCAATCGCACTCAACTGTACATGATAGCTATCAAGGATAGTCGAGAGGGCGTCAAATCTTTCCAGTCGAAGCTAATCCATGTGAATGCCAGGAACCTGAATGAATGAATTGGGGAGCTTTACGTGCCAAAAGCTTGATTGGATAGCCCGTTGTGACGGACTACGGATTAATTTCGCCGCCAGGGGATCTTTAAGGTGCACCCAATGCACTTAGCAGCGCAACACCATAGCAGCCACGGCGGTGGATAATGGGAGGCGTCTGCGCAAACACCGGGACACGTTAAAAGTTCACCTGGCTAAAGCATGTTTTATTTTTAACAGAAATTAATATTTCAGAAGACGAACGCGATCATTTTATATGGTTTTCAGTCATTATTTTTGTGCAGGGAAAAGAGGTTGTGGTGTAGTGGCCTATGGGGCAAAGTGATGACAGTTTGGGAGAGTGTCTTTCGATTTTCAGTATGTTGAAGTGGTTATTGGATTAATGACCAAGGCAGATCTGGAATTTACAGTGTCTGCTGTTTATAGGCCGCCAATCACTAACATAAATTTGTGTTTAAACGAGTTAGCATGCTTCCTCAAAAAGTATGCAGACCGAAGTACGAATATTTTGGCTGGGGATCATAATATCGACATTTCTGCAACAAGTAAGCTTGCCACATCTGATTACTTAAAGATTTTTGGTAAGCTATGGACTCGAAAACAAAATTCAGAGTTATAAGCGCGAAGAAATTCTCGATTTTCATTTAATGAGGGCGTTTATAGACCATATCAGCACAGAAATGTGTAACTATAATTCATTTGGTTGCGTCAATACGGAAAACGTATCGGACCAGAACTTTCTCGCTACAGCAGTTTCAGGCGATGCTGATGTTTCAACTGAAAGTGAGACCACAAAGAAATATAGTTTGAACTCTAATGAAGTCGATAAAAGTGTGAGAGCCTATAACTGAGATTCTCTAACACAGCACAGCCATCGAAAGGCTTGCGAACTGTTGGTAGAGGACTACCAACAGTCCTAGGAGATCCACCATTGCTCTCAAAAGAAAATAAAGCTTAACAGGAGAAATGAAAATAACCCGTGGATTGATAACGAAAAATGTAGCACTGCTGTGTCAAAAACAAACTTCTTAAAAATGTCATAATAAACCCGAGGAAGCTCTTGGAAGAGACGAATTTAGATAAATCAGAAACAAAGTGAACGCCAAAGTAAGACTAGCTAGGATACGCTTTCCACACGGGCAAGTTTTCAGCTTGCAGTCTTAGTACCGGTAAAACATGGAAATTGGTTAATTCTATAATAGAGAGACCTACAAAAGAACACTATAGATGCTACTTTTACGGACGCCTTTCAGCAGTCACCCGCTCTCCCGATAGCGAAGGATTTTAACAACTATTTTATTGAGCCCGTAAACAACATCACAAATGGGCACACTAACACAAATCCGAAATAACATTACATTGTTTAACGTTCATTCTTCTTTTCTGCCTACAGTTGCCGAAGCTGAATTGTGGGATGTATTGCGATCAAAAAG
Source organism: Dermacentor silvarum (assembly GCF_013339745.2). Lineage (NCBI taxonomy): Eukaryota > Metazoa > Arthropoda > Arachnida > Ixodida > Ixodidae > Dermacentor > Dermacentor silvarum. The sequence goes on along the minus strand of NC_051164.1, from coordinate 9,102,594 downwards.
TTTGAAAAATTCCCAGGTTTTGATAGAATTATGATGAGAGATATAGCTGCGCATTTCGATATGCTCAAATATCCACTACTTTACATCTTAAATGAAACATTAAAAGCCGGCCACATATATGAGAGCATTAAAGTTAGCATTGTAATAACTCTTTATCAGAAAAGATAACGAAACTTTTACGCGAATCACCGATCAATTTCAATTCCTTTGGCTTTGACAGGCATATTACAAAAAAATTGTGCACGTTAAAATGACCTTATTCTATGAAAAGATTAGCCCTACTAAGCCAGCACTGTTTGATTTAAGCTCAGGACAGAGTACTATACGCCAGTTAAAAAAGTTTAATGACCGCATCTGCAACAAAATAGATAAAAACAATGTTGTATTGAATCTCATCGTTGACTCACAAAAGTGCATTTGACACATTAGCTCATGAACTGTTGCTCTCAAATCTAAGCAGCTGTGGTTTGAGATGACCGCATTACTCATTTTTAAATGCGTAAGCTTTTCTATGCCTCCCCAGCGAAGAAAAACGTCCGTCCGTCCATCCGTCCGTCACGTAATACGATCGCTTTCGAGATGACCTTCGTGCTGCCTCTCGCGAACTAAGCCACGGCTATGTCCGCTTGTACACCCCACCCCCAGGTAAACGGGAATTGCGTCACGAGCGTCAGTTTCTGCCCCGATGCTTGGTAGGCCATGCTTCTGAGAAAACAATTTTTATAAAATTGAGCCTGCTGTTATGGCAACGCTTTTGCTGATGCTGATTTGCAATGCGCTCGACGAGTGTGCGATTTTATCAACAGACGCAAGAGGAAACTAGCACGAGTTCCGTTTGCTGCTATAGTCTGCAGTATTCTAACAGCTGTCATTTTCAGCCTATTTTTTTGTAATGACCATTTCCTTTTGCGTGTGTGGTTCATGTATTGAATAAACGCCAGCAGCACATCTGTGTTTGCTAAAATTTTACCCTATTCCGTTGTGGTACGTGAGCCAGCACGCCATAGCACGTGGCTGCTCCGTTTCGGCAGCACAATAACAGGCAGAGAAATGTGCTGTATTTTGCAATTTTATTAGCAACATTTGTTCATCAAGAGATACAATACATAAAGGAGTATTGCAGAACTGTGTATCTCGCATGTGCAGTACAAAGTGCACATTATTAGGTGCATATACACAAAACTTCTTACAGTTTGTGAATAGCAAAAGTCATGTTTTTCTTTAGTTTGCATGAGACAATCCTGTCAACGCAAATCGTTTGTCACAACAGTTGTGTGATTACTCATGAAAAAAAAATTAATTTCGCACACTTCGCACACCATAAAACAGACGAGGTGGAGTTGTCCGAGCTGCAGCTGTGGTGTAGAAAAAAATTGAAGTAATACGTTTTATTCATACACACAACGCAACTGCTGGAAAAAATTGTAGCACTCTTTCAGCAAAAACAGTGCTTTGAATTCATGCACGTCAACTCTTATTATATTTTGTTGTGAAATTTATGCTAAAAATGTGGCACAAAAGTTTAACAATCTAAATTCTAATTTCAAATGCTACTACATTGAAGCAGCACGCTTGGTAATGCTGCTTTCTCAACAGCTGTCCGAAAACACTGATCAGTTTCTTACAGCTAAATTATGTAGATCCCTGAATTATTTATTCACTTGTTAATTAGGCATTTGCTCAACCTTTCCGTACACTACTTGTCTTCCTAGTTCAGCCTCCTTAAATCATATTCTCTGGGACTGCAGAGAAGATCTCCCCCCCACCAGATCTCTTGGCCGCTCCCTCGCCTGAAGCGTGGGAAGCGATACTCATGAACCCGAACCTGGAGGTTCAACTTCGGGCCATCAAAAGAGCTGAGGAGGTGGCTGTAAGGCACCACCTGGTAGCCACCCCTCACTAAGCCAATTAACAAAATAAAGTTGTTTCCTCCTCCTCCTAGTTCGGCAGAATGCCTATTACTGGAAGACGATCTTCAAAACGTTGTAAACCACTGGTCAACGATCTATGAGCATTTCCTACTCTAGAAGTATTTGTTTTGCACAGGGAGAACAATGCTTTGCGGCAACACCCGAGCGCGTGGCTCACCATACGCGCCGACATAAGCACTTTCGTACGCACTGCGCGCAAGCGCGTCTTGATACGAAGGTAAATTCGCTCGTTCTGAATAACATATGCTCGTCTGCTTAGTTCTCAGTTCAACAACCGCGAACATCGCACATCGCAGGTGAATATTCTATAAATAAGAACAGATAAGCAGTCGTTTTATTAATGTATTTATTTTGGTGACACATTTCGCTGCGTACTGTAAAATGCACCCGTAGCTGTAGCAGACAACGCAAATAAAACAGCGCTTTCAGTGCTCTCTGCACTAGCGCAGCGCTCCTTCAATTGGCTCCCACAGCTTGGGAAGCTCTAGGTGACTTGCAATGTCTAAGCAAGAACAGGAAAGCACAATGTTCCCTAACCTAACCCCCTCGTCCGTGCCAGCAAGCATTCAACCATCTTTAGCAAAGATAAATTATCAGTTCGTTCTTCCATAAAGCTGACGGCAGTCACCCAGACGAAACGCGATTTACTTCAGCGGGTCAGCTAGCACTCACTCGACTCAGGAGCTGCTGTCGATAGGTAGCTTCAATGTATTTACGCACCAAAGAGAAATGTACCGCGTACGGAATACACTTTCTTTCGTCTTATATCCATTTCGATAAGGTTAGCGGCTATTCGCTGCATAGCAACTGCATGAAATTATTGTCCGATACAACAAATAGCAACTTAGAGATGGTTGGTTGTGGCAATTTAAGGCACTCATAAACTCTCATTCTAAAGTGTTTGTTACAGAAAACCTAACCCATCTAAACAGGATGCTGCTTCGCTTAGCTAAAAAAAAAAAAAAATGCGCGCGCGAACGGCTTTCAGCATGCATGACATCGCAATGGAAAGATGTATGTCCGGAGAACGGGTGCACAATGGCTCGCCACAACGGACGGCAAGCGCACGCCGTTCGTTAGGCTGGTGACTTGGAGAAGCTGACATCTTAGAGTTGTCGAAGTCCTTAACACATATTCTAACACGATTGCCAATTATCCAAGTCCGGAAGACCTGTGTGACCTTGTCGAAAATAAAAGTTCTTTCCTCGAACTGATGCACCTAAATATTCAGTCTGCCTCTGCTATACAAGACGTATTCAAATCATTTTTGGAAGAGTTGAACTTTAGACTTTCAACCATTATGCTAACTGAAACGTGGTTGTGCGGAAACGATTCCTTTACCCTAGATAACTATGTGCCATTTGCGTTGAATTGCAGCGTCAGACGAGGTGGTGGAGTGTGTCTATACTGTTCAAGGTGAGATACGTTGTGAAAAAGTTGATTTTAGTGTCATTACATGTGATTATGAAGAGCTGTCTGTAAATTATGATAAGATACTTTATGTGGTTGTTTATCGTCCGCCTGTCGGCTGTACTTACGAGTTTTTTGATTTCATGGAAAAGTTGTATCAAAATGCTAATGCATGTATGTAAAGATTTCGATAGGGTACTGTAGGTATAACCCATTTATTACTACATTCTTCCAGCACCACGATGGCAACGTAGATCGCCACACATTCCCAATCGGTTGTCTAGGCCCCCACGAGGATAATATGGTAACGCATTCCCAAATGATGCCTTTTCAACTTTTTTCACTGGGTCCTTGGTAGTATATTGTCTTCAGCAGTCATTGCTCTGACTGTCTTGACATAGTAAGGCCCCGTAAAGGGCATTTTTGAATCAAGTCCCTTCCGAACCAGAATGCATGAATCCGGTTCAATCCCTGGCATCTCTGTGCTGTGCCGTCGGTAATAATTCTTTTTCGTTGTCACTGTATTTTTATCGCTGCTGGTCTTGGGATGTTCCTTTGGATCAATTTGTCTCACTAAGCCCAAGTCATGGTCCGCTGGCAGCCAGGATCGTGCCAAATGCCGCAAAATGTGGCCGGAATTCCAGACTGGCTGTATATGATCTGTTGTGATCCGCGATGGCTTCTTCTAAGGCGCATTTCCAGCCGCCTTTGAATAAGGGTATAACCTTATGTGCATCTTTATGTTATCATTCGCTCTGCAAGGAAATACGCTTCCGGATGGTAAGGTGCTGGGAAACGAAGGGTGATATTCCTTTTCTTAGCCAAAAGTAGCAGCTTTTTGCTTTTAAAGGCTGGGTCATTGTCTGCTACGACGCTGACGTTCTTGAAGAGTTATTCCAGCAATGATATAATGCAGCTTGCGTTCTCCTTTCCAGCTTTGGCGGAAAGGAGAACGCGTGCACTCGTCCACGCATGCACTTGTCCACAGCGACAAGAAATGCTTGCGTCCTCCTAACTCCCTCCCCCTTCTTTTTGATTTCAGCGATATCAAGATGAAAAACCTGGAAGGGGATATCAGAATACTTTGGCAAGACCACCCTGTTGCCTCTAGGGTTGTACTTGGCTTTAACAAGCTGACACTGATGACAAGTGTTCACACAATTTGTGATGACTTTTTTCATGTTTTTCTAAGTCAATCGCCGGGCTATCTTGTGGTATGCCTTCCAAAATCCGTCGTGCCCTCCTGATTCTGGACTGGCTTCTGGACTGTCGGCACTTTGGCTTCCGGAACGTACAATTTTCCATTCTTTACTTGCATCTCCTGTGTGCCTTCCCAAAGCTGTAGCAGTTTTACAGATGATAGTTGGGATTTCATGCGGTACGTGGAGTCGAGATAGGGCATTGGCATCCCGATGTTTCTGTTCCGGGCGATGTATGAACGTCAAAGCTGAATTTCTGTATTTCTTTAACCCATCAAGCTATTATGCCCTTCGGCTGTGATAGCTCTAACAGATACGTCAACGCCTGGCTGCCTGTGAACAGCTAGAAGTGGTTGCCTTCCAGGTAACTTATGAAGTATCGCAAGGCCATTACCACAGCCAGTGCTTCCTTCTCGGTAGTTGCATAATTCTTCATAAAAGTGGGAGTAGTAACCTACTACCTCATTTCCTTTCATTCATTCATTCATTCATTCATTCATTTATTCATTTATTAATACTGACAGACTTTGCAGGCTATTACAGTCGAGGAAGAAAAAAAAACATAAGTATACATGGGCATAAGTTCAACAACCACATCCGACACAATATACCAACAAATGCACTGGACAAGAAAAACAGCTGAATTACAGAATACACAAGTTGAGGCATGGACTTGTGCGTATGTGTATTGTCTATGTGCGCTGTGGTGTATGAATGGTGCGAGGCGATCAATAAAGGAATCAAGAGAGTCACTTCTCACGATGGAGTTAGGCTGCAGGTTGCATTCTTTAATAACTCGTGGAAAAAAGCTGCATATAAAGCAATTATTAGGAGAAAGTGGCACATGAATGTACATACTGTGGCGATGTCTAGATGGTTCGTCGGGGTGAACTGTAAAGTACTATTAATCTTAAAGTTACCGTGAATTAGCAGGGAAAGAAACTTCATCCTTTCAACCTTTGTTCTGCCTTCAAGAGTTTCAAGGTTTGCTTGTTTACATAACTCGATCGGTGAATAGGTGCGGCGATATTTATTATATATAAGACGGGAAGCCAGTGTCTGCACTTTTTCTATTTTTCCTATATTAGATGCGGTGTAAGGATCTCACACAATATTTCCATATTCAATGACTGGTCTTGCTAGCGCTATAAGTGAGTAATTTTGCATCGGGAGTTGCATTGCGGAGTTTACAGCTCAGACCCCAAATTACCCGATAAGCCTTGGAGCACACATTATCTATGTGCGTATTGCAGTGGTCGGAAGTGAAGGCTAAACCGAGGTACTTGTGCTGTTGCACTCTATTAACTTGGTTACCTGCGATGAAGTAAGAGTATTTCATTACATTTTTCTTTCTATTGACGGACATGATTACTGACTTGTCCGGGCTTAGCACCATTTTTCTCTTTCTTGTAAGTTATTGCTTAGATTCTCTTGATCACTTGGGGATTTAATTGTGTTGTTAACGACGCAATCATTTGCGAACAATATTACTGGAACTGTGATAGATTTTGGTAGATCATTTGTGAAAACCAGGAACAAACGGCAGCCCAAGACACACTTCGCACACTTGAGACCACCGGTGAAAGAGTCGATTTAAAACCTCCAAGGTCGACCAACTGTTTGTGAGAGATGAGGTAAGATGAAAACCAGTTTGCTATTTTGGGGTTACTGAAAATAGCATTTTTCTTGCAGCAGCGTTGGGTGGGATACCTTATCAAAGACTTTTGCGAATTCCAGGAATATTATATCAGCTTGTTCACGGCTGTTTATAGCGTGAGCGAGATCGTGAACGGTTTCTATGAGCTGGGTGACTGGATAAACCCTTACGGAATCCATGTTGAGAAGGCTGTAGGATGTTGTTACAGTCCAGATATGCCATCAAATGTTTAAACACAATATGTTCCAGCAGTTTGGAACAAGTACATGTAAGAGAAATTGGGCGAAAATTATTGACAACGAATGTGGAGTAGCTCTTATGAATCGGAATAATTTTTGCACGTTTCTATGCATCCGGGACCCTGTGGCAAGAGATGTTTGAAAAATTTCAGTGAGGTATTTGGCAACCTATTCGTTTCGAATTACGTCAGGGCCTGGGCTTTTATAGCACACAAGTGAAGAAGTAAGTTTATGACGCCCTGCTCTGTGATTTCTATGGCTTGAATTGGAGAGCAACCAGGAGATTCTGTGAAGAGTGGTGACAAACTATCGTCAGAAGTGAAAACTGATAAGAAAAACAAATTAAGGCTTTCAGCTCGTTCATGACTGTTGTTTCATGACTGTTGTTTCAGCTCGTTCATGACTCCTTGGTGTTTTGTAGCATCACGCTGGTAGGGTATGGCACCTTCTACATAATTAGATGCGTTGGTATAAAGCTTCAAGGCCGCACTAACAGGCCGCACTAACAGGCCGCACTAACCCTTTTGGGTTAGTGCGGTGAGACATTTCATCTTTCTGACATAGTCTCTTATGAATGCACAGAAATGGCCCGCCAGTCCCCCCAAAAAGTCGGAGGGAATGAACATCATACGGTCTCACCATTGTGCGTTGAACACTCTCTTCATTTGAGCTTTTCGTTTTACCGTCAAACAGCCTTCCAAGGAAAACCACCTCATTGCAAAAAAACTCACTTTTCTTCATGATAACTTGAAGCCTCGAGGTGCTTAGTGCCCCAAATACTTTACAGAAATGCTCCTCGTGGTTTTCCCTTGTCCTGAAGTAGACAGTGATATAATCAACATATATATTGCAAAATTTTCCAATGAATTTGTTCGCTGTTTCGTTCATCATCTTTTGAAACCACGACCCAGAATTCTTCCAGCCAAATGTTAACGTATGATACTCGTAGATGTCGAAGGGTGTGACAAATGCCCTAAACATCTTAGTTTCTTCTTGCAGTGGCACTTGCCAGTACCCCTTGGCTATACGTGAAAACCATTCGCATCCTCCAGCCTCGTCACTAATGCCATCTATCCTAAGCATCAGGCATGGAAAAAGATCGGTCTGTTTGTTTGTCATTCGGTAATCAGTGCATAGCCGGAATTATCCATCTTCCTTCGATACGATGGCGTTAGGGGAAGCAAAACATGATGTCGGTGGCCAAACGATTCCGGCCTCTAACATGCCTTGAAGTTCTTGCCCTAACCATACTTTATTATCATGGCTGAGGGTATACGACTTTTTTCTGACGACTGTGCTGTCGCGCAACAAGACTGGCACCTCAATCGCTCATGTGGCTTCGGGATAGGGCCCAATGCATATTAGCTCGGGGAATTTCAACGACGCGTCTTCCGCGTGTGATAGCTCTCGTTCGTCGGGTTTTTCGACCAAACACATATCTTGCTCAGGTTGTATAGTGGTCACTTCATCATTCCATAGCATGTTGATCCTCATGCTCTTCATATCGGGTCGCGATTAAAGAAAGGCAAAGTTCACCGCCGACACGACGAACGCTTTCACTTTGAACTTCTGACCTTGAAACTCAAGAGCTGCTGTTGTCCATTTATGATATTCACGAAGTAAACCATCGTAGCTACACACACGAATAGGCTTCCCAGAAATGATGCTGGTGGAGTCCACTATATTTTCATTAATTAGGCTCATGGAAGCACCCGTGTCAATTAATGCTGACATGTTTCGGTTGTTTACAAGCATCGGCACTATCAGAACGCCTCATTTAACAAGTAACATCCTTTCTTCAGCATAATGGTGACGTTCTGCAGTGCCTTGACTTTGGGTGGTATGAGTACCGCGCCTCGCATGTATTTGCCGCTTGGTCTAGAAATGTGACCCTCGTCTCTTTTATGGCACATTAAAATCGGGAGTCATAACATACTCCAGTGACTGATGAAGTTGGTCCATTGTGCTTGGCGACCTATCTATAACTTGTTTCAGGCACTCTCTTGTCATACCGTGTATAATGAGGGGGATAACAGACGATTCTGGAAGTTTCGGCTCAGCTGTACAATTTAAATGCCACGTTTGCAACACATGTTCTCGGAGGTTTATTGCTTTCTGTCTGTATTCCAAATTTCCACGGAATTCTTTTTGAATGCTCGAGCGAAGCTCTGCTTACACTCATTGCACGATTCATGCAACTGTGAACTTAACCGAAGATCCTGCCATTTCCACGCGTTGCCACACAGAAATACCCGCATGTGCTGTATGCGATCCTCGTCAGTCAACCCTTGGTTCCTGGAGCAAGCGTACTCATAAAAATGAAGCCAGGATGTACACCGGATGAATTTCCATCAAATATGTTTGGTTTTATGGAAGTCTGATCTCTGTTGCTTCAAGATCTTCATAACGTAACAAGATCTACAAGCGGCTGCTGTTGCTTCATCTGGCATTTCTGAAGGCCAAGCAGCGCGTTCGTAACAGTTATATTGTTACGGGGAGATGTGAAAAAGGGTTTATGTACAATATTTACAAGTGACAGCGAGTGGCACCACAACAACAAATATGGCGGGCTGGTATACAGCTCTTCCTCCTTTTCGTCTGATATGCTACTTCTATTTCGTCCGCAGTGTAGCTGCAAGGCGCATAACATTACCTCCCGGCGGCGAAAGCACTGACTCAGTGCAGTCGAAGTACGACGGCACGGAAAAGGTTCACAGGTTTAATCAGTGTCTGGTTCATGGCAGGGCTTAAGGAGGACTACGTGCACAATGTCGGTGCGGGGTTGAGCCGATGGGTTTGAAGACAATGGAGCGATTTAGTAGGTTACGTCGGTCACTTGGCAACACACTCGATATGGGCCGATGTACGGGAACAGCAGCTTTTCAGAAAGCCCGACGCGGCGCTTGTGAACCAGCGTAGGACTGGAAACCCAGGGGCAAAGTGGGTAGTCCGGTGATGGCTATTGTATCGAGAGTTCTGGTGGATCTGCGACTCGCCGAATTTGACGTACATGGTTGGCACGGGCAATAGCTTCTCGAGCATATTCGGTACTAGGGCACACGGAAGAAGGCACCAACGTGTCCATGGGCAACATAGGATTTCAGCCGAATAAGCGAAAGAAAGGCGAATAACCAGCGGTCTCATATCTTGTGTTATACGCGTATGTCGCAAGAGGCAGTGCAATGTCCCAATCCTGGTGGTCGGCGGACACATACATTGCCCACATGTCGGTAATTGTTCGGTTCAGTCGCTCAGTCAAGCCATTCATCTGTGGATGGTAGGCCGTGGTCAGTTTGTGTTTCATCAAGAAAGACCGTAGAATGTCCTCGATCCCCTTCGAAAGAAACTGTCTGCGCCGGTCAGTTAGGAGTTGCCGAGGTACACCATGTTGCAGAATGACGTTATGGAGTAAGAAGTCCGCAATGTCGGTCACTCAGTTTGTGGGAAGAGCACGGGTGATCGCGAATGGCGTCGTATAGTCTGTAGCGACGGCGACCCATCTGTTTCCTGAGACAGACCGAGGAAACGGGCCAAGTAAGTCGAGGTCAACGCGATGAAGAGATTGATATGGAACGTCGAGAGGCTGAAGATGGCCAACAGGTGGGGGCGGCGTCTCTTTGCGGTGCTTACAAAGGTCACAAGAGGCCACGTAACGGCGCACCGAGCGGGACATGCCTTGCCAGTAGAACCGAGGGCGTGCGCGATCGTATGTGCGTGAAACGCCGAGGTGACCCGTTGTTGGCGCATCATGAAACTGGGCCAGAACAGTCGAGCGGAGGTGTGCTGGAATCACAAGTAAGAGGTCAGAACCATCAGGAAGCAAACTGCGACGATGTAAAATGTCATCGTGTAGCACAAAAAGTCGGAGAGAGGCATCATCAGCCTGGGAGTTGAGACGATCGATAATCTTGCGTATGACTGGGTGACGGCGTTGTTCAGCAGATATGTTGAAGAGTTCGAAGATGGCAAGCACACAAGGACTGTAGTCGCTCGATGCAGGATCCGGTTGGTCGACGGGGTACCGAGAAAGGCAGTCGGCATCCCGATGCAAACAGCCAGATTTGTAGGTGACCATATATGAATATTCTTGAAGTCGTAATGCCCAGCGTCCAAGGCAACCCGTGGGATCTTTGAGTGAGCATAGGCAGCAGAGAGCGTGATGGTCAGTGACGACGGTAAACGTTCTGCCATACAGATAGGGGCGAAATCTTGCGGCGGCTCAAGCAAGAGCGATGCACTCTCTCTCTCTCTGTAATCGAATAATTCCGCTCAGCGGCGGGAAGGAGGCAGCTGGAATACGCAATAACACAGTCCTGACCACGTTGACATTGAGCTAGAACAGCGCCTATGTCATGGCCACTGGTGTCTGTACGGACTTCCGTGGGAGCAGAATCGTCAAAGTGAGCCAACACAGGTGGTGTAGTGAGTAGTGCGATGAGCCGCGAAAAGGCAGACGCTTCGTCAGGACCCCAGGTAAAGGGCACGTTTTTCTTGAGCAGGCATGTGACCGGCCGTGCTATCTCTGCGAAGTCTTTCACAGAGCGATCAAAGTAAGAGCAGAGGCCAGAAAACGAGCGGACGTCTTGCGAAGAACGGGGCGTCGGAAAGTTAGTAACAGCGCGTGCTTTGGCAGGGTCAGGTTGGATACCGGCCGCATCAACACGATCACTAAGTACGCTGATTTCTCGGCGTCCGAAGCGGCATTTGGAGGAGTTTAGTTTAAGCCGGGCGCTGCGAAACAGCTGCAAAATATCCGATAGTCGTTGGAGATGACTGAGACATGTGGACGAAAAAAATGACGACGTCGTCAAGGTAACATAAACAAGTAGACCACTTGAACCCGCGAAAGAGGGAGTCCATCATTCTTTCAAATGTTGCCGGGGCATTACATAACCCAAAGAGCATGACTTTAAACTGGCAGAGCCCATCGGTCGTAATGAATGTGGTCTTTTCACGACAATTTTCCAATAGCCGGACCGAAGATGTATGGAAGAAAATGTATGTAGTATGTATGTAACCATCTTCCCGGCCACGTGGGTGACTGCGTAGTCCGTGATCGGCTGGTTAGCTCGTCGGTGCTGCGGTAACAGGGTTCGAAACGAACCATCGGGCCAACTTGGGTTACTAAGTATGTGCCACTGTGTTCATACGTGCCGTTCTTCAACGACCTCTTCTACGCCCACATGGGCCACTGTACAAGCGGGACTGGGTAGGTACCGCTGTTCGAAGAAACTCTTTCACGTCGACTTAGAGCAGTGCCCCTCGGTCCGTGCTGGTCTTCCGCAAAACTATTTGATGCCTACTTGGGTGACTAGAATGAGCTCCTCTACAACGCAGTAAAAGATCCCTTAAATTGCTCCAACGTTGAGCAGAATTGAACCCACGTCACAAGAGTTCCTCCCGGAGAGCAACCCGACGCATTGGCAGGCGGTGCCACAAATCCACCGGGTATGTGCCGCTTTCAATGACCGCCTTTCGTGCCAACGATTTAGCGAGTTGTGCCGCGAATGCACTAGGTGTGTGCCGCTCTTCAATGAACCACTCGATAACTTGGCTCACTGAGTGTGTGCCACTGAGTGTGTGCCACTGAGTGTGTGCCACTGAGTGTGCAGCAAGCGAGGCACCAGCGCTTCTCGTCTCGGAGGCCACGCGCGGCCGCTTCCGCAGTAGGTGGCGCAGCATATCCAGAAAAAAGCGCGGGAGAGGAGCCCGGTTGCCACATGACGCGTAAATCGGCGTTTTCCCATGCACCGGCGCTCCTTGCATTTCGGACGCCACGTGTAGGCTTCGCGGCAGCAGCGCCTCATGACGTCGATTGCTCTGAAGGAAGCATGAAAGAGGAGTCTAGCTGCAGCCTCATAACTTGTATCGACGGTGGGAATACGTTGTATTGCTATATTGATTTAATGCTCACGCATCACCGTCGACAGTATGGGTTGCGATGCTTTTTTTTTTTAGCTAGCGTATGTTGTATGTCGACCTATTGCAAACAGACAGCCAGGAATCCCGAACTGAGGCGAGAAAACTATGGAATTGTGGGAGGCTTCCCTGCCACGCACAGGCAAATGGTGAGCTGCCATGACTTGGGTGGAAAGTTATTTTGATTTACTCACCAAATCATACATTACAGCGATCAGGTCTTTATTTCGGTTTTCGAGGAAGCCATTTATTTCTAGATTTGAGGATCCGCTATGCTGTTCCGTTTGGTTGATTGCTCAAATTGCAGTCGTACGGTTACACGGCCTTGAGACAACACCTGTTCATTAAGGGGAGAAAACCTTGGAAGACAGCGCAGTGACGATTGTTTCACGTGCAATTGATAGGGCCAATAGCCAGTCGTATACTTTCGGACAAAGACCTAGTCGTCAAGCAATATTGCTCAACTTTAGGCTACAGCTGTTCTGTTTTCGGTTTCTGAGCAAGAAGTTCGTCAACCTTAGCACGACAAGATGAATAGATTCCACTTGCTCGTAAATAGATTCCAGCATGGCCAACTATTCACTTGTTGCTGCAAACTGCGCGGTAAAGCTGCTATGGTCAGCTTGAGAAACAGGAAACGAGCCGCAAATTCTACGATGTATCTCACGCTTAGTTGAAGCCATGGAAGTGAAGGATGTTTCTGCGATAGCTTAGCTGTCTGGCGTCAAGTGAGAAAATCCCCGGAAGCTGAAGCACTGCCCTGGTTCGGTGGCAGGCTACCAAACTAGGGCAGGACCCCTAAGCCGCGGCAGCGAAGCGCGATTGGTTCGCAATGCGCCTACAGCTGCACATAGGCTGAACGCTTTTTCGCATCCTACGTGGTGGCAGTACACTTCACCACCTCGTGTCACGAAAAGTATATATATATAGAAACTTTATTTGGCTGGAAAATATTTTAAGTATAGCGGTGGTCGGAGCCCCTCGGTCCAGGGCCCCACTGGCCTCTGCCGCCTGCCTGACCTGGCTAATTAAGGACTTTTGTCCTGCCAAGTCGGAACGGGCGAGCTGTGCCTCCCACTGCTCCATTGAGATATTATTAGTGGGCCTATGAGGGTGCTTACTACACTCCCAGGTCACATGTATTAGTGTAGGTATGCCACCGCACCAAGGGCATGTGGCCCTATAGCGGGTGGGATACATGGCATTTAGCAGTTTTAGATGGGGGAATACCCCGGTCTGTATTTTGCGCCAATCGGCGGCCTCTTCCCCGCTAAGTTGTGGGTGAGGCGGCGGGTATTTTCTGCGGACTCCGCGCTGATGAGCAAGGATGTCTTTTACATTTAAATTGATGGGATTTTGTGAGGGATAGTGTGAGGGGTTGGGGTTCGAAGAGGACGCCATCGCTCGGTTAGTAGACGCTCGAGCTAAAGCGTTAGCCTGTTCGTTCCCCTGTACCCCCGAATGTCCCGGGCACCAGAGTAAATCTCATCATAAGAAACCGACAAACAATGACACCGAAGACAACATAAGGGAAATTACTTGTCCTTACTAAGTGAATTAAAGAACTCTTGCTGTAATCTTGTAGGCGCATGAAACCACGGGCTGTATCGATGAAAGGAGGTGGTGGTGCCTATTTGTTAAGTGATCTTTGCGCAGCCGTTCGTCCCCGTAGCAACCAGGGGCCGAGACGAGATGACTCGTGCAAAGTTGTAGCAACGAAGCGCGAGAAGTACTGGTTGGGAATGCGCCGCCAACTGCATCATCAAGCCAACTTTAGTTGAACAGTCAAGACAAGACACACACTTGTACATCTAACTAAAAGAATATAGCCTAGTGTACTACTGAGACAAAGTATTATGGAGAATGCATTACCCTTGATGAACATTTTATAACCAATGCAGTCTAATTTCTTGTAGACATCAAAATAGAATATGTGGCAGGCCACGAGCTTTCCGTCAAGAATGAGGTTGCTGAACCCGTGCATTGTTCATGATAAACTACAGTGCGCACAAAGGACGAAAGACAGAACAAATGAAATATTTTGTGCGTGCTGCAGTTGATCATGAACCAGTTCGCCCAACTTTCATTTCTTTGGCTAAGCAGCATGGTTCATGCATGCTTGAACATCCACACACTTGGCTGCCTTGGTACACGAGTTAATGGAGCTATATGACGTAAAAAAAGAAGCACGACGTGTTGGTCAGCTGTGGCTCTGCGCAGCACTGAAAACAAAGTGTTTTGTTGTTGTTGTGTTAGAAAAAGCATGCATTTTCGCACTTTCATTTTGAGTGCGGTGATGAAATGAGTTTTTTTGCGCTTTGGAATGAACCTGTTTTCTCTGAATAAACGTAGTGACGAGATTTTCCTGTCCTGTTCTTTCTTGATATCGATTAGCGATGCCACCTCAAGTATGAGACCAGCAATGAGAACTGATACGTTAGTTGAAACTGTATATTTATATGCGATGTATAACAGCATTCAAAACGCCACCTGGCTCATGGCAAAGACTGCCACATGGATCGATGTGTGTGCTATGAATTGACCTGACAGCACATCTGGCTTACCCTCAAGTAAAATAGGTGACCGTCCTCTTGCGTTGTTAAGGAAACACGTTTAGGAGGAAAGCATATTATCAAAATATCAACGAATGAGCGCTGGACGACTTCCAAACGCTTATGGAGGTAACAGTATCAGGACCGCATTAGCCGAGAAAAAACAGTCAACGCGCAAGAAATTGTTTTATTGTGACAGCAATTATATGGACACTCCAGGCGCATTTTTGCCGTCGCCGTCGACGTGATGTTCCGTGTAAAGTCCAAGGACGATAACGCCGTCGCTGGCCGCCGCATGCTGTGCGAGTGAAAAGGCGCGAGGGGGGCCGGCGATCGCGGCTCATTCTCGCGCAAGGGAGGAAAGCGGGGAGTACACGCGCCGTCTTCCGTCGTGCAAATGGCTCCGGGGGAAGGGGAGGCCGGGGGGCGGCGTTCTACTTCGGCGGCAACTGCACATTGCGCGGCCGCGTGCCCTGTCTTGAAAGGATCTGCGGAGCCTAGGTCCAACGGCGGCTCAAAACTATGTGCGTGCTGCGTTCTCGCCACTCAGTTTGCGTTGGAGCGATAACAGCACGAAGGGCACTTCGCTCGCTGCTGTTGCGGCGTTTCCTCACGCCAGCGTTCTCACAACGGGTGTCCGCGTTCGTCGAGTGTGGCGTGTTCATTTTTTCTTTTCGCGTACTGACACCATGCTTATTAATTTAGTAAGTAAGCGAATGTTTGCTAGCTTATATGGCCGATAAAACTACTATCCTTACTTCGTATAGCTGTCTACGCATTTGCTATCGCAATCGATGGTTCGCCTTTCGGGCGAAACTGCGACTTTTTTCAAATATTGTGCGCTTAAGGTGGGCAGACATTTACAGTAACCCAGACGTCTACTGGTGGTAGGAAAATCTTCCAGCCAAAAATAAGGAAAGATGTTAAAAATAATAATGGAGGGAACACATACCATTCCCTTGTCAAAACAAGGGGCTGTGACGAGTTTGTGCAATTTTAAAATATGGAAATGAACTCATCTTCGAATTGATGTTCCCTAAAATAAAATATTGCTAGCAGTTATTTTCCCACATCAAATATACCCTTGAAAATTATTGAAGTTCAAAACCTTAATTCTATACCTCTAAACCTTGTTCGACACTATAGAGAAAGCTTCTTTGAGATGGCATCCTACGAGTCATGGAAGCGAGAGCAGGAATGAATGCCGATTTCGTGACTACTGCTGTAAAATAAGTTCACCCGTACTACACTTAAGCACTGATAATGACAATGTTATAAGTTCTATGTCGGATCATATCAGCTTATCGGATCAGATCTCCTGAAGCAGAAAGGTCCATCAGTAAAAGAAGACATAACGTTGCAACTCGTGATGGTCGCATAAAAGTTGCACCGATTAAACATAGTGTGCATGTGTTATCGCCGAGCTAGAGGAGGAGAAAGAAGAACAAAGGAAAGGCAGGGAGGTTAACCAGACGCACGTCCTGTTTGCTACCCTACGCGGGGGAAGGGGTTCAATGGGATGAAAAGAGAGAAAGAAGAGAGAGGGAAGAAAGTACTCTCAGTCAGTGGCGTCGCCAGAAATTTTGTTCGGGGGGGGGGGGGGGGGGGGCTCAGGTTGCGGCGCGGCCTCCTCCTTATAGAATTTGTCGAGTGATCGAATACGTGAATAATAACTGCATTACCAATGCCATTGTATATTAGATGCTGCAAACGAATTATTGAATGCTACGCACTGTCAGGCAAAATATGTATTTTTTAATAACTGAATACATTCGTCTGTCCCAAAAATTGTGGTAGACATAACTGATATCAATGCTGCCGCGTTTTTGTGTGTATTTAATAAGTAAAGAAAATATCACACGAACTTTGGAACTATATCAGTTCGAAACCAGCAAAGCAGTGCATACAGCTGATATGAAAAACGTAAAGGCCATGAAATAAATAAGTTGAGGACAAATATTTTGATGAATCTTTGTCATTCAAGAACCTTGTCTACATTTTTGCAAATATGTAACGGCCCGGAAAAAACCTCAATGACACTGTCCCTCGTTGCAATAGATTGCGCAGGGGCAGCTGTTACCGGTCGTGTATTGTAATTACACCGAGATTATACTCGCAACAGTGAGTACAAATAAAATTAGGAGTTCTGCAAAATATACATCAGAAATGCGAAGATAGAATGTAATATACAAATGCGAAGATACAACTCACTAAAGGGCAAAAAAGAGTCGCTGGAAACAAAGTTCACTGCTTGTATACACAAAACCTCGCAACAAGATATTCAAATATACGTCTAAGTCTTCAATAAATGTACGTACTTAAGCAAACGTTGCTGTATATAATGCGTCAAACAAGACAAATAAACATGTTGCGCTGTCACAGATAGTAACTTTGCACACAGAAAGACGAATGATCTAGGCAAGAACAAAACTATGATCGCAGAAATCGTGTTATGTACTCGGGCCATGCAGCGGTCGCGACAGCGCCATGTGGGTAGAATAACAGAGGAATAACGCAGAAATCAGTACGAAAATGTGTAATTTAACTGCCTGCACAGCGGCAACAATTATTCTGCACCCAAAATTAAAGGAGGGTATTGCTTCGTTTCAAAACAGAAATAAAAGCAGGTAGCTAAAAAGGAAAGAAAAGGACAAACTAAAGCCACAGATGATGCGGCAAGTTGAACTACCCAATATCCGAGTGTGTTTTGGCAAACGCCGCGTGAGCCGGGCTTTCAATGAGCAAGGTCGGTCAAAATTGGTTATTGATGTCCTCGTAATTTTCGTTTTCGCATGATTATTTTGATCATGATGCTAACTGCTAGAATAAAAGGCTCAAATTTCTGCGGTTTTAAAAGCTAACAAACAGTCATACGTTTTCATAATTACGAGCTTATGGACCTGAAGGAACAGAGCTTTTTACTTGCATTGATTTTTGCTGGTTCGCTATCTAAAGGACAAACTTCTCATGCCGGGGAAGTTGAGCGAAGCGGGCAATGACTTCGGACACGTTGATGCCTACGTCTCTGTGGGCATATAGACGCGCCAGCCTAACCATGCGTTCCACAGACATTGTAGAGCGCAAGTACTTTTTTAGTAAACTCTTGTTAAAAAAATTATCTCTCCGCTGGCAGCGGTCACTGGAAGGGTGACTAGAATCTGCAGCAGTTTGTACACATTTACATAGAACCTGCAGTCGCAATGAGAGAGGGCATCTATTCAGGTGCTAAAACCTAAAACACTTCCTCGATGTCGTTGGCATCCTTGTTTAGGTACCTTGAACAAAAAGTAGGCTGTTCGATTCCAGCGATGTCCGTCGTTTCGTCAGGAAGTATGGAGAAGCAGCCTGCTTTTGCAACTAGGCTTTCTTTGATAATTTCACCACAAATTTATATTTCTTTGTGTGCATCTGGGCTTACATACGAGACATTACTGCGGCAACCTTCCAAATGGTTCTTCAGATATGTATCTCCACAATCAGCTCGCATGCGATGAAGCGCTCTGAAAATACCTGTATTTCTAGCGGGGGCTATGCTTAAATCTATAGATTTAGGCATGTGGCCACGGAGAACCAGACCTTGTCGCCCGCAAAAAGAATTTCCTCAATAACAGGCCATTTACTTTCTTCTGTTTTCTCATATTTTACTTTGCCTGCCCTGGTCCAGCTGATCGATCACATTGGGCACGCTTCCTGAAAATATTTGGAGAAAATTATCAGCTGCTAGCTCCCAGTCACGGTGGTATTTAGTATTTTCGTGTGTGGAAGATTGCGAGCGCGTGGTTTCATTTCTGGAACGGCTTGGACACGAGGGCTCCATTGCGCGCATGTTGGTCCAAGTTTATAAGAGCATTAACCCCACAAAGTTCCATAATTGGAACTCCTTTAAAGTACGCCGTTGGAAATGTCAGTCGACCTTTCGCGTTAAAAGTTTATGAGAACTTTATACCCATATTGTTTCGTAATTGAAATCCATGGGCTCCGTAGATTCCGCGGCCGCTGCAAGGTGCCGCAACACGCCCGCTCGCTATCGAAAAGCCTTTGAAAATTTGTGTTCGAAAATTTGTGCTCCTTGCATTATGTGACTCCAGGTGCAAGGGCGGTGCCACGAAATCCAACCCGACTTCGCAATGATCGAGC
The DNA here is from genome assembly GCF_013339745.2 of Dermacentor silvarum. Lineage (NCBI taxonomy): Eukaryota > Metazoa > Arthropoda > Arachnida > Ixodida > Ixodidae > Dermacentor > Dermacentor silvarum. The sequence goes on along the minus strand of NC_051164.1, from coordinate 9,083,550 downwards.
CGAAATGTCTTTTGGAGCGTGAAAAAGACATTGTAGACAGAATCCAGAACGATTCCCGGCGTCGGTTTTAGTTTTGGTCGGCGGTGCATGCCGGCACGAAAAAAAAATTTTTTTTTTTTTGGGGGGGGGGGGGGGGGGCTGAAGCCCCATCAGCCCCCCCCCCCCCTTCCCAACCCCCCCCCCCCCCCGCCTGGCTACGTCCCTGCTCTCAGTATGAACACGTCCGGTTGTCCAACACGTCACAATCGGTCACTGAGGCCAGTCGACTTTAAAGATAGCTAGACATTTCCCGATGTACAAAGGAGGAGAACCTCGCGCACTTACAAACTATGAATCGATTTCTTTGCTCTACCCGCCCCGGTGGCTTAGCTGCTAGGGTGTAGCGCTGCTAAGCACGACGTCGTCGGATCGAATCCCGGCCGCGGCGGCCGCACTTTGAAGGGGCCGAAATGCTAGAACGCTCGTGTCCCGTGCATTGGGCACACGGTAACTATTAATCTGCAGCTCCGCTCTACAGCATGCCTCATAATCAAATCGTGGTTTTGGCACGTAAAATCCCAGAATTCAATACAATTCATTAAATTTCCTTGCTTTCAGTTTTTTCTAAGGGCCGTATAACATAAAACTATTCTAGTTTGTTTTTAGGGAAATCTTCTGGCTTCAAATTTACGCAACCACAGACGCCTAAATCGGGCGTTGACTCGCAGCGTTGTTAGAACAGGCCAATAAAACACTCGGTTGGTTTACTGGAGGTCATTTTTGTTTGCTTTAAAGCGATAGCAATAGCATTGGTTTACTTGACATGTTTTTCTTATCTAATTGGCTGACCAGAGGCGAGGAACATGCAGAAGGGGAGAGGGTTTCTGTGGGGCCCGGCTAGCGCAGTGAAAGTATTTAACCTCACGATGCGATTGGCCCGCTTCTTCTTGCTTAGCTTTCGGTGTCTTGTAGAAAATCGCGGCAGCGTTCAACGGGAGGGCAAGCATGCAGCTAAAACGAATTCTCAGCGAAGGAAATTTGGGAAAATGACGTCGTGTACGTGCTGAAAGCGCTCGACCACGTTATACTGCCACGCAAATTTTTTTATTACACGCCAATAAATCCATTCTCCCTGGCAGCTCCGAGTAGCCACTCCCATCTTATAATGATTTCAGAGCGGGGCTTTCCGCGACTATTCCGAAAAAAAGATCAATTTTGTTGGTCGTAATAATGGCTCTTTGTTGCACACAGATCACTCTAACGCGGTGAGTTTTCGCGGTTTTGTGACGTCGTATGACAGATAGGTGAACTAGGCGCAGCCTCAAAACTTTCGACCAGTTGCGGAGGGCCGACGGTGCAAAAGGCGTAGAATCGGATAGTATTATGTTTCTTTTGTTCGGTTTAGTCATGAATAATCAGTGTGAACACGTCATATCAGATGAGGAGCTTTCAGTGGTTTTCCTGACGTCGCGTGACAGGCAAGCGAAGTAGGAGTGGCCCGAAAAAATGTTGACCAATTGTGGAGGGCTGATTGCAGAAATGGAGTAGAAAAGTTTGAAATAGCTTTACGTCATAGCGCCCTAAATCGAAATCAAATGGTGGAAAAAGAATATGGCCTCCGAATATCAAATCGAATAAAAAATAGTTTATTTCTAAACACAGTGAAATATTAAGTTTGCATGGAGTCGGAAAAGAGGCTTATTGGCATTATTTACTTGGCCTATTTACAGTCATATTTAAACGCACCTAATGCCGCTTGCAGATAGATTCCGGTCAACTGAGGAGCTTGTAAATGAGAAAAAGCTCGTTTGAGCTATTTGGCGCTAAATGACGGTAGCAGCAAACAAAAAATAATAAAGGAAGCAGCACATACACGCAGCTTTAGCTTTCTTTAAGGATAGAAGTGCACTACAAAACAGAGTGGCACATTTCTTAAAGGCATAGAAACATGGCGTGAATGGATAGATGATAATTTCCTTCACCTAATTCGAGACAACGAATTCGCATACAGGCTACTTAAAAGCGAAGCATTCGTGATGAATGACTCAATATTGCTACGCGCGTGTGGTATTTGATTGTTTGAACTCGAGAAAAGAGGAGGAAGAATGAACTGGGCTCGCGCTGTGAATCTAACCGGTCAACGCTGCAACCGCTGTTATAAATATAACCTGTAAATAGTTGCTCGTCTTACTGACTCGTCCTTCGCGTAACAGTGTTCTTGATCAGAAGTCATCTGACCCGTACGTTCGTTCAGGAACCACAGCCCCTATTAATGCATATTGACTGGAAAACTGAGCGCGAATTCTTTGTGGCGAATAGCGCTTGTCCACGTCCGTACCTGTATAAATTATTCGCGCTTAATATTTTAGTCAGTCACAGTTCTCCTGCAGCAGAATTATTTGGAAAATCCTTACTTTCTACGCTCGTTATGCTTTGAGAGGCACCAGAAGATGCTATTTCTCAGTTACTTGAAAGCAACGAATATTCGACAACTTCGAACAGCGAAATCTCGAATAGAACATGAATCGAACAGCAGACAGCAATTTGTATTTGAACTTCCGAACATTAGCGCACCGCAGCAAGCCATATGCACATGATGTCTCCTTACATGAAGATTTGGAAAGGTGTACCAGACGCATAAGCATTTTGAGTGCCCACAACTTCGCGTGCTCGCCGCTAGAGGACACATAGTGTAGAAGAGCGTCACCCCGTTTCAAAGGGGATGCCAATAAATCATCATCATCATCATCATCATCATCATCATCATCATCATCATCATCGCTAAAGATCAAGTGTAGCGTGCCGAAGAGCGCCTCATCAAAACGAGATGAGGCATGTCTGAGCTGCAGCAAAAATCGGGAGCCCATCCTATGCGAAGCGATTCATTCAGTGAGACATGTATCTAACGCACACCTTTCAGAAGCGCTTGGATTCAAAGTGGACGGAAGGACCAACCGGGCAGCAGTCGAGATAAGCAAGATACCTTTAGATTATGGTTGGAAAAAAAGCGGGGAAGAGACTGATACGACCGGATCCGTTACAGGCATAGGTAGCCGTACAAGGTAGATAGAGAAGTTTTGACGAAGAGAAAAAAGATTAAGGAGATGTATACAAAAATGCTAGAATGAAAAGCACGTTTAGCACACCTGATTAACACAAGCAGTCTACGTGACTCTTTGTAACCACTCCGTCTCAAAGGGGATGCCAATAAATCAATGATAATCATAATAATCATCATCATCATCGTCATAAGCGTTCGACTAGCGCGACACCGAGCCCCACAAGCCCAGCTGTAAGCAGCAGCAGAATGCCATCGACAAAATGTCACCAAAACGTGGTTCCTACCGTTGCGGAAGTCCAAGTACGAAAGAAACGACTAACCAAACAGGCACGTCTCAGTTAGTTTGCGAGAAGTGCTGCAGAACGTGAAAATGTGCTCCTTCGAAAACGCTTAACCGAAGGACGCCATGAACCCGCCGTGGTTGCTTAGTGGCTGTGGTGTTCGGCTGCTGAGCACGTGGTCGCGGGATCGATTCCTGGCCACGGCGGCCGCATTTCGATGGGGGCGAAATGCGAAAACACCCATGCACTTAGATTTATGTGCACGTTAGAGAACCGCAGGTGGTCCAAATTATTCCGGAGGATGATGTTTCCACGGCATAGCTCATAATGAGATTGTGGTTTCTGGCACGTAACACCCCATAATTGTTTGTAAAGGATGCAAGCCACTGGAAAGGAAAAGCGTGCCCAGCAATACAGCCACAGGCGAGAACATCAACGCGTGGCTGCCGTGCCAGACGAGTGCTCACGCACGTGTTGGTGCACGCGTCCAGTTACCTACACACAGAGAGAGGGAAAATACTGAAGCAAGCAGTCGCACGTAATCTATTATAGGCGTAAATAGAAATCCAAGATCTACAAAAGCTTCGTTGAACCACGATTTCCACCGGTGCATAGGATCCACTGTAATCTTTTCACTTCTTCTCAACCTCTACTATGTCACTTCATGGTTTCTGTGTTTGAGCTGCGCTGTTGCAATTTTTTATGTATATCCACCCACCTCCACGTTTCTTTAGACAGAGACAGATTTGTAAACAGCAAGCATCAAGTAGCCAAAAATTGAGGAAGCGCGAGCTCGAGTCTGATGGCACAGTCATTTGCATCTCCTACTTCATGCGAAAAGATTGCAGAAAAAAAAATACCAACAACGACGATGAAATGTTTACTGTTGTGTTGCGTGGTGCATGCGAAGGAGCAGGCAACTTTCCACATGTTCGTCGGTGCGTGGCTGGTCGAGACAAGCAGGCGGGCAGGTTGGGGCGCACGCCTTATTCGTTTCGCGCGCCTGCGCATTATCGACCTGACGATAAAACTGCGGCGCTAGGCCGGACACTAAATTTACCATCACTATATTGAAAGTCATGTATTTGTAAGCTATTCCTTCTTGATTATAAAGTTCAAGCTGTTGGACATGTAAATTATTTGTTCAATTGAAAATTTATAGTTACCCTTGTCAATTGTGGAAATAATAACTGTGAAGTCGGCTAAGCTTAAAGAAAGAACTGGTTCATTAGAGCGCCCATGAGCACAGATTTAAATTTGATATTTGAACGGTGACATCGCCCCTTATTCGTTAATTTTTATTTTTGCACTAGAAAAGTTTCGACTTATGCAAATGCTACATTTTGTTCCTTTCGTGGGCGTTGGAACATACCGTCTATTGATCTTGTTCGGCGAGATTTTTGCGTTGGTTTGTTGCCGAATTCGAATATACCATCCGTATTTCCTATGAACCAGTTAGGCATGGGCCCTCGATAAATGCCTCGCCGAATAATGTGTGGCCCGAATTGACTGGTCATTGGCATTTCGTCGCACCAGTCGTGCTGGTGTCTTTCATTCCCGCGGAGATCTTGCGCGTCTCGCGGTTGGGGACGAAGCCTGGCCTTCCGGCTCGGTGGCGAGGCTTTGTTTATTATGCGGCTTCTCACCCCGCTGTCTTTCCGTTATTGACTCGCGTCGGGTTTCCGCAGCCTCTTTTTGCCGCCACCGCTGCGGCTTCCTCCCCACCCGTTTGATTCATGGCTCGGCGAGGACCGCTGACAGCCAGGGGGACTCTCAGCGGGCTGCAGAAGTTTAACGGTTCAGAAACAAGGCGGTCAAACTGAAGGGAAAAAGAGCAAAGCTGATAAGTTCGGTTTTTCCTTTGAAGCGGGACGCCGCTGAACTGAGCCGGAGTGAATTGCTCTTGGTTTCGGGACGGCCGACGCTGGAAAATGCGTTGCACGTGTTGCGCCGCCAGACGACGCTGAGACGCATTTGTGTTGGATTTGCGAGCTCGAAATAAACCCATGTGACTGAGAACAGAGGACGACGTCGCCGCGAAGACCGAGCGAGAGCGTGGACACGTTGTTTTCATACCTTCAACAGATTTCGGCACAAGGTCGCCTGTGACGCGGAGAGGTTTTCTAGATGAGGCCGATAGAACCACAGGAGACTGCTCTGGACCTTGGCACCTGTGCTGGAACGTCCGAGTCTGGCGGAACGGCGAGAAATAACCGATTGGGAAAATCATGGTCACACGACGTCCTGCTCCCTTTCGCCGGAATTCAGCTTTGTCGCTTGGTAGGTCGAACTTACTGCGACAAGAGATTTCACGTTTTTTCAGGAGTAATATTCCATAGCTCTTTCATTGTCCCACATATTTCAAGAATGTAGCCTAAATATCCTCGCTGTCCCAAAAATTCAACTGCAACGTAATGTTGCCAAATTAAACACGAGAAATGTTTATGCTTTCCAGACAAATGTGGACGCAAGCACCCTCAAATTTCGGCACGAAGGGTGACATTTCCAATAAGACGCACCACTGAAGCGCTTTCACATTCATCCGTATTCTTTCCACTTCTATTCTTTTGCGCTCACCCTGTTCTCCGTTCTCTTCTCATTACCCCTTCCACCTTCCTTCGTGCTCGTTCTGAGCTGCGCTATAAGCCTGACACACCAACTCGCCCAAACTGCTACGCTTTTGACCTATTAATTGGAATTCGGCAGCAGTTTAATTTTAAAAACTGCTTCCAAGTGCGTCAGCACACCTTCGGTTTTATTCTTTGACAAAACGATTACATATTTCGGCCACTAGATTGATTTGATTTTCACGCACGCTGTGACTCTCCTTCTTTTTATCAACGCTACGTTTACGATACGGCTTCTTCTGTTGTTCCGGTGCAGTTGCTTCAGTATGGATTACAACTAAATCCGTTAGTATGTCTCGTGGCCCCTTAGTCTACATGACACTAACTGCTGACCATGAGTCGGTGAATTCTCGGTCGATTAATTTCGGGTATTTCGGGAAGGAACGCTGCTGTGAGGCGGCGTGCCTCAGAACTGATGAAATATCCTCGGAAAAGCTAGCCCGTCAGCAAAGATGCTGCATGGAGCACAAACCTGGAGCTCTGCTGCCAGCAGAATCGATTAGAGTTGGAGCACATCGGACCCTGTTACCTGGGGAGCGGGACCCGGTGGCGCTCAACAGCTCAGCAGGCAGTGAGGTCGGTTATCCTACAGATCATTCAGCGCGTACACAGATGAGGATATCTCTTGCCATCTCCGGAGTGTGACTTTCCAATGCTGACCATGTTAGATACTTCAGCTGTGGTCGTCTCACAATGAAACAGCGCTCAAGACGTACACAAAGCGAAGAAACAAAGCGAGAAAAACAAACACAAGTATAAAGTAAGGTTTCTTATGAAGCTCTTCTTTCTGGGGTTTTACGTGCCAAAACCAGTTCTGATTATGAGGCACGCCGTAGTGGAGGGCTCCGGATTAATTTCGACCACCTGGGGTTCTTTAACGTGCACTACAATGCAAGCACACGGGCGTTTTTGCATTTCGCCTCCATCGAAATGCGGCCGCCGCGGGCGGGATTCGATCCCGCGATCTCGTGCTCAGCAGCGCAACGCCTTAGCTTTTCTTATGAAGCGTATTGTTCGGAAAAGCTTTAGTTGAAAGTGAGCACATCAACTGTCTTGTTTCTTTGATCTCTTTGTGTTCGCCTTTAGCATTGTATGATGATATTACAACGCCAAGGCATAAACGCGTGACATAAAGCCAGTGGCGACAATTTTTCTGTGGTCACGAGCACCTCCTGCATGGGTGCAGAGGCAAACGCCGAAAGTTTGTCAAGTAGCATATTTATTTCTTAATTTATTTACGGTAGGTACTTTCACAATACTGCAAACATATAGCCCAAGCAGGAGAGGGGAGGCTCAGGAAAAGAATTATACATCACATTCCCCTAGAAAAGAGCCGAACATAGTTGAAGGAAACATAAATACAATATAAACTAGTAAGGACAGCCATAAAACTGCTACATTTAGTCTTACAGTTATGTAGTAACAAATATAAAGAAATAGCAGTGGGACAGTATTAATAGTACAGAATTCGATGTTAATGACTTCCCTTTGTTGTTAGTTTTAGTATAGAAGGAAAGCTTAAACAAACTTGTGTGTGCATAAAAAATAGGCTCGATGTTCCGACTGTGTCTGCGGCGAGTAATCCTACCAGCATGCATGCTTCTCTAGGCATTTTTGTGGGTTTAAACCTACTCTTCGGAAAAGAAGTAACCGAAATAAGTTTACGCAGGCCATTCTTTATTTTTGACCTAGAGGTACCACTTCTGCTAGTTATAGCATCACCGAAGAGGAGTCTCTCATTCTGAATCATTTATATACGCAACAAGAAGCAAGCCTCTAATATTTTTCTAGTTTTTATATGTAGCTGTTTTCTTTTTTTAAGGGTTCTAGATTATTCCCGCGTATTTTAGTAGGGGCCAAAGTATTGTTACTGTGACAAAAGGAGACATTCTCGAAGATGGAGAAGACGACGAAGTGACAACAGCCTCTTTGGATTCTCAGCTGCTGTTTATGTATACCTTGTAAATACATCGTGTAAATTGTTTTATACCCGTAGCACTTCGGTGGAGGTGCTGGGTACGCGTATTCGCCACGGAGCTCCGCAGCGGGCGTCTCACCAAGCCTGGGAACATGCATAAAACGCATACCCAGTACGTCCCTCTACCTCAGCCGCAAGACCCCAGCAAGTTCACCGGCTTCAATTGTATTGACGTAGAAGAATAGTTGAAGATGTACGTGCGCGTAATCAAGGCGAGCAGGTGGAATCGGACCATAATGCTGGCCAATCTCGTGTTATGCCTCAACGGAACACCGCGAACGTGGTATTACACACACGAGGAAGAGCTCACCAGCTGAGAGTTGTTTAAAGAGAAGCTGTCCGACGTTTTTGGTAATCCGATCGGTCGACAGCTAGCCGCCAAGCAACAACTCACGCCGCGTATCCAAACTGCCACCGAGTCGTATGTCGCCTACATTCAGGACGTCGTCACCCTTTGTCATAAAATCGACACGTCCATGCCAGAGACGGTCAAGGTTGGCCACATTATCATAGGCATCGCGGACGACGCATTCAACCTTGCGGTCTTTAGAAACCTGTCGACTGCGATGCCATCATGAAGGAATGCTGCCGTTCCGAGCAGGCAAGGAGCCGCCGTATACAAAATCAGTTTACACGGCTTCCAAATACTGCAGCGACCTCTTCTTGTACCGATCGAACCGACCAAGCTAGCTTGCCACCACCAAGTGAAAACGAGACCCGCATTGTGCGCCGCGAACTCGAAGCAGCGTTTGCTGCCTCGCTTCAACAGACGTCTTGGAACAATACTGCTGAGACGATATCGCTGATCCAGTCCGTCGTTCGCCAAGAAATCGCTAATATGGGTCACCCCAGCGCCTGCTCCTTGAGTTGTCCTGACACCGGCCCTGATCCTATGGCTCGGTCCTATCGCAATCCACCCTAGAGTGCCCGTTATCCCTACAGTGCCCGGAATCCATCGCACTGGCGTACACCTGATGACAGGCCGATCTGTTGCTGTTGCGGCCGAATCGGTCACGTTTCCCGTCACTGCCGTAGCCGTTAGCCGTCCCCGCCTCAAAACACATTCTGGAATTCAAGTTCGCCCCGCAGTTCCTGACCCCGTCGCTTCTACGACGCTTCCGACTCCACATACCTTTAGCTCGCCGCGATGCTCGCTCGCCCTCGTCTCAACGTCGCCAGCCACTTCCGCCCCAGCTTCACCACTCGACCTCGCCGACCTTCCCAGGACCATCCCAGCCGGAAAACTAGGCAATGCGGCACCTCGAGGTGGTGCTGCAATGCCGGATTCGCTGCAAAATCATCCTTTGACGCTGTTTACGAGACATAACCTTCGTGACGAACAAGTTGCTGGCACACCCGTCACAGCACTCATAGATACCGGAGCGCAAATATCGATTATGACCAGCCGTCTGCACCGCCGTTTAAAGGAAATTGTTACGCCTGCAGTTACTCGGGCCGTACGAATCGCCGACGGCAGCACGGTGGCCGTAGTCGGACTGTGTACTGCATGTGTGAGCATTTCCGGCCGCTATACTGCCGTCCTTTTCACTGTGATTGACCAATGCCCCCATGACCTCATAGTAGGCCTAGACTACCTCTCTGCCCATTCAGCGCTCATCGATTGGTCCTCATGCACTGTGCGTCTTGACCTGCCTCTGCTGGACGATTCTCCGACGCCACACGAAATTCGCTTCCCAATTTATGTTTCAGAAAACTAGGCTTTTTCTATGCTAAACTGCAGATGTCGTCAATATGAAAGGTCCGTTTTAAGTAGTCATTTTATGATAATGCGATATTATTTTACGAGGTCACCATTTTTTAGTGTTCCAGAGTTTTCTTAATATCGCCAGTGGCAGATAGCATAATTTTTGTCCTTGAGTTGGATTATTCGAAGAGGCCGACATTACTAGCTGAGCGAGCAAATTAGCGCGATAAAGGACACAGACAAAGACAAGTGCTGCTCGCAACTGCTTAATGGCAGGGAAGGATTCTACGTATATATCCTCTTGTCACGCATGTGCATACAGAACAATATGAACGGGCACGTGTATATCAAAGGCGGTTGCGCACGAAGTCGAACTCCGAATGAAGTAATCAGAGAGACGACTCACTTACGCACAGATGTCTGTTCTTCTTGATAAAGAAGGCCTCCAGTGCAAGTCTAGATGAAGCGTTGCCGCTCCTGCCTGGAATGTTTGTGTAAGAAAATCCAGCGTCACACCCACACGCGGTAACATGGGCCACCATATGTGCGCCCTTATCCTCTTTCTTGGTTATTTTTTGCGCATGTTCCTTTAAGCGGTCGCTCATGGGACGTTCGGATTGGCCGGTATACAACTGACCACAAGGGTGCAAGGGGGTGGCATTGACAACCCTACTAGAGCAAATAACGAAGGACTTCTCATGCCTAGTGCAGAAGCCCCGTCTGCTTACTCAGCAAACTCGAGGGCACAGCTAAGAAACTTGTTGGGCGCAGGAAAAGCAAGACGCATACAATGACGGTTTGCCACCTTTTTAAGGTTATGTGACACAGTGCACATGTGGTATAAACTCCGGCCATCCACGCAAGTAGATATGTCGGAAGTATCACCCGCTAGAATTTGTAAATTGCAAAATGTGCCATATTGTAATTCGTTAAAAACTTAATTATTCATTTTTGGTAATTAGTCGTCTATGCATTTCAGTTTTCTGTGCAAGTAATGTCCGCCTCTTCGACTGGACCAGCTCATGGACTGGAATTGTGCTACTGACCACAGTCAATCAAAAAAATTGATAGTGTTCGCTGGAACACATACAGTCTTCTCAAAGATTATTACCATTTTCTATATATCACGCCATTATGCTTAGTGATCTAGCGCTACACTTAATCTAGACTGGTCGGACGTGCTCAAAAAAGAAGTGAACATTACGCAATTATTCGGAAACTAATTTTTATAAATACCTCTAGTTCAACTACTTCAACAATCATTAATATAAATGTTAAAAAATGTAGTGACCCAAAGAACCAAAGACGACGAAGAATTGCTTTTACTTGGAACGGGAGTAGAAGGAGAAGAATAATAAAACAATCTTCTGTTGCTGTCAGTCTTGGAATGTTACATATTTAATCTAACATATCTTGGAATGTTACATGTTACATATTTGCTATCAAACAGAACGGCAAAAAAAAATTGCTGAATGCAGGCGTCACACTTGATGTGAACCTTGTAATGGTTGTCACGAGGTCGATGGCGAAAGAAACTGCCGCTCATCAAGAGCCGTCGTCACGCGTTGTCAGTGCCGAGGATCAAAAACGGGGTCAATCAGATAATGGCGATGAGGCAAGCTCAGACACGCATGAATCCGCCCACGAGGAAGGCGAACAGGCACCGTGTTTCATTCCACCCACGAGCTGCGATTTTCAGACGTTATCTTCCGTCGACAAAGCCACGTTGATCGAAGAACAGAAAACGGATTTAACCTTGACAAAATGCCGTCAAAGCTTCGCAAAGCAAGGTGCAGGCAGTGGTTCGTTCTATGAAAGAAATGGCGTTTTGTACCGCGAGTTTCGGGGCAAGAAAGGCGCAAGCGCTGACCAAATCGTGGTCCCTCTAAAGTACCGCGAGAACATACTGGAACTTTCCCATCGGGCGGGCTGGTCTGGTCATCTCGGAATTACCAAGACAAAAGCGAGGCTGCTAAGCGAGTATTACTGGCCAGGCTGTTTTAAAGATGTGGAGGAGTTTGTTCGTAGTTGTGACGTTTGTCAGCGAACTGGGAGACCACACGAGAAACACAAGGCCCCTATGACTGCAGTTCCTATTATTACTGAGCCATTTCGTCGAGTCGTAGTTGACATTGTGGGGCCCTTGCCAGTGACGAAGTCGGGATATAAACATCTTTTGACGATGGTGTGCCCTGCAACTAAATTTTCTGAGGCAATGCCGCTGCGCTGTCTTACATCAGCAGAAATAGTAGACGCCCTCCTTTTGATATTTTCCCGCGTGGGTTTTCCGAGTAAGATACAGTCGGATCTCGGCAGTGTCTTCACAAGCGAGTTAACAACGACCTTTCTTAACAGGTGCGGTATCAAGATACACCACAGCTCTATTCAACATCCGCAAAGCAACAGTGTAGAGAGGGTTCATTCTGTAATGAAGCGGGTATTGCGGGCTTTGTGCTATGAGAAAAAAGAATGGGACGCCGCGTTACCAGCTATGCTCTTTGCCTTACGTTCGGTGGCACATGAATCGACAGGTTTTAGCCCAGCGGAGCTCGTGTACGGGAGGGTGCTGCGCTCCCCGCTTAGGCTAGTTCGTGAAAACTGGGAAGAGAAGGGTAGCGACCCGACTGTGGTCGAGTACGTTTGCAACCTACTGCAGCGCCTGTACGACATGCAGGCTCTAGTGGAAGCTAATATGCTTGAAGCTCAGACAAAAGCAAAAAAACGCTACGACAAAAACAGCAGTGTGTGCCAGTTTCACGAAGGGCAAAAGGTGCTCATGTTGCGTACTTCTAAAGCTAACAAGTTGGAGGTACACTGGGAAGGCCCCGGTATGATACAACACAAACTTTCAGACACAACTTACGTTGTTAAACTGCCAGGTCGTAGGAAAGAAATACGTATCTATCACAGCAACCTCATGAAGCCCTATGTAGAACGTGTGCCGGTTGTGAACTTGGTGTTAAATCAACCTGAAGAAGTAGAAGCTGAACTTCCTGACATTCCCCGTGACATGACTTGTTTTTCTGTGGATGAAATCCTTAATTTGACAGCAGACAGTGCTGCTCTAAGTGAAAGCCAGCTTGACGATTTAACAAATTTGATAGCTGAGCACAGACACGTGTTCCCACTCTGACGACTCATGATATTGAGCTTACACCAGAAGCGAACAACCCAACGTTGCACATCAGGCGATGTAAAGCTTACAGATGTTCACGGCGCCATGAAAAATTGATGAGGGAGGCAGTTGATCAGATGCTAGAGCTTAAAGTGGCCGAACGAGGTGAAGGAAGCTTCATGTCCCCAATGACAATTGTAGAAACTAACGGTAAAGAACCGCGACCGTGTATCGATTACCGTAAGCTTAACTCTGTAACTGTTACCAAAGTGTATCCCTTACCGCACATAGAAGACTGCCTTGAAAAGGTGAGCAAAGCTAAGTTTATCTCTACGCTCGATTTAGTGCGGGGGTACTGGCAAGTGCCGCTAACAGAGCGAGTGAATTGTCTGCCTTCATGACGCCTTTCGGCACCTTCAGGCCTTTAGTTTGTCCCTTCGGTCTTAAAAAATGCCCCCTTTGCCGTTTCGAGACTCATGGATCAAGTGCTATAGCTGGAGCGGAGGCATTCGCACTACCGTATCTCGACGACATCGCAGTATTCTCAAATACTTGGCCGGAGCACGTGAACCATTTGCAGGAGGTTCTAAGTCTCCTTGGCGAGGCTGGCCTAACTTTAAAAGCCCAGAAGTGCAAGTTAGGTCGCTCAGAAGTCTGCTACCTAGGTCACAGATTAGGCCAAGGACATCGAAGTCCACTTGATTTAAAGGTTCTGCCAATCAAGGAATTCCATCAGCCGAAAACGAAAACTGAGCTCCGTACTTTCTTAGGGATGGTAGGCTACTACCAACACTATATCAAGTGTTTCTCGCAGGTTGCTAGCCCCCTTACAGACTCGCTGAAAAAAGACGCTCCTACACGGGGGTGTGCAGTGTGACGAAAGCGAAAAAGGGATAGGTGTAGTTTTGAGTCAGGAAGACGAGCACGGGCATGAGCATCCCATTTTGTATGCCAGCCGAAAGCTGTCTGCTCGTGAACAAGCTTACAGTACCATAGAAAAGGAATGCGCGTGCCTCGTTTGGGCTGCAAAAAACTTTCCTGTTATTTGGCTGGAGCAGAATTCATTTTCATTACAGATCATCGTCCGCTCACGTGGCTTCAACAGATGTCCAACAAAAATGGCAGGTTGTTACGTTGGAGCCTCAGTTTGCAACCGTACGCGTTTACGGTTAAACATAAGAGAGGATCGCTGCACGCAAATGCAGATGGTCTCAGCAGGGCTTTCTCTCCCTCGGCGCCGGTCGGCCTAGTGGCACCAAAGCCTTGATTCAGTATTCGCATAGAACCGTAACTGTCGCAAGTCCTCGACAGCCAATTTTATTCCAATTGGAAGGTTTCCAAAACACTCTGCGTATGAGGGTCTAGCCTCGCCGCACTCGGCAGTTGTTTGCGGTGTTTGCGGCGGTGCTTGCTGTATCACCTATGCCCAGGACCCTGGCCCGGGATTCGTGCCCTCGGCGTCGCCTGCAGTTTCCTGCCACGCCATGCACTCCACATTTCCACACATCGGCCTGAGACCACGGACCCTGCGCGCGTCCGTAAAGGACGCATCCTTCGACTTGAAAACCGAGCACCGAGTCATCTGTCCTCGGACGGTCAGACGTCACTTCGCCGGATCCTTGAACATCGGTCGCCAAGTACTTTGGCGCTTCTCTGCACCTCGGACCTGCCCTTCAAGCGCGCAGCCGGCTGAACTGGTGAAAATCTCCGAAAGTGCCGTTACATCGAAGTCTTCGATGAACCTTTCGCAAAAACCAGTGCGTGTGAAGCCTTCTTTACCCCCTTGGTGCTCTTCCGTGGGGAGGGGCTGTTGCGTTTGCGCACCGCTTATCAGGCCGGCGCCCAAGTCTGGCTCATCTGTTCCGGACGATAATCTGTTTCGCGCACGTGCGCTGATATGTTTTCCCTCGCCCTTTGATCACGGCGTTCCTTTATAAAGGACTGCGGATCACGCCAGTTGGCGGCTTCTTTTGTACACCTTCTTTCGGCAAGCATGCCGCATTAAAACTACGTTCTTCCTTCTCCCGGCGTCTTCTTCTCCTGGCTTGGAACCCAACTCGGCCAAACGTAACAACGTGGTGACCATGTTATCGCCCTTGGACTTATACGGAACATCGCGGCAACCACGACGGCAGACATTCTCCTGGCGTGTGGGAATCATTGTTATTCAATTATATAGGAATGGCGTCCATGCGCTTGCGCGAAACCCGCGTTCACGAAGTGAAACAGCACTTTAATTTCTTTCATTTTGTATTTTGTAGCATGCGCAACATTCTTGCACTTCGTTAATACTTGCCTAGCGCTGAGCTCATTTTGTGGTTTTATGCTTCTTTATTGCGATAGAAATTATATGGCCACTCCAGGCGCATTTCTGCCGTCGGCGCCGTGGCCGCCGTGAGGTTCCGTTTAAAGTCCACATGCGATAAAATCGTCGCCGCGCGCCATATGCTCTATGTGCGAGTGAAAGCGTTTCAGGGTGAGCCCACGATCGCGGCTCAATCGCCCGCACGCAAGGGCGGGAAGCAGGAAGGAAGCGCGCCGTCTTGCAGTCGCGCGCAACTCTCCGGAGGAAGGAGGAGGGGGCGCATTTTTCTCCGCGCCGCTTGAGCGACCGCCGGCCGCAAGGCTCCGGGAGGAGGATAGGGAGGGGGGAAGCCGCGTTCTGCGCCGCGCGCGTAGTGTTGCCAAATGACGCAGAGTGACATCGCCAACAACAGGCGGATATTTAGCCCAAACGTAGCCAACCATGCAGTCAGGCCTCGGTAGCTTGTAGCCAAAATGTAGCCCTCACTTCTGCTAGCGTAAAATGGCAAAAACAAATTAGTGATGTAACTTTCTAGTAAAGCTTTTTTTATTTACAGTAAAAGCGATAACTGACAGCATCAAATGCACGTACAAGCGAGGTGTTTGACTAGACAGGCACGCAGTAGATAAAGTAAAAAATATAACATATGCAAGCATCAAGCACAAGCCCAAGCAAAGGGGTTGACTACTAGAGGTGAAACCACACGAAGAAAAAATATCGAATACAAATCATTCGCCATGGTTTCCCAGTGGCTAAGGTATAAAATTATTTATAGCTCTACAGTACATGTTTTCTAGCCAACATGATGATGATGATAGTATGGTGCTCTTCGCTTTGGAACGGGCGGAGGTAGAAATTCTGTCCTAGAACAAAACCTATAGTGCATCGCGCCACACCCTGGACGCAGATGCGGAAACAAACAGAAAAAGGTTGCAACAACAGCTGGTTGAACGTACCGCGAATGTTGAAACACGCTTTTACAGCGAAGCTGTATGTGGCTAGCCGATTCGCCCGTCTTTCGCCTGTACACCGGAAACTATCATCATCAGCAAGAGCTGAGCGTCGTCATCTTCCACAGCTGGCTCGTTGGCGCCCCTCGGCGCAACTGCGCGATCGTACTTGTGCCACTGCTCCCGCGTTCGTCGTCTTCTGCCACAGCTGACTCCATTGCCGCTCATCTGTCCAGCGTAGAAATTTCATTTCTCTTCGGTCCTCATAATGGTGAGGCCGCGTTTACGGGGGTATGAGCCATTCATCCTCTTACGTGACGGACAGATTTAATTTTGAACAATCGCAAGCGGCAATGCGACAACGGCGTACTGCGGGCATATACCGTCAGTGCCTTCGTTCTCCCCGTCGCAGCCGAACATATGTGTAACCTCATTAAGAAACACAAGGACGTAACAAATGATTGAGAAAGACTTTAACGATCCATTCGGATTAACCCAGTGATAAACAACGCGGGGTCGCACGTTTCAGCTTCGCTGGTTAACCGTCTATACGGAGTGTTTGGGTGGTGATGTTTTACGATTGCTGATCCAATAAACATGTAGCCCAAATATAGCCACACAGCCAACTCATCTAAAGCACAGCCAAAAGAAAATTTAAGTCGCCCAATTTGGTTACAAATACCCTAATCTGGCAACAATGCGCGGCGCGCGTCCACCCAAGCGGCTGTATCTTGAAAGGGATCTGCGGCTTCCGCAGAGTCCTTCCTCCCTGCGCTGCTTTTTCGCGGCTTAGTTCACGTTGATGCGACCGGCGGTACGGAAGTAAATTCGGTCGCAGCTGCAGCTGCGCTTACTCACGCCAGTGTTTTGACAGCGCGTTTCCGCAGTCATCGAGTGAGATGCGTTCATGTTTGCTTGTGTGCGCGTGACACCTTGCTTCCTAATAGACAGTTTTAGTTTAGCGTTAGCGTAATAGCGGGGTTACGGGAAATAGCGTTACCGTTCCGCAAACGAACTTTGCAGAAAGAGAGTTTTAGTATAGCGTGATAGCGTAGTTTACGTGCGGGACGCTATTGCATTACGCTTTGAATTTCGCATACACAGGGCACCTAATTCTATGTGTGTGTGCGTCCGGAAAGTGCGATAGGCAACGCAATGGAAGCCAGGAGCGCTTTGTATTTTTACTTCACATGTCCGTCGATCTGCAACGAAACAGACAAACAGTACAAGCTGTCTACCATAGCCTCCGAAATTCTCTCATCTCAGAGGCCATATGCCGTCGTCGCGCCTATCTCCCGACTTTAGCGACAGATGGCGCTCGCATCTCAGAAAAAAATTCTCTCGTTAGGCTTAGGCGCGTTCGAAACGAGAAGCGATCTCGAAAATTCCTCAAGATTAGCCATAACACTCTCTCGGCGAAGCGGCATGAGACTAAGCAAAAGCCGTTTACGCAGTCATTTGCTACGAATGAAGTGAATTCTACAAAAACAACGCCAAATTCAGTTCGAAGCGGGCGACCGGGACCGCCGCCATGTTTTACGTACACTACGTACACCACGCTAACACGGTAACGTTAACTCTGAGAAATAGCGTGCGCACGGTAAACGGTATGGGTCGGTTAGCGTTCTGCGCATGCGCACTCCGATCCCGCTATTCCGGTACGCCCGCTATTCCGGTAACCACGCTAAACTAAAACTGTCTAATATAGTTAGTATGCCTACGTTTACAAGTTTATACGGCCGATAAAGCTACTATCCTTACTTCGTATACGTGTCCGCTAGTTTGCTATCGAAATCGATGCTTCACCTTTCTGCGACTTTTTATCAGTAGCGCGTACTTTCTTTATTTACATTTTGTTTATCTATTCGAATAAGGCTTCTGTAGAGGCTACTGGGAATGACATAGTTAGAAAACAGTGCTGGAGACGTTGGGGCACATATTATAGACAACGCTTAATCAAAAAGCGCTTTTCCTTTTTTTTCCTTCGTCAAAAAGGTGGGGCCAGGAATAAAAGTCGCAGCAGCGACTTGACAGAGGTCCCGACTCCCTATTACTAGGCGGTACAGCTGTCGCGAAGAACGAACATTCAATGGCAGCGTAACGAAGAGCTCGTAATTGCATACGCCAGCCGCCTCTTGTCACCCGCCAAGACAAATTTTTCAATATTCAACGGCAGTGCCTGGCATGAGTTCAGGAAGTAGCTAAATTCCGCCCTTACTTGTAGGGCCGCACATTTTCCATGGATACCGATCACCATGCCTTGTGCTGGCTGTCGTCACTTAAAGACCCCACTGGACGATTGGGTAGACGGGCACTATGGCTCCAAGATTATTTATTTGTTGTCTTGTACAAGTCAGGGCCGCTTGCACAAGGATGCCGACTGCCTCTCCAGTCATCCCTGTCAACCTCCTGAAATATGATGCGCATGACACTGACGTTTGCGTCCTGGCCATTTATGATCTGCGTGACATCCGCACTGAACACCGGCGTGATGGCTGCTTACGTGTTCTCATCGATCGTCTCAATTCTGGACATACGGAGCCCACTCTGCGCATGTTCGCACTCCAAGACAACGTTCTCTACCGTCGCAGCTCACGCCTCGATGGACTCGTTGTGCCACGCCATCTCCGGAAATCAATTCTTGAGCAGTTGCATGATGCACCTACTGCAGGCCACCTCGGAGTTTCTCGTACTTACGACCGCGTGCGGTGCCGCTTCTACTCACCAGGCCTATACCGCTCTGTGCACCGCTACGTGGCAGCCTGTGCGCTCTGTCAGCGCCGCAAAAAACCTGCTGCGCTTCCCGCTGGACGTCTTCACCCCATCGATGAGCCCTCAGAACCATTGTTTCGCGTCAGTCTCAATCTTATCGGCCCTTTTCCGACGTGTGATGATTATGTTGTGGGCGCAGGTTAGCCAGACGCACAAGAAGGCAACCAGAGACACAAAGAGATGTCTTTATGACACGAAGGGCACATGGGACGAATACAATGACATATAAACTATACAGATAAACTTGGTTAAGTGTCACGCTCGAGCACTCACAATTCTAATCAGGAGTCCGGCCTCGTGGCGACGGCTCGGCGGACTTGGCTCTGACGGCGGTGAGTACGGGCGGCGGTTGAAGCTCAGGATGGCTCCAGGACGTAGCCCGGTTCCGGAGCGTTAGCTCTGGGTCATAGCCCGAGCTCGGCAGCACAGCGCTGGGTTACACGCCAGGACGAAGCCCAGCACAGCTCTGGGGTGGAAGCCGGGGCGGCGCCCGGTTTGCGGAACAGGACCAGGGCTCTGGAACGTAGCCCGAGCCTGGAGCATGGCAGCGGTCGTGTGAGCGGGGACGAGGCCCAGCTCCGCAGGACCCGCGTCGATGGTAGAAGCCGGGGCGGCGCCAGGTTTGCGGAACAGGACCAGGGCTCTGGGTCGTGGCCCGAGCCCGGCAGCACGGCAGCGGTCATGCGAGCGGGGACGAGCGGTCATGCGAGCGGCAGCTCAGCAGGACCCGCGACGATGGTAGAAGCCGGGCCGGCGCCCGGTTCGCAGTGCAGGACCGGGATTCCGGGACGTGGGCCGGCGTTCGGTCCGCTCCACCTCGCTGCACTGCCCGTTCTGACGGCCTGGCTGCCCCGTCGTTCCAGATGGTCTCTCCCGGCACGCGCACCGACCACGCGCACAGCGACGCTCACTCCCGCGCTTTTCGGCCCCGCACGCCGAGCACAAGCACGGAAAAGCCCGCGCATTTCAAATACCGGTTCCGCACACCGATCACAAACATTAAATTGTCGTCCTCCTACCACACTTCCCCCCTGTTCAAGAAGAACGCGGTGGTGAGGTAGGACGCGTCGACTAAATATGAGTAACACACAACACAGAGTGCGCAGTTCATCCGTTCGTCCCTGAGTTCTTTCCTGTTGTCTGGTAATTTAACTTTACACCACATAATGCACTGCACTGTTCGCAAAGTTGACTAATTCAATGTTCCAAACACTCCACATGAATAAACTTCTCTGCACACATTTGTGAAAACTAACATCTCAACTGTCCGAGGTGATTCCTAAATATTCCTTATTTATCCTACCAGTTACACCTGTTCACTTTTTTCCGCCTTTTCCTGAACTCCCATGCTTGTCTACTTTCTTTCTGCTTCCTTCTCGCTCCTACGTCTGCGGATTTCCTGTACCATTCTGAATGGCCCTGGGTAAACACCGACTTCATTTCCTGCCTCATCGAACAGCACGTCTTATTCAGCACACGCGTTTTCTTACGCCGTCTTGCTTTTAACGTCCTGTGCAAGTTCTTCCTACCCTTACATTTTGCCTTACGTCTGGAGCGATTCGGGCATCTACCGGCTTTCTCGTTGCTCGGTTTCTCGGAATCTAAATGCATCATGTCTGTTGCCTGGCGATCTCTGGTATCATTTTTGATTACCGATTCACTATAGTTGCGAGGTGAATCTACTTTTTTCTCTGCTGCCCTATGCTCCTCGTTTACGCAAACCTCTATTGGGATGTCAGCCATCCTCTTCAGCTGTTCCCTCTGCATCAAGGGCTCCTCAGTGGTGACCTTCTCTACGCCGTCACGGGCGCTATCGAATCTGCCAAATTCTTCTGGCATCTTTCTCATGTCGCGCAGTTCTGCTACGAAAACGTGCCTACTCTCCATCTTGGTCTCAGCCTCACTCTCATTTTCAATGCATGCAGCTCTTCTCGCAGCATCTTGAGTTCTTTCTCTTGGGGCTGCTTCCTCTCTTCGTAATCTTGCTTAGCTGCAGCAGGTTCCGCTAGTCGAACAGCCTCGACGCGTATCCTTTCTTCCTCAATTAGTTTGAGGTTGCTCACCGGTAGTCCACTATCTCGCACGTTCAAACTGGTTGTCTGTTCTTGAAGCTTGAGCTTCAGCAGTAAAACGCGTTCCTCGACTTGCAACCGTCTTTCCTCGAGCTCCATGATCACGCGCTCATCTTCACGAACTTGCGCGCGGAAGCGTCTTTCTGTTGCGCGTTCCGCGTCAATCCACTCGCGAAGAGCGGCGCCAGCTAAGCCCATGTGCTTGCCGATCGCGTATAGTCTCTCAATATCCATGGTTTCCTCCCGTGCGTCTAGCTGTCGGCAAGATGTTAAAGCCCATCCTGGCAGGCTCGCCAAAATTGTGATGATTATGTTGTGGGCGCAGGTCAGCCAGACGCACGAGAAGGCAACCAGAGACACAAAGAGATGTCTTTATGACACGAAGGGCACATGGGACGAATACAATGACATATAAACTATACAGATAAACTTGGTTAGGTGTCACGCTCGAGCACTCACAATTCTAATCAGGAGTCCGGCCTCGTGGCGACGGCTCGGCGGACTTGGCTCTGACGGCGGTGAGTACGGGCGGCGGTTGAAGCTCAGGATGGCTCCAGAACGTTCCTTCCAGGACGTTCCTATTCCTTGAACTATCTTCCCTACTCTATTAAATGCATGATATATAATTCACTTTTTCTCAGCCATTTAAATTATTGTTGTCTTGTCTGGGCTACCACTTCGGAAACAAATATCAACAGGTTGTACATACTGCAAAAGAAGGCTCTTCGCGCTATTTGTAATAAACCATATGATTTCCCTTCAGCTTACTTATTTCATAAACTTAAGACACCGAAAGTACAGGCCCTTTTAAAGTATCGTCTAGTGCTTGCGTATAAAAATGAACAGAAAAGAAACATAAACCACATTACTTTTATGGCTAACTTGAAGCTACACGAAACCCCATACAGTACAAGAAAGCCAGAGTACTGGCACGTACCACAATCGCGCACTAAATATGGATCACAAATGCTGCGCTCCAGGCTACCTCGCTTACTAAATGATCTTATTGTAAACAAAATTGATATTGTGTCTTGTTCTCTTCCCAATATTCTTGACTTTTTCTCTCATATGTGAGTTGTACATTGCCTATATGCTTATCAAGTGCAGTGAGATTTTGTGAGGTTTTTCACAAAATCTCTTACTTTTGTTTCTGTTTTCTTTTTGTTTTTGTTTTTTCTCGCCCGGTTTGCGATCTCGTATGCATGATATGTTGTAGTGCTTCAATTGTAAGTACTGGAGAAAACTGTATTTCCGCTCTGCTGCTCCTTATTATTTTACGGGTTTTTGGGGCTGGTCAAGCTGCTACGAGCAGCTTTTTTCCCCACTTTACCCTCGCAAGGCTGTATCTACTTTTTTGTGGAAATAAAGCATACATACATACATACATACGTAGCCCGGTTCCGGAGCGTTAGCTCTGGGTCATAGCCTGAGCTCGGCAGCACAGCGCTGGGTTACACGCCAGGACGAAGCCCAGCACAGCTCTGGGGTGGAAGCCGGAGTGGCGCCCGGTTTGCGGAACAGGACCAGGGCTCTGGAACGTAGCCCGAGCCTGGAGCTCGGCAGCGGTCGTGTGAGCGGGGACGAGGCCCAGCTCCGCAGGACCCGCGTCGATGGTAGAAGCCGGGGCGGCGCCCGGTCTGCGGAACAGGACCAGGGCTCTGGGTCGTGGCCCGAGCCCGGCAGCACGGCAGCGGTCATGCGAGCGGGGACGAGGCCCAGCTCAGCAGGACCCGCGACGATGGTAGAAGCCGGGCCGGCGCCCGGTTCGCAGTGCAGGACCGGTATGCCGGGACGTGGGCCGGCGTTCGGTCTGCTCCATCTCGCTGCACTGCCCGTTCTGTCGGCCTGGCTGCCCCGTCGTTCCAGATGGTCTCTCCCGGCACGCGCATCGACCACGCGCACAGCGACGCTCACTCCCGCGCTTTTCGGCCCCGCACACCGAGCACAAGCACGGAAAAGCCCGCGCATTTCAAATATCGATTCCGCACACTGATCACAAAGATTAAATTGTCGTCCTCCTACCACAGACGTCTAAATCTGGACATAAGTGGGTCGTTGCCGCGATTCACTACGCGACCCGTTACGCAATCACGCGAGCTTTGGCCATAAGCTGTGAAACTGAGGTGGAGGATTTCCTTTTACATGACGTACATCACGGCGCACCCCGGCAGCTCGTCAATGATCACGGCCGCACCTTCTTGTCCAGCGTCGTTGAAGACTTACTTCTTTCCTGTTCTGTCGAGCACAGGCTTTCCACCGCCTACCAACGGAAGACAAACGGACTCGCTGAGCGGCTCAATCGCATGTTGACAGAAATGCTGTCTATGCACTTTTCTGATGACCAGAGTGATCGGAACAACGCGTTACCCTTCATGTTTTTCGCTTACAATTCGTCCGTCATGAAACCTCTGGCTTTTAAACTTTTATTGCGATAGCAATTATATGGACACTTCAACCGGATTTCTGCCGTCGGCGTCGTCGTCGCCGTCGTCGTCGCCGTCGCCGTCGCCGTGGGGTTCCGTATAGATAAAATCTTCGCCGCGCGCCGTATGCCCCAGCGGAAGCGTGGGGGGACGCGAGCTATCACGGAGAGCGAACGCACTCAATCTCCCACGCGCAAGCAAGGAAGCGGAAAGCCAGCGCCGGAGGGAGCAGGGGGGGGGGGGCACTTCTCTGCCAACAACCGCGCTCGTCGCTCGTCCGCACAGTCTCTTATCTCTCCCACGAGCAAGCCAGGAAGCGGGAAGCCAGCGCCGGAGGGAGCATGGGGGGGAGGGGGGGGGGCGCACTTCTACGCTTCCAACAACCGCGCTCGTCGTTCGTTCGACCGCACCGTCTCTTATCTCCACACGGCTCTGATCTTTATGCCGCTCAGTTTCCGTTGATAGACCGCACGTACCTTCGCCCGCTGCGCGGGCGAAGGTACGTTGCGCTGCCAGCGTTTTGACAGTCGTTGGCTGCAGTCATTCAGTGTGATCTGTTCATGTTTGTTTGTGCGCGCTCACACCACGCTTGTTCATTCAGTTAGTAATAGTCGGGCCACATTTTCCAACGCACGCTACACATGCAATGCTGCCCAGATCGGCAGTGCAGCACTACAGGTGTGTCCCTTCGCACGCGCTGCCCACGGTAAGCGCTTCTCATCAACACCACCGTTTCACACGCGCCTTCTCGTGGTCATCGAGTCTCTCTTCATGTCGGTCTACTTACGCCGCAGCACACCTGCGTACTTAATCAGCTCATGTTTACTACAATTCATATTGCTACCAAGGCCGCTCACCTTACTTCGTATGACATTGCTGTGTTGCTATCGCATTCATTGCTTCGCCCTTAGGGCGAAACTGTGACATTTTTTTACCTCCTGGTCGCCGACCACCCTATTTTTCCCTTTGACAGACTGCTTCCTTCCTCGACGAACAATCCCACTGAATATGCTCAAGACGTCTTCGCGCGGGCTCACACGGCGGGCCAGATTTCCGGCTCCCGGCTCACCGATTCTGAGGCCGCGAGGAAGATCCTCTACGACAGCCGACATCGGGACCTTCAGTTTGCCCCTGGCTCCGGTGTCCTCCTAGGGAACCCATGTCGCCGCATAGGCTTGCCTGAAAAGCTGATGCCATGCTACACCCGGCCCTACACGATATTGCCGCAGCTTGGCGATGTCAACTACGAGATCGCTCCGCTGGACTCGCCTGTCCCCCACTGACATTGTGCATGTGTCTCGGCTGAAGCCTTACTTTGCCGCGAGATTACCTCCCTTATAGCTGGCGCCGAGATGGCGCCTGTATAGGCGGGGGTTTTGTTGCGTTTCTTGTAAATAGTGTAAATAGATATTTATATCTCACTTCGGCAACGTAATAATATGGAACCCTTGGGACACTTTGTCACAGAAAACGGTGCTTCGGTGTATTCGTTAATGTATTGGGTCGGAAATATTGCCGCTGCAAAGTAAGTTGGTTATCGCTAGTTTCTCAACGGCGATCTGGTCATTAAGAATGAAAGAGGGATAGCATAGCATCTTCATTCTATAATTAACTACTTTTCTTTTTGTGATGGCGTATAGAAAGTAGCTGATGGCCCTGATCCCCTGCCTGCACAGCGTCTCCTACAGAGTGAAGAAGGCTACCGTGGGCGCGGTAGCGAGAGTGGTATACTCGTCGCCCACATAACTGCAAATCGAGGGAGAATGCCGCTCGCTTAGAGAAGCCCCCCCCCCCCCCCCCCCCCCAGAAAAAAAAAAGAACATGCAACTACCGAAACTGCTGAAAAAAAAAAGAGAACATGCAACTCGCTTAGCACCTTGCAAGGCAGAGGTGGTGTGTGGTGTAGCGGTGGCCTGTGCGTTGTGTGGTGGCCTGTACATTAAGCATGTATGTTATCTATGTTATGGGTTTTCACGAGCTGAACGCACGATCTGATCGTGAGGCACGCCGTAGTGAAGGACACCATAATAATTTGCACCACCTGGGGTTCTTTAACGTGCAGTTAAATCTAAGTATACGGGTGTTTTCGCATTTCGCCCCCATCGAAACGGGGCCGCCAGCGCAGGGTTTTGATCCACGCGACCTAGCGCTCAGCAGCCAAACACCATAGCCACTAGGCAACCACGCCAGCTTACATCGGGCAGACGAGCGGTTGCATAAATGACCGCTTGCGTGAGCACTTCAACACTTCATTTTATCGGTGAATGGACATGGGATGGCAGCAAAGGCGCAGTGCTTGCTGAGACCGTTCTTCTTTTGCATCCAGATTCTTCCACTAATCGCGCTGTTTCCTGTTCGCGCCTGGAACCATCCGACGGAGCGTGTACTGCGTCCTTCCTTGCTGAAAATCTGTCCTTTGCATCAAGCGGTGGTTTGCGGTTTCCTTTTTCGTCTGCGCACGCCGGAAATGTCAGCGGAATCATCGCACCGGATCTTTTCATCAAACCAACGGCATCGACGCATGCGTCACCATGTGGTGCGCATATAAATAGGACCACGATGACGGCCCTCGTCAGTGGGCATGGGATGGCAGCCAGGGCGCAGTCCTTGCTGAGACCGTTCTTCTTTTACATCCAGGTTGGTAACTCGACTTCCCTTTACTGTAAGCGCTCTAGCAATCGCGCTTTGCTGCTCGTCCCATGCCCTGACATTTTGTGGTGTTTATTTACCGACTGTGTACATGTTACAAAGTTGCTTGTGATGTCCGGAGACATTGAGCTTAACCCTGGCCCTGGGCCCAGTTGTAGCACTAACCAGGTTCTCGAGGCCATTAACTGTCTTGCTACTAAAATGGATGCGCGTCATGCTGAGCTAATCTCAACTCTAATGAAGTGAAAGCCAACCAAAAATTACTTGAGGAGTGTGTTACAAGCATGAATGCCAGATCAGCGTCCGTAGAGGAGAAAGTTGCTGCACTTGAAACTCAGCAGGAACTTTGCTCTTATCGAGGCATCATTACCGAAACCATGAAAAGTGAGAAAACATCGGTGCAATCTCGTCTGGACGATTTCGAGGACAGGTTAAGGAGAGATAACTTGATTTTCTATTATATCGCCGATAGTACCTCTGAAACTTAGACGGAAAGAGAAAAAAAATTCGTTGAATTCTTGTGCAATTTTCGCGCTGCAATTACCCGAAGAGGGAATTGAGCGTGCGCATCGCTTAGGTGCCTTTATAAATAACAAATGTCGACCAGTGGTAGCGAAACTTTCATCATTTAAAGTAACGGAAAACATATCAACACAAAAGAAGAAACTGAAAGGATCCGGGGTATCCATTCAAGAAGACTTCTGTCGGGCAACTATAATGACTAGGAATAAGTTAATTGCATTTGGGAAGTTCTCCGGTCAATTGTCTCATCTCAGGTACAACAAATTGTTCACCAACAAAACATGCTACGTGTATTGCTCTCAAACCGATACTGTTTATGAACTTCAGCAGAACAGTATTGCTACTGCCAGCGGTAATGTAGGCAGCAGCGCAATAGGTTTTCCTGCGAATCCCCATCCCCTGTTTCGAGTTAGCACGGCGCGGCCGTACAGAACTAGGATGACAACAATTACTCTGCGCTGGTCACTAACATCCACTCCATAATGAATAAGCGCGATGCCCTGTCGGCCCCGATCGACACGTGTAATGCAGATATTGTTGTTTTAATCGATACCTAGCTTTCAGATAAAATTGAAAATTCGGAACTTTTAGCGGTGCAGTAAGGGTTACAATATTTATAGAAATGATTTGATTAAGGTGGGACCTTGATCGCTGTTTCCTCTGATATCACCTCTTTTGATATACACGTGCCTTCGCAGATTGAATTCTTGTGCTGTTGTATTCACATAAATAACAAAGAAGGGATATTGGCCGCTTGCTATCGACCACCCGATAGGACATCCGCATTCTGCAATGAACTATATGACTGTCTTAACCAAATCGGTGTTGAATATCCCGCAGCACCAATATTCTTGCTCGGTGATTTCAATTTCCCCGGCATTGACTGGGCTGTTGACTTCCCATCAGTGACTCTATCCTCATCCCAATGCTCAATCTTTCTTGATATATGTTCGACCTTTGGCCTCACCCAGTTTGTTAAAGAGTCTACCCGTGTCACTGCAATTTCTGCCAACATCCTTGACCTCGTCTTCACCACATCTCCTGATTCAATTTCTTCATTATCAGTTATACCTGGTTTAAGCGATGATTCCGTGATTCATTTTGCAATCCCCTTACGCTCGCCCCAGCGTCTAAAGTACTGTAAGAGAATTCGTGACTTAAAGCAGATTTTCCCTCGATCAATAACGAGTTACAAAGTTTACACTTCTTTTTTCCACTGTTGTGGGAAAGGTATATGGCAGAAAACTGGCTCCTTTTCAAAAACAAGGTTGAAACATTAATTGAAAAATATATTCCGACTCGCCTATTATCTCCATGCAATCGGGCTCCTTGGTTTAACTTGTGTTTAAAACAAGAAAACAAGAGAAAACGCATTTTTCTACGCTTCAAGCTGTCTGGGGTAACCAAAGCAAAATCTGCCTACGTAGCTATCGCATCTAAATATAAAATGGCCTCCTCTCCAACCAAGAATTACTTTTTTCTCAAACACTGCCACATCTTCTCACAACTAATCCTAAGAAGTTTTGAAACGTTATAAACGTACGCAAACCTAAAGAAATTATTCTGAAAACTGACGCTGGATTTCCGTCCCCCGTGAGCTTTGCTCAACGGCTTTTAACAACACATTTTCGCTATCTTTTTCTGACGCTTTAATAGATACTTCACCGTCCACACATGCCTTTACGTATCTTGAGACGCAGCCGATTTCGATCGACGTTGATGGCATATACAATTTGATTAAAAAAGCTAAACTTTCCTCATCGGCAGGTGTTGATAACATAAATTACAAATTCCTTGAGCGTATTCATCTGCTTTCTTGTCATATATTTTTATTCAGTCTTTGCAGATTTCAACATTGCCGGATGACTGGAAGACGGCGAAGGTGATTCCAATCCACAAGTCTGGTGATATAACCTCTTAAACTAGTGGCTGATCTCCTTAACTTCTATTCCATGCAAGTTATTAGAGCATATAATCTACTGCAACCTGATTAGTTGTATCGAGTATTAAACTTTTTTTGCATCACAGCAGCATGGTTTTCCTAAAATTATTCTCGTGAGACTCAATTATCAACCTTTACTAATTATTTGTCT
Source organism: Dermacentor silvarum (assembly GCF_013339745.2). Classification (NCBI taxonomy): domain Eukaryota; kingdom Metazoa; phylum Arthropoda; class Arachnida; order Ixodida; family Ixodidae; genus Dermacentor; species Dermacentor silvarum. The sequence goes on along the minus strand of NC_051164.1, from coordinate 9,055,018 downwards.
TCCGCTTTAGATCGACCTTCAGATTCACTGCATCTTCCTTGACTTCGCGAAAGCTTTCGATACCGTCTTACATCAGCTACTATTACTGAAACCTAGTGCAGTCCATCGTGATTGTAGCTTGCTTAAATGGATTGAATGTTTCTTGCAGAATAGAACACAGTATGTTTCTGTTAATGATCATGACTCTAAATCCTGCAATGTAACATCCGGTGTTCCTCAGGGGTCAGTCCTTGGGCCTCTTATTTTGCTAATTTATATCAATGACCTTGACCTGCCTGATTGTGTTACTTCTAATAAAAATTGGGAGGACGCTTAAGCTTCACTTTTAAGAGTGGAACGCGATAGCATTCAAAGATCCCTGACTGCTACTCATGGCTCCCGACGACTGCAGCTTATGCAATCATAATGGTTACTGGCAAACAATGCCGGTGAACGTTATGCACGTAGGCGAGCTTTCTGGTGGAAACGCGACCTCTCGCGTGGGTCGATCCCGGAGATAGTGCACAACCGCGCCAAATAAATTACATCATTTTCAGGTTCCCGTATTTGTTTCGCACTTTTAATACTTCAGTCTCAGAAGATTTATCATAAAGGCATGTACTGTGGGTGTTTTGTTTCATGACATTTGTTTGTAGATTGCCATTCTCAAAATTCCGAGGAATAGGTTTGCCAAGAATGCAAGACAAGGTATGAGCAACATTAATGGTGGAATGGTGTGGCATAGCTAAACGTGGTTGGGGATGACTTTCTCGGCCGCGGCCGCCAACGCCGACGCCGGATTTTCTGCGACATGGGGCCCTAAACGCTATCGCGTTAAATAAGGCTCTTTGCGGACGACTGCGTTCTGCACTGCGCAATTTCTAATGAGTCTTGACTCCGTTCTTCAAACTGACCTAAATAAAATTTCTTCTTGGTGTGATATGTATACATGGCTTATGAAACTAAACATTAACAAATGTAAAGGGTGTCTCGAAAGATTAACCAGTCCGTTTCTCAGGGCTATGATCTTAACGGTTGCCCTCTTCAGTTCGTCGGCAGCTACAAGTATTTAGGCGTCCATATCACTAATAACCTGTCATGGCAGAAACATATCCGCCATGTTATTAACAAAGCTAACAGTACCCTTGGTTTTCTTCGGCGGAATTTCCGCCTTGCTCCCGTTCCGCTGAAACTACTACTATATAAAACACTCGTGCGTTCTAAACTCGAGTCCGCTTCACCCATATGGGACCCGTACACTAGCTCGTTAACACAGGCCTTAAAATCGGTTCAAAACCGCTCAGCTAGGTTTATCCTCTCTAACTACTATCGCTTAGCCAGCGTTTCTCGCATGAAGCAAAAGCTTGACCTACCTCTCTTTTCTACTAGACGTCGAATTGCCCGCTTATGCCTGTTTCATAAAATATACTACACTAATGTTCACCTAAAAATGACACGTTTTTCGCCTCCGAGCCACTTGTCATCCCGTATTGATCATCGAATGAAGGCTGGGGTGCCTCAGTGTAAAGGCAATGCATACCTCGAAGCCTTCATCCCGAAAACAAGTCAAGAATGGAATCGCCTTCCCGCCTCCATCGTCACTATTACAGATCATGATGTGTTCAAGTCGGCTATCTGTGATCATGTGCTGCCTCATTAGCCTTTTTTTATTTTTCTATTGCCACTCCTCTTTGTAATGCCTGTACGGCCTTGAGAGTAAATAAATGAAATGAAATGAAACTTTGGGGCGAAGACTGGCAGCAATTTACCGAATCATTGGGCCTAGTGCGGATGCCGCCCTCACTTCCACCAGACGCGTATCACCCGCAGCTACCGCTGTACCCGCGCTCTGAAAATCTATGAGGCGTTTGTCATCCATGCCATAGGGCCTGCATGTCTTATACCCCTGTCACACGAGCAGATATAACCGCGCGTAAGCTTAATCATGGTTTACAGGGTTAACCGTGGTTAACGCGAGCGCGGTCTGCCATTGCTACACGGACTTAGTTAAGCAAACCGATGCAATCACGTGGTCCTCATGTGTGCAAAATATTTGGCGCAAAGTTCACTGTGTATAATAAAGAAATAATAACCTGTATGCACATAAATGTTGCAATAAAATATACGCTCACATTTTCAATACTGCAAGCCTTTAATAACTAAATAATATTGATGAACTTGGCGAGTTTCACATTAAGCCTTTCAACACTGGTTGCTGTAGCCGGTTTACAGTGGCTAGTAGCCGGTTAGTAGCATTTACGAGAGCCAGCGCATTCCATTGCGTTTCTTTTTCGTTGTGCGTGGTAGTTGCGGTGTGTTAGCAGTTTGTGCGCATTATTTCCTCTGCTACAGGCTACAAGTGTCGTACGGCCAGTAGGCTTTGCTGAAAATACTTCACGTCGTGTGTTTTCTGTGCTCAAGTGGTTTGTGTGTGTGTGTGATTCGAGTGAGGACCCGTGCGGCCGGTGCGATGGCCCTCGTGGCTGCCCCCAACGACTCTGAGGAGGCAGACGTCGAATTTTGGGCAGCATTTGCCATTTATCAGGCATCTCTTCAGCAGCGGCGTAGACAACAACTTTCCGTCCTTGCTGAACTGGAAGAAGTGAACGCTGACCACGAACGTGCTCGGCGCAGGAGCCGAGAGCTTTTGATAGCTGCAGCACTCTCTTCTGGCGATCGTTCTGTTTGGACATACCCCCGGGAAATTTCGTGGTACGAAGCAACACTTCCGCACCTACCTGATAGCGGATTTAGAGAGAACTTTAGAATGAACCGCTCGACTTTCAATTACATTGTGAGTGTTTGTGAGTCCATGAGACGGCTAGACACGAACATGCGGAAGGCGATTACATTAGAAAAACGTGTAGCGATAGGACTATATCGTCTCGCGACCTCTGCTGAGGACAGGAGTGTTGCCAATATCTTTGGTGTTGGCCGTTCTACAGTAAATCTTGCGTTCCGCGAGTTCTGCGCGACTATTGTACGCAGACTGGAGTCGCGTTACATAAGCTTCCCAAGAGAACACGAAGTTGACGAGCACTTGCGCCGTTTCGCAGCTGTCTCTGGATTTCCCCAAGGCATGGGCGCTCTGGACGGATGCCACATCGAAGTGTCCCCCCCAAAGGACCATGCCACTGATTATAATAATTATAAAGGGTGGTACAGCGTTATATTGTTGGCCATTGTCGACCATACATATAAGTTTATGTACACAAATGTAGGGTCACCTGGAAGAAATCACGATGCAAGCGTTTTCCACCGGTCACGACTTCCCAAAGTGTTGGCTGGGAGCTTGTTCACAAGCAAAACAAAAGTACTTCAGAGTGTTTGCATTGGTCCTGTGTTGCTTGCCGACCAGGCCTTTCCTTTGCAGCCAACACTAATAAAACCTTATGCCCAGCCTGGCCCAGTCGGGTCAGCTACACAGGTTTCTAACTACCGGCTGTCAAGTGCCAGGCGCATTGTTGAAAACGCATTTGGCCGGCTGAAGGCACGTTTTCGCATCTTGCATCACCTGGAATGCGATATCGACAACGTGAACTGCATCATTCGTGCATGTTGTGTGCTGCATAACATTTGCGAGCAGCTTAATGACCGTTGCGACACCACGTGGGTCGATGCCATCAGAAATCAGGACAGAAGACGACCGCAGCCAACTTGCACAACAAAGCGGGTGGAACCATCTGGTGTTGTAGTAAGGAATGCCTCGCCAAACACCTGCATTGCAACACATGATCTAATGTCACATGCTGGGAAATTAATTTCCGTTTCATTATAAGAATTTTAATTTTTTGGTTGCTTAGCTTGTGCACAACATGATTGCTTCAGATGTCTTGGTCTCGATTCATTGTCATGGTAGTGTACCGATGTGAAATACGTTGAACTTGACCAATAACTTTTCATCGAGCTGGGGTGCTATGCAGGATGCCCTGAGTTTGGCGAAACTCGGGATCTTCACGAGCTCTGGCGACGCCCCAAGATGAAAGAACTAATTGTAACAAGACAAAGTTTGTCCGTCGGCACACCTCCAGTTTCATTGGTTTATCTAGATTCACTCTGGGTGGCCATCATCCCTTGGGCGTTGCCATATGGGCGGTAAGCAAACTGGGGCTCACGTGATCATACGGTCGGTGCATGGTCGTGCATTCTTTCACTTGTTTGCCGTTCCACCGAGTGCATTAGAAGCACAAGCAAGTTATCAAATAAATGCATTTAGTACAATGATATTAGTCACATTACCGTAGGGTATAGGTGTTTTAAAGTTTACAAATTGTACACTGAATGTGTATTAGACTAATTTGTAGTTTAATCGTTTCGCGTTATACCACGAGGGCACGCTCGCCCTCCTCTTTCTTCCTCTGGATTGGATTGGCGCGGCTCGCTACGTGCTTGCGCTAGCATTTCCGAGTACAGATTGGTGTGCGCTTGGTTTTCGCACTGGGCTTTGAACAGATCGCTCGTTGCTCTTTCTCTTTCCTCTAGATTTAATTGGCGCGGCTCCCTACGTGCTTGCGCTCCCATTTCCGAGCACAGATTGGTGTGCGCCTGATTTTTACACTGGGCTTTGAACAGATCGCTCGTTGCTCGCGCTAAAGTAAGGCTTCGAGACGAAGGGAGCGTCGGCTAGCGCAGAAGTGGTTTGCCGCGCGCTTACCGTGTAAGCACTCAGGAATGTCGGAAAACACTCATGCAAGGATAAAAAAACTACTCTTCATTTTCTTTTATTTTGTGATGAACCTTCATACTGGCTAGCGCCGAGCGATGGCTTCTAACAACCGCAGGAAAGAGTCTTTATACTGGGTAGCCCCAGCGATCCGTGGCTTCTAACAAACGCAAGAAAGGGTCTTTGCGGCGCACGTGGCCGTTGAGTGCCACCACATTCATCCCAGGTGGGACTCCAGCATCAGTGAAGTTACTCTGTACCCACTGCTGACGAGGTGGCGCTTCACTTTTTGACAATAACTTTCTATTTTTTGCGTGTGAACGCCCGTGTTGGTTTCCACAAAGTGCACGCTGTGGTTAACTGTCTCCCAATGCAGATTGAGGCATATTACCGTTAGCATCCACTAAATTTGGGATACAGTTGTATGCGGCCAATTCGTCACTATGAATAATGGTCCCCGGTTGAACATTGGCTGCAATAATGGCGCCTAGCGTCGCCGCCTTTCGTCGGTCGATCTTGAAAAGTAGCAGCACCCCTCAGGTCGCGCAGACCATGCCGAAGACCCATGGGCCACCATCTTTAACACCACCGTAGTTTTGGCGGCTCGGCGGAATGTTGTCGCCCGTCATTAGGCGGCCTCGATTGCACTTTTGCTCGCCGCGAAGAAGGCACTCGTCAATTTGCGCTGTCTTCCCGGTGCCACCGAGTGGAGCTCGCGCCAGCAGCTCGTCCCTTGCGACCTTACGGGTGTAACTCCTCCAGTCGGCGATGGCGTGCTCCGATAGAGGAAAGAAGTCTACGGTCTCTTTCAACATCCATATCTCTACGCTTTTGCTCACGCAGTACGTGAGTCAAATCATTTGGCGCCTGGAGAGGTGGTCGTTCGGACGGCCGAGGTAGTCCGTGTTGGCGCAGTAACTTCCTTTGCCTCTCTGCCCGTGCCATGCAGCGGTACCGTGTACCTGCCAAAACTGATTTCGGCACCAAAACTGATTTCGGCACCGGAAGGCAGCCCGGCGTCCATTATGAGTCTTCCAATATAATGTGACTACTTCGCCTGCGCAGGCTGGTTGGTCCGGGTTGAACCCCAGGTGCTCGCAGGTGCCCCAGTATTCCGATGACGACGCCGGACCTGGCCTGGGGCTGGGGCGTGGTGGACGAGCTTGCTTGAAACAGGAGAGAGCCGAAGCGATCGCACGAACTATTCCTCCGCAGCCTAGTCACACCAGTCTACGCTGGGAAAGCATAATTTGCCCGCTACCCTATCTCCGCATACGACGGCCTTCGCCTAACTCGTCACACAGCCAGCGCACTCACGTTTTGGAAAGGCAAAAATGACGCTGAAACTCTACGTCGGACATGGAGGTGAACGGGTCTAGATGATCATATTGACGCTGGCTGCAGCTGGATGCGATTACACAGGCTGCTGCTGCCGCCATCATGTTCCCGAGTTCAACTCGAGGGGGGTTTCGCGATGTACGAGTTTGGCCCGAGTTCGCGTGTCAATCAAAACCATACGTCACGCCCCGCGCGAGGCATGTAACTCTTGTGCGCGCGCCCGCCACGGTTAGGCCACGCCCAACTTATTTTCCGGCAACAGCGACGTGGTGCGGAACTGAGAGGCATCAACAATCTTGACCGCCGCCAGAAAATACGCACAGCACACTGTCATCGGTGATGCACTGTAACTGAGAACCACTATCAAAAACAAAGCGGCGACTTTGGCTGGCTCATGCATCTATCTTCTTAGGCTGTGATGGCCCCACAACATGGTTCATTGTCTGCATTGTAGCGACGTAGCGCACAGCAAATAATTATCGCAACGACACTGTAGCTGCTTGCAAGGTGTCGATGCGCCGTGGTGGATGACGATGCTGAGCAGTGCGTAGTGTTTTCCAACGTAAAGGTATCGCAGCTCTTGTTTGAGATGGCTGCTCTGTCATCGGTGGTGTATCGGATCTGCAGTGTGATGATAAGTGGTTCTTGAGGGAAAGGGAAAGGTTGGCGCTATCTTCTGCAGCCCTTGAGGGAGCACGGCTCAGCGCCATCTGCAGTGTCGCAAACACGGTCAGCGCCGAGAAACGCTCGCTTTTTAAAACCCAGTGCGATGGCATTTCTTCATCACAAGCACGGCACACTAAATAGTTGCAACCCCTTCCTGCGTTCGAAGTTTAATTTCCTAACTGCACACAGGAGCCATCACCCGCCAAAATGCGATTGCTGCGCTGTCGTTACTATATCTATCTGCGATCGCTGTTAGCTCAGCAGCAGAGACAATCGGCAAGCACATTGGAGAGAACAACTCTGCGTATACATGCGAACGGAGGCATATTCACTGGGCAAGCGATGACAAGCGATGAATTGTGTCACTGGGCAGCGCGCTCTTCTTTGCAATGCATCGCGGAGGCTTCGCGCACGCAGATAAACTGGTGCACTTTCACTGTGCTGCGTCACTACGGACCCTAGAATACCGCACAGCCATTTTGCAGTGACAACCGTTGCTCCCGTCGTTTCAGTTGGTCAAGCGGCGGCCGTAATAGCCGCCTAAGTGAAGCACCTGCGCTGAACAACCATGCCGCAGCGCTGCGTGGCCATTCCCCTAATAGTCAGGAAATGGAAAGATCACTGTCATGACTGACTTTATCAATGATTAGAGTGCCTCGATGCGCGCGGGCATCAAGGCACCCTATCAAGGATTAAAGCCCCTATATTTATAAAAGTAGCGCCATTCTTAGATCTTGCCGCCACCGCGCTCAGCGCGGCGCTTCCTCCTCGCCCTCTCTTAGCCGCCTCCTGTCGCCCCAGCCTCCTCCGCTCCCCCATTGGCCAATCCGTGTCACGTGGAAGTTCGCGTCGCGCTTTTGTATATTTTTTTCTTTCCAGCGCGCTCCGACTGCCATTCTCGGGCCTGTGCGACGAAAGTGCTGTACGCACAAACGGATCAAACGTGTTAGGGACAAGAACTTTGTTGTGATGGCATGCTGCTGCGCCTTAAGTTGCCGCAACCGACAAGGCGAGGGCAAAATGCTTTTTTTGTTTACCATCCGGCGTGCGCAAACGCTTGCTGCGCACTTGATATTTGCGCCGTCTCGCATCGTCGCGTTGCTACTTCCAAAACGGCATTATTAAGACCAGTTACTGACTGACGAAGCAAAATCGCGCCTCAAAAACGTCACCGCAGGGCGCGATCGAAGTTTTCCTCGGATTTCCTCTGGTAGCGCGTTAGCTGTCGTCTGCCACGGAGGGCCCGACGCAGGCGGCGCCACTGTCGATATCGCGCCTCGATCGCCCTGGTCGCGCCGATCGCGATAGTGGAACGGAGGAGGAGGGAAGTGGATGGCGCTACTTTTATAAATATAGGGGCTTTATCAAGAATAGCACTGCAGTGCCCCTGGCGACTGCTCACCGTATGAACTCCCTCGTGCGTGCGACGCTCTAAAATGTATCCGCTTGTAAGCTTTCGCCTCACTGTCGCCAATCGCGGCAAAAAAGTGCAAAATTTAATAATTCGCTCGATCTCTGTTTGTCATCAAACATTTATGGCATTCCAAACGAAAAACAGATACTTCAAGAAATAAAATGTTTCTAATTTTATTTGTTGTATTTGAACGTAATCGATTGAGGGAAAGTGTAGGTGCAACAATGCACCGCATATGCCCTGTTCGCATTCGACGGAGGATAGAAAGATAATGCTCGAAAGAGGAGGCACGCCCTTGACGCGCCCGAGAAAGGCGTGGCAAGCGGCTCATGGCAAGTGTGCAGATAGACAGCGGTACAGTCACGGTATTGCTAAATGGTGATAATACGTTGGTAACAATACGCGGCGCTGGCGCGTTTTGCTGCGCAGTCTTCTGTGCTTGAAGCACGGAATCACTGTGCCGCGCAGGGTGCGCTCATGTTGTCATACGCGGCTTTATCTCGACATTTCTTCTTGCCTGCTGTTCTTGCACGTTCCTTGCTATCTCCGTTCACTGACTGCCATCAAGCAAACTCGGGTGAAACTCGTACGAACGAGAAACTGGGCACATCCTGCATAGCACCCCTGATGTAGGTTTTCTGCATATACAAGGTACTTCAGTCGCGAGTGCACAAAGCATTCATAGTGTCGTATTACGAGAAGTGTGTTTACAAAGAATGCCACTTCAGCATTTATTTGTCATTTACTTTATGTAAGAATGCCACTTCAGCATTTGTCATTCACTTTATGTTCTCCATTTGTTTGCTGCATCATGTGCATGAGTTTCCTGTCACTAAGCCATTGGTGGAAGCGTGTAACTGAAAACAATCTGATTATATCGCTGTATTAGTGATCTTTGGTTCGGGACAATACCAAAAACTGTGAAAGAAGGCTTGATGTATGCATGTATGACTGCTTCGAAGCAGGGTTTTTTCAGTGTTTAGTTGGGCACAAGTTTTGCTGGTATTCATTGCACTTTTGTTATTACGTCGTCTACTGCAATTTTAACTTTCATTTTCACTTTCAGAACTTTCAAACACATGAACCAAAGTTACTCCAACGACAAGGAGGCAGTCTTCACCGACACAGCCCGTTATCGAGAGAGGAAGAGTTTCATGGCGGCAGTTACTACCCACCGAGGGAACCACCTCACGAGTGTCACCGTGAACACGGCACATGCCGAAGCGGCAGAGGAAGCGGCCATAGCACTGGCCCTCACACGAACCAAAGCTACATACGTGATCTGCGATTCACAAGCGGCAATTAGAAATTGTGCAAATGGACGCATCTCGCAAGAGGTGTATCACATTCTCCAGCGACATCCCATACACCAGGGACAGGCCGACTTCGATAACTGAAGGCACTTGCTATGAATCCCAGCACACACTGGACTGAGCACCCCCAACGAAGCGGCTCACCGTGTTGCTCGAGGCCTCACTCACCGAGCATCATCGGAGGAAGAGCCCCCGCGGGGTACTGCAAACGTCTGGGCGTGGGAGGATCGTTTGACCAGGTTCCACGACATCACGACACACTACCAGTTACAGAGATGCGTATACCCATACCCTCACGCTAGGTTAGACAGGACGCAAGCAGTACACTGCAGAAAATTACAAACGGATTCTTACAGAAACCCCAGACTTACACGCCATGTATCCAGACATGTACACTACAAACAGGTGCACGTCGTGTGGCAAGGTTGCGACGCTTAATCACATGTTATGGGAGTGTCAGGATTCAACAAACAATTCGGGCAGTGCCGACCCCTCCGTCTCTTCCACCGCCAGCCTCCGCTCGCGCTGGAAGACCGCACTGCTCAGCTCGAACCTGACAGCACAACTCTGGGCCGTCCAGCGGGCCGAGGAAGCCGCTACGAGACAAGGTCTCGGAACCGCGTCCGCGGCGGGTGCCCAGACCCACTAAAAATACGGCGGACTCGAATCTGATTGATTTGAAAATAAAGTTTACGCTCTCTCTCTCATTTGCCACATACTTCGTGCTTGCAGATTCAATCGAGCTACATACAGTCGAACACTTTTATAACGAAGTGCTTGGGGTCTCTCAAATCATTGATTATAGAGGTGACTTCATTGTATAGGTCACACACAGCTCACAATTGAACTGGGGCAGAATTATTCTTTCGTTATACAGGTCATTTCATAGTAGAAGCGCTCAACTGTATATAATTTGCTGTCTAGGGTTCTTCCTGCAAGTTGAGCACGGTTCATCCACAACTTGCATACCAGCAATCACAACTGCATAAATTCAGTTCATGCACAAACCACATGGGCCTGTACTGCTAAATTTGTCCACACGTATGGCCCTTGTTGCATTACTTTGTTGCTCAGCTGCAGTGCAAATGAAGCTGTTCAGCATTAATACGTCTGGAAATATGCATTAGGCATTTATGTAATTTTGTCAGTTTAGCAGTTATACTCAACCAAATAGAGTCTAAAATTGCGAACAATGACCACACGTCGATTTGGGGAAGAGTCGCTACGTGGTAGCAACTAAACACTGTGCTAATGTATTCTTTTCAGCGTTTCCATGCTTAGAATGCTTACCAGAACTCATTGTGCAGATATCAATTGCAAGGCCAGTATGTGAAACAGCAGAGCATCAACGGTTTTATTGCTTGTTTGTCTTCTATTCGAAGTACTTTCCGATCATGCGCATCATGCTGGCATTCATATCGTTTGATTATTCTTGGAGATGGAGAAGCTTTCGCAGTAGCTTCTGCCTTTTCTTGTCGGACTTTCTCACATAAACCATTTCTTCCTTGTGGCTGGCCAGGATCGACTGCACAACAGTAGCTGGCCGCTTGCGACCAGTTGCAAGCTTGCTTTTGCTAGTGTTTAAGTCCCCTGCTGGGCCATCCATGCTACAGAGTGGCGAGGATGCTTCATCATGAATGGCATCTCTGCTAGCAGTAAGAGTCTCTGCTGGCTCAGAGGCTGCCACATCGCCATCGGCTTCCAAAGCTGCACTGTCTTCCCAAGATCCAATCACCTGTCCGCCTTCAGGCAGTTCTCTAACCTCTGGTACCTGTGCAAGGAAAAACATAAAGAAAAAACAATGTACACTATGCACCACATCTTTAAGTCCGTCTTACAAAAATGCGGCTTTGTGACTTTCAATATGTCACACACTGAAATTAGGTTGTCGCATAACTTGTGAGGCTGTTTCGAGTGCACCTATTGGTCATTTGTTGAGCGCAATGAATGCCAGAAACCAAGAAAATTTGAGGGGGGAAATCTGTAAATCAGCCAAGCATACCATGAACTTAAACAAGCACTGATACACTACCTCCCATGACATGACATACTGCTTCTTGGAATAAACAATAGATGCGTACAATTTTTCGCACTGCTGTCTGTGACGTGCATGCAGCAATGGCTATAGTTGGTCATGTTGAGCTGTAACAGCTGCATTTTTACTGATGTGAAATAGAAGAACACGTGTAATTGCACATGTAGGTACAAATTAAGGAACGTTGGGCTGAATTTTTTCATGATGCATTCACATTCTTGTCTTCAGTGCTGCTTTGGGATGTTGGACATCAATTGTTCTTTTAACATGGTGCTATTCCGTTTCATAGTTGATTATATTCTTTCATAGCATACTCAACCTCTATCAGAATTACCTTCTGTACTGTTTTTGCAACTCAACAAATATGTGCTGGCACTTTTATGTTGATAATAAAAAAGTCTTTGGCGTACAACCCAAATACTCTGTTTCAAGTTGTGTACCCGTTTCAGTGGTACACAATATTATGCAAGAAATTAGTAGAGACAGTATATACTTTGAAGAATGGATAATTTCAGTTTCAGAGATGAACAATGAGCTAGATAATTGTGTACTAGGGGAGTTCCCCTTTGTTAACCTCTATCTTTGCACTTTCCTGAACAGCAATCAACTAGCCCCCCAAACTACGCAGTCATCGTAAATTACCTCAATGTTTTCTCTACCAGAAAATCATCGTTCATCGGCGAGGCGCCGAGCAAACTGTGGAGTAGCCAGTAGTAGGGCCATTTCGAGCTGCTGGACCCGGTTCTAGTGCAAAGCAGTCTCTCCTTCCTATAAAAAAAAGAAAAAAAAAACATTTTAGCGCGCACATTTTAGAACAGTGTGGCGAGGTACATGCCATTCCACTTTATGCATTTTAGGTTTCCTGCAACAAATCCTGCATGCCTGGGCATTTCCATATTGATTGAGATTTGTAAATGTCTCTAAAATGTTTTCAAGTATCTAGCAGATAGCGACATGCAAAAAAAAAAAAAAAAAAAAAAAAAAAACACCAGAAACCACAGAACCCCATGCTGTTGCCACTTTAGTTCTCGTGGCTTATACAAACATTAAGTATTGGCTATAATAGCATTATGATTGCTTGAGCATAATATACTCCCCAAATTTATTCAAATTTCTCAAATTTTCGTTTAATGTTAACGAAGCTCAACTCGTGTACCATGTACTATTCTCACAAAAGCTTGTGCTTCAGAATGAAAGGTTGAGCAAAGTATCGAGCAAGTTACTGCAATGCTGCGAGCGGCAGTACAGCCACTCAGGCGAGTATTTTAATAGGATGCAAAGTAGACGGCCAGGATCCTTCTGGGCCTCCATACCATGGATGTTTTTCACATCTCGTTCATTATTCAGACATTTCTATCAGTAGCCTGACTGAAAAATAACACAGACGCCTTCGGTTTTATTGAACTGTAAATGCGGCACGAGTCCCGAAGCCCAGCGCACGCAGCAGCACGATAACGCTGGCGTCAGCAAAGAAGTGCTACTAAACATACAACGGTAACTAACAGCGGCAACGCAACACGAACACTCAAAAGATTGCGGTGGCTTTCCCTGCAAGCACCTGTATGCTGGTGAAACAACACTTTGTCGCTCGAGCGAAGCCTATTCCACAGCGAAGCCTACTCCACGCAACAATTAGCATCTTATTCCGCTACCATAAACGCCACGATTTCATGGTTGCACATGTTAACCGGCACATTCTGTACTTACCGATAGCGCTTGCTGAGGTTGTCCATTTTCAGTCGCAGCTGTTTCATGTTGTACGGCGTTTCTCCATGCGGCAGCCCGGCGTTCACTTCTTCCAAAATTTTAGCATATATTCGCGCATTCCTTGTGTTCGACCGCAGTGCGGTAAGGTGATCCTCCCAAACGCGTATAAGCGCCCTTGTTGTAGCGTCGGACCAGTTACTGCGCCTTTGGCTCATTGCGATTTCGGACGACGCTGGAGCACTCGCAATTGCCATGGCGTCCGCCATCTTGCCTGTTCGTCGGTTTGCGAGACTAAACCGAGGTTGCCAAGCTCGGTTTGCGATAACCATGGTTAGGGGGCTAACTACGGTTACCTCTGCCGTGTAGCTAGCGGTAACTGCGGTCAGCCGTAACCGTAGTTAGCTTAACCTCGGTTAAGGCTGTCCGTGTGACAGGGGTATTAGTTCACCATCAGTTACATTAACCAACCAAGAGATTAATTGTCTCCGCAGCTAAGCACTTAACCGTTCTATATAGGACAGGACGCATGCGTATATCCTGGAATGCGTGTATATATATATATATATATATATATATATATATATATATATATATATAGTCTCGCGAAAATAAACGCTTTCTGTGTAGTCAGCGCCTATCCTGTTCGTCTTTCTTTTCTAGTTTTTTCGCGCTATTTCCCCATAGAGGAACCCAAGCGCACAAGCTAAAGTTCAAAGCCTTTTAAACGTTAGAATTTATTGCAGCATGCGAGTGGATTTTGCACATAACATTTATCGTAACTTCAATGATATTCGTCATAAATCAAGCTTGTCGGCTTGTTGTACTTTTTCAGTGGTGTGCGGAAACAGCTTGCAGATTTTCCTTTTGTTTTCACTTTCGGCTATGCATTTCTTCCAACACATTTTAATCGTTACGTGGTCAGGTGCTTCTGTAGCTTGCTCGAGCATATATGTGCTATATCTTACATTTTTCTCACCCTGCATGCGACCCTTTGTCCCAACTGATGCTAATCTTGCCAGAGTTAGTGGAGAATGCTATGGAGCGAGATCGAATCGCAGGATTCGAGGACCACTGCTCAAGTTTTAAGATAACGCAGTCTTCTCTTAATGGAAGTTATGTCCGCGGTAGCCGTAATAAAAGGCATTCGGAACTTGGAACGGAGTTTATTCAGAGGGACTTGCACGCAGCGCGGTCCGAAACCGTCTCTGGTTGCTCTCTGCCTCGCGTCTGCTCTTCCGTCTCTTGGGGACCGCTGACGGGTAGAGAGTGAGGAGTTGGAGAGAGGGTGCCGCGTTGGCGCAACGCGTGTTGCGTTTGGAAGAAGGAGATCTCGTAGACATAGCAGAAGTGTTTTATAATGAAATAGTGCATACTTTCTTGCACGTGACAAATGAAGTGCATACTTGATCGATGTACACACACCGTGTGTAAGTAGCCTGCAGAATGCATCTTTTGTGGCATAGTGGCTAGTCTAACGAATTTATGTGACGTGGCACAACAAAAGCATATTTTGCAGTAGCTAAAAAGTTTCAAATAAAATGGGGTTAGTAATGTGTTTTGGAAATCGAATGCAAAAAATCTACACTGAAGCGAAAGTTAATATATTTCAACGACAAACGTTGACTTGACGCAAAAGAAGATATTTTCAATGAAACCTCGTTGGCAGGTGTCTTATTGAAGCAGGTAAAATTTGATAAAGATTGACAAAGTCCTTGCATAAAGTCAAGAAAACTTGAATGAAAAACCGAAATTTTCGTAAGGTGGTGCTCGTGTCATCAAGTATAGTGCTGCTGCAGTCAAACAAGCTTCTCGTCATTCCACCATTGCATTGTGCACAAGCGCGTGTTCTCGAATAGCCGCATTTTCCGGTCGGCTCGCTCGTCTTCCTTCAGCGTCGGCACACTGAGTGCTAACGCCAACACACGGCACGGATGCCAGGCAACCTGGCAGCAAAGGCAAACCCACTCGGTGAATCACAATAGCGGACGCGCTACCTGCCAGCAGTAAATAAAAGAGAATGGGGAGAAAGGCATTCGACGTGAAGCTCTTTCCAAGCGCGTTTCTTTGTGAACTCGGACAGGTGCGAACGCGGTGTCGGAGCTCTCCCCACAGACACGCCATTGCTACGTCGGCGGAGCGCCAGCACTCAGCCCCGCATCCCACTGTCACGGCTTCCGCGCAGCGCTATGCAAGTTGTGGCTGCTGGTTGCGTCCAGAATGCTCATTTGTGCGACAAAATGAATTAACATCCCTGCGGTAAGCTGGGAAGCGCGAATCGACGCGCACGAAGGTTGACTACATGGACATGCTCACGCTTCAGCGCATGTCAGTTCAACTTCCGTTGTTCTGTCGGAGTCGATTCGCACTTCCCTGTTCACAATATGAACACGCAAAAATTCATCCACCTGGGAAAGGCTCTGCATGTTAGGAATAAAAAAAAAGAACCCGAGTTCCTTTGTTTATTCCCGACATTGAAGAGTGATGATGGTCACAAGTGTCAGCTCGCTGAAATTGCTACAACAAGCAGTAACGTTAGCTCTCGGTGGCGTAAACCTTGGCTGTTGTAATACTGCACGCAATTACAGCAGTCTGAGTGCAGTTTTGCCCATCTCAGTGCAGCCGCGGGGAGAACACGATCCCGAAGCACACAGCTACTCAACAAGCTTGCACGAGCCCGTAGGTGAGCTGACAAAATCGAGGGAAGAGAACGCGCCAAAGGCCAACAGCTTGTCACTGGCCTTTTTCCCTCCAGAGTGGCGTGGTTGCTGATACTGCCGCGGGAAATATTTCGCCCAAAAGCATTTGTCGTTCCGATTGAGTGTTGTCGCTGGCATTTCTCGTGCAGCCTTATACGTGTGCGAGCACTTTGTGCAGCCGGCAGGTGATGCGATGGACCACGCTGCAGAATTAAGCAAAGGAAGATTTAGTGAGCGAGAGGATCTGAAGGCGGGGTAAACAAATAGGTGGATTTGGGATGGAACGTATTTCTCTTGAATTCGCATGGACGCACTCCATAAAGAAATATAAATGGGTGCGTGCACTTGTTTAGCATCGAAATATGTCTCGAGTTTCCTGGGTGGGGTTCGCCCTTTTTGCTGTGTACTAGCAATAGTCCCAACTTTCCTAGAAGCGAATAGTTTTGGCTGCAATGTGTACTCCTTCCAGCGCTCTCTGCGGTGTGTCTTCAATGTCCTGAGGAGGAGAGGCTTTGTTGAGCCAGCGGGTGATCTCGTCAGCAAAAGGACCTCTCACGCTGCTCTTTCGTGCTGTCGCGCCAACCCCGGCAAGTGGCGGTATAAAGCATAGTTTTCCGGTGCGTAGTCATGCATTGTTTAGTTTGACGTAAAGCTGCCAAAGACGCCAATTCCATTATCATGACAAGTGCACATAGTAGACAACCCTAGAATTCATTGCGCGTTTTGCGATACCGACTTTCATTGTTCCGTCCAAACTTTTTGAGTGCTTTATTGAGTTGTTTTTTTTTTGTTTTTGTAGTCTTTGAAACACAGTAGTCTCGAATAGACCACAAAGAGACTACACCGATTGTCCGATCAGCCAGCCTTGGTCCTGATACGTGTTGTGCATTTTCGAAACATCTAGTAAAATTAAAATGCATTATTTTCTGGCATTACGACCGTGGGGCGAAATTCAATAAGCTGCGCCGTTCGTACGCAGTTCCTTAGGCAAAAGAAGTCGCAGTTTCACTCGAAAGGCGAAGCATGGATTGCGATAACAAATTAGTGGACAGCTACACAAAATAAGTATAGTATTTTATTGGCCGTGTGAACTTGGAAACATAAGCACACTAACAGAATGAACAAGCATGGCGTCATGCACGCACAAGCAAACATGAACGCATCTCACTCGATGACTGCGGAAACTCGCTGTCAAAACGCTGAAGTGAGACAGCACGGCTGCAGCAGCGAGCGAATCGAGCTTGGTGCCGGCGCCGGCATCTACGCGATCTTAGCCGCGAAAACGCAGGGAGGGCGGACTCTGCCCCCGCCGCAGATGGCTTTCAAGATACAGCCGCGCGGGCGGGCGCTCGCGGCGCCGAACGCACCCGCCCTTGCGTGATATTTGCTCGCGCCCTTGCGAGCGCGAGCCGCGTTTGCCGGCTCACCGTCCCATGCTTTCACTCGCACATAAAGCATACGGCGCGCGGCGACGATTTTATCGCCCGTGGACATTATTCGGAACCTCGCGGCGACGACGACGGAGGCCGAAATGCGCCTGCTGTGTCCATATAGCAGAGTATCGCAATAAAAAGCCGGCAGATCCCACGCCCTGTGAGAATCTATGTTATGCGAAGCAGTGTGCGGGGAGCCTACCAAGTAACGAAACGACCACGAGATCACCAAGACGTAGGCGGCTCTTTCATGACTTACATGACACGCATGTCATGAAATTCATGTCATGAGGTTTCAGTAGTCCCTTTAGCTACACCTAAGAGACCTTAAGGCGAAAGCCTTAGTCATGCGCATGACTATGACTTCGAGCATCATCCTTAAGTGTTTCCTTCACTTAATACCCACGTCAGAACCCATTTAAGTGATTTTTGAGTGTTAATCTTTTTTGCCTGGTCATTGTCAGGACCTACATGACCCGCATTTCATGACATTTATGTCATGACACTTATGGTCGTCATACACTCCTGTCATACTATGCCAGTTTTGGTACCTACCAAGTTAACGAAACAACCATGCGAGCACCAAGACGTAGGCGGCCAGATAGATAGATAGATAGATAGATAGATAGATAGATAGATAGATAGATAGATAGATAGATAGATAGATAGATAGATAGATAGATAGATAGATAGATAGATACTATCAAAGTAGCCAATGTACGCCAAGAAATGCTTCGGATTTAAAAGTTCTTACGTTAAGATAAGGGTGCAACCGAAGTGGCAGCGCATTTAACTTACGGCGTCGTATGAGAGCTAGGAGCAAGCAAAGCTCGGGTGAAACGAAAAGGAATGAAAAAAGTGCGGTCAAGTGATAGCATGATCGCACATCATGCATGTGCAGTTGAGGCTATATTCTTACGGCAAATGACTGCGCGCCCCTTTTCGACAGCTTCCTTTCCCGGGCGTCTGCTACAGCGCCGACAAGCGCAATCGCGCTCGCCCGTTCACCGCACCACCGTCAAAAGAATGGCAGTAAACTTTACTCATTCTTTTCACATTTCTGCTAGA
This sequence comes from Dermacentor silvarum, assembly GCF_013339745.2. Taxonomy (NCBI): domain Eukaryota; kingdom Metazoa; phylum Arthropoda; class Arachnida; order Ixodida; family Ixodidae; genus Dermacentor; species Dermacentor silvarum. Next base: position 9,036,706 of record NC_051164.1, on the reverse strand, counting down.
GACAGGACTCATGGTCACATGGTGGCGTACTTGGCGCAGAAGGAGATGCTCAGGTGAGCAATTGCCAGCCAGGTCCTCCAAACTAATCCTACCTGTAGCAATATCACCACCACCACTATGTTACAAAGTGACTAAATGTCTTTATTTCGATACTAATTAGGGAAGCGAAGAAAAAGAACGCTGCATAATAAATCATTCATATTTCCACGAGCATAACAGTTGGCTGTGTAGTGGGTTTGTCGCTTCTGTGGCAGCTGAGGTCGACAACGACGAAAACGCACTCCTAGTGAAGGTGTCACACGGAAACTGTGTGCTGGACGTTCTACGTAACCTGGCTAACACTTGCCGTTCGCTCATGGTGTTGGGGGCAAATCCATTAGATCCCCAAGCCCACGCCGGGGAAACTAGGAGCAGCGACCTCTGGGGGTGGGGCCAGCCGACCGCCTCCGATATCCTTTCACCGCCGCATGCCGTCGACTACAACAGCGTTTCGGCAAACATCCCCATTCAGGTCGACAACTACCCGGTCACTGCCTTTGGGGACACTGGCGCCGATTACTCTTTTATGAGTGCCGAACTAGCTGCTCAACTGAGAAAAACCATGACGCCATGGCACGGACCAATCCTCCGGACAGCAGGAGGTCATCTCTTGACGCTGGTTGGGAGATGCACCGCTAGGCTTCAAATCCGTCCGTCACCGTACGTTGCCTCGTTTATCGTGTTGCGCGAGTGCTCGCAGAAACTCATCCTTGGGACGGATTTTCTTCGCGAGCGCGGGGTTGTTATCCACCTGCGAGAGCGGATTATAATGTTTTCCGACAACTAAGCCCCAGTACGACAAGATAGTAACCACGCAAAACAGCGTTGCGGGTTGTTAATGACACTGTGACGACACACCCGCCGCGAACTAGTATGTTCGTCGCTGTTGAAAGCAACTGCGACCATAATAGTAGTGGCATTGCTGAAGGAAACCTGTCAGTATTCTTGGCTCGGCAAGTCTATGACGCCCACGGCATTATTCAATTGAACCGCCGGATGACTGAGCTTTTAGCCACTGACTTCAGCGGCGAGTATACCAACACCTGGCCAAGCGAACAGCCATTGCTCACTTTGAAGATATTGGGGATGCATTAGGTTCTACGTTTGCTGAGTTCTCTGCAGCCGTCGAGAGTGACACCGTGGTTGTCAGTACAGTCGATGTAAATCCTGAGCTCTCAACCCCTCAGAAAGAGCAAATACGAAGTATTTTGTGCATGTTCAGTGACTGTTTTGCATCCAGGTCAAAAGTCACACAGACCCCCATCGCGAAGCACCGATATGTAACGGACCCCGCCGAACCTTCACAAAAATTTCTGCTAACTTTGAATGAAACTTTTTTAGACAACTGTTGCTAGAACAGACCACCGGTCTATTGAAAGTTTTCAAATCGTTTTTAAGCTTCCTAAATACTTCATACCAGCATCCTGTCGACTATTGGCCACCGATACTGAAATAAAAATTTATTTACAAACTTTCTTTAAACGATGAATGAACATCCTTCAAACATTAAAAGCAGGGTTTACTAACTATCTCAATACATCTTAGAAAACTTACAATAGCATTCTACCAACTTTTTATTCCTCAACCTAGAAACATCCTATTCACTTTTTGTCAACTTTCTGTTGTTCGCCCTAGAAACATTCTTCTGACATTTACCCACTTTCTTCAGCATTTTTTTTTTAATTTTCTGGTAGTGTTTTGATGTAACATTGAACATGAGTGGGATATAAAAGTCACCGGAAGCTTGTGTATTAGGCAGCTGACAAGTAATAAGAAAGAGAAGGTAAGAAGTCACAGGTCTGCGCGGCACCAGCAGCACAGTCACGCCGTAAGCCTGTGGAGCGGCTCAAGAGTAGCTCCAATTTCGGCACCACGCACAACAGAGTCTTCGCGGCAAAGTCTCTTCGCCTCGTTTTGATGAGAACGATCTGAAGTGTCCGCCCGGCGTCGTCGGCGAGCTGCGGCTTGTAATGCTCTCTGCACAGCAGTCTGCTGAGCTACCTGGGCGGTTGTAGCCGCCCACGTAGGTCTATGATTCGCTTCTTCAGCAGCGGTTCGTACATTGCGAGGAGACGCCATAACGTGCACCGAAGAGGTATCCAGAATACGTGGCGCACATCTCACTTACCTTGACCCGTGGCACGGTACGTTGTTGTTGTTAATGATGATGATTGTTTATTGGGATCTTCAAAACGGACTGATGACAAATAGTCACCTAGCCTGCTTGAGTTAACCAGGTCCGGTTGCATGCAGCATGCAACTGCTATATGCAACTTACTTGTCGGACACGCTGAATTTGCAGGCTCCTTAACTAGATGGCGCCACCATACTGGCGGAGGCTCGGGATCGCGTTGATTGCGCGCCTCGTCTGAATCGCATCTCGTCGTCTGCGCCTGCGCGCCTGCCGATGGCGCAGGTTCTAGGGCATTTTCCGCTACCTGATTGCAAGCGCTTGCGTGGCTCAGTGGTAGAGTATCTGACTCCCGTGCAGCGGGTTCGATCCCTGCGGGAACCGGGTATTTTTTTTTCATTTCTGGCGATAGCGGTTGCGGACATCGGCGGCGGAGGCGGCGGTGGACACCATCGCGAACTGAAACGGCTATTGCAAGGAGCCCATAACAGCTTACGCTGTAAAAGGATTGGTTGCATTTCAGATAAGTGACTGCAAAGAACAAGCTTTATCTAATGTGAACTGGAGAAGGGCAGAGAAACGCAGAGAAAAATGCCAATGTAAAGGCGAACGCTAGGCATTCAGCTGCACTGTCGTGGCTTGTAACCTCTGCACGCAGAAAAAAAAACGCCAATATAACGGTAAACGCTCAGCGTTCCGCTGCACTGCCGTGGTGGCTTGCAACTACTACACTGGGTGGATTGTTATGATTTAGCAATTTGCGCTACTACCTCAAATTTCTGTAACATACAAAGGAGACCAACTTCCAGCCTGAAGCAAACCTGCACATGTCACATTAAAAGGTTAATCGTTTGTTATATGCCCGAGGAATTAACTTCCCATACAGTGACTAGAGATTCAGCAGCTACCTAATACAGAATAAAATTTTGCTGTTTGTACGCTAATTTTAGGAAATGAAGTACGGCATGCAATACATAAGTGTGACCCATTAGAGGGAACAATATAGGCGCACAGGCAATAGTGTGAGAAGCGAGCTTCAGAAGACTGCATAATAAAAATGACAAAAAGTTAGTTAGTTAGGTAAGGTTTTATGGCGCAAAAGCAACTAAGGCTATGATGCGCCATGCACAGGATGAAAATATATCATTTGATGAAAGTGCATCAAGCAACAAAAATCATTAGTTAAAATTTGTTTAAGAAACCTGTTTCATCTAAAAACTTAAAAACATTGTCTAGAGATACAAGTGCATTTTCAGCTAGGATCAGAGAAGGATGAAGTGGTGTTAGTGTTTTGTAAAGTTGATAAAAATATTTCTGTCTTTTTTCCTCCAACGCCGGACATGTTATTAAAATGTGATTCTCAGTTAGCAATTCTTGGCATTGGTCACAGACCGCTTGTTCTTCATTTTTCAATAAAAATTTATGTGTGATGTGTGTTGTCCGATGCGAACGCGGCATAGAATGACTTCCATGAACCGTTCCTGGTGGTATCATGTCTTCCACTCCTGCAGTATGGGCTTTACTATTTGTAGCTTGTTATTTTCTTGACAGCCCCAATCCTGTTGCCACTTTGAGGTGATCGCAGCACGGACCACCCGGTCCTTGAATGGAAGATTTATCTCTGTAATTTTTTCACGGGCAGCCATTGCTGCGCATTTGTCCGCCTTTTCATTTCCCGGGATTCCCATGTGGCTTGGAATCCAGCAGAGACGAATTACTTGACCATGCTTTCACTTTTGCCGAGCATTTTCAAGATGCAGCCGAAAAAGGGTTCGCACTCTGATTTTCTATGGAGGGAATTAAGTATACTGAGGGAATCTGTGTAGACAACTGCTTTTTTATACTCTCCTGTAACTATTTTTTCTAAGGCCATGAGCAGGGCATATACTTCGGCTGTGAAAACCGAAGCAAACTGTGGTAACCTAAGACAGTGTTCCCAGTGTTCCGATACGACTGCGCTTCCAACATGTTGCTTTGTCTTGGAACCGTCAGTGTAGAACTCGGTGTAGTCATTGTATTTTTCTTGTAATTGTGGAAAATCTTGCCTTATGTGTTCAAGCGGTGTTTCTTTTTTCTTGTGGCATGTCAGAGTAAAATTACAAAAATGTGCGAAATCATACCACGGGGGCAGTCTATTCGGTGTTTCGGCGACCTTGAGAGCTTTGCTCGGAACATTGTAGTTTTGGCACATATTTTCAAATCGAAGGATAAGTGGTCTCACGCTGTGTGGTTTGTTGGCATAGTGTATTCTGTTTGTGGTGTAGGTAACAAGAGTGTGGCATATATGATTAGGTAGAGCTGTGATTCTAAGCACGTATGAAGTTGTGAGCAAAGCTCTTCGGTGCTCCAAACAGGGTTCGTTACTTTCGGCCTACAGGCTTTCTAATGGGGAGGTCCTGTATCCGCCAGTTGCTAAGCGCAGTCCGTGGTTGTGTGTGGGATCAAGACGTTTGATGTACGACTGTCTTGCTGACCCGTAAACTATGCAACCGTAGTCAAGAATGCTGCGCACGACAGAGCGGCAAATACGTAACAGGCACGCTCGGTCCGCGCCCCAATGTTTACGTGATAGGACCTTCAGGATGTTAAGCGCTTTGTTTGCCTTAGTTTTGATGCTGTTAATGTGGGCAATGAAGTTTAGTTTACTGTCGAAAATTATTCCTAAGAACTTTTGTTCGTGTTTGACCGGTAATGGGCTTTGATTTAACTTGAGAGCTGAGTCCGGGTGTAACCCCCTTTTTTGTGAAAACACGACTGCCACAGTTTTTTGTGTAGAAAAACGAAATCCATTTTTATCGGCCCATTGCGTCCACTTGTTTATTGTTATCTGGGTTTGTCTTTCGCATGTAGACATACCCGAGGCACGGCATGCAATTTGAAGGTCGTCTACGTATAAGGAGTACATAATGTTGGACGGAATAACTGCATTTATCGAATTCATCTTCACCACTAAAAGAGTGGTGCTTAATACGCAACCCTGTGGGACGCCATTTTCTTGGACGAAGACGCGGGACAGTGTTGCCCCCAGACGGACTTGAAATGTTCGGTTTGTCAGAAAATCAGCCAGACAGTTGAGCATTCTGTCGCGTATTCCTAGTGTTGCTAGATCTTGTAAAATGCCATACCTCCATGTGGTGTCGTATGCCTTTTCTAAGTCGAAAAACACCGCTAGACAGTGCTGTTTGTAAAGGAATGCCTCACGTATGGTATGTTCAAGGCGAACAAGATGGTCAGTTGTTGAGCACCCTTTCTTGTAACCACACTGGTGAGTATCTAGCAAGTTATCTGTTTCGAGAACGTATGTTAGTCTTAAATTTATTATGCTTTAGTATGATTTAGCGAGGCAACTTGTTAGTGCTATAGGTCTGTAGCTGTGAGTTGTGTTTGGTGACTTTCCCGCCTTGAGGAAGGGAACAATAACAGCCTTTTTCCACTCTGCAGGCATTTTACCCGTTTCCCAGATCGTGTTAAAAAAACGCAACAAGGCCTCCACCGCTTTCTGGGACAAATGGGCCAGCATAGCGTAATGTATTTTGTCAGGACCCGGTGCTGTTTTCTTACCCGAAGAGATTACTCTGTTTATTTCATGCAGTGTTAAAGGGGCATTGAACGGTCTATCTGAACTTCCCGTTGTCGGAAGCTTTTGTTTTTCTGCGGACTGTTTGTGTTTGAGAAATGTTATGGAATAGATTGCCGAGCTAGATATGGTGTAGAAGTGCTGGCCTAATATGTCTGCTTGTTCCTGAAGACTTGTTTGCGTGCCTGGAGTTGAGAGTACGGGGATCGTGTAGGGAGCATAGTCGCCCCTAAACTTGTGAACCTGGTCCCACATTCTCTTGGATGTTATTGAACTGTTAATCGATGAGATATAATTTTTCCATGAATTTCGTTCTGCTTGCCTACGGATATACCTCGCCTTTGCTTTCGCTTTTTTGAATGATAACAGATTATCTTGGGTTGGGTACCTTCGGAAGATACCCCACGCTTTGTTTTGAAATTTTTTGGCTTCTGTGCATTCGTTCGTCCACCAGGGTTTTAGTTTTTTCCTTAAGAATCCAGAAGATTGGGGAATAGCCTCTTCTGCCGCAGCAACTATGCAAGTAGTAATCCTCTCATTCGCTTCGTCTATGCTTAGGTCATCTAAGGTCAGTTTATCTAGACTAGCTTTTTCGGTGAAGAGAGGCCAATTTGCAAGGTGAAGTTTCCAACGGGGTGGTCTAGAAGGTAGGGTAGGTAGCTTGGAGGTTGGTTTTATGATTGTAGGCATATGGTCACTACCATAAGGATTATCGATAATACTCCATTGGAAATCACTATAGAGAGACAGAGAGCACAGTGCTAAATCCAGACAGCTCATAGCTCCTGTGCTTGGAGAGTAGTAGGTTGTAGCACCAGTGTTTAAAAGTCATACGTCATTCGCTAGGATAAAATCTTCAAGTGTTTGTCCCCTGGTGTCGTTTGTTTTACTACCCCATAAGGTGTTATGTGCGTTAAAATCACCCACATTAACTCTAGGTCTCTTACTGTAAAATATGATTGTGGTGGAATGTATAGCGAACAAATGGTGATGGTTTTGTGCGCTAAAATGGTGACAGCAACGGCTTCTATGTGACTGTTAATGGCAACTTAACTGTTAGTTACAATGGCTACACCACCCGAAAGCCGGCTTGCCTGGGTACGGTCGCGTCGTACCACAGTGAAGCCTTTTAAAAAAATTTAATGTTTTTCGCCTAGGTTTGTTTCCTGCAAGCATAGGGCCACAGGAGAGAAGTTACTTAGCATGTCTTTGATGTCACCTAAGTTGCGTAAAAGTCCTCTGCAATTCCAGTGGATAATAAAAGCCATTTTAAAACTGAAGGGTAAAAAATCGCATTACGATTGAATAGGATATAAGATGTTAGGTGACATAGATGTAGAGAAGGCTAATACAATGGAGCCTAATAACCCTTAGGTTATTACTTTCTTGATTAGCGTGGTTATTGGGACTTTGTCCCTCTTTGCGCGCTCGAGAGCGCTTGTCCTTCGGCGTCGACGACACCGGGGTTTTTGAGTCGACCTCCATCGCTCTCCCTGAGGCGCTGGAGGACCGAGAGTTGGGCGCCGAGACACGTGTCTCGGGCCTTGGGGTTCGATTGATTTTAGGGCCCAGCGGGACTGGTGTCCGCGGGTCCTTCGAAGAGGATGGAGCAGTGTTGACTGCTTCCACCACGGGGGCGGGAGGGGTCACTGCAGGGCCACTGTGTGTGGGCCCGCAGGACTCCTGAGGCCTCTGTGACGCTGTCCCCACCTGCGTCACTTCGGCATAACTTCTTCTCGAAAGATAAGACAGTCGCTTTCTTGCTTCATAGAACGAGACTTTTTCTTTCACAGTTAGTGCAATTACTTCTTTTTCTTTTTTCAAGCAAGGGCAGGACCGCGTGTAAGCTGCATGGTCCCCTTTGCGGTTTACACAGTGTAGAGAAGAAGTGCAATTGTCAGATTGGTGATCATTGGAGCTGCATTTAGCACAGGTTGTTTGTCCTCGGCATGCGTGTGAAGCATGTCCAAACCTTTGACACTTGAAACATCGTCTGGGGTTCGGGATATATGGCCTGACATTTACTTTTACATATCCTGCATTGAGAGAGGTAGGCATTTCGCTTGTTCCAAAGGTGAGTATTACATATTTTGTCGGGATTTCTTGATCGTTTCTGCGGATGACAATTCTTTGTACTTTGGTCACGTTTTGTTCCTGGAAACCCTCCAGCAGTTCCTCATCGCTCAAGCCAAGGAAGTCCTCGGATATCACACCTCTACTTGTGTATAGAGTTCTGTGGGCTGAAATTGTAACTGTGGCATCACCAATACTGGTAAGTTCTGAGAGCTTTTGTACTTAATCTTTATCATTTAGTTCTAGGAAGAGGTCCCCGCTAGACATTTTTGAGGCTTTATATGTCGGTCCACTTTTGTCTTTTAGGCACTTGGCTACCAGGAAAGGAGACAGCTTTCTCACGGGTGTGTTGTTTTCACTATGGACTACATGATACTTGGGGGAATGCTGGGGTGTTGCTCCGAAAGGAGAACTGGAACGTTGCTTCGGTGCGGCCTCTTTTCAGAGGCCGACCATAGACGACAGAGGTTTGCGCTGCCATAAGAAGATGTATATGTTCGGCAACAGCGCCGACCGCCCACCACGGAGCCCAACGAGGGGACGCGGCAGAGCTTGTACACAAGTCTGCACGATGCCAGTCGTACGCCGCTACTATAACCAAATATGGTGTACCCAAGGTAGGATAGCCCCACACGGTTAACCCTTGCCGCCAGGGAGAATGGAAGTAAATGGAAGAAAGTAGAAGACAGAACAGGCTAAAAAGTGTGAGAGAGAGACGAAGATTGGGGAGAGAGAGACAGGAAAAGGCGACTATCGATTTCCCCCGGGTGGGTCAGTCCGGGGGTGCCGTCTACGCGAAGCGGAGGCCAAAGAGGTGTGTTGCCTCCACCGAGGGGCCGTAAAGGTCCAAACACCCGGCATCGGCTCAACCTCCAGGATCCTCTTTTCCCCGGACACGGCTAAGCCGCGCACGGCTACACGCGGGAGGGGCCAACCCTCATGTGCTCGGGTCCGTGGTGTCGCAACACACCAAACGCCTGCTTACGCAGACGCCCCTGCGGGAAAATGACAAAAAGATACACATCTGGTGACCTCATGCTTCTCGACGATTAGCTTAAAAAGGCAATTTGACCTGATTAATATACAGCCTGTACAGAGTATATCATGCATAGTTACTCAGGTCAGAGCTATATTTACCTCAGAGGAGGCTAGTTTAGGTAAATTCGCTAAACTGAGAGCACTCCAGATGCCCAAAAGATAAAATGCAAGTGATATCTGCCACTAGAAATCATGAAAGTGGCACACACTGTAAAATGATTGCGTACTACACAAACATATCCTACAACACACAAGGTAGTGTCAGTTTTGTACGCTCCTTTGCGAAGGCATGCAGATCAGGTGCTTTATCGTGGTGCTCTCCAGGTGGCAGCAGTGCTGCAGGTTCCTGCGGGATGCCTCCAGAATCCGCATAGCCTTCAACTGTAAGAAATGAATAATTTATTGTGTACTGAAGACGAATGCCCGGCGCTGCAGCCACATCGCCAGTCATCCGGGAAGCGCGAGCTCGAGATTGCCTGAGCCGCTCTAGTTGAGACACGCTGCGAACGCTGCCCGCTCCTCTCTTGTCCTGTGTTCGCATTAGATTCTGGTGGAGGTGTTGCGGTTTCCCCCAACCTGGAATTACGCACCCGAACTCTGCCGTCCGTCATGCCTGACGACCCCAGCCCGACATCCCCACCGGTTACTCCAGCCATCGTATTGTCACGTAGTAGTGACGCTGAAGTAAACAGTCGTAAAACTCTGTATGACAAAACTTATTCTTTATTGGGCGAACCTGTGCCCACAAAAGCAAGCTGCGCTCGAAGCACAACGAAAGCAGCGAACACAGTCGGCGATCGTCGAAAATCTGATCAGTGGCGAAACGCGTTGGCTTTTATACTTGAGTCATCGAATGTTCCAGGTTATTCCCTGATGCCTGCGTCTCTTCCAGAAAGTTCTAGACAATTCGCGTCGGTCATACAATCTGATAGCATAAGCGTCGGTGAATACAGACAACGGAAAGAAGCATCGATAACGTTCGAGAAACTTCCGATACATGCAGGCGCGTCCTGCGCCGTGCGATAACGGTTAACATTTGTGAGCCGGTGAAGAGCTGTCAGCGGTGAAAGATAAACAAGTACACGTGGCAATACCCTCCCCTTAAAAAAAAAACATCGTCCCAAAGCTACTAACGAACACGAATCCGAAAACATAAACCACGCGTAATAAAGACAATAAATATAACAAAGCAACGAAGTACCTAAGTTCGTCAGCGGGCGTAGAAAGGCTTAAGACGCACCACGTGGATGACTTCGGGTCGTGCGCGGCGCCGCTGTGACTGCGAAATGCCGTCTGGCACGACCTCATAGTCCAGTGCGCCAATCCGTCGGATAATCTTGTATGGTCCGAAATAGCGTCGTAACAGTTTCTCGCTAAGTCCTCGCCGGCGTATCGGAGTCCAGACCCAAACACGGTCGCCGGGCTGGTACTCGACGTAGCGTCGTCGAAGATTGTAGTGTCGGCTGTCGGTCCTCTGCTGGTTCTTGATGCGCAGGCGGGCGAGCTGTCCACCTTCTTCAGCACGCTGCAAATAGGTGGCAACGTCGAGATTTTCTTCATCGGTGACGTCCGGTAGCATGGCGTCAAGCGTCGTTGCCGGGTTCCTTCCGTAGACCAGGTTGAACGGCGCCATGTGCGTCGTTTCTTGCACGGCCATGTTGTATGCGAAGGTCACGTACGGAAGGATGGCATCCCACGTCTTGTGTTCGACGTCGACGTACATTGCCAGCATGTCGGCGATGGTCTTATTTAGGCGCTCGGTGAGGCCATTCGTCTGCGGGTGGTAGGCGGTGATCCGGCGATGGCTTGTCTGGCTGTATCGCAGGATGGCTTGAGTTAGTTCTGCCGTAAAGGCCGTGCCTCTGTCGGGATGAGGACTTCTGGAGCACCGTGACGCAGGAGAATGTTCTCAACGAAGAATCGGGCTACCTCGGCGGCACTGCCTTTGGGCAAGGCTTTTGTTTCGGCGTAGCGGGAAACTAATTTGTTTCGGCGTAACGGAAAAACTAATCGCTGCAGTTCCAGAGGCGGGAACTGCGTCACCCACGAACAGACCAAGGCCTCTCCCTTCTCCGATTAAGGTTATTGATGTATATGTGGACGGCGTCTCTGCACTCGCCCTCGTTGACACTGGCGCCGCAGTTTCGGTTATTAATGCCACACTTTGCCGGTCGCTCAGGAAAGTTACGACGCCACTGTCAAACATATTTCTTCGTACAGCCAGCTCAGACCTCATCACGCCTGCAGCTGCGTGTACTGCTCGTGTTGTGATCAACGGCTTCCTCTACCTCGTCGAATTTTTGGTGCTGTTTTCTTGTTCCCACGATCTTATTTTGGGCTGGGACTTCCTTTCCGCTAATAAGGCCGTCATCGACTGTTCTCGTGCTGAGGTGGAATTTCAAACGCCCCGCTCCTTGACGCTCATGAACCTGACGATAAAGTTTTTGTTGCCGAAGACGTTACAATTCCACCGCACTCTTCTGCCCTAGCCACACCGATATTTTACAAGGTTGCATGACACATGCAACCTTGATGCTGATGCCAGCGCACTTTTTACGCCATCCGCCATTTTCGCTCGTCGCAAATGTTCCCCGCTGCCTTTCGCTGTTTTGGACGTTCATGCCGGCATCAGCAGACTGCTCGTCTCCAAGCAATTGTCCTGTCCTCTCACTTTGCTTCGTGGGGAGTGCGTTGGCCGCGTCCAGTGTGTCGACCCTGCTGTCATCATTGACATGCCAACTAGTTCCATCGCCACTCATGAGGTCGCCGGAATGACCTGTAACCCCGCTAAAGAGCCGACTTCGCCCGATGTTCTCCATAGCTCCATCGCCGACACGTTGACTGTTTCCGAACGCGCCCAGCTTCTACGCCTTCTCGACAAGTTCCGTTCGTCTTTCGACTGCCAGCATGTTCCCTTGGGCCGCACGTCAACTGTTTGTCAACGCATCGACACGGGTACTAGTGCGCCACTGCGACAAAGACCCTCTTGTGTATCCGCGACAGAGCGCCGTGTCATCGATGACCAAGTAGCTGACATGCTGAAGCGCGGCGTCATTCAGCCTTCGGATAGCCCCTGGACATCTCCCGTTGCTCTCGTTAAGAAGAAGGACGGATCTATTCGATTCTGTGTCGATTACCGTCGTCTTAACAAAATAACTCGTAAAGATGTTTACCGTCTTCCGAGAATTGACGACGCCCTTGACTGTCTCCAAGGCGCGGAGTTCTTCTTCTATCGACTTACGTAGCGGCTATTGGCAAGTCCCCATGGCACCCGAAGACAAACCTAAAACGGCCTTTGTAACACCAGATGGCCTATATGAATTTCGTGTCATGCCTTTCGGGCTTTGCAACGCCCCCAGCAACATTTGAGCGTATGATGGACAACCTTTTGCGTGGTCTCAAGTGGAAAACGTGCCTGTGCTACTTAGGTGATGTGGTTATTTTTTCGCCCGATTTTCCAACCCATCTCTGTCGGCTGGAGGAAGTGTTACAGTGCCTAACTGCCGCCGGCCTTCAGCTCAACCTGAAGAAATGCCACTTTGGCGCAAGTCAGCTCACCATCCTTGGCCATGTCGTATCTAAACACGGTATTCTTCCTGACGCTGCCAAGCTCCGTGCAGTTGCTGATTTTCCCAAACCTTCCTCCGTACGAGAACTTCCTAGCTTCCTTGGCCTCTGCTCTTACTTTCGCCGCTTCATTCGGAATTTTGCGTCCATCACCGCTCCCTTGAATCAGCTTCTACGTAGCGACTTAAACAATTACGCCTGGTCCCCTGCCTGTGACGATGCCTTCCAAGAGTTGCGTCGTCTATTAACATCGCCGCCTATACTGCGTCACTTCGACTCGAGTGCTCGGATCGAAGTACACACTGACGCCAGCGGTGTTGGGCTCGGTGCTGTGCTCGCGAAGCGCAAATCTGGGTTCGACGAGTACGTCGTTGCATACGCAAGCCGCACCCTCACCAAAGCAGAGACGAATTATTCCGTTACGGAGAAGGAATGTTTGGCCATAATCTGGGCACTTGGTAAATTTCGACCCTACCTCTATGGCCGCACCTTTGACGTAATTACAGACCACCATGCACTTTGTTGGCTGTCCACATTGACGTTGGCTGTCCCTCAGGTCGATTAGCTCGCTGGGCTTTACGGTTGCAAGATTTCGACGTGCGCGTTGTCTACAGGTCTGGCCGCCGCGACGCCAACGCCGACGCGCTTTCCCGTTCGTTCGTGTCAACCGAAAGCGATGTCTGCCTCTCTGTCGTTGACCAAGTACTTTCGTTCCCAGCAGGCTGCGACATGGCTTCGGAGCAACGCAAGGATGCCTGGATTAGTGCTCTTATCCGCTTCCTTTCTAACCCGTCGACTGTTCCTCCACATTCTCGAGCTTTGCGACGTCAAGCTTCGCACTTCGAAATGCGGGATGGACTTCTCTATTGCCGGAATTACGTCTCCGTCGTCCGCAAGTGGTTGCTCGTCACACCGCGACATCTTCGTGGTGAAATATGTTCTGCCTTCCACACTGACCCGCAGTGTGCACACGCGGGTGTCTTCAAGACGTACACCCGGCTTCGCTCCAGGTTTTATTGGCGTGGCATGTACACCTTTGTATGCAAGTATATTCGGTCGTGCCCTCAGTGCCAACGCCACAAGGTTCCTTCTCAGCATGTCTCTGGTCCACTCCAGCCAATCCCGTGTCCTGCCAGGCCCTTCAATCGCATTGGGATTGACCTGTATGGACCCCTTCCGAGCACGGCTTCCGGAAGCAGCTGGATAGTCGTCGCCATCGACCACTTGACGCGATACGCATAAACATCTCCTCTGCCTGCTGCCACAGCTCGTGATATCGCATCCTTCCTACTGAAAAACTTTATTCTGCGTCATGATACACCTCGCGAACTTTTGAGCGATAGAGGACGTGTGTTCCTCTCCGAAGTCGTAAACGCGCTCCTTACTGAATGTCGCATCGTTCATCGCACCACCACCGCCTACCATGCTCAAACTAATGGTCTGACGGAAAGATTTAACCGCACCCTTGGTGACATGCTCTCCAAATACGTCGCCATTCATCACGTTCGCCTACAACACTGCACCACAGGCGACCGCAAACTTTTCCCCATTCTTCCTCTTGTATGGCCGCGAACCTACGACTACCCTCGACACCATTCTTCCGTACAGACCCGATTCATCCGAATGTGCACCCATCTCTGAAGTTGCCCGCTGCGCCGAGGAATGCCGTCAACTCGCCCGTTCCTTTACAGCCGTCGACCAATGGCAACAAAAATCTTGACGTGACGATGATCACCCGCATTGTCACTATCTTCCGGACTCCCTTGTGTGGCTTTGGGTTCCTGCCGTTCCTGCTGGCCTCTCATCCAAGCTTGTATCCAAATATCAAGGACCCTACCGTGTTGTAGCGCAGACATCGCCTGTGAACTGAATTTTCGAGCCTGTCACGCCACCTACGGACCAACGCTCTCGTGGTCGTGAAACCGTCCACGTACAACGCCTGAAGCCGTATTAGGACCCCTTGATTCTATGTTCACCATGAGTAGCCAGGATGGCTCCTTTTCTGATGGGGGGTGATTGTAGTGAAGACGAATGCCCGGCGCTGCAGCCACATCGCCAGTCATCCGGGAAGCGCGAGCTCGAGATTGCCTGAGCCGCTCTGGTTGAGACACGCTGCGAACGCTGCCCACTGCTCTCTTGTGCTGTGTTCGCATTAGAATTGCAATGTGAATCTGCAAACCTGTCATATCAGGTAAGAAGGGCCTCAGACAAGCAGCTACATTAATCTGCGTCTCGTTGTACAAATGTCTCATCATTATATCTCAGGATGTTACACGGCTACCTTGAAACAAGTGAGATTCCAGGTGGGAATGCAGCAAACAAGACTACCAGGAAAATCATCACCAAAACTCAAGTATGCTGTAAAACATAAGAGCATTGGATCATGAAAAATTATTATTTCATGTCTTCAAAAGGCATGAAAAGTCTTTTGAACCCTAGGCCGTGATTGTGTAGCGATGGTATTCCTTCTCGCTCTTCGTCAGTGGTTTGACCGACGCTCCGCACGTGTTATGAACTGGAATGGCCGACAGGCCTGGCCTGTTGTAAACTTTCTCTGCTTTTTCTTTTATGTACTGCCTGTGGCATGCTTTCGCAACCCTTTCGTGAATTCTATTTGTTGTGCCTGGATTTTCTTGTCCAGAACATGTAGTTTTCGATCTACCTTTATCACCACCTGTTCTATGATTGCGGGTATAACTTCCTTTATTGTATCTTTCAGTATCGATAGGGTAATTACAGTGTTGCCTTCAAAGTTCGGTAGTTTTTGCGCTTTCTGTCCTGTCTGGGCTAGTTCAGGTCCTTGTTGTGGCTGCTGCGTTTTTTGCTTTTTCAATTGCCTATTTTCGCTTTCTAGGTCTCCTATTCGCACTCGCATTAGATCTAGTTCGCGTTATAGGCGCGTGAGTTGTGTTGTTGTTTGGCGTGGAGGTTGGGACGTGATTGCTGCCCAGCTCACCTTGTTTTTGGCTTCCTTGTTATGATTCTGCTTGCTCTTTTGCTGCGGTTGTTTTGTTGTTTGGCCCCTCTCTTGGTGACTGTCCCTGGAGTTGTAGCGGTCTCGGGAGCTGGACCTGGAACGGGCCCCGTCTAATGATGCAGAGTCCTCGCAGTCCTTGCTGAACCAGCGTCTCTTGGGGATCCCGTTGGTTTGTGGTCGGCTTCGACGTTGCAACAGATGTGGCCTGCCCCTTTGAGGGACCCATTTGAGTTTCTTGGTGCATTCCGATGCCGCCATGGGATGAGCCTCCCCGCACAGGGCACACTCTGGTTCACATGTGTGGTCCTCAAGAGGTCCCTTAGCCGACAGTTGCTGCACGTCTTTGCGTTGGCGTTGGGCAAACTTCCTGTTCTATGTCCCTGGCTTTTGCACAGTTTGCAGTATTGTCGGGAGGGGCGATAAGGCACACATGGCACTTCGCCACCGTAATAGTAAACGAAGCGTGGCACTATCGGTCCATCGAACGTGATCACTGCGGTTTCAGACTTGCCGAGCATCCGTGCTTGGACGATTGTCACTCCTTGCGTGCGCACTCGGAGATTACTTAGGAGTTCATCTTCTGGGGTTTCGCGTTCCAGTCCATGTATCACTCCTTTAAGGTATCCTTCAGGGGTGGTTATGTAGGTGTTGATTGGATGTTTAGTGCCGTTGAGATCTAGCGTTTTTATCTTCAGGATCTTCTCCGCCACTTGTTCGCGGGGGGTACATGCAATGATTATGTTTGACCCGTTGCGGATGTGAAGCAGAAATTTATCACTCTTGCAGGTCTCCGAGTCGCCACTTGCACGTTCTACCGCTCGTGCAACTTCGTAGGTTTTAGGTTCTTTCACAACTAGCCCTGGCTTGGGCCGCATGATAATTTTGATGTCGTTTCTGGGTAGCGGCGCAGCGCGCGTTTGCCGTCGGTTCCTTGCAGATGCTCCCCCGCGTTTAGCTCGCTCTCCTGCAGGGCGTTCTGGCGTCCCAACTGTTGCCCTCGCCGCCGTCTCGAGCTCCGCTGTCATCAGGGATTGCTCGCACTTGTTTTCGTAAACGTTTTTGCTCTCGCAACGACATTGCAAGTTGCCACCGACCATTCTTGGCTTCGTCGTCTTCCCTTAGTGAGATTTCCTCCGCGTCGTTGTCGCTGGTCGATTCCCCCTGTACCACCTCGTCAGGTGAGAGGAACTCTGTTTCAGCATCCGCCGCAGATCCCACTTTTGGTTTCGATGGCTTGGTCATCCATGTCCATGGTGTCCTGGGCTAGTTCGCAGTCGTTGTCCGTTGGGATTTGGGCCGTCGTGGCGCTACGCTTGGGCCGGGAACTGGCTGCCGGTGTTCCACGCTCCGCTACGCCGTTAGGCTTAGCGTGGCGGGCCGGCATGATGCGGTGGTGGTCTTATAGTTGTTAGACGAAACTGGGTCCGCTTGTCCAAAAAATGCGGTATCAGCACGATCCTGGCGTCTTCCTACACAGCTCCTGCAAATTTGCTGGTGGTGACATGATTTTGACCGCTGCTAGGCACGATAATTGACGGAGCCGATGCGAACACGTCTGCACTGCCTCGACGCCACCTGGCGATCTTTCTTTCACGTGTAACTTTGCCGTGTTCCCACTGCAAGCCGCTCATCCATATATTCGTGATATTCGGTAGTGTGGATTGTTTAGGCATGATACGTAGATTTTCTGGAGCTCTTTAAATTGCGACGTTCTACGCGCCAGAAGCCCGATCTGACTATGGATGAGACTGGAGATAAATGTTGACCACTTGGAGTTCCTTAACACGCCCGCAAATCTAAGTACGCTAACGTTACTGCATTTCACACTAAAACACGGCCGGGTTCTAAGCCGCGGCTTCAAGCTCAGCAGCACCATGCCAGTGGGCTACAAGCGCGGGTCGCCCTGGAGTGTTTAAACATATAAACTTCGGAGACCGAATAATGATAAAATATTTGGTGCATTTTGTGGGCAGTTTCTAATCAGGTTTGCGGTGAGTCTCTTATTGACCGACTCAGCTTGCAGGTTTGACTCACACCAAGTATGGTGTTTAGTTTCTCACGGGCGTGATGACAATGCTCTCTTCTTAACTGATATGAGCACTCTTGTTGATTTTGTACATTAGGTTCCTGAGTTTCCTATCAGTTTTCATGCGTTTCCATCTCCTAAGCAAACCGTCATGAGCCTCCTTTGAATGAAGTATGTGCCAGTGTATGTCTTCTTGTGGGTGAGTCAGTCACCAATCTTGCATGGTAGACAAGTCACCGAACTTTTCACCTAATCCTAGAAAGTCTGAGTCATTGCAAGATCTAGTATGTACATGTAAAAAATTATTTGCATATATTCACGTCGCTACGTCGTACTCTACTATGCATGTCGCTACGAGCTATTTAGATGTTGATCCTTTGATCAAGTGGAACATATATATACCCACAGCGGCCACTGCGTGAACTGAATACGATGACGACGGCGTGTCTTGCTTGATGTTGGCTGGCTTCCATCTTGACTAGTGCATACTACACTTTTAAATATGCCTCGTAAATAGTATTCCGCCTACTCTTATTCCACGTAACGTTATGAAATACTTTACGGACGTTTGGGCCGAAGGACTGGCCTTTGTCGGAGTGCTGGTCGTCATTGCTCAATTTCTGTGTTAGTTACAACCACATGTGGCAGCCAGGGAAAGCATAGAGGTAATAACCTTCAATCTTCAATTGACATGTAAAGATAACAAGACAAACATTGAAAATAGTAGAAAAGATAAAGGGAACTACGCGCGCGTAGTGCAGCATACGTGGGCTCATCTCCCATCTGCGGAAAGTTGTC
Source organism: Dermacentor silvarum (assembly GCF_013339745.2). NCBI lineage: Eukaryota > Metazoa > Arthropoda > Arachnida > Ixodida > Ixodidae > Dermacentor > Dermacentor silvarum. The sequence continues at coordinate 9,018,480 of NC_051164.1, read as the reverse complement.
TTTTCGTCTACACTCCTTTCCCTTTTCCTCATTATGCCTACATTTCAATAGGAAACAACTTTTTGCCCCTATGCTGTTTGTGGTTTCATTGGCTGCTTCCTTCATAGCCACAATATGGCCTCATTCATTTTGTTGTTTGTGCGCCTTCGGCCATACATCACCCGTTAAACTTTAAAGTACTCTAAATTTAAGCAATGGCGTCGGTGCGCCACGTGCAACTTTGCTTTCGCGATAGCGATTCCCCCACTTCAATACAGACAGGGATGCATGCTCTTTCTTTCCCCACCATCCAATTCAGTACACGAGCAAGCCGCGTGCTATGGAAAGGGTGTGGCCCGCGCCAGCCACTCAATGGAGATGATGATGTGTCGCGCTTCATCTGCGTAGTTGCATAATGGCGCTCAGTAGAATCCTACGTGATTCAACTGAGCGTCTAGCCTAGTACCTGACAGGCCGATCAAGGTGACGACCAGCACAATAGGTAACTGTGTAGCTTCGTGGGGGTTTTTACTTACTTTTATATCAGTTTAGTAGCTTGAGCGGAACCTATGCTCTGGTACATCGAGAGCGAAAAGCCCACATAGCAGCTGCCGCCGTTAAAAGTGTCCGGCTGTAAGCTCAGCTTTCTCAACACGACGAGGCACTGTAGCCTTCCGTAACTCGTAGATGTGATCCTTCTGTCTACTATTTGAGGCGGCGCTTTATGTTGCACACAGAAGCGCGCGTTATTCTTCGGCGCCAAAACTTCAGCACCTGGCGCGTCGCGTCGCGGAAGACGGAACGCCCCCTGGCGGGGAGCAGGCCGCGTGGGCGCCGCGCGAAAGCACCGCCCCGGAACGAGAAACGCGTCAAAGTCTGGCTTACACTGCAGGCTGCGGCACATGTGTGCGCGAGAAACATTTTCTGACGCGCATCGCCTCCCACAGCGCGCCAAGAACAGCGAGCGCTCTGTATCGCAACGACTCTCGCGACAGGCAGGGGCTTTTTTGGAGTCCGCGTCGCGCAGGGAGCAGACGATGCGACCTGAAGAGCACATGTGCATGGAGTGACTTCATTCTGAAAGTAGCGGCGTGTGCACATGTGAAAGGTCGACCACAGTTTATCGCGCCTTCAACAGAACTAGTAAATGTGGTTAATAATTTTGTAAGCCTTCGTGGCAGGACTGTGCCAAGTTAACATTGAAATTGTACCGTATATAAGAAGGATGGAATGATTACTTGTTGCGCTAGTTGTGTTTTGCACCGCTGATGAGGGAAATAATTGCAAGTAGAAAAAACACACACACTGAAATGGATAAGACGAATGAAGCCCTCGTCTTCACCTTCAATGTGTGTGTTGTCCTTCGTTGCGCAAATTTCCTTCATCAGCAACATAAGGATGCACCTGACGATTACTTGGGACAACGGTGCCAAACAGGTTCAGCAGCCAAGCGTCAATGCTCGTCGGCGACGATAGCCATTAGGCACTCCAAGAAAGCTTGTTATATAGTTATAACTTCTTTTAATGGAAGTGGTAGACTGAAAGGCATGTGCGACACACCAAGTCAACTCGGCTAGTATTTCGCATTTGTATATACTTTGATAAAATAAAGATGCGGATTCCAGCATATTGTGAGGCAGTGACGCGCCATCACGCGCCATAAATCCTGAACTCTTTCGTGCCGTGTTAGCTGGCGCCGAATTAGTAAAGCTTTTCATTCGTAAGTGATCTATGGCATTCGCTAGTAGCCTTCGTTAATGGCAGCATAAGAATTAGCTAGAATTTGCCGTTACAAACAATTTTCTTTATCGTCAGAGCTTTCTTTGACTAGGAGTACGGGTTGTTGTCCATTTTGGGATTGTCCTCCGCCGTCCTTACTCTGATTACGGCGTAATAATTCCGGCCGAACTGGTTTCACCGTGACTGTCGGCGTTAGTGCGATTAGCATTCAATCAATGTAGGCACGCAAGGTATTTCTGAAGACATCCAAATCTACTATTAGGGTGTCTTCATAGACAACCTAATTGCTTCGGCTAGATGCCACTTATGCTGTACCCGAGATCTGCCCACTTTGCAATGACACTCGCTCACCAGCGTTTGCCATGACCATGGCGGCATGACGATGACTGCATGAAGACGTCGCAGTGACGAAGGTGGAATGACGTCTATTGCACGACACCAATGGGATGATGATGACAAGAGAACGAAGCTGGAATGAATACAATGAAACGAATGAATGCATAAAGACAAATGCACCAGAATGAATACATGAAGACGGCGCAATGGGGACGATGAGATGACAACAGCGGCATACAAAATCTTGACTGAATGACGATATCATAGCGCTCAACTATTTTTTTTTATTCAACAACCTACATTGCCAAGTTGGACATTAATGTAAGGGGGTCGAAACAATAACCCAAATGAAAACATGAAAACAGACTGGCAAGCTGTCACTTGAATATTCAACAAAGTCACGCATATTGAAACGATGAGGAAAACGCATTTTGCGCGGCACATCCACTGTACTCTCATCCAAATGTTCCCACTCGCGAATCGTAAAAGCAGAAACAGAGCCATGCTTACGACATCTTCTTTCTCGAAACATTTATTGCGATCGCAATTATCTTGACACTCCTTACGCATTTCTGCCGTGGGCGTCGCAGTCGCCGTGAGCTTCCGTATAAAGTTCACGGGCGATAAAACCGTCCCCGCGCACCGTATGCCCAATGTGCGAGTGAAACCGTGCGAGGGTCAGCCGGCGATCGCGGCTCTGTCTCCCGCACGCAAGCGAACAAAGCGGGAAGGAAGCGCGCCAGTCTTCCAGTCGCGTGGAACGCTTCAGTGGGAGGGTAGGGAGGGGGAGGGGGGCGCTGTTTCCTCCGCGCCGCCCGAGCGAACGCGCGAGCCCGCCGGGCCGCAAGGCTTCGGGGAGAGGGTAGGGAGCGGGAAGGCCGCGTACTACGCCGCGCGCTCTCGCCCGAGCAGCTGCATCTTGAAAAACATCTGCGGCGGGGGCAGAGTCATTCCTCCCTGCGCTGTGTCACGCTGAAAAGTGGGCTGATCCTGGTGATAGTGCAGAAAGGCTCCAAGCTCAATGGCACATATCAGGGACAAAAAAGAGAGAAAGTTGGAGAGAAAGAGAGGAAGAACGAAAGAAAGAGAAAATCACCAGCCCTTCCCCTGTCGAGAAAATGGGAGTAAGCGAAGTTTGGCGTGTGTGTACTTGACCTAATATACTTTCCCTTCCCTTTCCTACTACTTTTCCTTCCATTTATGTTTTATTGCCGTGACATGTCGTGAATTTTACGTTACCCTGACGAATGTTAGATACAAACTTGACAAGCTTCGCTTACCCCCATTTTTGCGACAGGGGTAGGGCTGGTGAATTTCTTTTAAATTTTCTCAAACTTTTGAATCGGCCCCTTGAAAATTACGGCAGTTTTTATCCGGGTAGATCATTTATCGTAATCAACAAAAAACTGCTGGCAGCTGCTCAACTTAACTTTTAACATATTGCACTTGGTTTTGCTCGCGTAATATGGCACAGATTGAATTTTTTTTAACTTGGCATACACAACATGTACAGTGTACGACGCACCGACAAATGTACCGATTCGGCAACCTTGTCTACGTTTAGAAAGTCACATGCCGATGAGGACATAGCGAAGGACTTTATTGCCGCTGCCTTGAACATTTGGGTACCTGAACTACGAGGTCGAACCCCACAGAACGACTCCATCCCTGTGGCGAAGAGTAGGGCCAAAAGTGGTGAATGTCGTTCCACAGTAAGCGCACTTCGAGCACGTATGAACAGCAATGTTTATTTTACCGTATCCTTATTCGTTCAGGAACAATGTTCTATATTCCTGTTTTTATGGATGGGTCAATGCTTTTTTCTTCTTTTTTTCATTAGCCGATTTAAGGAGAGGTTTAAGGAGGCCTCCGTGTGGCGCCGGCTGCTCCGCTTCTCTGACATGTAAGTCGTGTTCATAAAGTTCATAACAAAGACAATTATAAAACAACACACACACTCTGGACATTCACGTACATAAAGCTCGCTTAGAAAAATGCAAAATATTCATAGAATTGAATTGTTCACATAATGTAAGTGTCTGTCCACATAACATAAACGTTCCCACAACATTATTGTTCAATAACATACATGTCCTTGGGCTGTTTCGAATTTGATCTCTCTTGAGGGCCATATTTCGAGCACAGCACTCGCGTACTCAGACATATGAGTCAGAAAAACAGAAGGACGTAGACAATAAAGGAACACAGGCAATTTCAGAAAAACAAGAGTAGCATTACAAATTGGAATGAGCACCAAAATATGAGTTTTTTTAGTGCATATCTTCTCGAAAATCCGTTTCTTCCAAGCATTTTAATACCGCGCGCCACTACATGTTGCATTTTTTTCTCATGATCATGCGCCCAATTTTTTTTTCATAATGATCATGGTCTACTTTCCAATGCATGTAGCTTTTCCGAAAAACCTCTTACGGGGACTGTCAAGCACCAGCAAACGGGCTTGTATAAGCCCCGTTTACTACCCGACAAACTATTGCTGGTATGTTCACCCCTGTGTTGCGCATGTTCTGCTTAGCAAAAAACATTCCTTCACAATATCATCACATATAATGTCAGCTCATAGGTACCTAAACCGCATCGACCTCTCAATGCAATAGCGCATGATATTGAGCGCATTATTTTATTTACGTGATTTTCTTTGATTTAGTCATTCGGTATGTGACACTTGCTGTGTGCATTCTCATTGTTCGCTAATACTCTAGAATGGGTAGGTCTCGCTGTGACAAAAGGGATACAGAATCCCTAAATGTTGCTCGATACGCGTCGTGCTTTTCTGCGCCTGTCACCACCATTCTTCCTGCGACAAGCATTCCACATTGTGTTCGTCCTTGTGACATCGTTGCAGCACGTCTGACCCTGTGCGTCCGCCTGATTTGGTGTTTGCGTTTCGGCCTAGCTTGTGAGCGGTGTTGTGCATAAACATCAACATTACATGGCATTTAGGTTGTGAGCTTGATGGAGCATAAACATAAACATCGCATGAGGATGCATGCTGCGTGGCCGCAAAATAAACATAATTCGGCCCATTGCCATCAGTTGGGCCAGATTTATGAAACCCCGCTTGACGGAAGCTCCGCTTCATAGATCACCACGTGTGTATTAGATCTGCATAGTTTATTTTGTACACTGTATGTTTTCTCATGGTTGCAGTATTGCAAATAGTATAAGTTGAAATGATGCTATGAAAAACTGAACAAGCAATGATAAGGCTCTCAAATACAGAGCGTGATGTAGCCCTGTTTCTTTAAAGTGCATGTGTCAAAGAGTGATGAACTAACGAATGGGAAGTGTCCACTTGAGCGAGTTAACATTCACAGGGAAGCCTACTCATTAGAGACCTATACTGCTAATGCACCGCTCCAACTCTGGCGCTCTGCCGGCAGCCACTCCATTAACGTTGCTGCTCCACGCGCAGCTCTTGGCAGACGCCTCCCTCTTTGGGCTCACCTTAGCGACGCCGACAAAGCCTCGCATTCAAAGAGGTGAGCGGGCAGGCAACCGTGCAGTCAGCGAACGAACGCCTTCGCGACGCGCTTCGTGTTGCCGCCCTTTGCGTCTCTCGGCGGGAGAACAACACAGAGCGTTGAGCTGCACCACTCACTGGCAAGCGGCATTTTGTACTTCGTCTGGGCGGCTATAGTTGGCTTCCGTTGGGCGAGCTCTGGCGAAACAAGAGACGCCAAGAGTTGCGCGCTAATTGCTGTTCGCGCCACCGCCTGCGACACTAGTAAAAATTAAAAGAAAGATAGAAAAAACGTTCGGCAGAGACACTAAAGACTGCTTACGGGTGGGAATGCGAAAGCATTATAGTCCCTTTGGTGAAATGTTTTTTTTTTTCACGCGTTCCTTGTCCGCCCAAGCTCTCGCCTGCGTTCCAACTGCGCCTCGGTAAGGCCAAATCAAAACGCACCAAGCGTCTCAACGCGCTCGCTTGCCCGCGTCCGCTCAGCGGCGATCGATTGGACATTGAAGCTTTTATTGCGATAGCAATTATATGGACCCTCAAAAGCAGATTTCTGCCGTCGCCGTCACCGTCGCCGTCGCCGTGAGGTTCCGTATGACGTCAATGGAGATGAAATCGTCGCCGCGCGCAGCCGAATGCTGTATGTGCGAGTGAAAGGGCGCGAGGGACGCGCTCTTTCACGCGGAGTGAACGCACGGCGGAGAACAAACGCGCGTTCTGCGCCGTGCTTCCTTAAGGGCTGCAGAAGTAGGCGTCTCTTTCCTCCTTTACAATCAGAGGTGTTTATTAAACATAAGGAAGAGACGCTTAATTCTGCAGCCCATAAGGGAGCACGGCGCAGCGTCGTAGGGGATAGGGGGAGTAGGAGGTAAAGAAAATATATGTATAGCAAACGCGCCTTCTTCCGAAGCGCGAGAGGCCGTGGGGGAGGGGGGGAGGGGGAGGGAAGGGAGGCGACGTTTAGCTGCGGCACCAAGTGCCTATTTATATCAGAGGGTCCGGCAACAGTCACCAACGCCGCACGCATTTTGAGCGAACGCGGGCAAAACGCCGACGGCGTCGACAACAGTTCTGCGCGTTGCCGGTGCTGCTGCATGTCCAAGTTTATACAGCTGATAAAGCTAATATCATTACTCCGTATAGCTCTCTACAAATTTGCTATCGCAATTGATGCTTCACCTTTCAGGTGAAACTGCGACAACTTTTTTCTCACATCCTCACAAGAGAAATTGGCCAAGACACGATTGGAACACATCATGTCAATAACAACTATAGCTCTTTGAGATGATCTTCCGATGTTGGTGATTATGACTTCGATAGTATGATAGTAGTATGACGGCAACATTGATGAATTCTACGGCAATAATGAGAGGGTAGCAGACGTCGTAATAATTATGAATGAAGGTATAGAATGAAGGTAGTGCACGCCTACGCCCCAACCTCCAGTCACAATGATGAATAAAACAGTTTTATGAAGATGTTGAATTTGAAATGAAAAAGGTCCAAACTCACTGTACTGTAGTCATGGGCGATTTCAATGCAAAAGTGGGGAAAAAGCAGGCTGGTGAGCAAGCAATTGGAAACTACGGCATCGATTCTAGGAACACTAGAGAAGAGATCTTGGTAGAATTCGCGGAAAGGAATGGGCTCAGAATAATGAGAACATTCTTCAGGAAACGCCGCAACAGGAAGTGGACCTGGAAAAACCAAAATAGAGAAACAAGGAATGAAATAGATTTCATACTCTGCCGATCCCAGCATAGTGAAGAATGTAGAAGTGTTAGGTAGGGTAAAGTGCACTGACTATAGGTTAGTGAGGTCTAGGATTTCTCTCAATTTGAAGAGAGAAGAATACAATTAGTCAAGAGAAAACAGGCCAACCTGAGGCAGTAAGGGTAAAAACAGACCAATTCAGGCGGGTGCTTGCAAACAAATATGCATCTTTAGAACAGGATGTTGAAGACAACATAGAGGTAATGAATGAAACCGTAACTAGGCTGATCTCAGAAGCAGCAATTGAAGTGGGAGGTAAGGGACGAAGGCAACCAGTAGGTAAGCTCTCCCAAGTAACAAAGGACCTAATAAAGAAACGACAGAACATGAAAGTGTCTAACTCAAGAAATCAGATAGAATTCGGTAAACTGTCAAAACTGATCAACAAGAAGAAAGTAAGGGATATTCGAAATTATAACGTGGGAAAGATTGAGGAAGCCATAAAATATGGACGCAGCATGAAATCAGTACGAAGAAAGCTTGGCATAGGACAACGCAAGATGTATGCACTGAAATAATTGATCTGCATGGTAATATCATCAGAAATTTTGATGACAGTACATGCAGCAGAACAATTCTATACTGACTTGTACAGAGCAGTCAAGCTACTTTCATTCGAAATAGTGATGATGAGGATACAGAGGCTCCTTCTATAACTAGACATGAAGTTAGAAGGGCCTTGCAAGACATGACCAGGGGAAAAGCTGCTGGAGAACCATCGATTTAATTAAAGATGGAGGAGATATCATGCTGAAAAGCTTGTGGTCCTTTATACGAAATGCCTCACGACTTCAAGTGTACCAGAAAGCTGGAAAAACCCCCAACATTATACTCATCCAAAAGAAGGGAGACGTTAAAGAATTCAAGAATTATAGACCCATTAGCTTGCATAGAGTATTGTATGCAATTATTGTATTCACCAAGATAATTGTATTGAGTATTGTATTCACCAAGATAATTTTAATGAATCAGGGCAAAGCTTGACTTCAGCCAACCAAGAGAACAGGCTGGCTTCAGGAAAGGATATTCTGCGATGGGATCGTATCCATGTCATCAATCAGGTAAAAAATATAATCGACCTCTCTTTATGGCTTTCATAGATTGTTAAAAAGCATTTGATTCAGTAGAGATACCAGCAGTTATAGAGACATTGCATAATCAAGGAGTACAGGAAGCATACGTGAATATCATGGCAAATAACCACAAGGATTCCACAGCAACCTTGGTTCTCCACAAGAAAAGTAGAAAATTACCTATCAAGAAAGGGGTCAGGCAAGGAGACACAATCTCACCAATGATATTCACTGCAAGCTTAGAAGAAGTATTCAAGCTCTTAGACAGGAAAGGCTTAGGAGTGACGATCAAAGGCGAATATCTCAGCAACCTTCAGTTTGCAGATGACATTGTTCTATTCAGCAACCATGCGGACAAATTACAGAAAATGATTGAGGACCTTAACCGAGAAAGTGTAAGAGTGGGATTGAAGATTAATATGCAGAAAACAAACATATAGTTCAATAGCATGGCAAGGGAACAAGAATTCAGGATCGCCAGTCAGCCTCTAGAGCCTGTAAAGGATTATCTTTATCTAGATCAATTACTTACAGGGGATCCTGATCACGAGAAAGAAATTTACAGAAGAATAAAATTGGGTTTGAGTGCATACGGCAGGCATTGCCAAATCCTGACTGGGAGCTTACCACTGTCGTTGAAAAGAAAAGTGTACAATCATTGCATTCTACCGGTGCTAACATATGGGGCAGAAACTTGGAGGTTAACAAAAAAGCTCGAGAACAAGTTCAATACCGCACAAGGAGCGATGAAACGGAAACTCTTAGGCGTAACGTTAAGAGACAGGAAGAGAGCGGTGTGGATGAGGAAACAAACGGGGATAGACGATATTCTAGTTGACATTAAATGGAAGAAATGGAGCTGGGCAGGCCATGTAATGCGTAGGATGGATAACCGGTGGACCGTTTGAGTTACAGAATGGATACCAAGAGAAGGGAAGTGCAGTCGAGGACAGCAGAAAACTAGGTAGTGTGATGAAGTTAGAAAATTTGCAGGCGCAAGTTGGAATCAGCTAGCGCAAGACAGGGATAATTGCACAGGGAAATCGAGGCATTCGTCCTGCAGTGGACATAAATATAGGCTGATGATGACGATGATGAAGACTATGGCTATACCTCTTTCAGATGATTTTCGCTTGTTGGTGGGTATGATTTCCATACTATAGCCCATACCCACAACGGGGTTGACCAAGCAGTGATTGGTACACATCGTAATAATGCCAACTATAGCTCTTTCCGATTATCTTCGCGTGTTGATGATTATGATTTCCATACTATGGCCCGTACCCACATTGGGACTTGGCCAAGGAGAGGGTGGAAGACATGGCGCCAATGACAACTATAGCTCTTTCAGGTGATATTCGCGTGTTGGTGATTCCGATTTCGATACTATGGCTCATACCCACAACGGGAGTTGGCCAACAAGCGGGTGGTACACATCGTACCCACCCCAACTAGCTCTTTGAGATGATCTTGGTCTGTTGGTGCGTGTGATTTCCATGCTATGGCACATTCTCACAACGGGGGTTGGCCAAGAAGCGGGTGGTACACAACGTGCCAATCATTGGCATCTTCTTGCGCAGCAGGTATGCTTAAAAATCTACAGTAATGTACCAATCCTTTACAAACTGTGACACATCTTTCCGCCAAACGCACTACTTACTCATTCCTTCGAACGCAGTGATATAAGCTACGGAGTCGCAGTGTGCCTTACCGAGCAACGCTGGTGCAGGTCACGCAGAACACGGCTCTTCTTACTGGAGAGTTTTAACAGAGCGCTGCTTACGCTACGCTCCGCTCAGATTTCACGCTCTGAGGTACTGCAGGGAACTGCGTAGATTTCGCATTTGATAAGCGCGTCTTGCCGAGACGCGAGCGCCGCGCTATCAACTCTGCTGCAAACCGACGAAGAGGCCAAGTAGACACACTGTCAAGCTCCGCTCAGTCGGCTTTGAAGCGATGCGATCTTCGTTCCGCTGACAGTATGAGCGTTGTGCTCAAGCGCACTAGCGTTCCCGCTAAGCGGTTGTGTGGCATTTGCTAACTTATGCCGGTCTGAGCGAAGCGGACAGCAAGCGCTCAGCTAAAACACTCTACTATCTTGATTTTAAGGCAGTGTGTTTCCCTGCAGCTTTCTTATTCTCTGCTAAATATATTAGCAGTAAGAAAATGCGTCGGACTACGTATGCCTTATTTCTCATTTAAGATATCCAAAAACATGATACGCTGCCCATTGCGGCCTTGAATACCGCAATGTTTTCCGCAAGATCAGACCAGCATCCGTTCAACTACAAGTCCCACCCACTCGAATAAACTATGGTACATTTACATTTATATATCAGGCTATAAACATTATGAAATTCTCTTCCTCAAAATATTGTGGGCATCTCTACATACACGTTCTTCATCTCTGCACTGTATCAGCATGTTCAGCAACCAGATTAGCCCCTTGTGTGCTTTTCGTGATAATTTAGGTTGTTTCTCACTGTTCAACATTTACATTTATTGGTACACTGATTATTTGCAACACATTTGCCTGCTGTATGTGCATTTTGCCTAAAGTATCCACTAATACGTTACAATGCTTTCCCGCGCTTTTATTTATTTTTTGTTTCTGTATTATTACTTTGTTATTATGAGTGTTTTCATTCTATACTTATTTCTGATGTTTACAACACGATTCTCTGCCACATATCTTACAAGTGTTATTGGTATCGACCTGTATATACCTACGTGTGTTACATTCTCGATAATATTAAACTTTCCGTCTTCTTTTCCTATAGTCAATGCATCGCAACATTATCCTTAGAAGAGGAGTACACCCACGTGTGTCACTAGGGGGCGGGCTGCAGGATGCAAAGAATGGAAACAAAAAGGACAATGGAGATTTACAAGAATGAGAAGAAAGAAATTAGAAGGGAAAATCTGTACGATAACACAAAGGGCAGTGCCTTGCTATTTGAGGCTAGAGCCGGTTGCCTAAGGACGAAAACATATCGGAACAAATATTCGGAACTAGATGAGACATGTGCATGCTGCAGTAAAGATCCAGAAACCACTCAGCACATCCTGATGGAATGCGACGGGATCCACCCAGCGAGAACCGTAGGTAACGTGCAAATCCCAGAAGCGCTTGGTTTCAAAGTGGAAGGAAACATAAACAGATCAGCAGTAGAGATCAGCAAGAGACGATTGGAGTACTGGTGGAAAAAAAGCAGGGAAAAGATGGATACGACCTGATCTCTTAAAATCATAGGCAGCGGCACAAGGTAAATTTTTTGAAAAGAAAAATAATAATGAGAGGTATACAAAAATGCTAGATAAAGAACATGTATAGTATACCTGATTAAATCAAGCAGGCTAGGTGACAGAAGTAGTGTAATGTTTATTGCACATTGATATATAATGTCTATTGGTGTTTTGTGGCTAAAGCGCCCTTAGGCGTTGATGCACCCACGCTGACGCCTGGTGGCACGTCTCCTCCATCACGACTACCAACGTCGATGACCATGAGCAACCGTCGTGCATATGGAAGCTGCACTACGCTGCACACGCTAGCACAACGCGAAAGACGAAGCACGTAACTGACACACTAATACAACGCGCAAGACAAAGCACGTAACTGAATCGTCACCGAGTCAAATCAGCGCGTACAGCGCGTCGTAATTGCAGCCTCCGCGATCAACTTCAGAAACATTTTCAGAGCTAATTGCGGAGGCCACGCTCCGCTGTGCTGAGTACGGTGAACGCCACCTAGGTGGCGTTGGTAGTGCTTCTTGATGCCAGCGTCCCTTCGAATGCTGGCATCGAGGCGTCGTAGTGCTGAGACCACCGAAGCGTTCACTGTCGGTGCGCGTTAAGGCCGGAATACATGAAGCGAATAACCGGCGTCCGAGCGAAGAACTTCGTCGGGCGGCGAACGTCCGACGGCCGGCGTCAAGAAATTTGCCGTCCGCAGCCGATCTGCCTGTCCAAACATTTTCGTCGGGTGAACGCCGCCGCCGGAAGCGTCTAGCGCGCAGCGGTGGACGACAGCCAATCAGGAGGCACTAGTTCCGGTCGCAATGCATGCTGGTGTTTCGCGCGCGCGCGCCTTTTCGCGTCGTCTGCAATCGCGTTGGTGTTGCCGTGTCTGCATGTCTCTGCACCGATTGAGTAGTTCCTAGTATGATCTCTCAGGAATCGCGTTGTATTTGTACATCCCATATCCGCTGATCTGCGAGGAAACAGACAAGCAGTGCAAGCTCTCTACAACAACCTTCAACAGAAATCTTCTGATCTCAGAGGCCACATGCTGTCGTCATGCCTATCTCCCGACTTCCCCGATAGATGGCGCTGGCATCGGATATTTCTTTCGCTAGGCTTAGACGCGTTCGAAACGAGAAGCGATCTCGAAAACTACTCAAGGTTATCCATAATACTCTGTCGTCGAAGCGGCCTGAGACTAAGCGAAAGCCGTTTACGCAGTCATTTGCTTCCAACTAAGTGAATTCTACAAGGACAACGCCAAATTCAGTTCGAAGCGGGCGGCCGGGACCGCCGCCAACACGGCGGCCAACGCGCGGCGGCGTTCGCCGCATGTATTGCAACACGGCAAACATCCTGCGTCGTGTCGCCGCGTCGTTACTTGACGCGTGAAGTTCGTCGAGAAAGTTCGCTCCATGTATCCCGGGCTTTAGTGTCATAATGCAGTACTTCTCTTTTCTGCTCGTAGGCGGCGGCACCGCCCCGAGCAAGAGCGCGGGTACACGGAGGAGTGTTAGATATATAAGGCGCGTCTGTGTAGCTCTCAGCAAATGCGTTTGTGGCGCAATGGGTTAAACGCTCGGCGATCTATCGTCGCGGACCGAGAGGTCGTGGGTTCGATTCCTAAATTTTGCATGTTTGTGGAACTTTTTCTTCTGGTTTCTTTCTTTGTATTATGTTCTATGACGTATTTCCGTGACGGAAATACGTCAGTGAAGTCTTGGTGGACCCCGGAATAAAACACTTTCGTGTTAAAAATATCTGAGTTGGTTTAGGTGCCCTTTAAACATATGGCGGAATGGCGGATCCATATAACGCTCTTCACGATACCGCATTCCGCGCACGTTTCGCACTACCTTCGGAGTGGAGTGGTACTTGCAGAGCTGCTCCTCATGCACGCATACTTTTCCGCCCTCGCATGTGCCAGCTAGAAACCTGCACAAACGAGAGGCAGCAGCATGTGCGATAGCGCATTTTGGTGACAATCAGTGCTATAGCACGGCGGCAGTCTGGTTATTCTAATGAACCGCGTTGGCCGCATTTCGATGGAGGCGAAATGCAAAAACGCCCGTGTGCTTGCGTTGTAGTGCACGTTAAAGAACCCCTGGTGGTCAAAATTAATCCGGAGCCCTCCACTACGGCGTGCCTCATAATCAGAACTGGTTTTGGCACGTAAAACCCCAGAAAGAAGAAGAAGTATTCTAATGAAATAGACGCTCAGAAGTGGCTCTGCGCGTCAAATATGTTATAACACGTAATGTTATTTAAGAATGGATCTAAATCGTCCTTTGACCTTCGACCTTCGAAACACCGAAATCAAGAAAAATAACGTGGAAAAGGCCTTAACAGGATCAAGGCAGTTGTGAATAGAATAACTAAAAAAGGACCACCACAGGTTCCATCTATGGCGTTAAAGTAACGCCTGCTTGCCACGCTGCGGTACCAGATTTGAATACTTGGCGAAAAATAATTCTTTTATGTGGTTACTTTTTTATTTATTCCTATTTCTATTTTACTTCTTTTTTTATGTTCGGACGCAGTGTTTCTAGCTTACGTAGCGAAGACGTTTCAGCCACTTAGTTTTGATAACGGCAAGTGACAGCAAGCAACGCACCTCACGACCACTCGACAACCAGGTCTAATGCACCGTCGAGTCACCGGATAAGTATGTTTATTGCGCTGCTTCTGCAGCAAGTTTATTCCGTTGTTTTTACAGCGCAGTATAGCGCATGTAAGGTCGGCGCAAGAAACTTACTTGAACGCGTGACCCAATGGTCCGGTGAATGTGGCAGTCCGACAGCAGTGGCAACGCACTGCTTCCTGTCGTCTTAACTTGTCAGATATAAAACGCGAAAAGGATTTGGCCACGTCAGGCAAACTGCCCCAGGCGAAAACAGAAACAAACGAACAAGACATTTTGTAAATTGGTATCTCAGCCTTATAACTTAGCAATCGCTAATTTTACCGCAACGCAATAACAAAACAGCCTACTTGGGATAGTTGCTGCACTGGTAATATTAACTACTGACTGGAAACTGTTCAGCTTTCTACAGCATATATGATTTTATTTCATTACGACTTTTCTAAAAACCAATTCTGGTGCGCTTTACGTACCTTTTATTCTAACATTAAATCTCTAGCCTTCTGTACACCAACAGCCACGGCGTGTTTCGTTAGAACAGAGCCCTCAGCCGCGTTGGCACTGATTACCATCGAAGTGTGCTATTGTAAGTGTATTGTCGATCACGTCAACGCAGAGTCCCATCTATACACTGGTTCAAGTCGACGAAACAGCATAAACGTAGATGTGTGTATGTAACAGTGTACAAATAGACAGTAGATCGAAGGCAAGAAAGATGAAGGTTAAAGGCAGTGTTCGGGTGACCATGTCTGTCTCCGTCCGCAACCTCCTGCTCACGTCACCAGTATATACAGACACGGCCGAGAATGCTTTTAGACGTATGCCGAACTACGAGATCTTACACGACGCCTAGGGGTATGATTAAAAGAGTCTCCCGAAGAAGAGTCAAGAAAGAACTGCTTTAAGCGACAAAGCAAACGGTACGACATTCGTCACTCATGCCTGTTTGCAAATGAAAACTACAGGTGACTTGAAGAGCTGTCGCCGCAGCTACGGAGAAGAGTTGCGCTTCTCTGATTTCGTTAGTTGAAGACTGTGTTAATTTGTGGATTGCAGTCTCGATTTCAACGTCTTCGTAATTGTAAAATATTGAAACACGAAAGGATTTCCGTCTATCACTTACTGGAATGGTAGTGAAGCGTAATTGCAGCATTTCTGTATTTGCGATAAACACGCGTAGTCACACAGTATCCCGTCGATGGGCACCGAATCGAATGCGCTTTTCTAGCATGAAACGTTTTTAGCTCTCGTTGTCGGCGACCTTCAAGTGACCTTGAGCCAAAAGGCAGAGCCGTTAACCGGGCACTCAAACGAGAACATCCGGGCATCGTTGCGAGAACAAAACGTTATCATCCGGGCAACCAGCCAATAATTAACAAAATGTGGTCTCTGGCTGCCAACAGCCACAGACCACATTTTCTGCATTACATACGCTAGTTACTGCTTCCGAGAATATTGCTTCCGAGTTCTTCCCAATGTTAGCTCACAATTTCACTCAAACTGTAACTTCTTGTACGCTGAACTTTTATTTGTCATTTCCAATAGCAACGTTCAAAGGCAGATACAGTGCATTATACACTTGATTCTCATTTTTTGGCGCTGGGACAGGGTTGCCTCTGCTCTTTTCAACACCAGCGGTCCGCGAGTTCCGCGGCGCGGGCAATCTTTGAATACCTTCGAGAGATGGCGCCACGCTGCGTGATGAGACGCTTCTGTCTCTTCTGTTTACCTAGACGAGACTTTCAACGATGTTCAATTCAAAACAGGTTCATTTTGGCTAAGTAAATTTTCAGGCCTGCATTGTGACACCAATCTGCTTTGCCTGTAGCCATTTCATGGTTACATCCAATCTCGATTACGGGAGAGCCAGCATTCTTTTTTTTTTTTTTTTGCTGTAAAAGCACGCGTCAACGCTGTGGAAGCAGATGAGGCGGTTGTTACAGTAATAATCAGCGTGTCGATTTGCGCGAGTCACAGCACGCACAAAATAAGCACTGACGCGAAAGAAATATGTCTTTAGTGGTTCAGCGGGTTATGTCCAACGTATCCTAGCATGAAACATGGCAAAACTAACAAAAGACATCGGACGTACATCAATAAAAAATTAGTAGCCCCTCCCCTGTCGAGGAAATGGAGGTAAACGAAGCTTCTCGTGTGTTTCTTCGGTGTTCCTCTGAACGAATTGCACTGACGAGTATACCGTTGTGCTCGAACCACAACCGGTCACACAGGCTGCAGCTGGCTCCGAAATTTCGGTTGAGGAACTCGCGTTGAAACCTGGCAGTCGCACCGGGGAAGTTGGCGCTAGCGTTGCCGAAGCGTGCACCACCGTTGTCGGGTTCCTGGAGTGCAAGACGAGGGTGGCGTTTGGCCTCAACATTGCGGTTCCTCAATTCGGGCTCCGCGGCTCTTCGCTGACGTTTCGCACGGACTTCGGAAGCCCTCACGATAGAATCGGCACGTCGACGACGAGCCCTTTCCCGAGAGCCTTCATTTTGGATAGATTTCGATGAAATTGCTTCAAAATTAAATCTGTCCGTTACACAAGACAATGAATGGCTCATACCCCCTTAAGCAATGGCTCATACCTCCGTAAACGCAGCCTCCCGATTACGACGACAGAAGAGAAGTGAAATTCAACGCTGGAATGATTAGCGGCAGCGCAGCCAGCTGTGGAAGCAGACGACGACGGCGAAAGCGGGGAGGAGTGGCGCGAGCGCGTGCCGACCACCTGTGCCGCTCTGAGAACAGCTG
This sequence comes from Dermacentor silvarum, assembly GCF_013339745.2. NCBI lineage: Eukaryota > Metazoa > Arthropoda > Arachnida > Ixodida > Ixodidae > Dermacentor > Dermacentor silvarum. Next base: position 9,001,460 of record NC_051164.1, on the reverse strand, counting down.
TTGTTTTGTTTGTTTTTTTCAGCGTTGCATGGCCACCGCAGGCTAGCGTATACAAGCTTTGCTTTTAAAACACTGCCGGATTCGTCTAACGTACCTGTCAAGGAGGGTGTAGGGAGCGTCGGACGTACCTTTAGCCACAGCCAATAAAAATTGCACGCTCTTGTTTTTTTTAGGCCCTGGTAATACAATATAAACTCGTAAATATGCCCATTCGGTGCGCTTTTGCGTGCTAGGAAGAGATATTACTCGTGTTCTTCTGAATTTTGCGGCGTTTGCAACCTCACAACTTGAAGGTAAATGAGCAATTTCAGCTGTCATCGTCCGTTGTTGTGGAGCTATAATAGCAAAGCAAAAGCCCCCTATACGGTGCTGGAAATTTCAGTGTCCCTGCCCCACATAGACCCTATAGACCAGCGGACGTTTCGTTAAATCATTTACACCGAGTTAGCTTGCATTTTAGTGTTCCTAAACATCTACGTTACCTAAAATTTACTCAAGAGTTGTAGCGAATATTTTAGGCACTTGCAGCAAATGTTCGCGGAAATTCAGCAGCTTGTTTGTCTCACTTTAGCGACACGCTTATAAAAATTATTGCAACAGTGGTGTTTTTGTCCTTGCAAGTGACTTTCCCGAGATCGCAGGAACTCGGACACAATGGCATCCTTCCTTGTGAACAGTGTGCCACAAGTCATGTTGTGGACGAGCGCCAGGCTTTAGAGTTTTGGAGATTAGACGGTCGTGATAACGGCGTCTTGTAGGAGAGGAAAAGAAACGGCGCTCTTTCTAGTCATCTCCGCGTGAAAAATCAATGGCGGCGCGGCGAGACAGATTGGAGCACGCTGGCAAATAGCGGTGGGCCCGAGGTCGTAAACGGACCCTCGGGTTCAGGTGTTTACCAAGAGATAAGCAGCCACAGAAAGGCCGCTTGCTATATACATATCGGCAATAGGGATTCTGCGACACAGACTCGCATCCTTGCGGCTATGCCCTAAAAAATGTAAATATGAGTTTGTTATTTTTCATCACGACTGGCAACATTCTCCACCCAAATCCACATTCTTCTTGTCACTCAACTGCGTTGAGCGCACCCAGTAGGCCCGGCAGCCGTTGGCAGGTACACGAAGAGCAAGCAGGAACTACCTGCTTCTTACTTATCGTCCTGTCTTTACTACAGAACCCTGTTCTAGGAAAACAAGGCATGAGCAGGAACTACGCGGCCAGTTCTGGCCGCGTTGTGTGGGCAAAATTCGCCGCAGGAAGCGCATTGCTCCATGCTGCCGAGGCTCAGGAATATTGTTCAGAATCCGTATTTACAAAAAAAAAACGATATTGCAAAAGTCGTTGCAAACATGCATTGCGCGCATAATGTTAGGACGCAATAAAACGGGAAGCACTGCCCGAGTGCCGACGCCTCAACAGAAATCTCGCCGAGCATCGCTCTCACTGTCACGCTGAATGTTGCCTCGTACGCTTCTTCGGCTTCACAGGGTGAATCAACACGGACATGACTGCGATCAAAATTAAGGCTGTGGCGTCGACACAGGCTGAGGACGCAATTCTTTAGGGGGACGCAATTCTTTAGTCTAAGCAGAGGTAAATAAATTAGCACATCCAACGCACTTGTTAGGATATATGTGAAACGAAGCTTTAACGAAGCGGTGCAGCTTGAGAACTGGGATGTGATGCGTGCAATTATGTTTATTTTCATTCTATGCAGTATGTTATCTTGTGTTGCTCTACCTACACACCGTCTTGTTTATAGAAGAGCTTATATCCGAACTTATTTGAGTCCAGCCTTTTTTCCATGCCTATCATATACGTTATTAACAGCAGCGGTGACAAGGAGAAGACCTGACGTGAGTCTTTTTTGAATTTCAACTGTCTCTTCGCTAGTTTGCCCTTCATTTGTGCTTTATTATTCTCGTATATTTCATCTAGTAGCGCTATGTTGTATTCCGCCAGACTTTCACTCGTAAGGAAGTTGCACAAGAGTTATTTGCTTATGTTGTGTTAAAATCCAGGGTTTGACGGTATCCCGTCTGGTCGGGAAGAGGCTTGCTGACGAATGAGAAGGCCGACCAAGAAAACAAATCATTTAGTGGAGCCGGAACATTTTATCATTTTTCACTAAATGTACTTTTTTCTTGGTCGGTGTTCTCTTTTTTCATCATGTTGTGTTACACCGCTTAAATGCCTGAATGACAACTATAGCGGTTCAGCGCTAGCTCTCTATATTTTGCGATAGCAAACAGGTCTATGCGCCTTTCTATTATAAAAACGTTTTGCAGTTATCCTATTATCTCCGTCTATTCTGCCCGTTTCATTGCTTGCATTGCTAACGTGTGTACTGCTGACGATATCGTGATTGCTCTGTAGTATTTAGTGTTCGGTTTATCTCCTTTTCGTTTATAAATTAGGTTCATGCTACTCTGTCGTTAACCATATGAGATCTGTTGTTCATGTATAATTTGCACGAATCATTTCTTCTAATGCATATTGATTGTTTGGCGCCAGTTTATTGACTAGTCTCATCGGTGTTCCATCCAGTCCTGTTACCGTACAACTTGGCATTTTCCATCATTTCCCAGTCTAGGTTGTTCAGGTTTCAATTCTGCAGCAGCCTTCCTGCTCTGCGTCTCGTGGTCTGCACTTTCAGTTCACGTTAATTATTATGCTACGTTTTCTGTTATGCATTGCATTGCGTCTTCCCCCTGCAACTTGTTCCTCTCGTCATATTGCCTGCACTATTTCATTTTCTTATTCCAGATAGTTCACGGGGTCGCAGGAAACTTGTGGATCTCTTAATTTTGTGGCGTAGTCCTGAAAGCCAGCGATTACTCCTGCCCTTAATTTTCTTCTGTATCCGTTGGGTTACTTCCAATATATTCTGCTGGTAGAGTCCTATTTTGTATCTATTTCCTCCTGTGGCCGCTATATCTTTTTTCGCTTGGCTGATTTCTCTGAATGCTTTGCGCTGCCTTTTCGATTTCCTCCCGGATTTTCTTGTTCGACCAGTTACGTGTTTTTCCTTTGTTCGTACCGGATATCTAGCCTAATTTATTGTTTGCGCATATTTTTGATGAAATCAAATAGCACACATAGCTTAATTGGAAAAAATAACTACATATTCATGGTAAGAATATCAAACAGCAACATTATACTAGCACAGTGCAAGCCAAATAAAGGTACATAAAATATTCTTTATGGGTTTCTAGTAAACTGATAATCAGTAGACTACAATTTTTATCTTGCTTCTTAAATTCATACTTCTTTGATACGTAGTAGTAGCTTGTCCCACAAAGGAACGGAGGTGAAATGGACTCTGTGCTTGCCGTAAGAACGTTAGCTAAAATATAATTCTTATTTACCTTGATTGTGGTATCAAGGTATTGCATCGTGTATTTTATTCGTCTGAATAACAAAAACTTAAGATACTATGGCTATACTGTAAGTTTTGCAATTGAGAGAAAGTTATTAGTTTCAAACAAATATCACGCGTTACGGTTGCATATGTATGGCTGCTGTAATTATAGCCTGATTGTACAGTATTTGGAACAAGTGTAAATGGGTTAGGTATGTGTTTCCCCCGCAGATAATTCAATAATTGATGTGCGAAAGAATCAGCAATATACGGAAAAAAATCACCAGCCATTCCGTGGTTGGCCAGCGAAGCTGCTATGGTGGTGACTCCCTAGCGGCACGGGCGCGTTCTTGTTGTCTCCCCGCCGCGTGGGCGGCGCCACGTCGACGGTCCCGCCGCTTCGGCGTCGTTCCTCGTGCATTCGCTGTTCCTCGCCTCGGGCACACGAACCCCTCGCAGCCGTGTCATGGCAACGTCGGAGCGAAAATGAGCCTCTATCCTTGTTAAATATTAGAGGAAGAGGACGACGACGGCTACTAGCGCGCTCGGCGCGAGCGGCTCGCTCGTGATCTGGCGCTTCTGGACTGACTCGAACGGCCAGTATGGACGCGTTATTACGGTTCTTCGAGCAATAAACTTCCCCTTCCCGCCCTTCTACTGTGAAGACTCCTTTGTTTTACAATCCTCTTATCGGACAGGCACTGTCACAGACACGTGGTTTCAGACACAGCCAGGATTCAGATGGCGCCCCAGGGACGCGATCGGAGATCGTTGTTCGAAATACGCGTTCAGTTGGAGTCCAGTTTCGCCTCACGCGATTGGCCTAGGCCGCGCGACGCTGTCAGACGCGTCCGGCGTCTTACATTGTCGCGGGGCCTAGGCCGATCGCGTGAGGACAAACTGGAAGCACACTCGACGCGCGTTTCAAGCAACGATCTCCGATCGCGCCTGTGGCAGCTAAAGCCGCGCTTCGATGCGAAAGAAACGGTCGTCCTCTTTCCCTTTGTGGTTTTTTTCGCGCGCTCACTCGGTTTTGCGCTCACTCGCTCGCCTTGTGGAGGAGGGGTTTCTGCTCGCTAACAAACAGCTTCGCTGTAATAGTATTCTTTGATAGTAGTGTCGTACAGCTTCCGGCGTATCCAGGACCTGTCCTTTCAAGATCCAACAACGTCCCCATCGTTGGGCTCCATGGTGGGTGGCTGGTGCTGCTGCCGAAAATTCTATGTGTAGCTATGACAAGTTCTTACCCCCCCTCCCTGGTCGCTCTCAGAATTGAAGGCCCACCCAAGTCTAAGTTTTTTGGCCGTCAACGGAGCATTTTCCATGATTTCGTGTTATACACTCCGAGAAAACAGAAAAGGCAACAATAATTCTCTTCTTTTCTGGTTTGAAAAACCCCTAACTGAAACTCTTGGCCCCGGGTTTAAGTTTCCAAGTGGCAAAGCGCAGATTTCCTTCCAGAACTGCGCGGTAAGAGAAAGACGGCCTAATCCTGTATGTTTTGGGGACGTTCCAGTGAATGTGACTGCGTACTATGAACACCGCTTGTGGTGTCATACCAAATAGTGATTTTATTGATCTGACAGAGCCTGAACAACTACAGGGCTGGAGTGAGCAGAACGTGACCAGTGTAATAAGAATCAAAATGAGGCGGGATCGTAAAGAACTACAAACCAAGCATCTTATTCTGGCATTCGATTCAAGCTGCACGAGACAACCGAGGCAGGCTTTGTGAAGATCAGGGTCAAGCCATATATTCGAAATCCTCTCCGATGGTTGAAATGTCAAAGGTTCGGCCACAGTTCTCCTACGCCTAGGCCCACTAACCTGTGCCAAATGCAGTGACTATGAACACCCGCTCGAATCATGCGAGAATACCCACACTCTCTGAATTGTGATGGGGAGCATACTTGCGGTCCTGCCCATCAGGGAAAAAAAGAAACAGTGGCGATCAAAGTGGAAGAGAATATTTCGTTTAAGGTTGCACGAAGGCGGGTATCTTTCGAATTCTTTCCTGCCAAAGGATAGCTTTGCCGAAGTGGCGCGTCAGGGGGTAGCGCCACAACGGCCTCCTGTGGCTGTCCCCCCCCCCCCCCCCCCACACACACACACACGCACACACACCAGTGGTGACACCATCCACCGCTGCTCCGCCATTCAAGAAGGGCCCGACAACGTCTGGGCTGATGGACTCAAAGGTATCGTCTCCCGAGGCGAAGCCTTCAAGTAGAGAGCCTACATGCAACGCTGTCTACCTTCAAGGCGAACGCAGCGCTCGCAAGAGCGGGTGTCCAGCGCCCAGCAAGAGGCGACAGCAGTGATTTCTCGTCCAACGGCGTGACCAGCGCCCAAGGAGCGTCGAGAATCTCTCGACCGTTCCAAAAAAAAAAAAAAAAGAGAAACCACGCATCACGGGGCCCGGAAAAGGCTCTGTAAGCTAGATTTCTTCTCATAAACACGCAGAACCAAACTCTTTTTTTTAATATTGACACGCAAATCGTTCTATGGAACGTCAGACTTCTACTTCACAATCTTGTTAACGTTAAACAACTCCTCGTCAAATTTAGTTCCAATGTGCTATGTGTTCAAGAAGCACATCTCAAATGTATAGGCAAACAAATTTTCTAAGACAATTTTTTGTAAAGAGCGCGATGACACTATCGGGTCATCGGGGGCTGTGGCTATCAAAGTCGACAGAGGCGTTGCCTGCCAGGAACTCCGTACGCCCCTATAGAGGCAGTTTCTGCGCGAGAGGTGTTGTTTGATAAGCTAGTCACTATCAGCTCAATATACAGCACTCCCTATTACCAACTCCATAAAACCGAATTGAAATACTACGTCGATGGACTTCCGAATTCATACATTGTTGTTGGAGATTTAAACGTGCCTAACACTTTGTGGGAGGACTCCTGTTACGGTGGAAGGTAACGTCTAATAGAAAATTTCCTATTTCCTTCTTATCTATGCTTACTCAATAAGAAGGAATCGATGTACTATAGCGTTGCACATAAAACCTACTCCGGATTTGACTGAAGCACAGTATCGCGCGCACTCATGCCATACCTCGATTAGAACGTTATTGAGAAGCCCTACGGAAGCGACCCCTACTCGATAGTCCTAAATGTTACAAACCAGGTTGAATGCCCCCCGCATGTTAGCCGATGGAAGGCTGAATCAGCAAACTGGGCACTCTTCCAAGAAATCATATTTTGGTCGGGATGACATTGCTGGTTTTAATATATACCTGTGGCTTGCCTAATAGTTTCCATAATAAGTGCTGCCAAAAAATGTATCCAACAAAATAACGGGCTAGACATTAAACGTCACATCCGATGTGGGAACGACGAATGTAGAAAAGCACGAAAAAAAAAACAAAGCTTGGGGATTGCTTCACGACTCTCCAATTGCCGAAAATCTCATCAATTTCAAAGAAGCAACGTCGCAATTAAGGCAGAAGAACACGTAGACGGGCTAAGAGCGATAGTTGGGAGAAGTACATTTATAGTATAAATTCTTACGCCGACGAGCGAAAAGTGTGGAACAGAGTAAATAAATTAAAAGGTCGTCACACACACTCCCTGCCCTTGCTAATTATCCACGGTAACAAATAGCCTGGAAGATCAGGAAGAGTTTCTGGGTGAACAATTTTGAATATATCTCTAGAGCATCGCACTACACAGGGCCCTTCTTTAAGTTCTAAGGAGGCGGAGAATGACAGCCCCTCGAACACTGATGCCCGTGAAATGAGGCAAATCACCCAACAATTTAGTGTTGCGTAATTTCAGCGCATCTCTCAACAGTTTCAGCCACTCGGCACCTGTTGGTGCCCGTGTTATGTACGAAATGATTAGACACCTACGCTCTGAAACTCTAAAACACTAATAATTATTTTCAGTGCCACGCGGGCAAATGGCTAAATTCCATCCCCCTGGAAGGAAAGTATTATCATCCGCATACCTAAAAAAGGCAAGGACCCATCGTCAGTCTGTAGTTATAAGCCAATAGCACTGACGAGCTGTATTTGCAAGCTATTAAAAAAAGGATAAACTGGCGCTTGATTGATGTTCTGGAAAGCAACAAAATCCTACACCCCTCCTGCCCCCCCCCCCCCCAAATGTGATTTCAGGGAAGGTATGTAGACCACCTTGTTCGCATTCAGGCGAACAAGGTGGTCTACATACCTAATACATACATACATACATACATACATACATACATACATACATACATACATACATACATACATACATACATACATACATACATACATACATACATACATACATACATACATAATTAGAGATTCTTTTATGCATAAGCAGTTCTGTCTGTCAGTGTTTCTGGACCTATAACAGAAAGCTTATGATAAGACATCGCGCTCCGGAGTTCTCCTAGTTCTTCGGTGTGTCCGTGGCAACATGCTAAACACAATCGAAAGTGATCTCTGTAATTGCACAATCCGCGTAAGAATGGGCAGAGCTTTTTCTAGGCCATTCACCTAAGATACCGGTGTGCCGCAAGGTGCTGTGCATTGTTGTCTACTAGGTATTGTAAAAGTTAATCCTCTGCATACAGTCATACCATGCACGATGTTTTATTCTGTTTATGCCGACGATGTGCGGATAGGCTTCGAATCATGCAGTATATCGACGTCTCCGAACAACAAGTGCAGCTTGGAATGAATGAATTGCCCAAATGGGCAGATGAAAAAGGGTTTAAAATAAACACCCAGTAAAGTATTTGTGTGCTCTTCTCAAAAAAGAGGGGTCTAACACCAGTATTGCGGTGAAGGAAGGTCAACATTCGGTGAGCAACGAACACAAATTCCTTGGAATCATCTTGACTCTAAGCTCACGTTTATTTCCTTTGGTAAGTATCTGAACACGAAATGTCTGAAAACAATGAACCTCCTTGAGCTTCTGTCACGTACAACATGGGGTAATGATCTGAAATGCCTCCTGAACTTGTACAGGAGCATTGTCTGCTCTCGCCTTAACTATGGTGCTGTAATATATCGTTATGCAACCCCAAATGCACTGAAGATCCTAGACCCTCTTTCCCATTTAGTTATCCGCCGCGCAACTGGTGCTTTGAGGACAAGGGTTGTTTAGAAAGCATCTGCGTAGAATCGAAGTGGTCACTCCGTCCAAAGAGGTCATATTACATTTTCACATATTATGTGAAAGTACATTCGAATCCTGAACATCCTTGTTACAAAACTGTAAACGATGTGTGCTGTGCCTTACTATTTATTAATCGGCCCACAGCGAGGGAGCCATTTTCACTGCGTGTGAGGAAGCTCAGTGAAGAAATGGGTACCCCACTTCTAGAACATTGTCTAATGCCTCCAGCAAAGCTGGTACCACCGTGGCAGAGGCAGCTGGTAGAATATGACACCTCGTTTATCAAGATCACAAAGCACGCCGGAGAGGCACACATTCGAATGCACTTCCTTGAACTTCAGGTTAATTACATTCATGCCTGGAGCATTATAATGACGCGTCAGTTGGTGACAGGTCTGTGTGTCCTTTGCAGCACTGGGACCATCTTTTAAATGCGAAGGATTTCTTAGCGAACATTTGCCACTTTGGCAGTATATATCTATCTATCTATCTAGCCGCTTACGTCTTGGTGCTCTCATGGTCGTATCGTTAACTTGGTAATTACCAAAATTGGCATACTATGACAAGAGTGTATGACGAACATAAGTGATAGGTCATGACATGAATATCATGACATGTGTGTCATGTAGGTCACGATACAGCTGCCTACGTCTTGGTGCTCTCATGGTCGTTTCGTTAACTCGATAGGTACGAAAATTGGCATAGTATGACAATAGTGTATGACGAACATAAATGATAGGTCATGACATGAATGCCATGAAATGCGTGTCATGTAGGTCATAAAACAACCGCCAAAAATGACAATGACCCAGAGAAAAAACAATAATACTCAAAACCACTGAAATGGGTTCGGACGTGGGTACTAAGTGAAGGCAACATTAAAGAATGATGCTAGAAGTCATAGTCATGAGCCTGACTCAGCAAAAATGACAATGACTCAGCGAAAAAAAATTAACACTCTAGTGGGTTCTGCGTGGCTACTAAGTGAAGGTAGGTACTAAGTGCTAGAAGTCATAGTCATGAGTATGACTTAAGAAAAATGACATTGATTCAGCGAAGAAAGATAGAAACCACTGCAATGGGTTCGGACGTGGGTACGAAGTGAAGGAAACACTACAGGATAATGGTAGAAGTCATAGTCATGAGCATGAATCAGCAAAAATGACAATGACTCAGCGAAGAAAGATTAACACTCAGAAACCACAGAATTCGATTCGGACGTGGGTACTAAGTGAAGGATGCACTAAAGGATGGTGGTAGAAGTCATAGTCATGATTATGCTCAGCAAAAATGACAATGAGTTGGCGAAAAAAGAATAACACTCAAAAGCCAATGAAATGTGTTCGGATCTGGTACTAAGTGAAGGAAACACTAAAGGATAATGGTAGAACTCATAGTCATGAGCATGACTCAGCAAAAATGACAATGACTCAGCAAAAAAGCCGGCAGATCCCACGCCCTATGGAAATCGATGTTATGCGAAGCAATGTGCGGGGAGCATACCAAGTTAATGAAACCACCATGAGAGCACCAAGACTTAGGTGGCTGTTTCATGACCTACATGAAACGCATATCATGACATTCATTTCATGAGTCTTGAAGAGTCTTTTTAGCTGCGCCTAAGAGACCTTAATGCGAAAGTCTTAGTCATGCTCATGGCTACGACTTCGACCATCAATCTTTAGCCTTTCCCTTCACTTAGTACCACATCCGAACCCATTACATTGGTTTTTGAGCGTTAATCTTCATTTGCTGAGTCAGTCATTTTCTCTTGAGTCATGGTCATGACTATGGCGTCTACTATTACCCTTTAGTGTTTCCTTCACTTAGTACCCACGTCTAAACCCATTTTAGTGGTTTTTAAGTGTTAATCTTTTGTCGCTGACTCAATGTCATTTTCGCTCAGTCATGCGCATGACTATGGCTTCTACCACCATCCTTTAGTGTTTCCTTCCCTTAGTACCCACGTCAGAACGCATTTCGGTGGTTTTCGAGTGTTAATCTTTTTTGCTGAGTCATTGTCATTCTTGCTGAGCCATGCTCATGACTCACTTCTACCATAATCCTTTATTGTTTCCTTCACTTACTACCCACGTCACCACCCATTTCGTTGTTTTTTGAGTGTGAGTCCTTTTTCGCTGAGTCATTGTCATTTTTGCAGAGTCATGCTCATGACTATGATTTCTACCATCATTATTTAGTGTTTCCTTCCCTTAGTACTGACGTCCGAACCCATTTCAGTGGTTTTTGAGTGTTAATGGTTTTTTTCGCTGGGTCATTGTTATTTTAGGCGGCTGTTTCATCTCCTACATGACACGGATGTCATAAAATTCATGTCATGGCCTATCATTTATGTCCATCATAAGCTGTTGTCATACTAGGCCAATTTTGGTACCTACGAAGTTAACGAAACAACCATGAGAGCACCAAGACGTAGGCAGCTGTTTCATGACCTACATGACATACATGTCATGATATTCATGTCATAACCTATTATTTATGTTCGTCATAGACTCTTCTCATGCTATGCTAATTTTGGTAAACACCAAGTTAACGATACTACCATGAGAGCACCAAGACGTAGGCGCCTAGATAGATAGATACTGTCAAAGTGGCAAATGTTCGCCAAGAAATGCTTCGCATTAAAAAAAAAGATTAACACTCAACAACCACTGAAATGGGTTCGGACGTCGGTACTAAGTGAAGGAAAAACTAAGGGATGGTGGTAGAAGCCATAGTCATGACCATGACTCAGCAATAATGACAATGACTCAGCGAAAAAAGATTGACACTCAAAAACCAATGGAATGGGTTCGGATGTTTTAGTGAAGGAAAAAGCTAAAAGTCAATGGTTGAAGTCATAGTCATGAGCATGGCTAAGGCTCTTGCCTTAAGGTCTCCTAGACGTTACCATAGGCACTCCTGAGGACTCTTGACGTGAATGTCATGACATGCGTGTCATGTAGGTCATGAAAGAGCTGCCTACATCATGCTGCTCTCATGGTCGTTTAATTAACTTGGTCGGCTCCCCGCACACTGCTTCGCATAACATCGACTCCCACAGGGCGTGGGATATGAGGCTTTTTCTGAATCCGATGTACTGCACCCGGAAGCAAGCTTCTTCACGGCTGAAGCATACGCAGTATACTATCGGCTGTTAAACATATCAGGAGCACAAATATACAAAAATTTATTATATTCACCGACTCTCTAAGTGTTGTAAGATCATTAAAATGTTTATGTAAAAGCACGAAAGCTGTACTAAATTATCTTTATTCCCTTTATTTACATGTTTATAGCCAGCATGTCCCAATATGCTGGGTTCCTGGGCATAGAGGCATCGAGGGTAATCTGCTGGCAGACAATATCGCCACATCAGTAGCAACCAAACATACGAACTCTGTGCTGTCCCTGCCGTAGATTTGAAGCCATTCTTATACGAAAAGAAGAAGCTTAGCAGCTATTGGCAGTGTTCGTGGGACACTGAAACATCTAATAAGCTTCAAGTTATTAAGCCAAAGTTTGGGAATGGGCCACCCATAACAAGAACACGATGAACCAAGGTGATCGTGCATCGACTAAAAGTCGGGCACACATATTTTACATACATACCATTTGTCATTGAACCAACCATCGAATACATCACGCTATTTCCTGGCGCTCTGTACTATTGAATCGAAGTACTATTGGCCCTTGCGCCATTAAACCCCATACATCATTATTTCCGGTGTAGTGCGTGCGCTGCATGCTGACTGGCCTTTCGCTTCCTGCACTAAGTTGTCGTCGTGACGTTGCCTTGCTGTCCTTGTTCCATAAATATGTTCATCAATTGAAGTCATCGTCTTTGCTGCTGGAACGTGCAAGTTGCATATCACGACGACTGAATCATGATTTAATTTTCACTCGCATCTACGGACACACTGATGCATTTAATTTGTCGGCTTTGCCACGAGCCACCCGCATGTGGAATTCCCTCACTGACAGCGCTGTCATACAAACAGACAGAGATAAATTTAGGAAACTCCTGAACTTGCAGTTTCTGTCCTAAAAATGTGTCATCCTGTATGCCATGCTATTTCTATGCAACGTCACGCTGACTATTGTTTCCTGTTCATGCTTTAAAGTAAACTTTTCTTACGTAATGTTTGATTATGTGCGTGAACAATGTGCTTGGTAAAATTTGTCCGGTATTTCGTGCACTACCTTGAACTGTTATTTCTGTTTATCTACGTTTTGTTAGTATTCTTTTTTTTCTTTCATACTTTGAAATACACATTTTTACGCGATATTCGATATGTGCGCGAGCAATATGCGTGATAACATTTGGCTGATGTTTTGTACGCTAACACATCTTCTTCATTTGTAACCCTGTTTTGCGACGATAATTTCTACTCATTTTTGTGGTCCTCGAGTTTCGGAATTCACGTGTAAAACTGTCTTGCAGTGATGCCCCCCTTACTCAATGCTCCTCATAGGGCCTGTAAGGTATTTTGAAATAAATAAATAAATAATAAACGTTATAGTTGCAGGTCAGCGCTGTTGCTTGTCCCGCTTCTTGGCACTGTTTCGATAAACAGGTTATCCCGCACCTAACTTGAGCCAGGACTACGAAAAAGAAAGTCACTTCTGACACGAATTGAACTTAACGTATAGTGTTGGCAATACCTCAGAATAGCTCAGGTTACAGCGAAGCTGTAGATGGCTAGGTCCGCGGAGAAAACAACGCGCTCAACGGCAAAGTAATCCGATCATGGTGATAGTGCAGAAAGGGTACAAGCTCAATGGCACATATATGCCCCTGTCATGTGGGCCGATCCTGCTGATAGTGTAGAAAGCATCCAAGCTCAATGGCCCATATCCCTGCGGGCTCGGGTACCTGTAACGCGCCCTTGAACTACCCCTGCCACACGTGGGACCCAGAGAGACAAAAACAATAGCGATGAACGCTGTTGCCCAAACGCTAGTCTATGACAATGCGAGTCGAAACGTCAGTGATAAAACGTAATAGTCTACCAAACAATAGCTCTCGTTCTCCCTTGAAATAGACGTTTCCCTAGCCACGTCATGAGCTGCCCCTTGGACTCGGTATGGGCAGCAGGGCCCTTCAATACTTTTCTCCTGGTCATGAATCTCCCGCGTAACGCTATGGGAGAGCTTCGTATAGCGCCCGCAGTTGCGGCGCCGCGGCGCTGGTGACGCTAGAAAGGGGACGGGGAAGGCGGCCACTGCTGTAGGAAAGCGGAGTGTCGGCGCGGCGTGCTATTGTGCATGACTGTACTTTGCTTTACCTGAACATGTCTCTCTATGTGATGACATCGTTACTTCGTAATTCGCCATAGCAGCGATGCCTAACACTTGCTGTGTCCCAGGCTGCCGCTCCGGATACAAGGGCGTAGATGGAAAAGATTCCTTATTCTGTTTACCAGCCAACCCGGAACTACGCGATTGGTGGAAGCGAGCAATCTCTCGTCAAGAGACAATCGAAGTACTTTCATGTGTGCGAAAAACATTTTGATGCCGGAGACATTATTCGTGCGGACGTGTGCACAGTGAATGGAAGCGTTGTGTCACTGCCATGCAATCGACCCAAACTGGTAGAAGACGCCATTCCGAAGATTTTTTAAGGCTTGCCTGTGTACTTGTATAAGCCCGAAGAACGTTCGCGTGCACCGACACGGCGCCCACCTGCAAAAAGGCGGCGAGAGGAATCTTCAAACTGCGCTGCAGCCGAAGTTGCGGCCGTCGCAACCGCAGACGTCACCGATGCAGCCAAAGAAGAAATTCACGGTAAGTCTGGTACACACCTTTGGAGTATGCTACTTGGTCACTACGCAGGCCAACTGGCATCCCCCCCCCCCCCCCCCTTACGAAATTCGTTCTTGGTCACTCTTTGCAGATGAAGTACGAACTGTGAATCGCCTTGGCACGGTGTTGATGCAGAGTCCCCAATAGAGCACGCCGTGTCCTTTGCCTCGGAGCTGCAAAAGGTGAAGGCCCAATTTCGCAGTGTGCAGCAACAACTTCATTCGGGTCAGCGGAAGTTCGCTAAAGTGGAGGCGCAGGCAAATGAAAAACATGGCACGCAGGAAACCATTTAGAAGCTATCGGGCCGCGAGAAGCTCAATATAGATCAGTGCATCGTGAAGGCAAACATGAAGTCCACGAAATCAGCATGGTAAGCCCCCATCCGTGATGTTCTTTTTTTATATATAAACCGCGACAGTGTGTGTGTTTTAGAGGTTTACTGGAAGCTCGGCATTTCCAATGAACGTGTTTACTTTTTGCTTAATGATCCAAACGGAAATGTGATGACGCAGATTAAAATGAAGATAGGCCACGCCTACTCTTAAAAATACAAGATCTCGTTCAGCATAAAGAACCTACTGCTAAACAGGTAAGCTTTTTAATAACGCACACCAAACAATTTGCAGAGTAGCTGTGCGCTGTATATAAAGTGACAATGATTGTCTAGCCATCTGATGCTATCGCATACATGTCTGGTTGTTTGAAATGCAGTGTACATCTATTTTGCTTTCTGGCGTTTAAAATTTCTCACTCTTGCCATTCACCGAGTGATAGAGCAAAATATTTGAGTTTGAGATTGATACCCTGGCAGCTCTTTTCGACGATATACTACCGGAGCCGGCTGATTGCATGCAAGATATCAATCCTCCGGAGTCAACGAAGGACTGCATTCTGGACTACCTTGGTGGCTACATTGCAAGAAAGTTTGCTAAAATAAGCTGCAAGGACTGCCTCCAAACACTGCGCAGCACCTCCCGAGAGCCCAGTGCACTGACCGAAATAAAGACTAGGGGGTTTTTGCAAGTGCCATCAGACCATCTGCAGTGCCTTCTGTAAATTGTGCAAGAGCACATAGAAATGTGTCCCGTGGACAATACAGCCTGTGCCAATGTCTACATGAACATTGTTGAAGACATCCTGCTGGACGACCGTACTACCTCGGCCAGTGTTGGCTGCGCAACACATTTTGGCAGCACTATGTGTGAAGTTGTGCACTTTTTTATGAAGTGCCGTTCGCATTTTTTACACGCGAAAGAAACAGGCTATTTCGGCTCGTTCATCTTGTCCAGCCACAGGAGAGAGGAAAGCAGTGACAAATTATTTTTCCAGGTGTTTTGTCTCATTCCCTGCATCCACCAACTTTTCTGCCAGTCTATCAAACGCAATCCTAATTGCAACCATATGGGCATTAGTGCTTGCGGCACTTTTGCATTCTTGACGCTTGCTAGTAGTTACTCCCTAATAATCGTATACCATGTCCTCCATTCCGCCCTTTTACTAAGTAGACACTGTCCCGCAAGGGGTAGGGTGGTTAGCACAAGTGAAAATGCTATCCACAAAGACCTATGCAAACTTGTTTTCTGTTAGGCAGAAAAAATATTACAAAAAATTAAGCTGTAGTTGGATTGGGAAAACTTAGTATAAAGACAGACAAGAGAAACATGCAAAAAAGTAATACAGTTATTCAGTTTGATCGGTAAATGTAGTCTTGAATGAGTTAGTGACGATGGAAGCTCCGAGCTGGTTTCAATCTGCTCTGGTATTTTTATTTAAAAAACTGGCGTGGTATTTTCAGCTGACTAAGGGGAGCGCCAACCTTGAACTGATGGTCACTGCAACATTAAATGTGAATCGATGAAAAAAAGAATACAGTCCCGCAGGTTTCAACTGGTCATGTTGAAATTTGTATGCGTAAATTCAAGAACTTTCGCTTAGAAACCGCACATATTGTCTATATCCAGCATGCACATTTCACAGCTGCTGCTGCAATTAGTGCCAAGATGACTTTATCAAGACGTGCATGTTCTGCGCACGAAATTCTCATGGGCATCTGCGCCCAGAATAAACAGGCAATTAGCAGGAGAATGAGCGCTGCGGGCCGTCAGCGCGCAGAAGGGCGCACCATAACTTTTTGCGCAAGCAACGTTGATCTGTGGGTCAGCTAGGCTTAGTCCCGGTGCACAGTATAATTTATAGTGAAATAAAACGAACACTCGCCAATGGAAATACATATAATGGAAAATAAAACTTGACGTTTCGAGTCCCCGTACGGGGACTCTAAAGGTCGTTTTATTTTCCATTACATGAATTTCCATTGGCGACTGTTCGTTTTATTTCACTATGCCCATTCCTCGCCAGAGAGGTTTTCTTCTAACTCTGTATTATATACTGCATAATTGACACACGATTTTAATCACCTACACAGGAATCAAGAAGCTTAGGTATAGCTCCGAGCACAAGCGAAATTGAATCACTTGACGGGCAGCCTTGGTTGAACCATTGCTAAAAATCAATGACTTGAAGAAGTAAGCAACTCGCATGCTATCTTATTTCATCAAGAGTAATCACTGCTATGTTCAGTTAGCGAACACAATAAAAATAAAATGTGGGCGAGGTGTTTTTCATGGCAAACATCCACGCGAACGCGCGACTGCCCTTCCAAGCACGGCAGATCGGTGCCGCGCTTCCAATCATGGCGGCGCCCCTGGCGGCAGCTTTTGTCCCTATACGAAACTTCAGCGGGAGTTTCATGACCAGAAGAAAGTACTGAAGGGCCCTGGTATGGGTAAGACCCGTGTCGCTCGCTCCGAAGGAGCCCCGGCGCGCGCAACAGTGCGAATGGATGCGAAAGCGACAAGAAGCCGAACACAGCGCCCCAACGTGCTGCGGCCGATGGTGCAAGGTGGTGTGAATTTAGTCGCCTAAACTCGCTTGCACTCGCACATACATAGAGCATACGGCTCGCGGCAACGCAACGAAGTTATGTGTAGTGTTTTTCAACCATTTAACATAATCACCAAATTAAAAAAAATATAATTAAACAAAATCAACAGCTTCGCTGGTCTTGCATCTTCACATAGTGGAAGGGCTCTGAATTTTTGTTTCCGCCGTAACTAATTGTTTAATAACATTTTTTTACCCAACTTTTAATTAATGACTTACGAACGTAAGACTGATACGCAAAGTTGTAGAGCACCCTCATAAGCTACCTAAAAATTGTTTTCTACGGGATATGTCTCACGAATTTCTTTTTTCAGCGTGCCTAAGGAAGCGCGCGAGATACGAAAAAAATTATTTATTTATTTATTTATTTATTTATTTATTTATTTATTTATTTATTTATTTAATACTGTAGACCTTGTCCAGGTCCAAGCAGGGGGAGTAAAAAGTTGAAACATCAAATTCAGAAGACATTAAATTGAGGCGAAAGGCAATAATCACTCCAATCGGTTACAGTGCCAGGAAAAAATGAAAATTTGAATAAATCTGTTGGTGCAAAATACGGTGTCAGCGAAGTAGAATGATGGTGGCGAGTATGCTTTGATGTAGAAGATGATAGATAGGGTGATGAATTGATTGCTAGGTCCTGATTCCACAGGAAGAAAAGATATTGTAAACGTAAAGCTTTCCTTCTTTGTTCGAGACATTGAATGTCATTAGCCTAGATTATTTCAGAGGGTGAGTCATACGGAGAAAATTTCGAGTGAATAAACCTTACAGCCTTCCTCTGTACCTTTTCGAGACGGGAAATATTGTGTTTAGTAAACGGGTCCCAAACCACACATGCGTATTCAAGTTTCGGTCTAATTCGGTCTAAATCGGGTTTAGGTCTGAATCACGTGATAGGGGCACTTGGGCACGGCTATTGTGCTGCGCTCAAGCGTGCAATGTTTGAACAAGCGCTGCCGCAGCCCGGCTGTGACCACGGGGAAATGACACAGCGTTACGGCCGTTGTAGACATCCGGGCCTCCGGCTCTTGTCTCATATGTCATCATCATCATCATCAGCCTATATTTTATGTCCGCTACAGGACGAAGGCCTCTCCCTGCGATCTCCAATTACCCCTGTCTTGCGCTAGCGTATTCGAACTTGCGCCTGCAAATTTCCCTACTTAATCATCCTATCTGGTTTTCTGCCCACCTCGACTGCACTTCCGTTCTCTTGGTATCCATTCTGTAACCTTAATGCTCCACCGGTTATCCATCCTACGCATTACATGGCCTGCTCAGCTCCATTTCTTCCGCGTAATGTCACCTAGAATATCGGCTATCCCTGTTTGTTCTCTGATCCACACCGCTCTCTTCCTGTCTCTTAACGTTAGTCTTAAAATTTTTCGTTCCATTGCTCTTTGTGCGGTGCTTAACTTGTTCTCGCGCTTCTTTCTTAACCTCCAAGTTTCTACCCCATATGTTAGCACGGGTAGAATGCAATGATTGTACACTTTTCTTTTCAATGACAGTGGTAAGCTCCCAGTCAGGATTTGGCAATGCCTGCCGTATGCACTCCAACCCAATTTTATTCTTCTGTAAATTTCTTTCTCTTGATCAAGGTCCCCTGTGAGTAATTGACCTAGATAAACGTACACCTTACTCTAGAGGCTGACTGGTGATTCTGAATTCTTGTTCCCTTGCCATTCTATTGAACATTATCTTTGTCTTCTGCATATTTATCTTCACCCCAATTCTTACACTTTCTCTATTAAGGTCCTCAACCATTTCCTGTAATTCGTCTCCATTGTTGCTGAATAGGACAATGCCATCTGCAAACCGAAGGTTGCTGAGATATTCGCCGTTGATCCTCACTCCTAAGCCTTCCCAGTCTAAGAGCTTGAATACTTCTTCTAAGCATGCAGTGAAAAGCATTAGAGAGATTGTGTCTCCTTGCCTGACCCCTTTCTTGATAGGTAACTTGAAACTTTTCTTGTGGAGAACTGAGGTAGCTGTGGAATCCTTGTAGATGTTTGTTAAGATATTCACGTATGCCTTCTGTACTTCTTAATTACGCAATGCCTCTATGACTGCTGGTATCTCTACTAAATAAAATGCCTTTTCATAATCTATGAAAGCCACATAGAGAGGTTGATTGTACTCCTCAGATATCTACATTACCTGATTGATGACATGGATATGATCCATCGTTGAATATCCCTTCCTGAAGCCAGCCTATTCTCTTGGTTGGCTAAAGTCAAGTGTTGCCCTGATTCTATTGGAAATTATCTTGGTGAATATTTTATACAATACTGAAAGCAATCTAATGGGTCCCTAATTCTTCAATTCTTTAACGTTTCTCTTCTTATGGATTAGTATAATGTTGGCGTTCTTCCAGCTCTTTGGTACACTTGAATTTGTGAGGCATTGCTTATGAAGGGCCGTAAGTTTTTCAAGTATGATATCTCCTTCATCCTTAATTGAATCGACTGTCATTCCAACTTCTCCAGCAGCTTTTCCACTGGTCATGTCTTTCAAGGCCCTTCTAACTTCATCCCTAGTTATAGAAGGAGCTTCTGTATTCGGTTCATCACTATTTCGAATGCAAGTAGCTTGGCTGTTTTTGGCACTGTACAGGTCAGTATAGAATTCTTCCGCTGCTTTTACTATGTCATCGAAATTGCTGATGATATGACCATGCCTATCTTTCAGTGCATACATCTTGCCTTGTCCTATGCCAAGCTTTCTTCGTACTGATTTAATGCTGCGTTTATATGTTACTGCTTCCTCAATCTTTCCCACGTTATAATTTCGAATATCCCTTACTTTCTTCTTGTTTATCAGTTTTGACAGTTGAGCGAATTCTATCTGATCTCTTGAGTTGGACATTTTCATGTTTTGTCGTTTCTTTATTAGGTCCTTTGTTTCTTGGGAGAGCTTACCTACTGGTTGCCTTGGTGCCTTACCTCCCACTTCAATTGCTCCTTCTGAGATCAACCTAGTTTCGCTTTCATTCATTACCTCTATGTTGTCTTTATCTTCCTTTTCTAAAGCTGCATATTTGTTTGCGACCACCAGCCTGAATTGGTCTTCTTTTACCCTTACTGCCTCTAGATTGGCCTGTATCCTCTTGACTAATTTCACTCTTTCTCTCTTCAAATTGAGAGAAATCCTAGACCTCTCTAACCTATGGTCACTGCACTTTACCTTACCTAACACTTCTACATCCTGCACTATGCTTGAATCGGCAGAGAGTATGAAATCTATTTCATTCCTTGTTTCTCCATTAAGGCTTTTTCAGGTCCACTTCCTGTTGCTGCGCTTCCTGAAGAAGGTATTCATTATTCGGAGCCTATTTCTTTCCGACAATTCTACTAACATCTCTCCTCTTGCATTCCTAAAATAAATGCCGTAGTTGCCAATTGCTTGCTCACCAACCTGCTTTTTCCCCACTTTTGCATTGAAGTCGCCCATGACTATACAGTATACGGAGTTTGCACCTTTCTCATTGCTAATTCAACATCTTCATAAAACTGCTCTATTTCTTGATCATCGTGACTAGAGGTTGGGGCGTAGGCTTGTACTACCTTCATTTTGTATCTCCTATTCAGCTTTATTACGATGACTTCTTCTTCTTCTTCTTTCTGGGGTTTTACGTGCCAAAACCAGTTCTGATTATGAGTCACGCCGTAGTGGAGGGCTCCGGAATAATTTTGACCACCTGGGTCCAAAAAGCCACCCCGGCGGGTATTACGACGACTGCTACCCTCTCATTAATGCTGTAGAATTCATCAATGTTGCCCGCTATGTTGTTATGGACTAGAAATTCTACCCTGGATTCTCTCTTATCTGGAAGACCTCTGTAGCAGAGGACGTGGCCGTTATTCAGCACTGTGTAAGCTTCCCCAGTTCTTCTAACCTCACTAAGGCCAATAATATCCCAGGCAATGCCTGATAATTCTTCAAATAGTCCCGTTAAGCTAGCCTCACTCGAGAGGCTGCGCGTGTTGAACGTTGCCAGGTTCAGTTTCCATTGGCGGCCTGTATTGACCCAGAGATTCTTAGCACCCTCTGCCGCGTAGCAGGTCTGACCGCCGCCTTGGTCAGGTGTTTCGCAGCCCCTGGGGACTGAGGGCCATGGGTTAATAAACCACAAATTAACCGATGGTGTTATATGTATAACGGCGCTAATGCATGCTACTGCAGTCCAGCGCTGCCGAAGCGACGAAGCGGCGATAAAGCCACAGTCCGCGCTGGCCAGGCGTTTCGATCAGCAGCATCAACAGTGCACGGTCGAGCAATGCGTTGGCGTTAGCCAGTGAAGCTTCAGATGGCGTTTACTGTCCGCTCCGACTGCAGACCACGCACGCATGCAGCTTACCCGTAACACTCGTGTGCTATGCCCGTGCCAGCTGGCTCGCCGATTCAGCGGCCCGTTGATGGTGCCTATACGCTTCGCTTTGTCGTTGTTTGCAGCCGATAACGTTGCGCGTCTCTGCTGGAGTCCCTCTAAAATGCTCGTAGCATGTGCGTCGAGTGCGGGATGGCATTAGCAGCGCCAGCGGCAGCTTCTGTGTAATTGATACATGCGATGCAAGTGCGCATCTGTCATTTAGCGGTAAATTAAGTCCCACCTTTTGGATGTCTCGCCTCCACAATCCAAACCGCGTGCACCATATTACAGAGTATTGTTCGGGAATCCACGTGCTGCCTCTTGGAGGAGCAAAGTGCAGACGGTTGCACTTCGCATCTTGTTACCGGAGGAGCTGACGCTGCGTGCGGCGCCCGTTCACAGGTGACGCATCCTCTCTACTACTACTACTTCCTCCACTTCACACGCTTCACACGTGCCAAAGGGGGAAACCCTTTGGCACTCCCGATGCTTATGCATTAAAAGTGCGGCTTTGTTTTTAGGTCACAGTTACCATGCGACGTGATGATCTGTATTTGTTCCGTACATTCAGGCACTAAGTGAATCAAAAAAAAAAAAATTATGGGGTTTTACGTGCCAAAACCAGTTCTGATTATCAGGCACGCCGTAGTGGGGGACTCCGGAAATTTCGACCACCTGGGGTTCTTTAACGTGCACCTAAATCTAAGTGCACTGGTGTTTTCTCATTTCGCCCCCATCGAAATGCGGCCGCCGTGATTAAGTGAATCAAGCACAGGATCATCTGTCACAAGCGAAAAAAAA
This sequence comes from Dermacentor silvarum, assembly GCF_013339745.2. Taxonomy (NCBI): domain Eukaryota; kingdom Metazoa; phylum Arthropoda; class Arachnida; order Ixodida; family Ixodidae; genus Dermacentor; species Dermacentor silvarum. The sequence continues at coordinate 8,979,049 of NC_051164.1, read as the reverse complement.
AAAAAAAAAAAGCCGGCAGATCCCACGCCCTGTGGGAATCGATGTTATGCGAAGCAGTGTGTGGGGAGCCGACCAAGTTAACTAAACGACTATGAGAGCACCAGACGTAGTCGGCTTTTTCATGACCTATATGACACGCATGTCATGACATTCACGTCATGAGTCCTAAGGAGTCCCTTTAGCAACGCCTAGGAGACCTTCAGGCAAAAGCCTTAGCCATGCTCATGATTATGACTTCAACCATTGACTTTTAGCGTTTTCCTGCACTACCATGGACATCCGAACCCATTCCGTTGTTTTTTGAGTGTTAATCTTTTTTCGCTGACTCATTGTCATTTTTGCTGAGTCATGGTCATGACTATGTGTCACAGACCCCGTGAACGAGGCGCAGACGCCGGACCAAATTCCAAAGCCGAATTATCAGCTTCAAAAAATAATCCCACGAAAGCAAGGACAATTAAGAATGGGCCCTCTGGTGTGCCAGCGAACGCCGGTTGCTGTCCAAAGACCGAGTCAGAGCCCAAAGTTGTCAAAACACAACAAAATATATTGTTCACGCAAGGCAGTTACACACACACTTGCACACTTAGGCTAGACACAACACAATACAAATCAGATGGGTATTAACAAAACAAGAAAATAATAAACGACGAGCACTAAGAGTCCAACACGTAAAGTACCAAATGAAAAGGAACACTAAGTGTCCAATCGTATTCACCAGTGTTGGTCTTGGAGTCAGACGATCTCGGCGTAGCTCGGGACAAATCACGAAGAAGAAACTTCTTCCGGAAATGCAGACGCTCGGTGACCTCGTCGACTAGCTTGCTGGGGAATCCCCTTCTACAGACGCTCGGTCTTCACGTTACATCACTTCACCGGTGCGGACTGAACTCCTCCCTGCCGATTCTCGCGTGGCGGTTATATAGCTTCCACAGGCGTTCTCGAACCTTCCTATCGTAGTCGTGATCTCGTAGCCTGGCCAAAGCCTGGGAATTTTCGAGGCTTTTCTCGTACCTTTGACCGCCGCTGTCGAAGCATTGTCGAGGGGGGGGGGGGGGTGATGACTCATCCCGTTGACGCACGCTCACGCTGTAGTTATCTCTCTCGACTCGCTGGGTGAGAAGGTGTCTCGGCGCGCGCGTGTGCTCTCTCTCTCTCTCTCTCTGGTTACCGTCGCTTCGTCGATGCTCTTCTAGACGTGTAAGCGCCGTTGTTCGCGTTGCTGTTTGAGGCGTATGCGCTCTGCCCCTCAGTTGAAGTTGCCGCGGAGCCGGCGTGTTCTTTTGCTGGCTTGCGTGACACGCTGCGCGCGCTTGGATTACGCGCTCTTTGTGAGACTGCCCCCCCCCCCCTCCCCCCACTTTAAGAATATTATGCAATAATATTCAAGCAAACGCAAAAGAAGCGCGCACAAAAGTACGTTACACACGAGTCCGTAAGTCCATAAATCAGTCCACCACAATTCACAGATCGCTTCACTCACGATACATCGAATGCAAACACAAGTCACACAGGTTCACTTGAACTACACAATAACACATCTCTCGCGTAAGAATTACACTTGTGCTATACAATAACACATCCCTCGCGCAACAATTACACTTATATTACACAAAACACATGTATCGCATAACAAGGCAAACTTATGAAATATAACATGTGCAAAAAGTATACAAAACTATGACAGGGTAGTTTACAGAACACAAACAAACACAATGTCTATGATGCGTAAATAAACACTCGGTGGACTCAATCAAAGCACTTTGCACCACACACTTATCCTCAACGGTTCTTAAATTTAAATTTCCTGTCCTTGATTTTTCGATGGTGATGTTTCGCGTGGTTATGACTCCCGGTCGATTTATTTTCGGAATCGGGCGCGGAAAGGCGCTGGAAAGGCCTTGCCTGAGCCTTCGCTCGAGTTAGGAAGACAGCTGCCGCGTTGTTCGCGTCAGCAGTTGATGGCTTTCTGCGAGCTTCTTCGATCGTCGAGGGTTCGATCTTCGACTCTTCTTCCAAAGGTTTCGGATCATCTGGGGCGCGAACTCCCTCGATGTGTCCCAGGATTAGGTCATACAGTGGGCTGTCCATACAAAGCGCAGTGACATTCTCACTGTAATAGGGGGTCTCGACCTCAATCTTGGCTTCAGCAAGCTTCCTAGTCGTACCATCGATCAGGTAAACTAAACGGCTTGCGCCCGTGAGCTCACTGTCTTTGACCAAGTCCCTCCGTACGATCACTGTGCTGGTACCGGTATCTCGTAACACCGTGATTTGTTTGTCTGTCATTTTTCCGGCAAGTACGGGCATTCCCTTATCGGGAAATTCTGGGCATTGTGTCATCACAGCGTTAACTACCGCAATTCTTTTCCCGTTTAGGAGTTCTACAAAGTCATCGTTTACGTCTTCTTGGTGTTTTGGCGGGGCATACACAGTATGCCTGGGGAGCTTCTATCCCTACGTTGCGACATATATCGGCTTTGTGCCCCGTTCGTCCACATTTAAAACATCTGACATCATTGGGGCGCGAAAAATTGGTCCGACAATTACTAGCATGATGGCCCAGTCGGTTACAGAGATAACACCTCGGAACATTCTGAGGGTTTCTCCTTTCATCGGATGCCGGTTTCCTTGCGTCATCTGGCTCCTCTGTTTTGATCTTGGAGAGATTGGTGCCTCCCTGCGCTTCCAAAAATTGGTCTGCCAATTCCAACATATCTTGAAGCGATTTAGCTTTCCTTTCTTTCAGATAGAGTGACAGGCTCGGGTGGCAACTGATGAGGAACTGCTCCTTGATCAGAAGCTCTCTAAGCGCACCGTACCCTTGTGCAGTCTCTGAAAGTTCGGTCCACCAATCAAAATAGTGACTGACCCGCGCGGCAAATTGCGTGGCAGTCTAGCCATCAGCGGGCTTTCCAGTCCTAAACTTATCTCGGAAGCCTTCCACGGTGAACCTAAATCTCTTTAGTAGAGCGGCCTTCCCCCTTCCTTAACTAGAGGCATCGGTTGGCGTCAGCCTACCGTACACACTAGGTGCTTCGCCACTCAAACACGTGCTCAACGCAGTGGCCCATTGATCCTCTGGCCAATTCTGGCTTTTAGCAACTGTCTCAAATCTGTGCAAGTAAGCATCCAAGACATATTTTCTTTCATCGAATGCCACAAGCAGCTTGCTTGGGTTCAAACGGAAGGTAGTGTCTTCCCTTTCAGTGCTATCGACTCTTGCCTGAGCGGGAGCGTCTGTGCGCTGCTGCGAACGAAGTCGTTCAAGTTCTAACTCGTGCTGTCTTTGTCTTTCTCTCTCGGCTATTTCAGCTTTTCTTTGTTCTTTGGCTCTTTCGGCCGCTAGCTTCTCTCTTTCTGCAGCTTCTATTTCCTTCTGACTAACCCGCTTCCATAGTTCCGCTCCGGAAAGACCCATCTTCTCATCAAGGACAACTAATTTCTCAAGATCCATGATGCCCTTCAAAAATCTAACCGCGTGCAAAAAATATCTGCCTAGATTTCAACTATCGAACTGCTCTCTGCACACAAGTTAGCAAAACGTGGTGCAACACTCAAAATCGTTTACAATAACAATGTAAACGACCCTATACTCGGCGACAGCTTTTCTTGACATTGGAGCGAAGGCTACGGAGGCGGGGCCTCCGCACATTTGTGTTACTACGCAAGTAGTCCGGCAGCTTGCAGGCGATTTCAGTTCCAGTTTCGGTTTTCGCTAGCTCGCAGGGCTAGTGTGTTTAGCAAAACGTATGCATGCAAAATGGGAACGTCAGAGTTTTTTTGATGACTGTGCATACATGCAGCTAATTACTGTGCTGTATATATAAACTGGTACACAGAAAATTTACCGCTGTTCAGAAGGTTTTTCCAGCATTATTCAGCCTTTATAACAATGAAGCTTAGGTTCCGTGTTCAGTCAACAAAAAGCGTGGCAGCCAAGGATATACGGGTACGCGCCACACGTGATCGAATGTTAACGTTTACAGTATCAAGCTCTGGTACAGGCGAAATGGAAGGCCCGTTGCGGCACGATCCTGCCACGCGCGTGTCTTGTTTCAGTTTTGCTGTATTCGGTTTACGCCCACAAAGACTTGGCGCAGAGTGCGCCTCAGTGTTCGAGAAGCTTTACAATTGTAGTACATCGTTTTGTTAAGATTGCGCGCAAGACGCGAACAGTCAAGCTTATTTCAGAGTTTGCGCGACCACCAGTGACAAGGCTGGAAAGTTCGATGCGTGATGCATAAAAGACGGCGCGTCCCAACGATGATCAGCTTTTCCACGGCCGATGCTGTACACGCCGCTATCAGTGCCAGTGCGTATTCCTGTAATTTGACTTTCCGTTTACCGGCCGACTGTTGCCTTCGTCAACGTCACGACACCGTGACAATATAATAGCTATGCAAACTATGCAAGGTGACGAATGTCGCCAAGCACACACCGCAGCTAAATTATGCAAGTACCATGATGCCGCTGAATTGGAAGATTTTAAGAAAGCTTACCATTAATTGAATAGAGACTGATACAGATTGTTATATCGAGCTTCGCTGGTCAAGCACCTTCATGTAGTGTGATGGCCGTTGATGTTTTTTCCATCCCTGTGCATGCAGTATGTAACAGGTATTCTCCATAATACCAATTGTTATTGGTAGAAAAAATAAAGAATGCATAAAAACAGTTCATATCTTTTATTGCATCACAGCCATACGCGAAAAATCTCCAGGCCCATGTATTTAGATTTAGGTGCACGTTAAAGAACCCCAGGTGGTCAAAATTTCCAGAGCCCTCCACTACGACCTCTCTGATAATCATATCGTGGTTTTGGGACGTTAAACCCCATCAATTATTATTAACATAACATTTTGCACTTGTGGCACAGAACGTGATAGCCATAACTTTTTGCGGGCACTCCATGTCGACATAACATTTTGCACTTGTGACCAGAACATGATAACCATATAACTCGTTGCTGGAACTCTATGTCAACATAACATTTTTGCACTTGTGGCACAGAACGTGATAGCTATAACTCGTTGCTGGAACTCTATGTCAACATAACATTTTTGCACTTGTGGCACAGAACATGATAGCTATAGCTCGTTGCTGGAACTCTATGTCAACATAACATTTTTGCACTTGTGGCACAGAATGGGATGGTCATAACTCGTTGCTAGCATTGCTTGCCATAAGAACCATTTATAATAAACAAATCAAAATAGGTAAGAGCAGGAACACGTTGATAACGAAGAATGAGACGGTAGAATAGATTAGGAAATTAGTAAATGAAAAACAAAACAATGACAATAAGCGGTACCACACTTTCAGGTCCCATTGAGACAGCAATGACACAAGGCATCAAACACTATTGGCATCAGATCACACAGAGAAATGAACACAACTTTGAACACTTCAATCCTCAACTAAGAAAAGTGGTTCTCGCTGATGCAGCGTATAATGTAAAAGTTCACGGCCGCGATACATCATCACATCACAGCCGCTGTGACAGTACAGTGCACAGTACACGGCCGCTGACACAAAAGCACAGGTTTGAGCCTGTCGCGGTTCGATGGATTAGAAATGCCAGACGCCCGTTTACATATGTTTCGGTGCATGTTAAACGACACCGGGTGGTCAAAACGCGGCATGTCGCATAATCACATCGTCGTTTTGGCACACAATTTCCCTACAATTACTATCACATCACGGTAACGTAAGCAGAACATAAACAAAGTGCAACGAAACGTAGAGAGATCAGCAGATTAAATTGAAATAAAGTCAATGAGCAATAAAAGTGTAAATAAATAGCAGTGACTGATGGACCTGAAAAAAAATATCACAGTTTCTGGTTAAGCACGCGTGTAATCCTTTGGTTGAAGCTTTGAAAAAGCACAAATGGAGATGCTCACGGCAGTTCAATTCCGCTCATGTCAGAGCTGCTCGACTCATCAGAAGTACTCGAATCTGTGCCCAAAGAAATTATGAGACTTTCTCTTTGCCTGTCTATAATGCCAACGCGCTCCCATGCCTCATCCTCAAGCCTTATTACACGAGTGCAGTCTCGGAACCAGTTCTGCGGGGTCACACCTGCGATTCCTTCCAGCAGCAGCTTCTCGACGGAATCGATCTTGAAGTCAGTGTTCTTCGAAGCAACATAGCCTTTGACCTGGCTTTACACGAGCTCTATGGGATTGAGCTCGCAGTGGTAAGGAGGCAAACGCACAACCTCATGACCGGCAGCGCTGGCAAGTGTGTCAATCTGGTAAGCAAGGAACATGTGCTTATGCTGCTTAACGAGCTGCAGCAGTTCGCTCGTCAGTTTGTCATCCGAAAAGGGGATACTTTTCGATTTCAACCAGCACTGGACGTCGGCTTTTCTTGATGATGAACTTGGCACATTTTCAACTTGAGCGCTGTAATACGACGCATTATCCATCACAATCACACTGCGTGGCTTGATCTTCGGTAGCAACTATTCAACAAACCATTTTTGAAAACGCGGAGCATCCATTTCTGTGTGGTAATCACCAGCGCCCTTCTTGGCACGAAACACTAGGGCGGCTCCATTATCAAAGCCTTCCGCACTGCCAGCATGCGAAACAATTAGGCGTCCTCCTTTACCGCTCGGTGCACGGAGACCTGTTAAGAGGGCTTGACGAAATGCGTCTTGCCGGGACATCACTTTGGTGTATGTCCATACGGTCTCCTTAGTGTGTCCAGCGTTTACCCAGGTCTCATCAAGGTAGTATATGGTTCTGTAAAAGAAAAGAAATCGGTCGTATAGTTAAGAGCTTACCTTTACTGGCAACAGCCCATTAATAAACCAGCGGCCTTGATTAAGGTTATGCCTCTGTTACAGCGCGAAGAATCCACTGACAAAACCCATGTGAATACATATAACGAAGATGAGCAGGCAAAACTTCCCCTGAGAAAGACTGAAGCGAATGTTTATAAAACATGTTTCAGGCTGCTCATAAAAGCTAATGAAACCACATCCCCAATTATGTGCACAGCATATTCGCTGAATAAAATTAGCTATTCTTTTCTTCAAGTCATTTAGATTCCTTGCTCGTATACGCGGAAAAAAAAGGCAGTAAATCTTCCCAAGCAATGCGACGAGAAATTCTGCAATAGCGAAACGCTCAGTTACATCTTCGGCACAGATCATCGCATCCTCGGCTGATACTATTTTCCACCGTACAAGCGCAAACATGAACAGCTACCTTATTTTACTGGGGAATTTTGCTGCGACTTAAGTTAGGACTATGTAAGGGTTTCGATCACTCGCGTAAACAGCACACGTTTGGCGATCACTGATGCAAAGCATACCTCTCGTTTTCGCTCACCGTTAGGTACACACGCATGCTCACCATTCGTGTCTACACTTTTACCAACAAGCACGCGCAACGAAAGTTTCCAGAAATTAAAAGAACGCAAGAACACCGCTGCTGCCTCCGCATTTCTCGGATTGCTCGGAGGTACTTTCGACGCCAAGCAACGATGTCGTCTCTTTCGAGCAATGTGGAATTCCTTTTTCTCTTTCGGCAGACGAACCCCAAGTCGTTCAGCATTCGTTGCATCGTGCGAGTGCTGATCGTCGGCATGTCCATGTCAGGGTCGCTGATCACCTCGTTGCGTAGCTTCTCGGACGTAGGCAGTTCATTGCGCATAAAATAGCTGTGCAATGCTGCCAACGCAAACGTGTAACGCAGCAGCCTCGTCTTGACGGTCATGCGCTTCCCAGCTTCGCCCGAGAAATCCAGTTTCTTACGCTTTGGAGAGGAGAGTGGGGCCCGCGGAGCTTCAGCCTTGATTCGAGTTACCGTTCGCATACTCACTCGGGTGAGCTCGGCGACAGTCCGGCACACAGAATTCGTCGACAGCTCGGGCTGACGGCGCCTTATTCCAGCGTAGACATTGAAGATAACTTGCTTGGTTTGTTTGGAGACCCACTTCTTGTCACATTTAGAGTATAGCCTCCTCGGAGAACGAAAAGGAGAGTTTGCGGCTACACACGGTACCGCCGGCACCGGGGACGCCATGTTTACTGCGAGAGCAACCAGTAGGCGGTGCGGAAAACGTGGTGCCGTCTAAGAAATAAAAAAGAAACAAAATTAAGGCGCACGCTAGCTTTTTTCCATGAACAGCTTCCCAAACTTGTTCTATATTTATAATTAAGAAAGTTTGATTTATTCGGGCCAAGTCTTACAATCAGAAAATAAAACAGGTACTATTTCCTGGCGCGCGCGCATGCAGGCGGTTCGGCTCTGTAGCTTCCACAGTGCTGTCAAGAAAAGCTGTCGCCGAGTATAGGCTCTTTCTCCCTACTATGGACACACAATTTGCACCAGAAAGGTCCTGTCGCGGACGCCAGAAATACTGTCACAGACCCCCTGAACGAGGCGCAGACGCCGGACCAAATTCCAAAGCCGACTTATAAGCTTCCGAAAATAATCCCGCGAAAGCAAGGATAATTAAGAATGGGCCCTCTCGTGCGCCAGCGAACGCCGGTTGCTGTCCAAAGACAGAGTCAGAGCCCAGAGTTGTCAAAACACAACAAAATATATTCTTCACACAAGGCAGTTACACACACACTTGCACACTTAGGCTAGACACAACACAATACAAATAGGATGGGTATTAACAAACACAAGAAAATAATTAATGACAAGCACTAAGAGTCCAACACGTAAAGCTCAAAATGAAAAGGAACACTAAGTGTCCAATCGTATTCACCAGTGTTAGTCTTGGAGTCAGACGATTTCGGCATAGCTCAGGACAAATCTCGAAGATGGAGCTTCTTCCGGAAAGGCAGACGCTCGATGAACTCGTCGACTAGCTTGCCAGGGAATCCCCTTCTACAGACGCTCGGTCTTCACGTTACATCACTTCACCGGTGCGGACTGAACTCCTCCCTGCAGATTCTCGCACGGCGCTTATATAGCTTCCACAGGTGTTCTCGAACCTTCCTATCGGAGTCGTGATCTGGTTGCATGGCCAAAGCCTGGGAATCTTCGAGGCTTTTCTCGTACCTTCGACCGCCGCTGTCGAAGCATTGTCGAGGGGGGGGGGGGGGTGATGACTCATCCCGTTGACGCACGCTCACGCTGTAGTTATCTCTCTCGACTCGCCGGGTGAGAAGCTGTCTCGGCGCGCGCGTGTGCTCTCTCTCTCTCTGGTTACCGTCGCTTCGTCGATGCTCTTCTAGACGTGTAGGCGCCGTTGTTCGCGTTGCTGTTTGAGGCGTATGCGCTCTCCCCCTCAGTTTAAGTTGCCGTGGAGCCGGCGTGTTCTTTTGCTGGCTTGCGTGACAAGCGGCGCGCGCTTGGATTACGCGCTCTTTTGTGACAGTATGGCTTCTACCACCACCCTTAGTGTTTCCTTCACTTAGTACCCACGTCAGAACCCATTTGAGTGTAATTTTTTTTCGCTGAGTCATTGTCATTTTTGCTGAGTCAGGCTCATTGCTATGACTTCTAGCATCATTCTTTAATGTTTCCTTGACTTAGTATCCACGTTCGAAACCATTTCAGTGGTTTTTGAATGTTAATGCTTTTTCGCTGGGTCATTGTCATTTTAGGTGGTTGTTTCATGACCTGCATGACACGCAATGGCATTCATGTCATGACCTATCATTTATGTTCGTCGTACACTGTTATACTATGCTAATTTGGTACCTATCGACTTAACCAAACGACCATGAGAGCACCAAGACGTAGGCAGCTGTTTCACGACCTACATGACACACATGTCATGATACATGATATTCATGTCATGACCTGTCACTTATGTTCCTCATATACTCTTGTCCTAGTATGTCAATTTTGGTAAATACCAAGGTAGCGATACGACCATGCGAGCACCAAGACGTATACGCGGCTAGACAGACAGACAGACAGACAGACAGACAGACAACAGACAGACAGACAGACAGACGAGCAGACAGACAGACAGACAGACAGACAGACAGACAGACAGACAGACAGACAGACAGACAGACAGACAGACAGACAGACAGACAGACAGACAGACAGACAACAGACAGACAGACAGACAGCAGACAGACAGACAGACAGACAGACAGACAGACAGACAGACAGACAGACAGACAGACAGACAGACAGACAGACAGACAGACAGACAGACAGACAGACAGACAGACAGACAGACAGACAGACAGACAGACAGACAGACAGACAGACAGACAGACAGACAGACAGACAGACAGACAGACAGACAGACAGACAGACAGACAGACAGACAGACAGACAGACAGACAGACAGACAGACAGACAGACAGACAGACAGACAGACAGACAGACAGACAGACAGACAGACAGACAGACAGACAGACAGACAGACAGACAGACAGACAGACAGACAGACAGACAGACAGACAGACAGACAGACAGACAGACAGACAGACAGACAGACAGACAGACAGACAGACAGACAGACAGACAGACAGACAGACAGACAGACAGACAGACAGACAGACAGACAGACAGACAGACAGACAGACAGACAGACAGACAAGACAGACAGACAGACAGACAGACAGACAGACAGACAGACAGACAGACAGACAGACAGACAGACAGACAGACAGACAGACAGACAGACAGACAGACAGACAGACAGACAGACAGACAGACAGACAGACAGACAGACAGCAGCAGACAGACAGACAGACAGACAGACAGACAGACAGACAGACAGACAGACAGACAGACAGACAGACAGACAGACAGACAGACAGACAGACAGACAGACAGACAGACAGACAGACAGACAGACAGACAGACAGACAGACAGACAGACAGACAGACAGACAGACAGACAGACCAGACAGACAGACAGACAGACAGACAGACAGACAGACAGACAGACAGACAGACAGACAGACAGACAGACGACAGACAGACAGACAGACAGACAGACAGACAGACAGACAGACAGACAGACAGACAGACACTGTTCAAAGTGGCAAATACTCGCATTGTGCCTCCTTCTGGTCCAGCGTCGTGGTTTTCGCAGTTTTTTTTTCGCTTTGTAACATGAACCAACTAGCCCAGCAATTCACGCTTCTATGATACATCACACTCGAGATCTCGCAGTGAACTTTTGATTCTGCAAAACAGTTCTTAAAAATAGCAAGTGTTTTTTTTAGGTGAACAGTTTACAAAAATCCCGCGTGTATATACTCATACTCATTGAGCAAATATATTCATTGAGCTGGCAGACATTATTTATACTGGAAGTCAAAATGCACAATGACCAATAAGAAAAGTTCACTCACCAACCTTTAAAATGATTATTTCTTAGCACATATTCTAATTACTGGATTAAAGTCAGTGATTTCACAAGACGCATACTTAGGGAACTGATTTTGAAACAAGAGCCAATATTTAGGTAAGCGCTGTCAGACTTGCGGTAAAAATGCACTGTTGTAGAAACTTTATTTGCGCGTGTTGATTCATCTTAAATATCGAACATAAAAAAAGCTTTCCATAATAAAAAAAAACCTTCCATATGTCTATTTTCTCGTGCTCGAAACGAATGGAAACACGCTTCCGAAGTCTGGATAATCAGCACTCGCCTGCCGCCGACTTGTTTACATTACGCCGACGGACGCGCTAGACCTACGCGTAATTTTTTATTTAAACAGATTAAAAAATACCCGTATGCCTAGCGCGTCCGTCGAGTTCGTAACCGGCGAGTGAACAAGCCCAGCTGAGAAAGTCTGTCGAAGGAAATGAATTTTCGGTTCCGCATAGCGCTGCAGCGATTTGAAATATGACACTCCTGACTTCGTGTGGTGTGTGGTGCGGTGAATTAACCGCGTGGAACTTCGGGTGATGAACCGCGGCGTGTTTCGTGTGTGAATTATGTGGTCTCAGGTGACTCAAGTTTAACAGGCGAGCTCCTGCGCTGTTTCCAGCGGCAAAGATAACTTTCGAAAGCGAAAGACACTCGAACAATGGGAAGTACATCTTCAGCCATGCCCTCCGTTTCAGCTGACAGTGCGCTCTTCGATTCGGCGTGTGAAATCTAGTTCAGCAGAAGTTCACAGTACTCCTTCACTCACTTCTTTCAAATGCAGGCGTCTTATGGGCTAGTTGGGGATAAATCGCTCGTGCAGCGCTCAAGGACGCTGAGGCACTGAAGGAGATGTGACACAGCGCTGTCATGTTTGAGTTTGTGTGTACTTGTGCTTGAGCACTGCAAAAAGAAATTATCTGTTCGCAATATGTGCACCGTGTGCAATGCATAGAAGGATCTGCATCATACAAGACCTAAGCATGCAGGCGCGTATACCAGGATTGCGTCGATGCCTGCTTGAGAAGGAACACGTACTGAGTCAATTAAATTAAGTGGTTTTTGATCTCTTTTTTTGTTTGTGGAAAGAGCGCATGGTATGAGTGCATTGCGGGGAAAGGGAAAAGCTGTCATCAGTGCTTTGCGCTGTTGGTATGCTTAGACTGCCCAAATCTCTTCAGCTTGTACTAAAATGGTTCTTCCTGTGATACTATAAACTGTAGTTAGGAAAAAGATTAACTCAAAACCAAGTTCCTAATGCATATTCCTGAAATGTGTTTAATTAAGAAGTGAACACTTGCACTGCAACATTATGCCGATACGCAGCATATGCGCCTGAAATAAATACTTTTTGTAAAGGTGGACGACTGGGCCCGCAATAACAAACTTTGTATTAGCACAGAAAAAATTCCTGCCATGCGTGTCAGCCACAACAAAACTGCTGTGTGCCCAACCTACTTCCTCGGAGGCACCCCTATGAAGACAGTTGGGGCCCTTCCCGTTCTGGGTGTAATATTCAGCCCTTCTCTTGACTCTTCCGCACATGTCACCAGCACTGTTTCTAGGGCTCGTCGCAATTCTGGAGTTTGTGAGCCGTGTCTCTTTTCCCTGTGGACCTGAGGTTTTCAGAGCCCTCTACAGTACTCTCATCCTGCCACGAGTCCTCGTACTAAATTCAACTCACTGACAAACTCGAGGTTGTTCATCGCCGGCAGCATACACCGTCTACTCCCGTCTTTTCGGTCGCCGCAAGCTCATGCCAGCCTACGAGGATCGCCTCAAAGTGCCTCTAGTGCAATATCAGCGCAACATTGTCCTAGTCCGTCTATTCTGCAGGGTGCTTCTGGACAGCACTCGTCTGTTCGTCTTCAGTCCGTCTGAGGTCAGGACAGCTTGAGCCGCATAACGCCTGTACGGTTTAACACCTCAACTCCATGCTTATATCTGGCATACAGAGCTTTCTCTCCACCCCCCTGGCCATTCGGACTCCTCTTCCTTGCGACCGGAATGAATTAGTGCTCCTGCGCGTTGTGCACCTTTGGAGTGTTCTTGCCCTGTATGTGTGTGTGACGTGCTCTGCGAGTGAGCAAGCGGGTGCGTTTGTGTGTGTGTGTGAGTGCGTGTCTTCTGCACCCTGAAAACTCCTGCCCTAGAAGGGTGACTATCAGACGCTCTTGCGTACGGACCTCAGCCTTTCTTTTTAGCCTTGCAAACTGTTTAAAATGCCATGTTTACTTCTAAGACTTATTATTATTATTATTATTATTATTATTATTAGAATGATCACTACGACCACGTTGAATGTGTTGAAGGTAATTCAAAATATTTCTGGAGCTTCGCGCGCTGTCATTCTTTTAAAGAGAGTGCCGAAAATGTATGTTTTCTTGGTGAAAATGGTGATGTGTTGAACAGTGCTGATGCCTTTGCAGAACATTTCTGTCCTGTATATGGTGGAAAGGATACTTCAAGTCACCTTCCTTCTCAGCCTGGCACAGTGTTTACGCTATCAGTCAATGAAGACCTTGTTTTCAAGTGTATGAAGTGTCTCAAACCTTCCCTTTCTTGTGGTGCTGATGGTGCTCCTCCCACACTGTTCAAGACGTATGGAAGCGTCCCTGTTCTCCCAAGCACCTTGCATAGTTCCCTAAAGTCTAGCACATTTCCTAGCATTTGGAAGGTAGCATGGATATTGCCCGTGCACTAATCGGGTGCTAGGAGTGCAGTTACAAACTACCGACCTATATCTCTCTTCTGGGTGGAATCGAAAGTATTCGAATTGGTATTGCATTCCGTGCTTTCTGTTATTGCTAAGAACATTATAATAGATGAACAGCATGGCTTTGTATGCAGACGACTTAAAGCTATTAAAGACTGTCATCTTTGTTCACGACTGCATTGACGTCCAAAAAGACATTTTCCCCTCTCAAACTGGTGCAGAAGCAATAAGGTACCCTTTAATGCTTCCAAACCTATGGTATTAAGTTCTACGCGGAAAACACACCATGCGCAATTTTCATACACCCTTCGGGATGCTCCACTGCCGAGGGTCGATGAAATCAAAGAGCTTGGTGCGTACAGAGGTGAGCAGCCTTGTCTAGAATGCGGTAACGGCGGCTTCGGGGGCTCTCCGGAGCCAGCCAGCGACGTCTAACGGTAGTTGCTGGGCCCAAACGTGCCTAGCACCTACCGTTAGACGTCGGACCCAGCAGCTACCGTTAGACGTCACTGGCTGGCTCCGGAGAGCCCCCGAAGCCGCCGTTACCGCGATCTAGACAAGGTTGCTCACCTCTGTACTTCGACAAAACACTAAGCTTCTGTTCAGACGTTAAATATGCACAACGTGCCCTTCACGCTCCTGGAATTGTATGTCGTATATGCATGATTTTCACTCACCTGTTCTGTTTCCGAAATCGTATTCTGCTGTGTGCCTTCCACTACTAGAGTATGTCCCTGTAGATTAAGGTGCAACGTGCCAATCTAATTCTGATGTCATTGAACGCGTCCAGAATAAATTGATATCTGTCTTAAAGCACTTCTGCCATTCTGGCGACCATAGTCCAGCCTTTTCAAGTTTACCTCAACTCACACCTTGTTGTGCCATAGTACGTGTCCACCCTTCAGCGAGGCGACAGGAACTCCGATTTATCCGCGTCGAATGAATTCGTCGCGGGTAATTGCAAGCAGCCCAGGCCATCATTGCCCCCCGTCCCTCTGGGTCCTGTCGACGAGTCGTCAAGGGGACGCGACGACACAATACGACGCGGGTGACGTCAGCAACCGCCCCATCTGGGTCCTGTCGATGTGCAAGCAGCCCTGGCCATCGTCGCCACCCGTCCCTCTGGGTCTTGTCGACGAGTCGCCAAGGGGACGCGACGACACAATACGACGCGGGTGACGTCAGCAACCGCCCCATCTGGGTCCTGTCGATGTGCAAGCAGCCCCGGCCATCGTCGCCACCCGTCCCTCTGGGTCCTGTCGACGAGTCGCCAAGGGGACGCGACAACACAATACGACGCGGGTGACGTCAGCAACCACCCCGTCTGGGTCCTGTCGACGAGGAGTCGCCGCCAAGGGGATTTAAGGAAGAACCGGCCTATTGTTAAGCCAGAGAGTCGCCACCAGCCGTCCAGTCGGTCTGATGCACTCTTACAGCTACATGTACGCTATTGCCCACTATCTGTAAGTATTCTATAAAGCTTTTCGTTTCTTCTTCGTCTGCTGAAAGAGTCCGTCTATCGTCTTCCACCCCGAAGTCACAACAACCTCTAGACTTCCTTACCCCTCAACCCTTCGATTAATAAAGTTGTTAATCACTCACTAAAGACTTATTAAATTAGGCCTTTTTTTCCTGTAGAAGGTGGTCCATGGCATTATACATTCCCCAAAGCTTCTTGATCATGTGCAATTTTTGTGCTGCAACGGTACACCAGGGGACATTCCGCATTCTCTGCCTGGCCTTGTTCCATTAAAGACTGTCCAATATATGGCTCGACTCCAAAAAACATATAAGAATTGTGCCTGTATTGACATATTTCGGAGTTCATTTCCTGTGTATTGTACTCGTATATATGTAGATAATCATGTATCAATAAATAAATCAGTATCAATAAATAAATAAAAATGATTAACTACCTTTTACGCTTCCTTGTTTTCTTTTTCCCTATTTGTTTCTCTATCTCGCATTGTTTTGTCTACCACATTTGTGTTCTCTGTAGATTTTGTCTGACATATTGCTTTTTAAGTGCACCGGTATGAAGGCTCTCCAGCTGTTACTGGGCAATGTGATCAACATTTTATTGATTATTATTATTATTATTATTATTATTATTATTATTATTATTATTATTATTATTATTATTGCGGTATAATTTTTTTAATATCTACTAATGTATTATTTCAATTCAGTAGCTTTTGTGCAATAATATTATAGTCTGACAATTTCTTATAAGCATCAAATAAGTGTAACAAAACGCTATTTGCCTGTTCATATGCATATGTTTCAGTTCTTTTCTTTTTGTCGATTTTCTCAGAACCCATTTTCGCGTTTCTTTCATACATCAACAAGCATAATTATATTTCTAATACAAATTTTTCAATTATATTTTGCACTTGATTAAATGAACTAAAAAATTAAATCGTACGACACCTTTTGATATGATTATCAAAAGGTGTCGTACGATTTAATTTTTTGCATGGTCGAGCAGGTGTTTGCAAAGCGATCTTGCAGACGACGATGCGAACGAAAGCGCTGATGTCGATATCTTGTGCACTATTGTGGCTTCAAAGCTAAAAAGCAGCAGTGGTGCAGGCGTACATTCATTAATCAAACGTGTAGCTTTATATCTAAAAAAGCATACAGCTGTTTTAGGCCGCACTTGGATGGTTGAAGACAAAGTGGTCAAGCAACAGTGCGCCGGAGCCGAGGAGCGAGTGTCGGCGCGCGTCAGAGCTTGTGTCCAGTGGTTGCGTGCCCTTTTCCTCCTAACCGACGCGAAGCGACGCGTTGCCTTGTCGGCGCGCGCTGAAGCGTTGCGACGCATGCCAGTGGTTAGGCACGGGGTGCTCGGATCGGCACGCGGCCTCTTGCACGGAGCTGACGCGAGCTGCTCTGCAGATGGCGCAAGTTCGGGTGGCGTGCAGCGCCCTTCCACAGTTGACGCCGAGTCCTGCTGTGACTCCAGCTCTGGACCTCGGAAGCACGGTGTGCCAGCACAGCGCGGCAGAGACGGGCCCGCGGCAACGGGCGTGGCAGAAAGGGTGCGACGAAGGTATACGCTCCCTTGAATGGATGCACGCATCCATTTATATATGTATGTATGGAGATCGAATGGATGCATGCATCCATTCAATCCACTGGAGTAGCATGTCAGGTGATCAGCCATGATAACATCTCCAGCATAACATTAAAGCTTGTATCCTATTCAATACACACACACACGCACACACATTCACCCACCCACCACCCACCCACACACACACGTATGTAGTACTCAGCGATTGAAACGTGATACTCAGACAGCATGGAGCTTTTTGGGCCACTGGTGATCGCTGAGGGGACCGAATACAGTTACAATGCATCTAAAATATTCTCGCTATCCTGTGAAAGAAAAATGCATTATCGCAGTGTCACCAGTGCCCACCGGTGCCGCAAAAAAGTGCCGGCCGCCATGTTGTCCGAGTATCGCGTTTCAATACATACATACATACATGCACACACACACACACACTCTCACATACATACATACATACATACATACATACATACATACATACATACATACATACATACATACATACATACATACATACATACATACATACATACATACATACGTACATACATACAACAGATACGCACGAAGCACAACAATAAACGTGTGCCCGATAGATGCACAAGATGCCGATAGTCATAGTGCTTAAAGACAAGGGGGGCCAGGGAAGGGGAGGGACGGCGCCTCCCCCTCCCATTTTTAAGGAGGGGCTCGGCCCTCTCTCGACAGGTCAGCTGTAGCACTGCGGCCCCATTCGACAAGATATGGAGGTGATTTTATCACCAGTAGTGTCTTGTGCGGGGCAATTGTAACTCGCGAATTCTTCGATTAATGATTTCAGCACGGGAAATGAAAAGCACAGCGCGGCGACAATAAACGGTCGCCGTCAAAGCCTCTTCTACCGGAGGGTTGATGTGGCATGAGCAAAAACAGGAAAGCAGGTATTGTCGCACTGCTCCCGGTTCTTTCCTACGTGCTTCCATTCTGTGACCTGTTTCACTGCAGGATCCTGTCAAACTATTCAATTATATATATATATATATATATATATATATATATAAGCTATGAACGAGAGAGAAGAAGGGAAACCGAGGGGCTTGATTTTTGTTAATTATCACCATTGAAAACCAACAAACAACGAAGCCAAGGACAGCATCAGGGAAATGAGCTCTGATTGAAATAGAAATGTAGAAAATAATAAAGCAAGGGCACCTGTTATGCATATATGTATATAAAGCGTGTGTGCTCGCGCTATAGTGGTCACCGGCTCCACCTACACTGAAGCGAGACTTTAATCCCTGGTCATAGTCAACGAGGAATGTATAGAGGAAATACAGACTGTTAATAATGGCAGTTGATGTGCAAAATTTTCCGACTCATTACGCGAGAGAGCAAAAGAAAGAGAAGAAAGAAAAAAGACAACGCCTCGCGGCTACACCGGCTCGAGCATAGCCGGCAAATAAATTGAGCCAGTCTTTATTTGCCTCGCGGCTTCCTGCCTTCGCCACGGCGCATGTCTCGCCGACATCGAGGCGTACAATGCTGCCCGCAGCTGCGGGAAATGAAAAGCACAGCGCGGCGACAATAAACGGTCGCCGTCAAAGCCGTTTGTACCGGACGAAATCACAAAGATGGTGGCGGCACCGCCCAATCCTTACAAGTGCTCGCGTAAATGTGTGGATAGATGGACGGAGGGACACTCTCGCAGACGTAGCGAGCGAAACGGTTCCCGAGGAGGAACAGCACTGTTGCGAGAGCAGAGAGACGAGGACGGAAGAGAGAGGGAGCGCGCACGGTGCGGCGGCCAATCAGAACGCGCGCTCGCAGACGACACGGGCGGGCTGGCCCAGAGTGGATCGGTGCGCTGCGTTTTCGCAACGACCGCCCTCTAGCGGCGGAGCATCGTAGACAAGTTATTTTTCGTGCGTTATTTTCCTTCTCTTTTTCACTACCAGACTCTAGTATCGACGCGGCGAGAGTAGCTCAGGCAATACAATGGAACTGTTTCGTGCGGTGCTGCGTACAAAAAAGAAGAACCGCGTGAAAAAATAAACGTATTTCGACACAACGCTATCTGGGGCACAGCGTTCGAGCCTCCACTGAAAGCTCCCCCGCCAAACTACAAATTGCCTTTCCCGGTATCTCTCTCTCGCTTTTTCTTCCATCCGGCGAAGCTTCCCTGGATCGCAGACACCCGCACTCCCACGCTGACGTTTTCATTTGTTTATGTGCAGCGGGACGGAAGCGTGCGTTTCACAGCAGCGTCGAGAGCGAAATCGCCGCCGCCGAGATTTGTCGCGCGTGTTGTCTGCTGCTGCAGAGAGAGCGTGTGCGCCTGTTAGAGAGAGAGGTGGGGGAGGATGGAAACTGTATAGGGAACACTCGGACACGCTCTCGGCGACAACGTTGGGCGCCCCGTTTCATCAGAGTGGTTTATAGCTTTCGCATGTTTCTTGTTTCCTCTCCCAGAAATTTTATGGCTTTCCCAAGAGGTCCACTCGCGCTCCCCGACTTTCGTTTGTCATTCCGTGCGGCTTAGTCCCTTTTGTGTGTGATTGTGAGCAGCCTCCTCCGTTTGATTCGGTTTCACCGAAACGGTTCTCCCTCGCTATAGCCGCGCGGAAATAAAAGCGAGAATGAGGGTTGCTAAGATTGCCTATGGTACACCAACGTTTATTGGAACAGGACGGATTGAGATCTGCTGCGGAGCGAAATTTTGTACATCGGCGTAAAAAAGAGCATTTAGGCTGCATAGCTTGGATTGGTACCGCAATATCAGAAGTACGCAACATGTATCTAATAACACTGATATTGTTTATTTGCGAAAAGAGATCAAGCACGGCAGTAATGAAATGTTAAAATCAGTATATATTCTCACTTCGCTGTATTTCTCATTGCACAATCTCCGTTGTGGCGCATATTTATTAGGATTGTGTTTTAGATTGTTCGTTCGAGTTGTGGAGTCATAGATTATGAGTAGTCCTCGCGCTTTAACGCTCATTGTGGTAAGGGAATCTTCATTAAAAAACAAAGCTTTCAGCCCTTCCATTGGGGTGGATATGGAAGACCAGCGAAGCTGTACTATGGTGGGAATTATGCATTTCCAATTATGACTATTAAGGTGTGATGGTGTAATTGGTTATTGGAACTATTAAAGAATGCGAAATATATGTGATCCGGTGGTTTTCATTTATTTAGTGACCACAGGGACCATGGCCTCATGGTCGCTACGGTACACCGCCATATAGGGTGTACGGCAAAGGTTGGCACGTTCTTCATAAACACGTCACCAACGCCGCGCGGGTTCGGTGCGAACGCGGGAAAAACACCGCCTCCATCGACAACAGTTCTGCGCGTTGCTGGTGTTGCTCCCCTCCCTCCCTCACGTCCCCCCACGGCCTTTCGCGCGACGGAATCAGTCGCGTTTGCTCTCCGCCGTGCGTTCGCTCCCCGTAAAAGCGCGCGTCCCTCGCACGCTTTCACTCGCACATGCAATATACGGCCAATGAGAGTTTTTTCTACACGCGGACACGACCATCGGAGACTGAGCCCTTAACTGCTTCGCTGTAAAAGAACAAAGGGTGTACTATACAAGAGCAGCACAGACTTCGGGAGTATGGTATAAGAGCAAGACAATTGCATACGGATCGAGATGGTGCTTGGTCTGCAAGATTTTCACATTGCTTTCAATTTCCCCGTCTGCATCATTTTTGAGCAATTTAGCGAAACTTTATGCAGATGATACGCACCTGGTGTAATCAATGCAAAGCTAATATTTAGTCAGTGTATGGTGTTAGTTAAGCCATATGCGACCAACGCTGGTTCCAACTATAATGTTTGCTTTCATACTGTGCAACATGCACCTGAAATGTTTATGTTTATCCGCCAAAAATGTCACGTCTTTAATCTCACGCTATTTTCTTTGTTTACGCACTACCCCGCTAACAAGCTATGCGGAATGCGAACGCCACATCAGGCGAATGCACCGTGATGCCTACACGCATTGTTGGCACCAGGACAAAAGGTGATGCATATTTTTTGTCAGGGGAAGATTGGTGATGACAGGTGTATGGGCGGAGAAGTACGGCGCTTGCCTGCTCTAGGATTTTACACGGCTTGTGTCACAGTGGCAAATACCCGTTCTGGAGTACTCGCCAAGTCGAGTGAAGAAAATCAAGTAAAGCAAAGCATGCGTTGAATATAATGTGCACATTATTAAGAGGTCGATATAAGCCTGAGTGATGCACCTACGGGGCGGCTTTATATGTAGAGAAAAAGGGAGGTGGGCTTATTGGCACTGGGGGTACTTTGTCGGTTATGGATAGTGACACGCTTCCCTGTTTGTCTGTTTCCACGACACCGGCTAACAATTAAATGTTAAATGGTATCGCCCGGCGCAGGATGCCCCTGAATGTGTCAGAACATTCTCGATTTTAGTATAGCCCATTCTGTCGGCTGTATATGTTGTCGCCAAACGTTGAGTACATATGTTCAGATTGTAAGTACAATCAGATCAAGGGAGAGACGCGAATAGCGTTGTACTTCCTGGAAGGTATACGCCAGCACCGGCGATTATACGCTGCAGCCTCCGACGAGTGCTGTGCGTATACAGGCCTTCGCGTCTGACCCATAGGTGAGATTTCGACGATCGCCCACTGCGCTCACCGGAATCGTTGAGCATTGAGAGCATGTAACTGGTTTTTCTGGTCACAGGTTCACCCAATAAACCGTTAGTTTTCGTTGCTCACAGTTTTTGCTATTGTCTGCTCATTCACCGCGTCCCCACAACCTGACGGTAGCAACGTGCAGCGCTTTTAAAACCCGCTTGCTGGTTCTTGCATTCGGCGTGTTTTAACAGCGGAGCTGTTTAAGCCGACCGTCAGTCCGTGCAGACCGGACAGAAAATGTGCGCCGATCCTGGCGGTAGTGCAGGATCGAAGTCCAAGCGCAATGGCACATACACCTGTCAACTAGCAAATGCGTTTAAGCCTAGCCCAAACAGGTAGTCAATACCTTGCCCATTGATAACCAATCAATAGATAATCGATAATTGATGAATAATCAATAAATTCCAGAAAATGCTAGGGATGACTTGGTACTGCTAGGTGCAGATCAGCTACGCTGTTTCTTTAGCCTTGCGGCACTAGTGCAAGATACGCTAATTTTTTCCATGGATACGCCTGTATATTGACCGACGCAGAGAGCAGCAGCAGTATAGCCATGCGCTTTGCTTTAAACCTTGCGTCATGTGCTCTGCACAGAGCTCAGACGTTTCGCAGTGTAGCACTGACACTGATGTAAATTCACAACAGCACAACCAATTTGCCACCTTCCCAGTGGCTGTGGCGTTGCGCATGCGTGCTGAGGTCGAGTTGTGCGCCCCTATCGCATTTTTCCACACTTCGCTCCCATCGGAATGCGGCCCCATTTCGATGGGGGCAAAAAACGCTCGTGTACTTAATTAGCGGCACGTTAAAAGGTCCCAGTTGGAACAATTAATTCGGAGTCCCCCACTACGGGGTGCCTCATAATTAGATTGTAGTTTCGAAAGTAAAGCTCCAGAATCCAAGTTTAGATCATTTAAACGCTTATTACCCAACGGTCATTCGATCTCAATTCTTAGAAAAAAAGTAATGATTGAATAAATTTCATCTATAAGGGGATTCATAAGGGTATTCATACTCTGGCCTATTTTGGGGTACGGGACGATGGAAATAAATGTCCTGTTTGAACGTAGACCTGCCTTTCTTCAATTGCGATAATAGGGATGTCCAAGCCATGCCCTCAGGCCTGTATTGCGATTTAAGGCAGTGAGTTGGGCCAGTAAGGAGTTTAGAAAAAGAGATGGACTTACCGGCGCATTACCTTTTCTGTCATCCTTTGGTCTCTGCACCTCTTTCAAGTTTTTCCTACGCGCAAGAACATGTATTCGCGTCTATAGTGTCAACCAAAGCCGGTCTCGAAGGCCATGCTCTGCCGTATACCGCAGGCGTCACAAGTGACATATGTAGCCACCTTATTTTAAACACTACTCGTGCGAGGGCCACATACGCGAACCGAACATCGAAGGCAAATCACATTTCTTGGCAAATTACTTAAGTATTCCGGCTGTTACACTAAACGATACGGACTATAACATGGGATCGTTCTGCGCTGGTCCGGCAGCCCCGTGACATTGCCACGGCCATTTGAGCCCAGGGCAAGGGAGCCGCCCTTTCACCTCACGACGACATTAAAGTTATTTTCTTCTATCTCCCTTCGCAATATTTAAACAAGAACACAGCCCTGGTACGCGCAAGATTAGTGCAAGAATGCAGCTCTCGGCATGTTTGCCTGCATGTGAAGAATCATTTGGTGCAAACTGTATACGTATCTTGTTCTTTTCCGTCTGTAGCGCGACCAAAGACCAAATAAACAAACGATTGACAAAACACACTTTACTCAGACTCACCGAGTGCCGCAGAATCAGCGACACAACAACCACAGCAATCGCACGCGGACCTCGTACTTATGTTATGGTGTACCAACTATAGCCTGCATCAACGCCATAACATAGTCTATAGGGTGTCCCAAGTATCGTACTGCTGGAGAAGATGGAATAACAGTAGATTTAATCAAAGATGGAGGAGATATCATGCTTGAAAAGCTGATATGCCTCACATGCCTCACAACTTCATGTGTACCAGAGAGCTGGAAGAACGCCAACATTATACTACTCCATAAGAAGGGAGACGTTAAAGAACTGAAGAATTATAGACCCATTAGCTTGCTTTCAGTATTGAATAAAATATTCACCAAGATAATTTAAAATAGAATCAGGGCAACACTTGACTTCAGCCAACCAAGAGAACAGGCTGGCTTCAGGAAGGGATATTCTACCGTGGATCATATCCATGTCATAAATCAGGTAATCGATAAATCTGCGGAGTACAATCAACCTCTCTACATGGCTTTCATAGATTATGAAAAGGCATTTGATTCAGTAGAGATACCAGCAGTCATAGAGGCATTGCGTAATCAAGGAGTACAGGAGGCATACGTGAATATCTTAGCAAACATCTACAAGGATTCCACAGCTACCTTGGTTCTCCACAAGAAAAGTAGAAATATACCTATCAAGAAAGGGGTCAGGCAAGGAGACACAATCTCTCCAATGCTATTCACTGCATGCTTAGAAGAAGTATTCAAGCTGTTAGACTGGGAAGGCTTAGGAGTGAGGATCAACGGCGAATATCTCAGCAACCTTCGGTTTGCAGATGACATTGTCCTATTCAGCAACAATGGAGACGAATTACAACAAATGATTGAGGACCTTAATCGAGAAAGTGTAAGAATGGGGTTGTAGATGAATATGCAGAAGACAAAGATAATGTTCAATAGCCTGGCAAGGGAACAATAATTCAGGATCGCCAGTCAGCCTCTAGAGTCTGTGAAGGAGTACGTTTATCTAGGTCAATTACTCACAGGGGATCGTGATCACGAGAAAGAAATTTACAGAAGAACAAAATTGGGTTGGAGTGCATACGGCAGGCATTACCAAATCCTGACTGGGAGCTTACCCCTGTCGTTGAAAAGAAAAGTGTACAATCATTGCATTCTACCGGTGCTAACATATGGGGCAGAAACTTGGAGGTTAAAAAAGAAGCTCGAGAACAAGTTAAGGACCGCACAAAGAACGATGGAACGAAAAACCTTAGGACCTATGTTAAGAGACAGGAAGAGAGCGGTGTGGATCAGACAACAAACGGGGATAGCCGATATTCTAGTTGACATTAAGGGGAAGAAATGGAGCTGGGCAGGCCATGTAATGCGTAGGATGGATAACCGGTGGACCATTAGGGTTACAGAATGGATACCAAGAGAAGGGAAGCGCAGTCGAGGTCGGCAGAAAACCAGATGGGATGATGAAGTTAGGAAATTTGCAGGCGCACGTTGGAATACGCTAGCGCAAGACAGGGGTAATTGGAGATCGCAGGGAGAGGCCTTCGTCCTGCAGTGGACATAAAATATAGGCTGATGATGATGATGATGAAGTATCGTACGCCAAGATTTTAAAATATGAAAATACCACTTATCTGGACAGAACCAAGGTAATGCTGTTTTCCATCGCTTGGATATATTCAGATTATTTTTTTGCGTTCCGCAAAATTACATAATTAGTCTGAATTAATTGTTGAACTTCGTAATTATTAAAATTAGATTAAAAGTGCCAACGAGAAAATTGTAACGCAACATGAAAAACTCCCGATACAGCTTTCTGGCTACATAAAAGCGTTTTTCTGAGCGTGAAAGCAGCCCGCGAATACACGCATAATTGCCGCGCGACTGGCCGCTCGAGGCACTTTGGGTGTATTCGCGGGCTTCCTTCAAGCTCGGAAAAACGCTTTTATGTATCCAGAAAGCTGTATCGGGAGTTTTTCATCTTGCGTTACAATTTTCTCGTTGGCACTTTTAATCTAATTTTAATATTTACGAAGTTGAATAATTAATTCAGACTAATTATGTAATTTGGCGGAACGCAAAAAAAAAATAATCTGAGTATCTCCAAGCCCAGGCTAAACCAAGCTTTTGCTTTGCATACACAGGGTTAGCTGAGCTAAGCCGCAGCCTTTTTATTTTTTTCATGTTGCGTTACAATTTTATCGTTGGCACTTTTAATGTAATTATAATACTTGAGAAGTTGAATAATTATTTAAGATTAATTATGTAATTACGCGCATTTCAAAAAAAATAATCTGAGTATCTCGAAGCGACGGCCAACAGCATTACCTCGGGTCTGTCCAGCTACGTGGCATTTTCATATTTTGAAAATGATACTTTGGACACCCTATATAGTGCAATATAATACTTACATATAATAGCACGCCAGCGGTGCGCAAGCGCCGAAGCAGATAACTTGACGAGCTGTGTGCTCAGGGCGTCCACGACGCCAGCGCCCTAAATATTCCCCATTGTTTCAAAAAAAAAAAGGCGAATGAAAACATCGGAAACACAAAACATTGTCAACAAAGCCGCCGGTTGACTCTTCATTGGAACCAGAGGTTGCACCGACACTGAGTCGTCAACGTCGGGAGTGCCATGGTCCCCGGCGACCGGCAGTGCCTGCAAATCGGGATCGTCAGGCATAGAAAAGGGGATTCAGGTGTGAAACATCAACGGAGCCAGCACAAACTCCGGTGTGGTGCTGTGCTACAATGGCAGTCCTGATCAGCTGTGCATAACGTGGGGTTCCCTCGCACTTGTAAGCTGGAGCTGCGGAAAAAAAAAAAAAACACTCGCTAAGGGGGTGCGTCCGTTTTCAAACGGGATTGCCGACCGCAAAGCTAACGTCGCGCCGACACTTGCCATAGATCTCTTTGGCGGTGCAGTTTGCTTTATGAACAAACGGCGCTTTCGGTGGCGTGCCACACGTTGCCTCAGCGAAAGCGCACAAATACGAAACCATTACCGCTTCTGCCTGTGCGATCAGCTGCTCGAAATACGACTCGGTGTTGGCTAAAACAATATGCTCTATTCATGCTGCAAAATGTGGAATTGTAGACAGAAGACGTGTCAATCTTTGCAGACGGCCCTTCACGATGCACGGCTTTTCTCGTGAATCATAAAAATTTCTAAAAATCACTCATCTGCCAGCATTGTATCGCTAACTTCCAAAGAAAGAACTTTAACTACGCAACGTCAGCAAGAGTGCGTACCGCTCGTTAAACAGAGACGCAGTGGCGCCGCTTCCTGGCAGAGTAAGTTTCTCGCGCGTTATCTACACACATCCACCCCAACTCACACAAAAACTTGCGCCCACTCTATCGCCAACGAATCAAGAATAAGTGAATGGGCGTACTCTTGAATCAATGTGCAGAAGCGTGGGTGACGGTGACTACACCGACAGCACGCGAATGTTCGAAGCTGCACGTTTCCTGACGGTCCACAGAGTTTTGTTCACAATTATGCATGTTGAACCATTCCAGGGCGTTGCCTTGTGGAAAATGCAGCTTTTCTGAGTTCAGGGGTGCGGAAGTGAAGCCAGCTGAGCAATTAC
Organism: Dermacentor silvarum; assembly: GCF_013339745.2. NCBI lineage: Eukaryota > Metazoa > Arthropoda > Arachnida > Ixodida > Ixodidae > Dermacentor > Dermacentor silvarum. The sequence goes on along the minus strand of NC_051164.1, from coordinate 8,951,926 downwards.
CAGTTGTTATATGGGAGCTCCGTACAAAAGACAGCCTAATCGCTAAGAGCAATGACATTTGCCACTGTGAGCAGGTGACTTGGCCGCTGTTATACGGGTGGTTGTGGGCATCATGCGAGGAGTACGGGATGCGACTTGGCGCATCCAGTGGTCGAATGGATTGGAGTGAATGCACGACGAGAGGCACCGAGTTGTAAACTTATAAGTCATGAGCGTTCAAGCACGCTTCATTTTTCATCAGTCTATAACACTAAGTGATGCTACGGAGATGAAGGCGTGCAAACAATGCAGAAGTAGAAGGAAAACACAAACAACCACTATCAGCACTCGTTTTCGATCTATAGTTATGTCTGCCCGCGTTTGCAAGCCAATAGCCTAACGGCTAAGCTCAATACTGATCTGGATAATATCATTCGCTGGTGTCGTCACAACTCTTTAGAAATTAACCCCAGTAAACGTCTTCATGCTATTTCCCACCACTCAAGAGAAGGTCATAAATATTCCGACTATAACTGTTGATAATCCATCAAAGGTTCCAATCATTCACGATTTTTTTTTGGGGGGGGGGGTTGTCCTTGATTCTAATTTAAAGTACATTACCCATTATTTCCCATCTAAAGCAATAAATTGGATATGACATCCGTATTCTTATAAAAGCACGTCCATATTGTAGAAAATGAACGAATGAGCATTCTTTGACAGTCATTCACCTACTGCACTGCGTCTTGGGGCAACTTGTATAGCTCTCATCTTGCTCCTTTACGTTCAGATCCAGGGCATCCACATTATTTCTTTCCAGTCACCCCGATCGCATTCTCACAATTCATAAACTATTTAAATTAAACATGACAAGCATTGTTTAGAATTCCCTTCACTCAAACATTCACCGAAAAATTTTAACAGTGCATGAACAACTTGCTAACCACAATAAAACTCGACTTGCATTATCTAACGACTTCCTATTGCCTAAAATTACAACTAATTATGGTAAATACACTTCTGCGTTCACAGCGATGTGTCCTTCTGGAACTGCATTCCAACTGACATGAAGTATCCTAGTACAGATAGTTTTAAAAAGCATTTATTCGCATATTTCATCAACTTGTGGCTGCTGTGCTCTGTTCTTAGAATGCTCTGTTCGCTTTGTTTAGGTGTCAAACATTATATCTCTATAACATTTCACCATATCTCAGTTCACTTGTTCTCTTTTATTAGTACTTGTTACAACGCTGCAGCTTTGCTACATTTGTTGTTTTGTTTTTAATTTAGTACAAAATGTAACCCTGTATAATGTTATACCATGTTTTCAGTTCACTTGTTTTCTTGAATTAGTACCTGTTAACAATTCTACCTCATTGCTGCATTTTCATTGCCCTGCTTTCTTTTGTTCTTTTTTAATTTGTACAAGAAGTAATTCTGCATACTATTATGTCATGTTTCAGTTCTTTTGCTGTGGTGTGTAAATTTTTGTTGACATTACATATTTGCTGCATTCGCTTTAACCTAATTTGTTTTTTTAATTAGTCCAAAAGGTCCCTTTACAGCCTTGAGCTTTGGGACCTCCTACTCTATAATTTGATGCTGTGCTTTTATATTCTTGAAGTGAATAAATAAAATTCTTCTTCTTCTTCTTCTCTATAACTATTGTTAACATTGTCCTCTCACACTCCCTGGTCGATTTTCAGGCATAAGCTGACAAGCATTCATTGACCAAATTCTCTGCAATTATAGTGTAAGGGTGGGCAGAAGGATGGTGTGTCAAAGGTGAGGAAGACGAAGATTAAAGCAGTGTTCGGGCGGCCATGTATGTCTGCGTCCGCAACCTCCTGCTCGCGTCACACAAGCCGACAGGATGAAGACCTGGTATCCACCTCATCAGCCGCACATCAACATGGAAGTATTCCACGGCATGCTGTGGAATCTCAGCGCACAGATCCACCACCGAAACAGACCAGCATCATGACCACATCATCGGAAGCCTTGGGCGTCCCCAAGTACACGGGATCAGCAGATGATGGACCTGTGGACGAATGGTTCCGCCTTTTCGAGCTCCACGCAACCGCTGCATCATGGTCGGAACGGGAGATGGTCGCCAACTTCAATGAATGCGTGACCGGTGAGGCATTTCACTTTTACATTATCCACATATTTGAATATAATGAATCATGCAAAGAAATGAAAGATGAAATGATCAATCGCTTCACAGTATATGATAGAGACCCCTGCATCATTCACCAGCTGCAGGACTCATTGCAGAACTCATATGGAAAACCATCAGGACCAGGTGATTTCTTAATATCAAGGCTACGTAGCATGTTAAGTATTCCATTATCCGTTATAGTAAAGTCAGACATAGGGGTATTTGAAACATGATAGAATGGCGTAGAACCATTGTCACGTGCAAACACAGACCTAAACTGGATGCTAACTGCATCGCTAATAATATTTCAATACCACTAGCAACTCCGCTAACCTCGAAAGTATCAATTATCTAGAGACTGGGGGAAATCAGCCTCCCGAATTTCTCAGGCGATGATGAAACAAAGTTCGGAAATTTCTCACCAAAGTAGCGTTGCTTATCTGTAGAAAAATTGGGTTGGAAGAGAGCTCAGAAATTTTAAGATGCAATGCGTCCAAATCTCTTAAGATACCTGTTTTGTTTTTCTGGCGCTTTAATCGTCTATTCAAATGCAATGTCTCCCGCGAAATGCAGGGGGATTTACCCTTCCTTTCTTTAACAAGCGTGGAACAAAACGTTTTAAGCAGTCTTTTATAAGATCCTTAAACGGACGCCAAAGTGTATGTATGCCCGGCTGCTTGAGAACGAATCAAAATTAAAAGAAAGCGTATCTAATATAGACATATCATCTGCGCGAGAGAAGTTTGGCACGCATGTTACACTAGGGAACTCGTTTTCAGAAATGGCCAAAAGTGGTGGAATTTCAGATCACCACAACACAGTGTGGCGATCTGGAATTCCAGGCACAACTTCGCATTTCGTTTGGCCGGTAAGTGATCAACTTACGAAGAACACATCAAGTATTGAACGACAGCTACGCTGTATTCTTGTGGGGCTTTCAACAATTTACCACAAATCAAAAGAAAGCTATATCGAACAAGCCTTCCCCTAGCTTATCATTCGGAACATTAAGTGAGAGAGTTGGCTAATCCACGTAAGCCAAGTTGAAGTCTCCACCAAGAATAATTCGGTCACCAGTCTTCACATGAACAGTAGGTAGCTTTTTAAATCACCAAAGAGACCAGGAGTGGAGTTTGGTGATCGGTAAAGTGCCCCCGCTAAAAACGTGGTTGTGCCGTGATACGCTTTGCAACATTTATTTGTTATTTACGCTTTAACTACACCTCCACAAGGCATTGCGTAGGGGGAGGGGCGGTCATGGATCACAACATAAAACAAATAGCAATAGATCGTTGTACTGGATTCACAATCAAAAAGAACAAAAAAAAACACAAATTATGCGAAATTATACAGATTATACAAATGTTACCACAAACATGCATTCTAAACATAACTTTGGGAAAATTATTCTATTCATATCGACATTATTGATGTCTATGTTGTGATCATAATCATCTACAGCCTATATTTATGTCCACCGCAGGACGAAGGCCTCTCCCTGTGACCTCCAATTACCCCTGACTTGCGCTAACGGATTCCAACTTTCACCTGCAAATTTCCCAACTTCATCAGCCCACCTAGTTTTCTGCCGTCCTCGACTGCGCTTCCCTTCTCTTGGTATCAATTCTGTAACTCTAATGGCTATGCATCCTACGCATTACATGGCCTGCCCAGCTCCATTTCTTCAGCTTAATGTCAACTATAATATCGGCTATCCCCGTTTGTTCTCTGATCCACACCGCTCTCTTCCTTTCTCTTAACGTTAGGCCTAGCATTTTTCGTTCCATCGCTCTTTGTGCGGTCCTTAACTTAACAAGTTAAGATGTCATAGGGAACATAAAAAAGAGTTCATTATTAGTTTTGTTAATGATATCGTCTGGGAGCCAGTTCCATTCTTGTATTGTTCTTACAAAGAACGAACTACCAAACGTGCGTGCTTTGAATAGGTATTATAATATTTTTCGTGAATTATATTTACGAAGCGAGACGAACGTCGGATCTGAGAGGTATTCTTGGGGATGAATGGCATTATTATTATAATAAATACTATGCAGAAATCGAAGTTTCCGCCTTCTTATTGTTAATGAGTCCCATCACAATGTCCTTTTAATTACGGAAATACTTGAATATGAATTATATTTATTACTTACAAATCTAGCTGCTTGATTTTGCACTTTTTTCCAGTATATCGATTAGGTACTGCTCATGAGGGTCCCAAATTACACGAGCATGATCTAGAATGGATCTTACATACAAAAAGTTGTGTTTCATGGTCTGTGAATCCTACTTAAAATTACTCCGTATAAAATTTAACATCTTACTCGCCCTTGTCACTGTAACTTCTATGTGCTTATTCCACTTAAGGCTGTCAGAAAAGTAGACACCAAGATACTTATAGTCAGAGTCGTTACTAATTATTTAATTGTTAATGATATTACCTGTCTCTAATTTATGGATACGATTGGTGAATGCTATGCAGCAACATTTCCGGACGTTTAAGCTCATTTGCCATTTGTGACACCATAACGATATTGTGCGCAACTCGCTCTGCAAAGTTTCGGCATCTCTCCTTGATTCGATTACCCTAAACACTACGCAGTCATCTTCAAATTATTTAATGGAAGAGGTAATATCTTCAACGATACTAATAATATAAATTAAGAACAGCGGCCCTAATACGCTCCCTTGTGGTACAACAGACATCATGATTACCGCAGATGATTTTGAGCCGTTAAGAACTACGCTTTCTTGGCGACAATTTAAATAACTTTTTATCCATTAATAACTTTAAGGTTTACGTTTACAGAAAGCATTGCAAGTTCTAATAGGTTGTGTGGTACGGTGTCGAAAGCCTTACGAAAATCAAGAAACACTGCATCTACTTGGGAATTACTGTCTCAAGTATGTGAAACATAATGTTGAAATTCGTCTAGCTGTGTAATACATCAGCGTCCATTCCTAAAACCATGCTGAGATGGTGTGAAGAAGCTGATTGAATCAAGGTATTTGATCACTTCCCTGTGAATGATGTGTCCGCACAGCTTACAGTAAATTGCTGTTAACGAGATGGTCCTGTTATTTTCAACGAGTTCTTTATCACCTGATTTATGTACCCGGATGACGTTTGTAACTTTCCAGTCGTGTGAAACAATTCCAGTGTTAAGCGTGATTTTATGTATAATGGTCAAATATACACGCTCGATCTTCGGTATGAAGCCACACATTTTGACAGAATTGCCTGTCTGGTTGGGTTAATTAATAGTTTCAAGTGGTGCCAACCAAAAAAATAGGTTTATTTTACCGGCGTTTGGGAACCAACTTGGTTTCTTCTTCAGGGAGAGTGACGACGGAGATGTCGAGGCGCAACTTTAAGCTTTCATGGTCGCGGTGGGGGAGGGGGGTGGCGGGATCCAAGGCGTGAGGAGGGAGTGTTGGATTCTTCACGGCTACTTGAGGGTGGTAGGCTGGGCGTGCTCGAAAGCCTTACGAAAATCAAGAAACACTGCATCTACTTGTGAATTACTGTCTCAAGAATGTGAAACATAATGTTGAAATTCATCTATCTGTGTAGTACATCAGCGTCCATTCCTAAAACCATGCTGAGATGGTGTGAAGAAGCTGGTTCTGTGTTTAAACCATGAATATAACCTCATGAAAGCTTAAAAGTTGCACCTCAACATCTGCGTCGTCACTCTCCCTGAATAAGGAACCGAGGTGGTTCCAAAACGTCGTTAAAATAAACTTATTTTTCGGTTGGAGCCATTTGCAAGTCATAATCCTCGGTATGTCTGGCCTTCTTCAAACTTTTAAAAAGTTCCTTCAACAATAAACCCGCTCCCTCGCCTTTGCTCCCACGATCTTTTCTGTGAAAGGCTGTACGCACAAGGAACGAATTCGTTATTCTTTATAGAATCGTTCAACTATGTTTCTGTGAGTATAAATATTTCTGGGTTATAGATTATCAGTATTTCTTCTAACTCTGTGGCCTTTTTAACGACACTCCGGCAGTTAACGTCAAGTATATTAAGCACCTGAGCCTTTGATTCAAGGCGTCAATTTAGATTTTTCTTTAATTCAACAAGTGCACCTGTCTTTTCATTCCAGCTAAAGAGAATGCCATTTTACTCAATTTATTATGCACTAGTTTTACTTTTGATCCATTATTCCTTTCTACGGCAGAACTATTTCAAAGTTTTCTTCGAATTTCTCGAAGTCTATGGGAAAGTCTTCAGATAATTATATACCAGTACCCTTCAACTTGAATGAGGTCTTCAAAATTGACGTTTTTTCGCTATTTCAAGCATCTTAAGTATGACTGGTCTGACGTGATTAACAGTTTTCTGCTCCAGTCTGTGACATCTATCTATATTACAGCGGAGCTGGTGTCACCTTCGGAGGACGGTATTTTTCGTGCCCGCGTCCGTGAGCAAAAATGCGGGCCTTTTCCGGCGGCAATGTAGGGCAGGAGCAGTGGCTCCTACCCCCGTAAGACAGAGGCTTCAAGCACTCGGCAAAGCGAAGCGAACAGTGCATACGTCCTTAAGACTCACGCATACAACAGAACCGCATGTGTTTCAATAAAGAACAAGCATCCGAACCGCATAATTGATGATAAGGCGCTCCTGATAACAATGTGACGAACGTAGCGCTCCCTGAATATGTTTGCCCGTAAAAATTACTGTTGCGCAAGAAACCACCGTGATTGCTTAGGTTATGGTGTTAGGCTGCTAAGATATTGAATTGGTCCGCTTTTACTTTCACTGCGTCTAGGCTGGCCTGTTTATTCTTGACTAATTTTACTCTTGCTCTCTTTAAATTGAGAGAAATCCTAGAACTCACTGACCTATGGTCACTGCACTTTACCCTACCTAACACTTCCACATCCTGCACTATGCTGGGATCGGCAGAGAGTATGAGATCTATTTCATTCCTTGTTTTTCCATTAGGGCATTTCCAGGTCCACTTCCTGTTCTTCCTGAAGAAGGTATTCATTATTCGAAGCCTATTGCTTTCCGCGAATTCTACCATCTCTCCTCTATAGTTCTTAGAATGATGCCGTAGTGGCCAATTGCTTGCTCAACAGCCTGCTTTTCCCCCACTTTTGCATTGAAGTCGCCCATGACTATACTGAGCTTGCAGCTTTCTCATTGCTAATTCAACATCTTCATAGAACTGTTCTATTTCTTCATCATCGTGACTGAAGGTTAATCGTGGGCTTGTACTGCCTTCATTCTATACCTCCTATTCAACTTGATTACGATGGCTGCAACCCTCTCACTAATGATGTAGAATTTATCAATGTTGCCCGCTATGTCCTTATGGACTGGAAATCCTCTATAGCAGTGGGCGTGGCCGTTAGTCCGCACTGTATAAGCCTCACCAGTTCTTCTAACCTCACTAAGGACAATATTATCCCAGGCAATGCCTGATAATTCCTCAAATAACCCTCCTAAGCTAGCCTTGCTCGAGAGGGTGCGCGTGTTGAGCGTTGCCAGGTTCAGTTTCCAGTGACAGCCTCTCTGGACCAAGAGATTCTTAGGACCCATCTGCCGCGTCCCAGGTATGACCACCGCCGTGGTCAGGTGCTCCGTAGCCGCTGGGGACTGAGGGCCAGGGGTAACTGCAGGAATCATGAGGGAGGTAATGGCCGAATACTGCGCCAATTCCTGTTCTGGTGAGGGAGCGACTTTGCTGAAGCTTAGTGGGCCTGCCTAATTTGGTTGCACCTGGACTAGTATAGCCCCAGTAGCTCTTGGCAATTTTTTGCCGGTGTCTGGCGCCGCTCCATGCCTGAAAATGTAGTGAAATGGAGGAGGCTTCGAACTTACGACCTTCAGATTAGAAGCCCGGTTTTCTACCTCAGCTCCACGCCGCCACACTCCACACCGCCTCAATATGTCACCGCAAATGAAAAGAATAAAGTGATATGGGGTTTATTGGCGTTTAAACCCAGTCACGCTAGGTCCAGCGCAAAGAGCACCTGAGCAGTTCCAGCCAAACGCCAGCACGAGGCAAAACCAGCGACTCCGATCCTTATGTCTTTCTCTTCCTCACTTCAGGAGCCACGCGACCACACTAACGCTTGTGCTATCTTCATCATTACAATGGCCCCACGAGAGAAGACTAGCCATCCTGGCGACTCACGGTGACGACACGATAGAGGGATCGTAATATGGTTTAAGCCGGCTCACGTGCACGGTCTGGCGACCACGACGCCGCAGATCGTCAGACAGCGTGAGAGGTTCGACCACATAGTTTACAGCAGATGTACAGGCGACGATCCGGTAGGGTCCGTGGTATTGAGCCAGCAGCTTAGACGAAAGACCGAGAATGTGACGCGGAGTCCACAACCAAACGAGGGAGCCGACACGGAAAGTGGTAGTGCTCAGGTCGGTGTCATGTCGATTCCGCTGGTGGGCTTGACCTTCCGTCGTGAAGCTACGGGCAAGTTGGCGGCATTCTTCAGCGTACCTGGCTACTTCTTATACGGGTCGATATTCAGAGACGTCAGGTTGGTATGGCAATACTGTATCGAGCATGCACGAGGGTTCTCGTCCGTACAATAAAAAGAATGGTGAGAAACCTGTGGACTCTTGAGTCGCGGTATTGTAAGCGTAGGTGACAAAGGGGAGAACCATGTCCCAGTTGGAGTGGTCCGACGCGACGTATGCAGTGAGCATGTCGCCAAGAGTGCGATTGAAGCGCTCAGTTAATCCATTGGTTTGCGGATGGTACGCGGTTGATGTACGGGGGACGACGGGGCACTCGGCAAGCTGGGCTTCAACCACTTGGGAAAGAAAGACACGTCCTCTGTCACTGAGGAGTTCTCGAGGAGCGCCATGTCGAAGCACGAAATTGTGCAGGATGAAGAAAGCAACCTCACGTGCTGTGGCGGGCGGCAGTCTCAGCATATCGGGTGAGATGGTCAACACCAACTATTACCCACCGGCTTCCAGACGTAGTGCATGGGAGTGGGCCGCAAAGGTCGATGCCAACCCGATCGAAAGGCCGAGCAGGGCAAGGTAAAGGCCTTGCCTTTACCGAGCGTTGTGGAGGAATCTTGCGTTGTTGGCATGCTTCGCAAGCACGGATATACTGGAGGACAAAGAAGAAGCGTTGGCGCATCCTTGCGTAAGTTTTCAGCACGCCTGCGTGAGCACTCTGTGGGTCGGCATGAAAAGCAGCGCAGATGTCGGAGCGCATGTGACGAGGTATTACGAGAAACCACTTGCGACCATCCGCGGTATATAGTTGCGGCGGTAGAGCAGGTTGTCTCGCACGGTAAACGGAGAGGCTTGACGGCGTAGCGCGCGGGAGGGCGGATTGGCGGTGGAATACGACAGAAGGTCGAGAAGGGCAACAATCCACGGATCCTTCCGTTGCTCCGAATGCATGGACTCGACGTTGAGCGCTGAGATAGCGGTGTACTGTGCCGAAAGAGACGCTGTATCGTGGGGCAGAGGAGAGCGAGAAAGGGTGTCCGCGTCGGAGTGCTTGCGGCCAGATCTGTGCACCACTTGGATATCATACTCTTGCAGTCGGACGGCCCACCGACCGAGGCGGCCTGAGGGATCTTTCAAAATCGACAACCAGCAAAGAGCGTGGTGGTCCGTGACGACATAAAACGGGTGGCCATAAAGGTAGGGTCGGAACTTGACAAGAGCCCAGACTATAGCCAGGCACTCTTTCTCAGTGGTTGAATAGTTGGTCTCGGTCTTTGTGAGCGTTCGGCTCGCGTAGGCGACAAAATACTCGTTATAGCCAGGCTTTCGTTGCGCGAGCACCGCACCAAGGCTCACGCCGCTTGCATCAGTGTGCACCTCCGTAGGCGCCCGGGGATCATAGTGTCGGAGAATTGGAGGAGATGTGAGCAGCTGGCGTAGCGTCTGGAAGGCGTCATCACATTCACAACACCAGTTAGACATGTCGGTGCCAACGGGGAGAAGTCGCGTCAAAGGTGCGATAATGGTCGCGAAATTGCGCACAACGTGACGAAAATAAGAACAAAGGCCGATGAAGCTCCGGAGGGTCTTCAGTGATGTCGGCTTAGGGAAGTCGGCCACAGCTCGAAGTTTCCCAGGATCAGGGAGGACGCCGTCTTTGGACACAACGTGGCCCAAGATGGTCAAGGTACGAGCTGCAAAGCGACACTTTTTGATGTCTTTCTCTTCCTCACTTCAGGAGCCATGCGACCACAGCGACGCTTTTGCTATCTTCATCATTACAATAGGAATAAGTTTGAACTTAGCAATAAGGCATTCTAGGCACAGTGTATAAGGCAGCAGCAAAAAAAAAATTAAGGGCAGCTTCACACTAGTGGTGCGAAGACTGGGAAAACAGCGAAGCTGGCGACCCCACCTAGCTTTATCTCGGTTCGGCCAAGTATTTGCAAGGTTATGCTTCGATATTCGGCCACTTTTTGCGCAAGATCACCCCGGAATCATCGACAGTCCAAGGAGCAACGAGCACTCGGTCATTAAAGTATCTGGACGCTCAAAACGCTTTTGCTCGGCTTCCTCGTAACTCCGGATCTTCTGTGAATCGCTGACGTTTCGCCGCCGCTTCGGCGGCGCGACACTCGGGATCGGACCGAAGTTGTCTGACTCGCTCTCGAGTAGCGGCGCGGCGGCTTTTGCGCCGCGCTTCCTCTTCTTCTGGAGTGACGCTCTTCTTCGGCTGCCCCATCTTCGCGGGCATGGACTCGGCGCGGAGACGGCGGGGCTTTTGTGTCGCCACGGCGGCGACGAGGAGCTATATATTCCGTGGGTCGGCACAGTGACGTCACGGCTTAGCTCCGCCTCTGTGCAGCCGCGGCAACTGTTAAGCACGGTGCGGTGACGTCATGGCTCGGAAAAGCTAAGGCGAAGCGATGTGGCGCGCGCGATGACGTCACGGCTCACGCAGCTGTGGTGAGGCTCGACGCGGTCGGCAAAGCTAGGGTGAAGCATTGCTAGGCGACGTATGGTGACGACATCGCCAGGCGCAGGTTTTGCCAGTGTCCACTCGACGGAACATCCTTGTTTAAATAGCTTCGCTAGTTTATAGGGGAGACAGAGAGAGATAAGTTTAATGATGCGAAATGCAGAGAGGTCGGCCTGAGGTAAATTCCTCTAGCCAGCTACTCTGCGTTGGTGGAAGGGGAAGAGGGAAAGAAAGAGGGAAGAAAGAGGCGCATGATGGGTGACGATGATGAGAGAAGGAGGATGTGAAACATATGGCAAGCACTTTGGCATGCTCAAAGCCTACAGTCCAGGCCCGTACTTTTTAAAAAGTTCAGTAGCGCCTGCATGGCCTTGAAACTTGATTGAGTGTCTGGCCAAGGGCCTAAAATAACGTCCTCCGACAAGGGTGGGCTGTCGAGACGCGTAAGGTCATTATTCAACCTTTGACGCTCTTGCACGTACCTAGGGCAGTCACAAAGCACATGACCTATAGTCTCTTTGACATTGCACAATTCAGGGGAATGTGCCGTTGCGCTTGGACCCTTTCTGCACTACCACCAGGATCGGCCCACATTTCATCGTTACACGTGACGGCAAACGCCCAGGTGAAACAGCTTCGCTGTTAAAAATTCCCGCCCCTTCAACTCCATGAAGATGTGTTGCACGTGATGCAATTGCTATAACACACGTGAACACAGATATACAACGGGAACTTATATTGAAACGTTCCGAGGCGAGATGAGGCAGCGACTTCCGACGCTACTTGATGAGTATGCATTTGTCTGGTCGAAACCTGCCGAGCCGCCGCAAGAGGCATAGGCTGCAGTCACGGACAACGTGCGCATTCGGTGCGAACGCGGGGAAAGGCGGACGGCGTCGGCAGCAGCTCTACGCGTTGCGTGTTATCCGAAAGAGTGCGCCGCACAGAACAACCTTCTCCTATCGCCTCTCCTGCTCGCGCCCAGCGCGGCCTCTCATTGGTTGCCTCCTGCGCTCAGCGCGTGCCCTCTCATTGGTTGCCTCCTCCCACAGCGCCTCTCCTCCTCTGACGTTGCTCTCATCGTCCTCCCTGGACGTTGACTCTCAGTCGTCTCCTGGTGACGTGACCTGCGTGACGCTGGACACGCAGGTCACGTCACGCTGACGCTGTTCTTAATCGACCCTTCCAGGGTCGATTAAAACTGGTCGCTGTTAAAAACCGATTATCGTCCCGATAACAGGTAGCCGATAAATATCTTCTGAACGGGATTACGAAGAAAAGGGTTCCTGAGCATGTTGCCCATTTCACTGCTGCATTGCCCACTGGCGTAGAACGGTGTTGGCTGCACTTTAAGTGCTCCGCCCGGATCACCAGAGCCGACGTCATCCAAAGCTGGTCCTGTTTGTATACACCGTGATACGATCGATTGTTAGCTCATTGCCGAGGCAAAGGTCACCGGGGTCTGATGATAGCATGTGAAGCCGTGCAAGATAGTGATTCCACGAGAGATATATAAAGTGCTTGCCCCCTACTACATCATTGTTAACTCAGTTATTATATTACAATTGTGTAAAGGAAAAAAAGACGATTGAAACTGTTCCACAGTGAGCACACTTTCAACAGAAGCTGCTGCCGGTACAGCTCATGTTTAAAACTAAACACGAGTTATCACAATTTACAAACTAAAAAAGAAAAGAAAAGGTCCGCTTTTACATAATAAAGAAAGAAACGCGATTTTTACACGCTGTTTCCCTAAATAATGAGCCATTGCGACAGCCAAAACACTTCTAGCCAGATTCATTTTCCAGCCGCGTTTTCCTGCTTGCCCGATACAAGACATGGTGTCTTGGATCTCTAAGAACGATTTCAATCCACAGCCATCTCATCTCATTTCATTTTTATTCAAGACGGCTAGGGAGGGAACTGTCTTAGGAGACACGGCAAAAGGTTTTATATTTGCCTGACTTGGCCATGCCCCCACGACAGCCACGGCAGCTTCTCTCACCAGTAGGTGATGAAACATATAAAAGACATGTGTGTTGAACAGCACGGACATCTTATAAACGTAAAGGAATTCATACTTATGTACAATAGTCGTAAAACAAAGGTTATCAAACTGCTATACACTGCGGTAATAACAGGAAGCACTGAAAGCAAGAAACGCGTTGAAGTAAAATAGAGAACACATTATTCCTATTAGTTTCAATACCATATACACTCAGCATACATTGAATATAAACAGTAATAAAATACTTTTGCAACAAGATACTCTTGACATCATTATAACAGAAGCTTATATACAGGAACACTGTCTCTGAGCAGTACGTTTCATAATTCTGCAAGGAAAACTTCCTTATCTTTTTTCATCTCATTCGCGAAACTTGAAATTTGAGCTCAATTTTCTCACCGTGTATTCTATACGCAAGTTCTATACGTGTTTTCTTTTCGCGTGTCAATATTTTGTACTATGGTTATATAGGTACACGCTGGACAGACGGCGAAGGGTCGACTAAGAACAGCTCCGCTGTTAAAAACCGATTATCGTCCTGATAACAGGTAGCCGATAAATATCTTCTGAACAGGATTACGCTGTGAGTAGCGTAGCTAGCGCAGACAATCAGTCTCGTGCGGCACATTCTCTCTCGTGAGCGCTACTCTACGTGACGTTTTCCTTTGTCGCTTGAGAACAGGGGTCGCTTTTACGATCGCTTATTAAAGCATAAGCTTTCTTTGACGAGCTCCCCAGCCCTGTCACGCGAAACTTGAAATGCCTTGTATCTGCACAAAAATTCGTAATTTGCAAAATTACGGCATTTAATCATTATGGTAGTGTAAATGTAGATGACTGGTAGCTTTTTTAAGCAATAAGGAACAATTTAATGCGAAAAACTATAAAATAGAAAGAGCATACCTAGAGATACATAGGCCTTCTTAGAAAATGCATGAGGAAGCTTATAGTAGGAGTGGGCGAACTGAAATTTGAGGGTGGGCCAACTTGAAATTTGCAACGGGCCATCTTGAAATTTGTGGTTGGGCCAGCATGAAATTTGTGGGAGGCCCAACTTAAAATCTGGGGGCGGGGTAACTTGAAATTTGGACATATGGGTCAAATATAAATTTGGGGGTGGGCCAATTTGCAATTTCGGAATGGGCCTGAGGGTGGGCGGTTGGGCCTACATGAGATTTTGGGGTGGCCCAATGTCCAATTGAATGCTGCTGAGTGTCCTTCGAGTTATGAACACCTCGCGGGCAAGTGAGCGCATTGAGACGCTTGGCGCGTTTTCATTGGGCCTTACCGAGATGCAGCCAGAGATACAGAGAGAAACAACATCTATTCCGGGTTCCGTTATTGTGGCCGGAGCCCTTATTCCAGGGCCCCAATGGACACCACCACGTCGTGGGCCCGCTGGATGAGCTCTAGGAGGGCCCGAGGTTCATCGTGGCACAAGACGGCCTCCCACTGTAGATGGGTTGGGGTGGGGTATTTGAAGGATTGATGCCACTAGGTGTGTGTTGGCACTCCACCGTGACGCAAAAAGTCGTTGGTTGGGCGCCGCAGCTTGGATATCTATTGGGATAGGAGGTAGGAGAGAAGCGGTGTAGAGTCAGTAGGTTCGGGAAGGAATTAGTTTGAAGGCGTCTCAAGGAAACGGCTTCTTCACGGGTAAATGATCTGGGAGGTGGCTTGTATCTGAAACGGCTCCGTCTATAACAATCCAGACTGTCTCTGATCGTGTGTGAAATGTTGTACGATTCAGGGTTTGGGTTGGCAACTTGACCGTCTCACTGCACGCATCCGTCCGGCAGGTAAGTACTCGGGCAGCCGCATGAGCGCGATCATTGCCCGACAGTGAGGCGTGGCCAGGTGTCCAGATCAGCCTGATCCTGTGTGGTGCGGTGGTGACAGATATTTGCGTCAAGATTCTGTGTGTGGCATGGTGGAGGTTAGTGCCCCGTAGGTACGCCCTACGGGCATCCTGCGAATCTGTGATTATGAGGTGTCCGTCGGGACTATTGTTTAGGATGTGCGAGATGGCGCTTGCTATGGCCACCTCTTCACCCTCACTGGGGTTGGCGCGGTGACTGATCTGACGTTGTGTTTGTCATCTACAACTATAGTCACCTGCCCTCTCTGGTCGTAGGCAGTGTCCGGGTAGTAGACCGTACCCGGAGGTTGGGACTCAATGAGCTTACGGAGGTATTTGACTTGAAGCCTTTCGTCTTCCTTCATGGTGTACGGGGTGCATGTTTCGCGGGATCGGTGCTACCTGGAGTAAGGGTCATACAGGGGCAGGTAGTTTGTGCGTGGTTCGGTGGGGAAGGTAATGCTGGGAGTACCCTAGCCGTCCTACGAGGTTGTACTTCAAATAGCTCACTCAAAGTATTATGCACTCCGAGTGCCAGGAGCTGCTCAGTCGAAGCGTCGATTCTTTATTCTTTATTCGTAAATTACCCTGCAGCGCCCAAAGGCGTTACAGCAGGGGGGTTACAACATGGAATAAAATACATCTTCATTCACACAATGCGCTTGCTTTTCAGTCAGCCTATTCCACTGCTAAATTGTTCGAACAAAAAATGAGTTGGCCTACACATTCGTCTTGGTAGGGTACTCGAGGATTTTGCAACTATGATCAGTACGTTTTGAAATGTGATGAGGTTTTCGAAGGTAAATTTCCCTATTAATTCAAGTTTTATTATTCTAAATCGAATATAAAAATTTTATTCTCAGTTTATTACGGCGGGCAGATAGACATTTCTATGCTAGCTCAGCCTTCATTGCAGTGCAGCTCTCCCTCCTCCCGTACCGCCAGAAGACGAACCTGGCAGCACGGTTTTGTATTTGTTCTAGAGCGGCAATGAAGATTACCTCGGTGGGGTCCCACACAACACAGCCATATTCTAAGATTGGTCGAACACAAGTTGTATATACCATACGTTTTAAATTCGCATGTGAACATCGCAGGTTTCTCTGAATGAAATTCAAACATTTACCAGCTTTGGCTATGATACTGCCTGACCTGAGGTTCCCAGGAGCATTCTGACGACAGTAGCACACCTAGATACTTATACGTACTACTTTGCCTTAGATAAGGATTCCAGAGATAGAGATTCCCAGAGCTAGTTTTGTTGCCTTCCGTGTGATGGTGTTGATTTTATTCTCCTGTGATTGGATGAGCCGGTGATATGGATGGTGGTATGTAATTCGGCTTACGATACGTGCCTCAGTGATTCTATGGAGATTGCCTTCCTTGTGGCCGGGTCGGCGATTACTAACGCGTCATATCATGGTCAGTATTTGATCTTCTTGTTGTTCTCGGATGGAAACTGTGTGATTCGCCCCGCCGACCGCTTGTACATAGAGTCCAAGCACTCGCACTCTTTTCACTGTGGGTATTCGGGTACTGCTAAGCTTGACGTCTATGTCAGTCGATGGAGCTAGGGACCTGGGTCGGATTACTAAGAGCTGAGATTTTTGGGGCGAGCAATAAAGGCAGCCACCACGCGCGTATGCTTGGACCACGTCCACAGCCCTCTGGAGTCGGTCCTGGATCTCCCCATCTGAGCGTTTGGTGGCTCAGATGGTGACATCGTCCGCATACAGTGCATGATGGATGTCCGGGATCACTTCTAGTTTGGCGGGGAGCTTGGACAGCGCCAGATTGAAGAGTGCCGGGAAGAGCACCGACCCCTGGGGAGTGCCTATTCCCGTAAGTTGGACCTCAGGTTATCGGAAAGAGCCCAACCCGATGGTTGCTGTTCTGTCTCGGAGAAACGCCCGCACATAATTATATACGAGCTCCCCGCAGTGAGAGTATGTCAGATTGTACAGACTGAGATCGTGCGAGACTGTCAAAGGCCCCTTCGAGGTCGTGTGCCTTTGTCTGTTCCGTGCTTGGTGTGTCGAGTATTTCCTCTTTGATTTGTAAGGGATGTCTTGTGTAGAAAGATGGGCGCGGAAACCTAATTGCGTGTGTGGAAAAAAGCCATGGGATTAGAGGAAGGGTTGTAGCCGGCGAAGCGCGACGTGCTCAAATAGTTTTCCGATGCATGGGGTAAGCGAAATTGGTCTCAGATCAGTGGACAGGGGTTTGCCTGGTTTTGGTATTAGCGTGATTTTGGCGTGGCGCCACTATCAAGGGAGGGTGGTTGCTTTCTAGTGTGTGTTGAATGTGTTTGTGAGAATTTGGAGATCATTATCGCTTAGGTTTCAGAGGACCGAGTACTGGATTTGATTGTCCCCGGTGGCCGAATTTTTCTTGATATCCAGCAGTGTGGCCCTGACTTCTTGAGTGGTGGTTTCGGCTTCGAGGGTGGTTGGGCGTTCGTTGTGGTGGGTGTAATGTGAACTGCACGATCGTTATGTAAACGATCGGTAATGTAAACTGCACCTAGTCATATTTTGTATTCTCTTTCTGGGGTTTTACGTGCCAAAACCAGTTCTGATTATGAGGCACGCCGTAGTGGAGGGCTCCGGATTAATTTTGACCACCTGGGGTTCTTTAACGTGCACTACAACACAAGCACACGGGCGTTTTTGCATTTCGCCTCCATCGAAATGCGGCCGCTGCGGCGGGGTTCGATCCCTTGATCTCGTGGTCAGCAGCGCAACGCTTTAGCTGACTGAGCCACTGTGGCGGGTACGTGGTTACGTAAACTGCACGATCGTATAGAGGATCAGAAGAGGACACATTTATATACGAATGCATAGCTTACGTCAAACAGATATATTGTTTTTTTATTAACGCAATAGCGTTTAGGGCCCCGTGTCGCAGAAAATCCGGCGTCGGCAACCGCCGTGTGATCGCGGATGGCGGAGAAAATCATCCAACCACATCGACCGCGCAGGCCCTCCACGTGGTGCAAGGTTTTGGTGAACGAAAATTGAATTTCTCGCAGTGAAAGCCGTCAGAAAAATGGTAAAGTACGACTTTACCATTCGGCGTCGGATTCGCGGTGTCGTACTTAAATGTACGAGAAAACCTAATTCTTCTACGAGGAAACTCAAACATTTCTACCAGACCTGCGCGCGTCGGGGCAATAGCAAACAAATAATAAAATAATAAGAAAGATGCTAGGGCCTTCACATTTTAATATAAGACCACTTATATTGCCCCTGGATAAACGTCTTTCCAGCAATGCATTTCAATTTAAAAGTGAAGCCGACGTTAAGGGGATCGGTGTAAGCTTGGTCTTTATAAGCTGGCTTTCCCACGTTCACTGTTGTAGTGAATGAAGCCTACTTGCCGTATGCGAACGGTGCGATGCGAACGGGTCCCGATAACGCTATCGCGTTCTACTCTTAAAGGCGAAGCTTAAGCGTCCTCCAAGTTTTTGATTTGATACAGACTTGCAAAGTTGTTTTTTTAACAGCGAAGCTGTTCTAGCTAGCCGCAAAAAGTGGCGCCTCCTGTTGCAAAACCTCGCCGAGCTATGACGTCACTGCGTTGCCTAGCAACCACCTCGCGAAGCGGCGTGGGCCTCGCCTCCTCTCCGTGCCGTGCACATGTTGCCTTGACATGGGACGTTAAGGAGAGGGAAGGAGAGCATGCGCGTAGCGCGCGCAATGCTCGGGAGAGGGACAGAGAAAATGAGAGCGAGATATAGAGAGAAATAAATTGTAGCAGCACCAACGAGGCAACGCGCAGAGCTTCTGCCGACGCCGCCCGCGTTGCCTACCCGTGCATGCGCCGAAGCAGTAGCAATGACGTCACCTCGCGTTGCCTAGTAACCGCCGGCGCAGGTAGGCGCTTGTGGCATGCCATGCTGTCGCTCGTAGGTGCCGACGCGTGCAGCGCCAGTCACGTGAAATGTCGCGAAAGGGAAGGTACCTCCGAAAATGATCGCTCGAGGATACCTTCCCTATATGCGTAGTTAAGTTAAACCAAGTTAAGACCTAGCAGCATCCAAGTTAATACCTAGCAGTAGCAGCCACTAAGACTTGAGGATTGACACTTTCGCTGTGCCTGAGTGCAAACTTGCGCGCGTTTTTTTTTTTTTTTTTTGAAGTCTTGCAAATTTTATGAACCACGGAAGCTTAGGTGTGCTTGTGTGGAGGTACGTTATAGCTGCACAACGCGAAAAAAAAAAAGAAGATTGAACGAGTCCTTTCCTTGCGTCGTGTCCAAGCTTTCATGCTTACTCGTGATGTTAAGCTACAAAATTTCTAGAATATTAAAAAAAAATGGCACGAATTGAAATGTGCCGTCCTGTGGTTAACAGAGCCTAACTGTTCCTTTTAAATGCGAGAAACCTGATCGAAATCGGCACCGTGGTATCCAGAAAAAGCAATAGCTGCGTCGCCATGTATTTGTACAGGAGCTCCCAAGCTAAATTAAGCTTCCTCACTATTTGCAATTAGCGAAGTTTCGTAGAGCGTACTACATGCGGGGGGCATTTGCGTGTTCACGGGCGAGAACCTGGCGCGTCCACATTTCTCTCTCGTCGGCGTCTCATACGAAGCAACCTGCGAGCGGGCAGGCTCTCGGTGGTGATGCCGTTTCTCGCGTCCAGAGCCCCCGTGGCAAAAGTAGGGAGCGGCCGTGCCGTCCACTCAGCAGCAGCGAACACAAACGTGTCGTGCACCTGGCCCGGGCCACACACGGCGTTCCTGCGCGTCACGTTGATAATCTTTTCTCGCACTCTGCACGCGAAGCCCGCGTGAATGAGCGAACGAAAGCGTTCGACACTTAAAGGCGGACATGAATAGTATGATCATCGACGTGTGCCTATACTCGAGTTTCGACGTAAATATTTCGAGCAGCAAGTAAAACCATCGATATCGATGTGCACTTCTAACACCTCTCCACTCACAGTGTAATAAAAGGCGAATAAAAAATCATTCGCATTTCCGTGAAATTAAGGCCGTCTGAATGGCAACGCAGCACTGGTTGACATTTGGCGGCAACACAATCTCTGCTCAGACAGGTGCGTGCGCCGAGTGGTTCTTATGTGGTCACTTCATCTGACAGACATAAAAATGTGGCTGTCGTACCCTACATTCATAAGGTGTCGCATAGCAACAGTCACCAACGCCGCACGCTCACCAACGCCGCACGCCGGCAACAGTCACCAACGCCGCACGCATTTTGAGCGAACGCGGGCAAAACGCCGACGGCGTCGACAACAGTTCTGCGTGTTGCCGGTGCTGCTGCATGTCCAAGTTTATACAGCTGATAAAGCTAATATCATTACTCCGTATAGCTCTCTACAAATTTGCTATCGCAATTGATGCTTCGCCTTTCAGGTGAAACTGCGACAACATTTATTGCGATAGCAATTATATGGACACTCCAAAGCAGATTTCTGCCGTCGGCGTCGCCGTCGTCGTCGCCGTCGCCGTCGTCGTCGCCGTCGCCGTCGCCGTAAGGTTCCGTATGACGTCAGTGGAGATGAAATCGTCGCCGGTGGTAAGTGGTTCTTGAGGGAAAGGGAAAGGTTGGCGCTATCTTCTGCAGCCCTTGAGGGAGCACGGCTCAGCGCCAACGTCACGCGCCGAACGCTGTATGTGCGAGTGAAAGGGCGCGAGGGACGCGCGCTTTCACGGGGAGTGAACGCACGGTGAAGAAACAACGCGCGTTCTGCGCCGTGCTCCCTTGAGGGCTGCAGAAGTAGGCGTCTCTTTCCTCCTTTACAATCACCATATATGTAGAACAAACGTGCCTTCTTCCGACGCGCGAAAGGCCATGGCGGGGAGGGGGTGGGAGGGGGAGGGAAGGGAGGCGACGTTTAGCTGCGGCATCAAGTGCCTATTTATATCAGAGGCTCCGGCAACAGTCACCAACGCCGTACGCATTTTGTGCGAACGCGGGCAAAACGCCGACGGCGTCGACAACAGTTCTGCGTGTTGCCGGTGCTGCTGCATGTCCAAGTTTATGCAGCTGATAAAGGTACTATCCTTACTCCGTATAGCTCTCTACTAATTTGCTGTCGCAATTGATGCTTCGCCTTTCGGGTGAAACTGCGACATTTTTTTATATAAATAGGGATTTTGTGCCGCAGCTAAACGTCGCTTCCCTTCCCTCCTCCCCCCCCCCCCCGGGCTTTCGCGTGTCTGAAGAAGTGTTGTTTGCTCTACATATATGGGTATTGTAAAGAAGGAAAGAGACGCTTAATTCTGCCGCCCTTAAGGGAGCACGGCGCGCAACGAGCGTTGTTCTCCGCCGTGCGTTCACTCCCCGTGAAAGCGTGCGTCCCTCGCTCCCTTTCACTCGCTCATACAGCGTTCGGCGCGCGGCGACATTGGCGCTGAGCCGTGCTCCCTCAAGGGCTGCAGAAGATAGCGCCAACCTTTCCCTTTCCCTCACGAACCACTTACACACACGGCGACAATTTCACCGCCTTTGACGTCATACGGAACCTCACGGCGACGGCGACGGCGACGCCGACGGCATAAATCTGCTTTGGAGTGTCCATATAATTGCTATCGCAATAAAAAGTTGTCGCAGTTTCACCTGAAAGGCGAAGCATCAATTGCGATAGCAAATTTGTAGAGAGCTATACGGAGTAATGATATTAGCTTTATCAGCTGTATAAACTTGGACATGCAGCAGCACCGGCTAGAGCACTGCACGGGCCGATTTTTGCAGCCCGGGCCCGGCCCGGGCCCGTTTTTACATTGGGCGGCCCGCCCGAGCCCGATCAAAACATTTATGCCGAGACCCGGGCCCGGCCCGGGCCCGGAAATATTCTACGTTACCCGCCCGGCCCGGCCCGCCACCCCTTTACCTTAAGCCCGAGCCCGGCCCGAGCCCGACTCGAAACCGGCCCGACCCCGGCCCGAGACCGAAAAATACACGTTTTTCAGAGTTGAGAAGCCCGAGAATAACTCGCAGAAAGCCCGAGCCCGGCCCGGGCCCGCGTCAAAAAACCCGAGCCCGGCCCGGACCCGGGTCAAAAAGCACACGCCGTGCCCGAGCCCGGCCCGAGCCCGTGAAAAACCTCCTCCACCCGGCCCGTGGGCCGGGCCGGGCCGGGCCCGGGCTTTCGGGTAAGCCCGAGCCCGTGCAGTGCTCTGCACCGGCAACACGCAGAACTGTTTTCGACGCCGTCGGCGATTTGCCCGCGTTCGCTCAAAATGCGTGCGGCGTTGTTGACTGTTGCCGGAGCCTCTGATATAAATAGGCACTTGGTGCCGCAGCTAAATGTCGCCTCCCTTCCCTCCCCCACGGCCTCTCGCGCGTCGGAAGAAGGCGCGTTTGCTCTACTTATATGGTGCTTGTAAAGGAGGAAAGAGACGCCTACTTCTGCAGCCCTTAAGGGAGCACCATAGAGAAAGAAAATAACTTTTTTTTTTCTTTCTCTATGGGAGCACGGCGCAGAACGCGCATTTGTTCTCCGCCGTGCGTTCACTCCCCGTGAAAGCGCGCGCCCCTCGCGCCCTTTCACTCGCACATACAGCGTTCGGCGCGCGGCGACGATTTCATCTCCATTGACGTCATACGGAACCTCACGGCGACGGTGACGGCGACAGCGACGACGACGGCGACGCCGACGGCAGAAATCTGCTTTTGAGTGTCCATATAATTGCTATTGCAATAAAATCTAATTCGCGCGACTGTATTGGGGGCGAGCTCCACCACTGGAAAAGCTGGCGCCACCGTCAGCGTCCCGTGGTATGAGGGATCACGTGGGCACAGCGGCCGCATCGTCTGCTTCGGGAAGTGCCGAATTGAGCTGAAAACGAGAGTTTAGTCCCACCTGCGCTACGGTTATGATTAAGTGGGGATGTTTTTCCGCTTCGGGTGCCTGCTTGACAGCACTTGAAAGCACTATAATGGGTAGTGGCTGCCTTTGAGGGCGTCCGACATGGTAGGCTATTGCTCGGTACCGCAGTGCCGGATGCGCACGCAACGAAGCCCGGTGTCAGCATTCACACGTACCCGCATGCCAAGAAGCGGCGTGTAACTTGGATCGCGAAACTTAGAACCGGCAAGCAGCCATCGCCTACAACTCGGGTGTGTAGCAAGCACTTCCGCGAGGAAGATTTGTGATACGGCACTGGGGCTGCGATGTTCGGTGAATAGCAGAAAGCGCGCAACTGAGACGCCCGCCAGCGCGCGCTGCCCGGCTAATGGCATGAAGCTTCGATATATGAACTTAGAACCTTGATGCTAGATACTGGCAAGTTCACCAGAATGGAAAGGAAACGGTAAGAAGCACATTCAAAAAAGGCATAGCATATGCTCATGTTTGTGTTAACCCCAAACAATTAATGTGCTGTAATAACAAAAAGAAGCAGTGCGAAATTCCTCGCTGAGAAGACCGATAAACACACAGTGGGACGCAACTTGAGAAATAACGATATTGAAACGTCCAGGAATTTAGAGGAAAATAAAAAGAAATGATTGAATCGCCGCGGTGGCACATCACGAGTCGCCGTATAGCGTCGAAGTCACTATAGTCGGGTACAACTTAAAAAGACAGGAGAGGCCCCGCCCAGATGACCAAAGCGGAGCAGCCGATTTCCTCCGCGACTAAAGAAATAGACCCGCTCACGCGACTCGCCCCGGCTTGAAGCGTGGGCTGCTATGTTCTCCGTCGGAGGGGACACCGGCCGTCCGGCTCATGACGCAAGTCTTTAGTGCGCGCCCATTGGTGGAGGCTCGTATGCATCCGCCTTTGAGGGGGCAAATGCCGCTGCCTTCTAAAGTTGCACCCGTCTATAGCTATAACGAAATTATTTTTGAACAGCTCTGATAGCGTCCACGCAACAATGGTTGCTTGTGTCAAATGTTCATATGCTGCGGCCTAAAGCTCACGGCACGGTGCGAAAACGCGCTCACAGCGAAAGCGAAACATTATGCGCGGAAATGCATGCATGGAGAAGCGCAGTCGGTCGCTGTGAACCCGTGTGATCGCTGCATTGAGTCTTTATTCTGTTATGTTCCATTTGGTTATACAGACAGCCCAATATCAGAACATATTTCACGAAGTCAGCTTTCAGCGAGTGCCTACCTTTCACGCAAGAAGCTGCTTCGGGGGACACCATCGCGTCGACCGCGCGGAATGCGCGTTCACTGTACGTATTCGGTAAAGAGATAGCGCCTGTATATTATTCCGCGCTGTCTGTTTGCCCAAGATTATTATTTCGTCCTGCACGGGACATAAATATAGGCTGATGATGATGCTGGTCATGAGTATTAGTTTGACAGTCAGAAACTTCACTTGTTTGGAGAGTACATACAGGAATGACCCGGAGGGCTCCCGCGTGGTGTTTCTATTAAGCGCCGCGTTACCCCTCATGCTACGCAAGCGAGGTGCTTCCGTCAGATGGCGACTCCGTAAGTCCTCGCCCCCAATAGCACGATGCTGCTATGGAAACCCATTCGGGTTTCTCCGAACGAAACACTTCGCAGTTTAGGAAAAAAAGTTGTCGCAGTTTCACCTGAAAGGTGAAGCATCAATTGCGATAGCAAATTTGAAGAGAGCTATACGGAGTAATGATAGCAGCTTTATCAGCTGTATAAACTTGGACATGCAGCAGCACCGGCAACACGCAGAACTGTTGTCGACGCCGTCGGCGTTTTGCCCGCGCTCGCTCAAAATGCGCTGCGGCGTTGGTGACTGTTGCCGGAGCCTCTGATATAAATAGGCACTTGGTGCCGCAGCTAAACGTCGCCTCCCTTCCCTCCCCCTCCCCCCCACGGCCTTTCGTGCGTCGGAAGAAGGCACGTTTGCTCTACATGTATGGTGATTGTAGAGGAGGAAAGAGACGCCTACTTCTGCAGCCCTTAAGGGAGCACAGAGCAGAACGCGCGTTTGTTCTCCGCCGTGCGTTCACTCCCCGTGAAAGCGCGCGTCCCTCGCGCCCTTTCACTCGCACGTACAGCGTTCAGCGCGCGGCGACGATTTCATCTCCATTGACGTCATACGGAACCTCACGGCGACGGCGACGGCGACGCCGACGGCAGAAATCTGCTTTTGAGTGTCCATATAATTGCTATCGCAATAAAATCGTCCGGTTCCGAGAACCAAATCCGAGACCAACGCCTCCCCGAGACGGAAAGGCATCGGTCACAGCACGTCTTTGTGTGTCGTTCGTCTTGTTTTCATCGCCGTCCTTGATGCTGCTTTACAATTGATAAATCAAACCATCTAGCGCATGTTTCCGTCATGTTCAATTCTATTGCACGCTATTGATCCGCGTTTTGCGCAAGATTAACGTATATCAAATGAGCACTCTGTGCATTCCAATGTAACAAATGAGCCCTCGCTACATTCCACGCTGTGTTGCCACTGTATGAAAGCATGCATGTTAGCTATTGCGAAATTGCGCTGTGAAATGTCAGTTTAGTGCATTACTGAATCCTAATGCACCTTTGGTCAATATAACCGGCTTATGCTCGTCCTTGTATTTCTCGTATTGCCCATATCGTGGTGATAACATTTCACATTCAACGTCTTATCGGTGCAGTAGAGAACACCATCTTGCTGTATTACTGTTTAGTTCTGCACATAATTAAAAGCAGAGTCGGTGCTGTGAAAACGACGACATGTTTTTGAAATGCTGTAAAACCCCTTGCATTACGGGTTCTGGCAATGAGGATCGATTTCTGAATAAAGAAAGCATGAATTAAACCATGCATTATTGATGTGTTTGTTGATTTAGCACTAACTTCAGTACATAAACATCATTATCATCACCAGCAGCCTATATATTTATGTCCACTGCAGCACGAAGGCCTCTCCCTGCAATCTCCAATTACCCCTGTTTTGTTTTAGCTGATTCCAACTTGCACCTGCAAATTTCCTAACTTCATCACCCCTCCTAGTACAAACTAAATAAAAAATTAGTAGCCCTTCCCCTGTCGAGGAAATGGGGGTAAGCGAAGCTTGTCGTGTGTTTTTCGGTGTTCCTCCGAACGAATTGCACTGACGAGTACCACGTTGTGCTTGAACCCCAACCGGTCACACGCACTGCTGCTGGCTGCATAGTTCCGGTTGCGCAAATAGAAACACGCTTTCCGGTTGAGAACCTCGCGTTGAACGTTGGCTGTCGCACCAGGGAAGGGCGATAGCGTTGCCGAGGCGTGCACTACCGTTGTCGGGTTCCTGGAGGGCTAAACGACGCTGACGTTTGGCCTCAACGTCGCGGTCCCTCAACTCGGGGTTCGCGGCTCTTCGCTGACGTTTCGCCTGGGCTTCGTAAGCCCTCACGCTAGAACCGGCACGTCGAAGACGAGCCCTTTCCCGAGCGCGTTCTTTCTGGATGGATTTCCATGAAATGTATCCAAAATTAAATCTGTCCATTACGTAAGACAATGAATGGTTTATACCCGCATAAGCAATGGCTTATAGCCAAGCTCCTTGCTTATACCCCCGTAAACACCGCCTCACCATTACGACGACAGAAGATGAAATTCTACGCTGGAATGATCAGCGGCAACGGAGCCGGCTGTGGAAGAAGACGACGAACGCGGGATCAATGGCAGGAGCGGTGGCGCCGAGGGTCGCAAACATGCCACCGGTGGAAAACGACGACGCTCGAGCCATTGCTGATGAGGATAGTTTATGCGAACAGACACGGGCGTTCAGGGTAGACAAACAATCTTCGCCTGTTAAAAAATAAAAACAAGGAAGAAAAAAAGTGTTGGAGACGTTGCTGTGCAATCCTTTTCAGCGCAGTAGAGGAAGTCTGTTATTTCAATGCGTATAATTGTACATAAAAGGTGCTAGCAACAGAGTTGGTGCACAACATGTATAATCCTTAACATTTGTTTTATTGCCAAAGGTTTTTACATGCGCTAAATACAGCTACTAATGCGAGAACATTGTGTATCGTATGATGCACTGATACATATGATACACGTGCCATTATGATATTATGACATGAATTGCAATTTGTCAGGGCGTCGCTCATGCAAAGGTTTCAGGTGAAGCCCACCTGCCGGTCCAGTCCAGGGAACCAGCTGCTGGATCAGCATCATATACTCTGGAGCTGCTCGGCTGTCACCGAGCACCGGAGAAGAGTGATTTCCACCCTTCCCCCTATTCTGACGCCTGGATTTGGACGCCTGGCGCGCCTTACCACTGGTCCTCCCGAGAGACCACGCCTCATATTCCAGTCGTTACTTCGATTTCTACAAGGCTAAAAAATGATCAATAATATTTGAACTGACCTCCCCCCGCCCTGATGAATCCACTTCCTGGGGGCGGAAAGTTTTTATGGTTATTTCAATAAACGTTCTAAAAACAACAGATGAAGCTGTTTTTGGAGCCGATTTTGTTTTTATTCCGTATCCGTACACACCTTTGCGTGGTTATCTTGCTTTGCCGTGCAGATCCTGTACCTGAAATCGTAGAGAATAGGCAAAAAAGTTAAAATTAGGTATACGCGATTAACTTGATGTCACAGGAGGTTTGTCTTGAATTAAGTGGCGGTAGGCATTGTAAGCTGCGCAACCTTTTTTATTTATCGCTGGTAAAGGTAGTTAAATTAGCAGCGTGTTAATTTCAGCTGGTTGGTACAGGTTGTCACACAGCAGATTAACTAACACAGTGTGAAGGAGAGAGGCACATGACATAGCGCTTTCTTTCCTTGTGTGGCGCTCTTTGGCCATACCTGGCCCTTGCGCCATAAAACACCACACATCATCATTTCTTTCCTTGTGTTGAAGAAGTCAGCTGTGTGACAGGAGAACTGCCATCGATTGCATTCACTAATATGTGAAGTGCTAACAAGGATGAGTACCTTGCTCGGATGCTATCAATGAATATCGTCTCATTGCCAGTCACCTAGGTTTGACTATACAGCCGCGAGTAAGAAAAACAAATGGCCGCAGCAACCAAATGCGAGGCGACAATCGCGACGCACTTCGTAGAAAAAGAAGGAAAGAATAGAGGCGTTTTACGGATATTGCATGAATAGCTTTTCTTTGAAAGGGCTGTAGGCCAGCAGGGTCGTCGCTTTCACATTTAATCTCCTCCTATATTTTCGATATTTATATGCTCTACCAGTAGTCAAGCCGTCTTCAACTATATTCTCTAGCCCAGATTCAATAAGCAACTACAAAAACTCCGTTGCCTCGGGTAAGGCTACTGTGTCCTCATTGACCTCTGGATCGTGTACTGCGACACGCGAACAAAACATGCCCCATGGATTCTGCGCCATCTCGGCACGCAATTATTGTCGTCATCGCAAATGTTCTCAGGCATTCTCATCTCGCTTCGAACAGTAGTGCGCTCCGCTTGGAATTGTTGTAAAGGTCTTCTGTTCTGATTTGATTCTTCGTGGTTCAATAAAATTTCCGTCGCTCGCTTCTCCATCGTGCTCATCCAGTTAGGTGTTTCTGCATGCCTCCTGAACCCCTTTTTCCTTGTCAATTTCCCTGCCATTAACGCATTTTTGCGGAATAATGTCCTGGTTATTTTCCTCCACTGTGAGTAGACCTTATTTTCTGTATATGTACGTAAAAAACCTCAGCGGTCCACGTTTTTTCTTTCGTGTTCCTCGGTCGTTTCTCGCGGCAGATCTTGCTGTTCTTGCTATGGACCTCCCGTACTCCAAAAGGCGCCCAGCGTATAGGCCGTTTCACATGGCGCGATTGGGGCGAAAAAAATCGTTCTGTCGCGCACGTCGCAGAGCGATTTTCGCTGGCAGCTTTCACATGCGTCTTTGACCGCGCGATTTCCGTCGCACCGACGCCCAACGTTGCTCCCTGCTCACAAAGTATCCATGCCTGCATCGTTAAATAAAAACAACATGGAAACTAGTCAAATATTACAATTACATATTTTTTTGAAAATAGAATAGTGCACAATTTTTCAGCCCTTAAACGCGTTGAGACTTTGCGATCGCTTAGTCCGCAGCTGCGGAGAGTGAAAATGCTGCACAAACCGCATAAGCGTGCGGCGTGGTAGGGTGGTCTTGTTTTGTACACTCTAGTTGTGTTGTTGCCGTACGGTGGAAGCCACAACTCTTCTCCTGGAGGAGTATTTGCTTCTCCAAAAGAAGAAGCTTCTATTAAGTGTGCAAGTGCCTGGCACAATTCGTAGTAATGAAGACGTTGACGACGGCGACGATCATGAGGGTACGTGCCGTATGTTGAAGGCGGCGTCAGCTCCCGACCTGGATATCATGCAGCTTCTCCTTTTAAATGAATTGTGCGAGCTGGAGAAAACAAAAATTGTTGATGAAGCTCCTGAGCCACAGGCGCTGGTGGGTACGCTCTGTTAAAACATCATTGAAACTGGTGCGCGACATTGCTCCGCTGAGCTTCCAACACGTGGTAAAACAGGAAAGCGCCTATTTCGACGGCGCTTGCTGTTACGTCACCTTGCTCCGCCCACATCGCGCCGATCGCTGCGACTCTGCGACGGAAATTATTCCAACATGTTGGAATCCCGTCGCGGAGAGCCCGCGACGTCGCGGCGGTCGCTGAGCGACGGAATTCGCTGTGTCGCTGTGTGAAAATCGCGCCATGTGAAACGGCCTTATGTCTACCTCCACCGGCTGATTTGTTGTTTTCACGTGCGCCCCTCAACTAGCCTTCCAGCAGCCCTTTGAATAATCTCTAGTCCATCCTGTACTACGAATTTTAAACACAACAGCGAGTTTCCATATGTAAGTCCAGGAAACGTAAGTCCTTTCCACATGCCTCATGCTACGTTATATTTGTCACGCTTCCGTAGAGCTCTGTTTTTCATTATAGGCTGCATTTCTTTTGCATTTCGCCTACAGCAATTGTTGCTGTTTTTACAAGGGATCATTCCCCTCTTTGAACCTATATTTCTAGGTATTGGATTTTTTCCCCTGTATTTTGACGGTGATGATGATTATGATGATTTTCTGCTTCGCCCTTTGAGACGGGGACATGTATGAACACCCTAGCACGTAAAAGATTTAAAGAAACTTAATACCTAATCTAAGAAATAAATTTCTGTTCGAGTCACACCGTAGTGGGCCTATGACAATTGCTTCGGCTGAATATTCTCCCAATTCGTTCCTTGTTCTATGGCACTATACTTTATAGGCCGGAATAAACTGTGCTATGTGGCTCCACGTATCAAGCAACTCGGTGATCGTTTCCATCGCATTAAAATTGTTTCCCAAGTATACAGCAAGGGTCATTTGGCCACCGCTTCGTTCTAGGGCCCCGCTGCCTTTCCTGCTAAGGCGACTAGTGGGCATTGACAACATTATGTGTCGCATTGCTGAAGCCTGCAATATCGATCGCAAGGTTGAACTTAGGTTTACGTGCAAAAGGTGTTGATAATTACGCGGCTGATGTCCAGCGTATGACGCATACAGGTATATTGCAACGTTGATTAACGCTATAGGGGCTAAGTTAGGCCATCAGCCTAGCAGAAAATCGACACACTTTCCCGCCTCGGTGCAGTTCCTTTATAGGCCTAGCATCATCAACACAGAGGACTTATCTCTACAATAATGACAAAGCATCGCTCATAATTTGCCTGAGTGCGAGTATCGAAGCGGTCAGTCTGGGCAGCCATGTTGTTACGCGATCATGGAGCTGCCCCGATAAGCTTGCCGGAGCCCGGCAAGCTCCGCGCACGCGCAGTCGCATATAGCAGTCGGTTTCAGGAATTGAAGACGTTAAGAATGATGATCAAGATCTCTAATGCTCATCAATTAACTCAGCTTTTTAGAGAACATGCTACGCCGAAACGTAGATACCTATGTACTCGCCGGCATGGCCCGATGGCTATGCCGGTGCAACTGCTGAGTTCGAGGTCAACGGTTCAATCCCGCCTCGGCGGCGGCATTCCGACGGGGGTGGAGCGCTCGCGTATATTGTGCATCGGGCGTGCGTGAAAGTCACCTGGGCTGCCAAAATCATTGAGGAGGTCATAATCAGGTAGGTGGTGGTTTCGGCACGTAACTCCCAGGAATTTAATTAACCTATGTAGCGTAATCACCTACACAAACGCAGAGCGACAAGGTGACACCGTCAAAACGCACGCAATGAGCGAAGGCACGAGGTCGGGGAGAACCCGTCAGCCGCGATGGAGGCGGCGAACGCGCTTTCCCGCATCGCGCGGGGCAAGCGCGAAGGCCGGCTTAAGGTGTGTCAACAACAGTCATTTGGGGGGCACGTGAAAAGGCAGCTCAAATTTGTACGCGGCTAGCGAACGCACAAAAGAAGCCTTCGTCCTCCTGAAGGGCGCACGCATCGACACCCGCGCAAACACTGCCATTGAGCCCGCGGACCGCTGTCGAAGGAGGTGGTGCGGGTGTATCACTCCATTAACCGCGCGCCCCCCATCCGGACCCTCAACAGTCGGGTGTGCGGCGCCCTGCGCTCTGTTTAGGACTTCACGGTCCAAGTTTAGGGACACGCCATTGTGTCGGGCGGAGCCTTCGACCGCGGAGGTCCTCGCGCCCAACGCAGTGCGATATGCACACCTATAGAACCCCCGAAGTTCGCACGAGAGCTGCCGTTCTTGCCCGCACCCTTTGAAAAACTGCTACTTATTCGAAAGGAAAAAAAATCTAAAGCATAAAAAAAAACCACCGATCACAACTGCGGCAGGCGGAAGCGCTCCCTCGTTTGTTTATCTGTGTGCTGCGTCGTTGTCTTCGGAAGCGCTACTCGCATACCAGTATGCAACTCCAACCCGCCCGAGAAACCGCGCCCATATAAACTCTAGGATTTACTTGCCTAAGCCGCGATCTGATTGTCAGGCACGCCGTAATGGGAGACTCCCGATTAATTTTGACCACTTGGGGATCTTTAACGTCACCCAATGCACGGTACGCGGGCGCTTTTGCATTTAGCCCCCATCGAAATGCGACCGGGATTTGATCCCCGCAGCCTCGAGCTTAGCAGCGCAACGCCATCGCCGCAAAGCCACCACGGCCGGTTCGCTGAAACGAGCTGCACTTTCGCGAGATGCATGTTGTCAATACGTATACGACGTTCCGAACGATTAGCAGCAAACGACCCTGAACGATTAGCAGCAAAGCCAATAACACATCATATTTTACTTTAAACGTCAGCTTCATTAATTAATTTGTAACCAATGACAAGATGTATTAATGAGCAGTTCTTTAGATAACCCGTGCTCTAAAACACATGCACGCACGCACGCACGCACGCACACACACACACACACACACACACACACACACACACGCACACACGCACACACAAAGCGTTATTGCAGGGTCAACAGGGCTCAGCGACCGTTTGCATCTACTTGGGTGTGTTCCTTGAAGTGTGCGCGCGACTGCGTATCTGCCTTGCTTCGGTCTCTCTGCCTGAACTTGCTTGATGAAATATTGTGCTTGTACTGAGTATACTGGTGTATTATGATTTGTTCAAATCAAGTATACATTGCTGGTATTTTTATTGGAGTAACTTTTGTTAGGATTCATGTTTTTTTTTTTTCTGGGGGGGGGGGGGGGGGTGCTTACTAGTATTGTTATTCTTTGTGATAAATGTAAGAGGTCCTCCTACAGGGTTTCACTACGGGACCTCATTGTGCACTACAAATGCGGCCACTTGTGTATGCACTAAAACTGAACAAATATGGAACTCCAACTGGTTCGTTTTCGGGGCCCTAGCTTTTCTCCAGGACGAAAGCGCGTTCACTCGCTATTACTACCCGCGCTCTATGGGCCACAAAGGTGCCCTTGTGGTTGCCGGCCGTGACATTATCGCGTATGTGGCGTGCGTCTTTGTGGGCCTCGGCCTGTCGCCTGTGCCGTCGTGTGGTTCGGCGGCGCCTTTGACGCCCCACTGCGGCCCTTTCACGCGTACCTCGTTCCGCGCTAAGAAAGCGGCCCTGAGCCAATAACGGGGGGGAGGGGGGGGGGGGGGGGGGCTGCGGCGAATTAGCAGGCCCCTCGCTGCGCCGGCGGGGGAGCGGGTGAATGGCGAGGATTCGCGAGCGCGGGGGGCCCCGGCCCAGCGGGATTGATCCTGAATAGCGGGAGGGCGTGTGGCTGTGTCCACGCTATACACTGCACGGCATTTGTGTACACGTCGACCGCTCATTGATCGCCTTCGTTCGCCCTCCGCCGCGGTGGTCGCTGGTTCGATTCCCAGCCGCGTTTCTAGAGGGGCGAAAGGTGAGGACCCACGTGCGCTTAGATTTAGGTGCGCACTCAAGAGACACCAAAGAGAAAGCTGACTTCACCTGTATTTGCGAATTGCCCAACAAGAATATCCCCATTGTTTTACCGTCAGGAGAGGCGTGCAGAGCGAGAAAAAGGCACAAAAATGAAAGACGGGTTCCCGCACCAGCTCGTTGTGACGTCATCGACTTTGATGGCGTCTCCTAGGGCGTAGTTAATTGTTTATCGGTAAAAACGGGCTGCATTTTAAAGGAGATGAAGATTGAACATGGCAAGTTCCGCCAACTTTAACCGAGACCCAACTGTGAAAAACTACTTAACCCCAGGTGGTCAAAATTAATCCGGGGCCCCCCACTGCGGCGTGCTTCATAATCAGAACTGGTTTTGGCACATAAAAACTCCAGAATCAATCAATTA
The DNA here is from genome assembly GCF_013339745.2 of Dermacentor silvarum. Taxonomy (NCBI): domain Eukaryota; kingdom Metazoa; phylum Arthropoda; class Arachnida; order Ixodida; family Ixodidae; genus Dermacentor; species Dermacentor silvarum. Next base: position 8,918,408 of record NC_051164.1, on the reverse strand, counting down.
CATTGAAATCCGTGCCGGCACTGCAGGTTCTGGCATGAAATTCAACAATTTTGAGCTTTACCCTTAATTTTCTTTTCTGATGACGATCCTGAAATCGTGAAACGATGAAAAAAGACTTTTCTAAAACTACTTTTGCATCAAAACTGATTTACGGTTTCTATCCATTTGAAGAAGCGCAAGTCGTCATAAATAGTTCGGTGCCATACGGCGTCCCTCATTGCGCAGTTTCGGGACTCAGGATAGTTAACCCAAGATTATTTTTTTCGGCAACTAGCTGCAGCACAGAACGATGCGCACCATGCACTATAGAACAGGTAGCAAATGCGCTGTCGCGGCAACACAACCACATTATCCCGGCCGCGGCGGCCGCATTTTGACGGGGCGAAGTTGAAGGACGCCCGCATCCCGTGCATTGGGGGCACATTGAAGTATCCCAGGTGGTCAGAATTATTCCGGCGTGCCTCATAACAATATCATGGTTTCGGCGCGTGGTTTTATTTTTTTAGGAACAAACTCATTATTAGGAAGACGAGCTATTATTAGGGAAAGTATAGCGCCCAGCACAACTTGTATATTGCGGGTAGTCCCACAAACACGCAACTATTGGACAGGGGCGCAAATTAAGACAGACCAAGTAAATACGACAGTGGCGCTCGTCTGTGTATGTTTGCGCCCCTCGCCTAATCGATATATATGTGGTGCCCCAAAAAGAAGCGCCTCGGCACAAGTGATTACGTATAGCGCAATAAATTACGTTTCCTTTCACTCAGCCGAGTGCAAGCTCATTCCCAAGTGGAAGGATGGGATGTGTTAAAAACCCAAACCATTTCGGACCCTGGCTACACTGCGCCCACCTTGCCTACTATAGTCAGGTGAACGCAGAAAATTAAAGACGATATACACTGGCGCAGCGCTCTTCCATGTTTGCGTCGCAGAGCCCGCTATACCGTTCACTCGTGACTTCAGAGGCGCACATTAAAGCACTCGTGAGCTTCCCTTCGGCTAAAGAGCTGATTTTTTTTCTTTTTATTTTATGGCACAAAACTTATACGTGGTACAATATGATAATGGTTGTTGGCCAATTTTTGTTGTCCACTCTAGGACAAATGGCACTCACTCTTGGTGAACTATATAGGCATTGAACATACCGCCCTGAAAAAAAGAGGGAGACCCAAGTCAACAACTATATTATGGTGGCGGAGTGGGGGCACACTACCCTATATATATATATATATATATATATATATATATATATATATATATATATATATATACGGCGATGTCCCAACTATCATGCATGCACCAAGATTTAAAAATATGCAAATGTCACGTAGGTGGTCAGAACCAAGGTAATGCTGCCCACCGTCGCTTGGAGATACTCAGTTTATCTTTTGCACGCCGCCTAGTTACATATTTAGTCCTAATTAATTAATCAACTTCTCAAACGTTATAATTAGATGAAAAGTGTCAATGCGACAATTGTAGGGCGACATGATAAACTCCCGATACAGTTTTTCCGTGTTTTTCCGAGCGTGAAAGAAGCCCGCGAACACGCGCAATGTGCCTGGAATGGCCAGTCGCGCGGCAATTATGCGTCTTATGCGTTTCTTCCCATTGAGGGCCCCATCGCACGCTGAGCCGTGTGACTGCTGACGCCGTCTTCCTTAAATCTTACGAGGGAGTTGTGTGACCTTGTTGGTCGTCACTGTGGAGTTGATCATCAACATGCACCGACGGTCTCTTCGTTGAATGAAAGGAAGGAAGAAAGAAAGAAAGAAAGAAAGAAAGAAAGAAAGAAAGAAAGAAAGAAAGAAAGAAAGAAATAATTTCATTTTGACAAAAGAACACAATGATATATATATAGCAGGAGGTCGCGAAGCGCGGACTCCTGTACAAAGTATATACCGAAAAATATAAGCACCAGTTGCATCAAGTAATGAGAAAAGGCAAGAAAAAAAGCAGATATACTATCTTTAGAACTGGGCTAATACATATATTTTAAGTACATGTAACGTCTGTTATTATGTACAAAACATAAGAATACGTAATATCGCACAGGAAACGAAAAACAATTATTGCATTCCGCTAAGTACAAGAAACTAGAGCAACAGAGGTAAAACTAAACGAGTGAGCAACATCAAAAGCGTCCGAGAGGGATTGGCAAGGGCGAACTGTTGAGATCAGACATCTAACACTACATGCACTCAGCATCTAAGCTATAGACAGCTTCCAAGAGACGGCGCTGGCTCTGTACATAAGTGCACGTGATGCTTTGGAATAAAGAGAGCACCTGCGTAGCTTGCGTTGAGTTCACTTTGCATCTAGTCGGTCTGTCCGGCGACACCACAGTTGGGAGTCAGTTAAAACATAAGCAGAATGTGTCTCATTTACCAGAAGCAAAATATAACCAAAGAGAGCCACCGGTTCTGTTATTATGAACATTTATATTTTTGCTTTTAAAGCGTGAATTGAGGCCCAGTTCTTTGAGTTCGCGTACCGAAAACGCGCCACTGTATTAATTTCAGAGCGTTTTTTGCCGAAATTGCGTCGCACATTATTCCAGTTTATTGGCTCCTCATAAGCGTTGAATGCTGCAAATGACGCAGACGAGTGCCTGTCACACATAGTGGGAAAATGATAGCGCGAGGAGAAATAGTAGACAGAGATAGCGAGAAATAAAGGAAACGAACTTAAAGCAGACAGATCTTCTCTTTAATATACTTTCAAGGGTAGACTTCCGTAAAATATTGTTACGTAAGACTTATAGTATTTATTAAAACCAGGAAAACATCGCTTTGCTTTAATGTTAGTTCTGTCTTTTATAACCAAGGTTACATTGAAACTACGATTTACACAAGAAAAAACATAATTTCCCGTTCATACCAACGTAAATTTATTGACAATTCTAAATAGAAACAGAAATATAACTGATTCCTGGTAGTTTTTCTGTCTACTCGCGTTACGCTAAAGAATCCGTTAATCTGATATAGATAGAGAACATGTTAAACATGTTCAACATGGGCAAACACAGCGTTTAAAATCCTTCACTAATTTCTCTACGGGTGCATAACAAATCAACAGGCATTCATCGTAGTGCGGCACTGTTAAAAAAACGCCATTAAAGGAATTTGTTCGAACCATCGCTACAACGTTTTGGACAGATTTTGTAGACGCGCAGGGTACAGCGACAGTAACACACATTCGCCGCACAATTTAAGTGAAGCCTCTATAGGAGAGCTACGGACGATTACCAGTTACCCTGGCCATGCTTTTCCTACAGTACGTCGAGCGGCTAAGCTTGCCCCTTCACTGGCTCTGCGTCATGATGCGTCGTCTGTACTTCCGGTGTCTTGGAGCCAGCGCGCGAAGCATCTGCAACCTCTGCGCCAACCGTGAGGCCGTCCATCCCCAAGCGAGAGCTATCCAAGCAGCGTGCGTTGCGAGCGTCCTGTCCCAGCCCCGAGCGTGTCCGGTATTGCGGTAAACGCAGGCGAGAGGGGCGTTTTGACGGACGCCATGGGCGGAGACTTATAAACGTGAGCAGCGTGCAGCCACTTGGGGGATCTGAACCAGCCAAACACAGAGCTAATATTGCTGCGACCAAGTGTAAAACATTTGAAACATGGCAACGTGCTCGCGATTACGCTGCGCCAAAAAATCACACCAGCAGCAAAGTAGAAGACACTTGGTTACTGGGCGTTTTGCCATCTGCATGGCAAAACTCCCAGTCCGCCTGCATTTTCCGTAATACCGGACGGGCTAAATAAAACTCTCTATTTTGGTAGCAATCCTCCGGCGTGAAGTGACGGCCCAAATGCGTAGATCCTGGCGCCTATCGAATACCGAAAGCCCAAATGCGCTGCAGCCACTCCGCTCGCATGTTGCCTTGCAGAGAGACACGATGCCGCCGCTCGACATGTCGCCGATCGTTCGATTTCCAGCCCACAACGTAACAAGGGCGATCCAAGGTGCTCGTAAAAGGAAAGCTCGCGGCCAACACTAACCGCGCCGCTCGCGTCAACACGGAGCAGTTTGTAACACGATTAAGTAGACGACATTTGCTATGTGCCCGAAGTGCTTCAGCGTATAGTGATAAATTGTTGTTGTGTATTCTCTTTGTGTTACATGTTTTATAGAAGCAAGTTAACCAACAATCCAACTGTTACGACCCACATTTGTTCCCCATAAAGTTGGAAAAAAGTATCGATGACGCTACCTGTGTAGCCAATCAGATAGCTAGCCAAACTGACGTTATGCGCGCCAGCTACGCATATTGTAACGGGGCGTCTGAAAACTCAGAGGAACGGTGCCGCCGCGATCGGTAGCGATGCATATTTTAAAGCTTTATAGTACATTATACAATTTACTTAATGATCAGAAGGACGTACCCTAATGACTCAGTGCGTTTGTACAAAACAGCCACAATTGTTTCAGGGCCCCTTTGAAACGAAGCTTTAGCTCGGACCCAACTCCGATGCCGCCCACTCAACTACATTTAAAACGGGGAAATGCTTTTATGAGATAACCCCTGTACCAACTTTAATAAAATTTATTGCATTTTAAGAGAGGCAGAAAAAATCCAATGACTGTTGGGCACAATTTTGATTTAGGGTTTGAATTGTTTCATTAATCATTGCCGTAAATTGGTAAGTGAAAGATAATAGGAGGGCGAAGTTAACGATTGCATAACTCTGCACCACGAACAGATATCGCAGCTTTGCAAACTGTATCCGTTAAAACATCCAATGCACACCAATTTATTATAATAAATGATATCTTACGTGAATGTGGCAACACGCAATGTTTGCAAGGGTGTTGGAAAAGTTCTACTCACATGTTAGTGGTACACTTAGGGGCCGTGTGTAACACCAATTATGTCCGCTTTCGATGTACTATGAGATGCAATTTACAAAGATGTGGTGCAATTTTTAAGTGCTGAGTAACGGAGTTGTATAAACTTGATAGTTTCGTTTTTCAAAGTTTGCTACTTTCAACAACCTTCATTATAACATTGACTGCATAGATAAATAAACCCCTACCAACAGTTACTAGATTTTAATATTTTATTTAAGATACAACAAGCCTCATTAGATTTGGTGCCGAGAAAAACTATTTCTCCTATCGCATGTATTTAGATAGGATCCGCCGAGCTAAAGCTTCCTAAGTTCTCCACCTTACATGGGCACTGAAACACTCGTTGAAAACCGTATGCCTTTTCGATGTGTAGACAAAGTTGCCAAGAACGCCCGCGTCAAATGTCATTTGATGTTAGCGCAACAGGAGAGACAGAAGGGTAAACCGGCGCTTGTTGTTCGTCTTCCCTTCGGTGTTCATCAGCTACGTGCGCGATACCATGCAGTTGGTCCCTTTCTTAGTCAAACATTGTTTCAGTGCACGCACTATCTGAAGCTTGCAGCTTGACATAGTAAACCGTACCTGCGACACGCCTCCCTCCTCATCCCAGGAGAGCAGCCAACACAAGAAAACAATGTAGAGGAAATTAAGATCCTGTACTCCCGACCAAGTGACAAGTTTTCTTGTGTGTGCCATTACATTTTGAGCACATTTATTGATGTCTTATTGATTTCTTCATATACGGGGTGATTTGCTTGCGCCTGTATATTGTCGGCAGTGCACACCCACTCGTGTAATAATCCCGCTCAGTGTATCGAAATGAAATAAATACTTTCCCTATACACACGCACTCACCATGCACGCGCGCACGCTATTTTCCCATCGCGTCAGCGATGTGGTTACAGCCACGGGCGATGGGCCCATAAATGCCAGCCTTACAGGACGATCGTTCATTGCCATGAATTACTCGCGAGCCAAAAGCTGCACGAACATTCCTCGAGACGCAAACGGGGATGATGCCTTGCGGCACGCTTTGTCAGAGACTCCAACCTCGAAGCCGGGATGCACCGCCGAAAGAAGGAATTGGATCAATAGGAGAGGCCATTGTTATCGGCGCCGTCCTGTGAGCAACCGATGAGTTGAGGGAGCGAGTGGGGAAATGAAACATCGCACTTTGTCTATGCCTACGCTCGTAGTGAAGGTGTTTTCAAAATTTCGTCGTGAACATATTCCTAGCAAGGCATCACACACGATAGTTAAGCATAATACACGACTTCCGGAACTGCTGCATCGGATTGACCCTTCAGAAAGACGCCGACTTTTTTTTTAAAGTTATGTTTCACATTAGTGGACATATAGTGAAAGAAGAAAAGGGACAACTAATTTACGCACGTACTCGATTCTGCGTTGATCTTCCATGAACTTAGCAGCCATTGTACACATTTCAATTCGCGATACGCAAACTGGTAATTTCACAAGTGAGCTCTCAATGCACCTATCCGCATGCAGGCCGAAAATGCACTTTCTTACGCGCTCTATATACGTCGCGACATGTTCTCAATTCGTAGTTCTGGAAGTGCTGTTACACACATGGACCAAATGGTTGCATACGATAGAAAAAAAAAAAAAAAGATATGGGGCTTTAAGTGCCAGAACGACGATATGTCAGCGGAATAATATGCACCACCTGGGGTTCTTTAACGTGCACCTGAATCTAAGTACAAGATTGTTTGCGCATTTCGCCCCCATCGGAATGTGGCAGCCGTGGCCGGGATTCAATCCCACGACCTCGTGCTTAGCAGCCCAACAACATAGCCACTGAGCAACCACGTTGGGTTCATACGAAATACGTTTAATTTTGCGGGAAAAATGTTTCCAGATAGTTCACCTAATTAAGGAGCGAAAAAACAAAGTGCGAAAGAAAAAGGATGTGGCCACGGGACAAGCGCTATTCTCAACAGTTTTTTACACGTCTTCATCAAAGCTATATGCATGACGCGCGCATGCGCGGACAACATGCATACATATTTCATGGCGACGTTGTGGAAAAAACAGTCGAGGGGCCATTGTCGCATTCCACCCCCCCCCCTTTTTTTTTGTTTTCGTGTTGCATTTGTTAATTTTGCGCGGTCTTCCATTATGTGAATTACGCACTGACCGAGGATGTCCTTCGAGAGAAAATGTGCCCCAGTTCATCGCTCGCCATTACACGAGCATGCAGTTGCACTCTGCGTACAGAACCCAAGCCACGCCTGCTTCAATGCACGCGCTTCTCCGTGAGCTATAAGCGAGCAAAGACTACTTTTTTTTTTTTTTTTTTTGCCCGCTGACCATGTACGCGTCTAAACGTGTAAGAGCTATAGACACGAGGTGTCCTTGCTGTTATGCGCGTTTACACATGAGGTGGGATTAGTGTTTGTACATGGCCATTTTACATCACGCGCTTGAGGCAGCTAATACCAGCGACACACGATTCTCTCTCGTGCTATTGAATTACAACTGAGTGAAAGGTTTCCGCATGTAAAGCAAATGTTGTGATCCTAGGATGCGGAGGACACCCTTGGGTCGCCGCTGCTGATTCCGCAGTTCAGGGCGAGAAACATGCGAGGTTGTTTCCCACAGGGAGCAGCATTTGCCACGCCCCTTGCGCAGTGCGGATCTCTCGACGAGCAGCAGGAGAGCGCGGAGCTGCGAGCCGCGGTTTACAAAGAGACGCCTTTCACACGAAGCCGCGAACAACGCCGCCCGCGAAATCGCCTTAAACGCGCGTGCACGTTCTAAGGAGGGCGAACAGAGGCAGAGAGAGAAACCCCAGCTCTTGTATTGTCGTGGCAAGCTGCCGGCGATGAAAAAAGAACGTTGTGTGGATCAAAAACAACAAGAAAACCGAATGTACACGCGACGCGACACTCTGCAAGCATACAACGCGCTTTCTAGCAAACGTTGTAACGGAATGCTTCAACTCGTTGTTGCCTCCTCCTTTGCTAGCAGCAGCGTAAAAATAAGACAACAGAAGAGGTGCCACGCTTGTCCCAAATGCTCGTTCCCGAGAGCGCTTCAATCATTCACGGCACGCTGGCCATGTCGAGACTCGGGCGGCTGGTGAAGAGCCAGGCAAGGAGCAAATGCCATTGTTGCGCATTACGGCAACCGCGAACCCACAGGCGCGTAAAAATCGCGAGGCGCGCACGATCCAGCTGATGCCGACGGCAAAAGCGAACAGCGGTGCCTGATTGGTCGAAACCTCCTCCGCCTGCTCACGCTGCCCGTCCCCCTCGCAGGGACCAGGAGAAGTCGCGAGAAGCGCCTGCTCCATTTCGAGCAACTATGCGCAGGCGCTGTAAGCTGCGCATATGGCAAGCGTAGGAACCAACGACACGGAGGCAATCACAAAAAGAAACTCGAGTCACATTGTTGGCGCTTACGTTTGCTTGTTTTTCACACTCTGCAAAAGTTACCCTGCGAGACTGCTCGGGGTGCGGCAATGGGCAAAAAAATGAAGCGGAACCTTATCCGCCGCGAAACGGCGCGAACGGAGCCTGGCGGCGGAAACACCGAAGACGAGGCCGGTGCATTTAGGCCTCCTGTAGCAGAAGTTGTGGGGACAGCGCGCAAGAAACGGGATCGTAATGTTGTGGCCCTTTCTGCCATCGTAGTTCCTGATCCGAAGCATTTCCAGATATACGCACGCCTATCTACAGAGTGCGTAACTGAGGGGAAGGAGCTCTCGAAGTGTATCAAACGACAAAGGGAGAGAGAGGGCGGGTACTTACCGCTCTTCGCGTCCCGTCAAACAGCAGCAAGAGAGGCTTCGGCGATCTCCAACGCCAAAGTGCGAGAACCCTCCACGAAGGCTATCGCAAAGCGCAGGGGCGAGAGCGTGCCGCGAACAATAACGGCCAAACATTGCGAGCTATGAAAGCCCCCACCGCAAAGACTCCTCCCCCTCTCCACCGGCTCGCGAAAGCGGTGGGCGTCGGCGAACGCAGATCCCGCCCTCGCGCTCCGCCCATGCCCCGCCACGAGAGCCGCGGCAATAACGAAGAGCGCGCTGTCGGACTGGCCGAGGATAGCCGCTCGATGAGGGACGCGGTCGAGCTGAGCCTCCAGAGCTGTCGTGCCGCGGTGGCCGGCAACGAGCCGCGGTTCCTGCCCGTGGTCGGAAGCGGCGCAACCAGCACCGGTGCCAGGCCTTTCCGGCCGCCGAGCAGCGTCACGGTGAGCGGCGTGGCCACCAATGCTACAGCGTTGGCCACACCTTACGAACTGGCCGCGAGGACGCATCAGGAGTCTTCGCTGTCAATGACGACGTCCAAGTCCGGCAAGTCTTCCAAGACTTGCTCGTCCAAGGCGAAAAGCAAGGAGGACACGCCGAGGCCCGCAAGTGACGGCAAGGCTCCACCGGTGAAGCCGCCTTACTCTTACATCGCCCTGATCACCATGGCGATCCTGCAGAGCCCCGAGAAGCGCTTGACACTCTCCGGAATCTGCGAGTTCATTCGGAACCGGTTCCCCTTCTACCGGGACAAGTATCCCATGTGGCAGAATTCGATACGGCACAACCTTTCGCTCAACGACTGTTTCGTGAAAATCCCCCGTGAGCCCGGCAACCCCGGGAAGGGAAACTACTGGACGCTGGACCCGGCCAGCGAAGACATGTTCGACAACGGCAGCTTCCTGAGACGCCGCAAGCGATACAAGCGCCAGCCACCGGACCCGCTCGGTGACGGTTTCTTCTTCGGAGATCTGCTCAGGCACCATCCTCTCTTTCCTGGCGCGGCGGGGCTGGTTCCACCGATTCCCTACCAGCACCAGCAAGCATTCCTACCTCTGCCCGTTCACCATCCGGCTCTGCACGTGCTGCCACCATTGCCTCCGGTGCCACCAGTACCGCCCATGGTGCTCGGCGGAGAGCGACGCAGCAGCAAACCGCCGGCGGTGTCGTCGCCATCGAGTTTCAGCATCGACAGCATCATGGGAACGAAGCACCAACAGCCTCGTCTCGATGACGTTGGAGTGCTTACAGGATTTTGCAGACCTTGCCTGCAGCCATGGCCCCCTCGATGATTTGTCCGAAGCACACTCGAAAGAAGCTATATCCTGGCAAAGCCGTGCCGTGCCGCTCTGCTCGTCACTCACGACGCTTTCAATGCAACTCTTCAGTTCGAAGATTCTGTCAGGGCTCTCTCGCTGGCTGCTGCACGTTCACTCAGCAATTAAGGACCTACGTGTGAAGCCTGATGGTGGCTTGCACGGAGAGCCACCTCAATGCAACGCGTGATGACAGTGCGGTTTCAGCTGATACCAACCTTGCGGGAGGGTCCCACTGGAAGGACAACCGTTCTGCGCGGGGCAACAAACTTTTCTTAAGGATGACCTTGAGAGACACCTCTTGCCGTTGGCGGTGCGTGGTTGCTTATTGTCGCCGCGGACCGTGACGTCGTTTCGTGGGGCTTCGCACTACAGCCCCTCGCACCATCCGGCCCCGGACACGTCCTGAAGAGTAAGTCCCTTGGCGAAGACTTTGCTGAACTTTGGCGACAGGAAGCGTGTGCTTCGAACTGGAACTATACTTCGCGGGAGCTGTGTAGCTTACAGACGGCATCCTTCTCTGCTGTAAATACAGTTTGCGCGCGCGCATAGGTGTAAATAAGTTTTCCATTGTCGCTGATCTGCCAAGTTATACTGTATACTCCGTGGTGAATGAATGTACCTCCTTTAATGAACATTTTGTATGCATTATTGGCTGCTGCTAGAAGGTAGGGAACAATGTAAACAAGTGCGGATTCTCAAACTATGTTAGAAATGTGTTCCCGCATCCGTGTTACTTTCAGAGGACAGCGGTAACAATATATGGCGAACCCAACGTTACGTGAACCGGGACTATGTGCTAATTTTTCTTTCTTCGTTTTTCTGGCGAGTCCATGAAATTACTGTCAGTAGAAATCACCGAGTGTATTCTGCTATAGGCGTCATCTAGAGAGAATATAGTTTCCAAAAATACTATTACTATGTTACAAAATATTGTTTCCGTGAACAAGACTGCCTCTGTAAAATAAAGATTGTACGTTCTCACGAAATATGCCTTGTTTTTCTGCGTACCGCAGTTTGCGTTCTTCTAGAAAAAAGTACAGCAGGGGCGACATTTCACAAAATCTTCTTTTCTTATACTTATCATTCCGTCGAGTGCCTGATTCCTACAATAGCACTTTGTGCTAGAAACTTACGAAGTGAAAAATAATGAAAATGAAAAGAAACGTTGAAAAATATGGCCTAGGGTTAAAAATTGGCAGGCATGTTGTTAATAATAATTACAAGTTGGAGTAAAACCCCAATAGATGAGTGAAAGTAAACTTGAATTATCCACTAGTACACTTACATCCATGCGCATACTTTAAACCAGCGCGGAAGAGGATTCCAGTAAAGCGCTAACAACTGAAATTTATTGAGAACAGACATAAGGAAAACCCCACCTGCATGTGCATGCTATTAAATCACATGCAATATTTCCGTCTCACAATCTAATAGATAGAATCTCCCAATAAGGAATCATCATGCTGCCTTCCTGTAGGAAAAGCTTCTAGAAGTTCACGCGCCTTTTTGTACTTGTGCTTGTTGATAGTCCTTGTTCTATGAAACATACTTATATACACGTGGATATAAAATGTCACCACTTGCAACAAGGATAGAATACATAAGCTCATGGAACAAATAATTCTATGACCCTTGAGACGTTGTATCCAGTGGCTTCGCGGCTAGTTCGCGGTTAACAGGGAAATTGCGGTCAATTGCGAAGCCAATGAATTCATTGCAGCACACAGGCCGCCATGCAGATGCGTTACGCAAAATGTCCTTTGTTTTGACGCAACGTTGGCGCCGGTTTACACAGTGAGGCTGGGTTTCAGAGTGCAAAACGACGAGCTCATGTCATCGTAAGTGTGGATATGGTAGACACGACCAGAAAAAAAAAAAAAAATAGCACGCGCCTTAGTATTTTTGTGTTTACAAGTGCTTTCTAGTTAGTCAACCAAAGGTGAATCCAGGTTCATGAATATGGAACATATCACAGAAAGGCTGACAGTTGGAATGTATAGTTGATCTATCATGTTGACTAAAATTTTGGCGCACAAGATTGGAGACAGAGACAACGAACAGACGAGGACGTTCGTCCTTGTCCGTTCCGTGTGTGTGTCTCCAACTTCTTGCGCTAAATTTCCGAGTCAACATATGCAGATCACACCATGAAAGATTCGCTTTTTTTTACTACTTCCTTTCAAATACAAACTCCAGCTGCAGTTTGAACTGAATACAACACGAAAGTGAACGGTCAACTAGGCGATGTTTCCACGTTATTAAGCAACATGAATTTTACTGCAAATATACTCGTTAGACAATAATGCAGCTACATTTTCTAGTGTTCCCGCCATGGTAGTTCATTGGCGGCCGCATTCCGATGGGACCAAAATGAAAACTCACTAGTGTACCTAAATTTGAGTGCACGTAAATAATCCCAGATGGCAAAATTAATCGGGTGCATCTTACTATACGGGGCGTTCCTCATAGCTTAATCCGGCATGTTTACTTTTTCAAAATTTAAGCAGAAAGAGGTATTGAGCACGTGTAACTCGCCCAGTTTATTTCTTCCGAACTATTGTTTTTTTTTTTTTTTGTAATTCAGAACCTGTGTCGCTTTCTTATGGGTTCTTAAGATTGACGTGTAAAAGGCCTGAAAGCATTTCGGAGGTTCTCCGGAAGGCGGCGAGGTGAAGGTGATCAGTAGCAACACAACAAATACGTACCATATACTTTATGATGAGACTGTATACATAGAGAAGTGCACATGCAATTGTATATAGGCCACAAAGAAACGCTAAATTTGTGAATGCGTGATGCAGGACACCAACAAAACGAAACGAAACGAGGACAAGTGCTATAGCACTTGTCCTCAATAAAATAGGTGCATCGAAAGGCAGTGGGGTGAACCAGATGTACATCTAATTAGCTACCCTGCAGCAAGCAATCCATGAGGCTAAGGGGGGGGGGGGGGGGGTTGCTCGTCGTAAACGCATCCTCTCCAGCTTCCTGAAGTCTATCATGTAGACACGCGTATACCTATAGGAGTCCTTTGCATGGTGTTACCTTGGAAGCATTGGCTTGGAACGCCCTGTTATGCCGTATATAGTGGACAACTGTCCAGTCGATCAAGCACTGCGCTCATCGTCCGTCTCTCGGCACGTGGACAGACGCAGAGAAGGCATAAAAATATCTAGTCATAGCTGCATGTATTGCACATACAAGGCTGCTAGCCGTTCCAACGCCGAGTTACAAATGGTACAACATATGTTCTGTTCGTGCCGTGCAACCCAAGTGGTACACGTAGTTGCATTTTAGGGGCGACCCACGCAGACGGGATGTATATCGTGAGACATTCCACAGGGACGATGTATACCTTCACGAGAAAGTTCAGAGAACGGCAGGCGCTCGCTTTATGTGCTGCTTTACTATATATATATTCAAGCCAGCTAGTGTGAATCAGGGAGAACGAACATGTTACTGGTCCTGCTCATACACGCCGGTCATGGCATCCGCTAAATAGTTGTATCAGGGAAAGTGTCACCGACCGCGGGCAGCACTTGTCGCCTCTTATTACTCACTACCCGCACCGATGGCTACAAGCGGTGTACACATCAGGAAGCGCACACTCCCTTGCTCACTTTCTCAGGCGTCTGCCTGCCGTACTAAGGTGCTGTAGCAGCTTCGCGAGGGCTCTAACGCATGGGTGAACGAATTAAGCTGCAGAAATCATTAAGGAGTGCAAGAAATAAACACGGCGCCAGAGAAAAGAGGGTAGATAAAGTAAAAGCGCTTAGGGACAAGCGAATAGGCACTTGTCCCATGTCCACCCCCCTCCTCTTTTTTGGCGTGTTTGTTTATTGAGCTTTTTCATGATGTCATGCACGCACCAACTAGGCCCTCTGAAAGCCCTTTTAAGCTCTAGAAGCCTGTGCTTTCATGAGCAAACCTGGAAACGTTGAATCGAAGCTTACAGGAACAGAGAGCTCAGACAAAACGGAGCGCTTTCTACATATCGCGTCATTGCATACAGCTGGCCGCCTGCCTATAATTGACCGTGAGAATGAGAAACTTGGCGTCGGTTGAACACCGACGCCAAGTTTATAAGCTGGAATATTGTAAATTCAAATGCGCACTCCGTCCAGTCTTCATGCGTCCAGCGTGTCGCTTTCAAAGGGAATCACATGCATTCGTGCACTCGCATTGCTTCTTTCCGTGACGATGTATGCCTGGCTTTGGTTAAGGACTTCACTTGCGGGTTAGATCGAGCAGCAAGTGTCCAAGCAAGCTCGACATTAGCGTCTCGATGCCGCATTTTAGCCGACCGATTTCATCGTCTTATTCCGAATCGTTGTCAGATGCCGAGTGTACTGGTATATAAATAAATTTAAAAATGTTTACGAATGATGCACCAAATTTCACATGAGCCGGTATATTCGCGTGGAGACGTGCCTTCCTTTTCTTAGCGTTTCACATCCACCACAAAAGCTAAATTAGAAGAATTAATTCTGGCATTTTACGTGCCAAAACCACGATGTGATTATCAGGCGCGCTTTGGTGCCCCCACTCCGCGTTAATTTTGACCACCAGGGGTTCTTTAACGTGCACCCAGTACTCAGTACACAGGTGTTTTTGGATTTAGCCCCCCTCGAAGGGCGGCTACCGGAACTGGGATTTGATTCCTCGACCTCGGGCTTAGCTAGCAGCGCCACACTACGCTACTACCGCGGGTCGATGATAATGCTGGCCACAAAACAAGACCAGTGCGGAAGTACCGGCACCGTCCGAAAATCCGGGAAATACTTGTTGCTTAAATAATGCAAAGTGTGCGTAAAATAGTAGAACATTTTATTTACCGCTGCCTGGTGCCGACAGCATTCGTTGCATTGCTGTGTGGGTTGCTTTTATCGACTTTATTGACATCGGAAACGGCTGTTGTCGATAGACTATTCACTATAACGTGCTTAATGAAGTACCAAAATATAAGCAATTTATACTCAAACATTCTCACCAATTTTAAATAATCATGTATACTGATAGGAGTATCATCCATAATATTTCTAAGTTTTGAGAATGTTGTCTGTAACTTTTTTTTCACCTCACGCTTCAACGTCACGGTATATAGTTCGTTCGGAATCTAACTTGTAGATAATGCGCATAGATATACGCGTATATGGTACTGAACTGGAGTCTGTATTCGAGGTAGGCGACATTTTAAGGCAGGTAAAGCGCAAATAAAAACGCCTAGAGGTTTATTTCCTCGAATATCTACACATGCACTGCTCTTTGGTGCCTTAGTTTTTTATACTCCTATTACCACCTCTTTTAAATTCTTTTCGCATTGATACATTTTTACCTTTTGGCGGTCTCTTTTTCTGAGCTACGATCTCTTTTTTGTTGTCACTTTTTTATATTGTTGTCTTGGCGTAGTTTCCCATGTGGGCGTGGATTGTTATCTGTGAGTGTGGCTCGGCCGTCGCCTCGATGGTCAATGGTGTTGGTCCAGATATCGAATCTTTTTGACGCATGCACTCTGATTATGAATCGTGAATGCGTATATACGGGTTCTTTTGCGCAATAAATTTAGTTGGAAGCAGCGCTCTGTATGCCCTTATTGTTTCCGCTGTCCGTGTTTTATTTGCGCTTTATCTGCCTTAAGATATATGGTAATGCTGCCTTATTCAGTGGTATCGCTAAGCGGCCACTGAGGCACGGAAATGACGGCAGCGCGCAATGCCCCTTGCATGATGTTTTCTACCTTCTCACAGAGAACATGTAGCTCAACACGAATAGAGAACTGCGATAGTTGCTATCTGCTCTCGACATAGCAGCTATCATGAAATACCAGTTTCGCCCCTTTGCTGTCAAAATTAGCTATTTATTTCAAGTATGCCATTTCTAAAAATGTATGAGTAAGGTTCGACCCACATGTTGGAAACCTTTGGGAGCTACCAGCTAATTTCTTGAATCACCTTATATATATATATATTGTCACGGTGTCGTGGCGGTGAAGAACTGGAGTGAGTGAGTAAAAACTTTATTGAAAATAATTAAATAAAAGAAGGGACGCTGGTTGGGGCCCCTTATTCCAGGGCTCCACTGGCACGAGCGGCTCGCTGGGCTTGGTCCAGAAGAGCCAATTGGCTCTCCCGGCAAGCCATGCCTCCCACTGCCTATTCCTCATGAGTGGATGTTTCAGTGTTATTGGGCTGTGTGTGTGCGGAGGCCTCTTGGGATACTCCCATGTGATGTGTTTTAGTGTGGGTATTTCTGTGCACCATGGGCACTCGTCAGTGAACCTCGTGGGGTGTATTCTGTGTAGGTGGTGCAGGTTGGAGTATGTATTCGCCTGAATACGTCATTGAACCAATGAAGCACTAAACCATGACACAACGGCGAGTCGCAACATCAACTCTTTATTTGGCGAACCTGTGGCCACGAAAACAAGTTACACTCGGGCAGAACGATAGCGATGACAACATGCGTCGATCGCCGAAATATTAAGTGCGGGCGAAGCGCGTCGGCTATCTTGAGCTCAGATTATTTATTTTCACCACTATAGTACACGCCAATATGCACATAAGTGGCACAGAATAGTGGGATAAAACGTGCGTTTAAGCAGCTTGACGAGCCTCAGCCACTACCCCGATCATAAAACAAAGCAAAACAAGGGCGCCAGAAGACAAAAATATAGCAATGTTCAGATATAGCATTAAATAATTTTTACAAAGCGTTATTCCCATAGGAAATATACACAATACGGAGGCGTTCAGGTTTTATGTAAGAAAGAAAGGAAAACAAGGACTCCGCTGTAGAAAAAATATGCATTTCACATTCAACGTAGCATTTGCAGTACTATCTCTTCTGAATAATCACGTAGATTTTCATCTGTTAGCTTAAAGCTGTTTACTGTTTTTTGAAGAGATTTTTGCAGCAGTTGAAAACCGTAATTTTTGCGCGGCCCTGGAATCTGCCAGTGATCAGTGCGTCTTGTTATTGAAGAGGCGGCCGGGATTACGATGCAAAGTGGCTAAACTATGTGAGTGTGCATCGCTACGTATTATTTCAAATTTAAAGAGTGTTAAGAGATGGTGCCATAAAGATGAGCTATTTTTGGAACTTTAAACCTCGTAAGCAATTCAAATGTTTGTGCGTGTTACGGCAAGCCTGCGACGGCAGCAAAGCATTTTTCTTCAAATATTACTAAATGGTTAGCGATGTCTTACTGCCCAAACCAAGTGAGAATAGCGTGAATGAGAGGGGGGAAAAAAGAGCATTTTACCGTAAAAGCAATTGCAGCACTGGTAATGTGTTCTTACACTTGCGTGTAGCCCGCCTGAGACTCAACAAAGCTTATTCGTGAGTATGGTGTTCCCATGACATGTGCTCGTGAAAGAAAACAGTCAGAGTATTTACAGCTGGAGATAATTGAATTTTAACTTTGTTTAGGCTTAGTTATTTAGTGAAGTCAGTAGGCGCAATTTTGCACTCGCGCATTCACCTACACACCCACACACGCGTACACTCAAGAACACCCCCCACACACAGCGCGAATGCGTGTGTGCGTGAATGCGGGAATGCGAAATTGCGCGTAATTACTTCACTGTGACGAGTTACCAACTAGCCCAACAGCAAGTACATAATTTGTGAATTTGAACTGTCCAGCAGTATATTTTGCTTCATTTATCGTTAGCCAATACTATGAGAGCGTCAGCAATTGTTGCCAAAAAAAATGAATCACATTTCATCTGTATCAATGACATATATGCTACTGAATTATCAACCCTTACAATGCCATGAGAAATGAAAATGTTAAATAAATGAGGACCAAGTACACTCCCTTGTGGTATGCCAAAACTGATTCCCGCTACTGATGCTCATCTATTGGATGAGCAAAGAGGCAACCTTTTATGGTAGGTAGGTAAAAACTTTATTTTTGTCCGGCAAGTTAATAGGGTGGGCTTCACCCTGCTTAGGCGTCTGCTACGAGCCCTTGGGCTCTGGCGGCGTCGTCGGCCCGCTGGACTGCCGACAGTTTATCTTCTGGGGCTCAGCTGAGCAGCGTTGCTGTGCTGTGCAACTTTTTATAGGAGCCGGCAAATAGCTTAAAACATTCTGATTATATAAGCTCTCAATTAACTCTGTAAAACGTTCATTAAGTTTGATGACAAACACTTTTCCGCCGCGCAATTGATTACCTGCTGTGAGTTGTACAATATCGTTGACGGGTTTCCACGACAGCATTTAGTTTTCTCCATATTTGTTTCCCATTGTTTCCCATCAATAACATCGTGAAATAGTGAGAAATAAAAGCTACGTCTAGTCTGCGTTTCAGTTAAGGCATATCTGTGCTATTTGAATGTAATGAACGTTTGAGGATCGCGCCCTGCAAGAAACACGTTGCACAGTTAATTTTTTTTTCTGTATCATCTAAAGTATTAAAATAGTCATCCAGGGTTTACGGGCATGTCTGGATTTCTTAAGAAATTGTTATGGGAAATGCTTTTTATATAGAGACCATAATGACCATAATAACAATAATAACCATAATAACAATAAAACAGTCATATGCTTTGCCAATCGGGGAGCAGGACACCATATCATCCAATTTTATTGAGCTAATTTCATCTCCAAAAGATAAAAGCAAAAATTAAGTTATATGCTGAACACCTGAAAGTATCCTGTCCTGTGATGTGTTTGTAACAAATACGTCAACCAGCGTCACTTCTAGCCGTGATTCAGGTCGGGATAAAAATCACGTTTGGGAAAAATACATGACACGTTGAGGATTCAAGCGTAATCCCGGGACTTCGCTTGTTTTCCAGAATGTACAACGTTATTGGCGTTTAGCAGGCATCCTGGGGGTGTATTCTGCAAGAGTCCACTTAGTGGACTGTCCATTGCGGCGCTGCTGATGGCTGAGGCTGCATGAGCGAGGAGGAGGCAGGTGCCCTTAGCCAGACTCCTTCTCGCTCGAACAGCTACAGTCAATCAACAAGAGCCGAAATGAACAGTCCACTAAGTGGACTCTTGCAGAATACACCCCCCCCCCCCCTTATTACACAAAGTGCGGCGGCAAGAACGACAACTGATCGAACCAGCGATAACATCCGAGAAACTCCCGATACAGAAAGGTGTGTCTTGCGCTGAGCGATAACATTTAACATTAGTTAGCCGGTGAGACGCGGTCACGCGAAAAATATAGACAAGTATGCGCATCAAGCCATTCTCATAAAAAAAGATTGTCCCGATTTCGCGAACATAACACGATATCGAATAACAAAAGCACACGCAGCATACGTAAAAATAACAAAGCAGCAAAGAAACGGACTTCCAGAGTTCGTTAGCGCTGGCAGAACGGAATACACTACTGCAGGCCGTGAGTGGCGCCACTGTGATTGCGTAATTCCGTCCGGCACGACCTCATAGTCCCATGCGCCAAAGCGTTGGAGGACCTTGTATAGGGTCCAAAATGCCATCGCAAACGATTTACAGCAGAGCTGTTATACGCTAGTGTTCAGCGGATCACTGCGTGCCTAGACCAAAAACTATCATAAAATCAGCAATGACTCGAGCGTCGTCGTCTTCTTTCACAGCTTGCTGGTTGGCGCCCCGCGGCGCAACCCCGCGAACGTGCTCGTGTCACTGCTCGCGCTTTCGTCGTCATCATCATCTCCCACAGTTGGCTCCGTTGTGCAAAAAAAATGAAAATAGCCAATGCGTGTATCTCTGTGTCTGGTGACGTCACGCACTGCATAGGCACGTTATCTCGGTTGCGTTCCGGCAGTGTGATGGGTAGGCCCCGTGACGTTGTCGCAACAGTCTACATTCTACCCGGGACTTGGAGAATTTTATGATTGATGCCTTTGGTTGGGCCACCCCTACCGACTCCACTCCCATCGTAATTGCAGGTGATTTCAACGTAGACCTCTCTCGGCCAGACGGAAAGTGGTTCTTTGCGTTTCTGTTGGAAAGGTTTGGCCTTCAGTGCTACACAAACATCGGTACATTTACCACACATCATTGGCCCTGCATAGACTTGACGTTCGTGAAGAACCTTTCCAGCGTCGTTACAGAACTCACGGTCGTCTACCATAGCGATCATAAAGCTATAGTCACCTTAGTGACAATGTAATAAAGACAGTAGAAAATGACAATTCATGCGGTCATCATCATCAACATTATCATCAGGCCTATTTATGTCCACGGCCGGACGAAGGCCTCTCCCTGTGATCTCCAGTTACCCCTGTCTTGCGCTAGCTGATTCCAACTTGCGCCTGCAAAACTTCATCACCATACCTAGTTTTCTGCCGTCCTCGACTGCGCTTCCCTTCTATTTCTGCGCTTCCATTCTGTAACTCTAATGGTCCACCGGTTATCCATCCTACGCATTACATGGCCTGCGCAGCTCCATTTCTTTCGCTTAATGTCAACTAGAATATCGGCTGTTCTCCACACCGCTCTCTTCCTATCTCGTAACGTTAGGCGTAACATTTTTCGTTCCATCGCTCTTTGTGCGGTCCTTAACTTGTTCTCGAGCTTCTTTGTTAACCTCCAAGCTTCTGCCCCATATGTCAGCACCGGTAGAATGCAATGATTGTACACATTTCTTTTCAACGACAGTGGTAAGCTCCCAGTCAGGATTTGACAATGCCCACCGTATACACTCCAACCCAATTTAATTCTACTGTAAATTTGCTTATCGTGATCGCGGTCACTTGTGAGTAATTGACTTAGATAAAATGTACTCTATTACAGACTCCACAGGCTGACTGGCGATCCTGAATTCTTGTTCCCTTGCCAGGCTATTGAACGTTATGTTTGTCTTCTGCATATTAATCTTCAACCCCACTCTTACATTTTATCGGTTAAGGTCCTCAATCATTTGCTGTAATTCGTCCCCGTTATTGCTGAATCTGACAATGTCACCTGCAAACCGAAGATTGTTGAGGTATTCGCCGTTGATACTCACTGCTAAGCCTTCCCAGTCTAAGAACTTGAATACTTCTTCTAAGCATGCAGTGGTAGAGATTGTGTCTCCATGTCTGACCCCTTTCTTGACAGGTATCTTTCTACTTTTCTTGTGGAGATCCAAAGTTGCTGTGCAATCATTGTAGATATTTGCCAAGATATTCACGTATGCCTCCTGTACTCCTTGATTACGCCGCGCGATGACAATGCGGTATTGTACTCAAAATGGCGGCGCTTATGAAGCTAGACCTGGCCACACCTAGGGATAACTTTAAACGTATGAGTCTTCATTTGAATCAATATAGTTTATGACCATATTGTCACGTAGTAGTGACGGTGAACAGAACAGTCGTAAAACTGTGTATGACGAAACTGATTCTTTATTGGGTGAACCTGTGCCCAACAAACGCAAGCTACACTCGAAGAACAACGATAGCGGCGAACACAGTCGGCGATCGTCGAAATCTGATCAGCGGCGAAACGCGTCGGCTTTTATACATGAGTCATCGAAGGTTCCAGTGTAATCTCTGGTGCCCGCGTGTCTTCCAGAAAGTACTAGACAATTCGCGTCGCTCATACAATCAGATAACATAAGCGTCGGTGACAACAGACAACGGAATGAAGCATCGATAACGTTCGATAAACGTCTGATACGCGCAGGCGCGTCCTGCGCCGAGCGATAACGTTTAACATTTGTTAGCCGGTGAAACGCGGCCACCGGTGAAAAATAAACAAGTACACGTGTCAATATATACAACTCCACTGGTCATGCACCTTCGCAGAGTGTAATGGCGCTGAATTTTTCATTAAGTCCTCGTGGGCGTATCGGGGTCCAAACGCAAACACGGTCGCCGGGGGGTTATTGCACGTAGCGTCGTCGAAGATTCTGGCGTAGGCTGTCCGTCCTTCGTTGTTTCTTGATGCGCAGCAGGGTGAGTAGTAGGAGCGAAAAAGAGAGAAATCTGAAGGACGCCATATTTTTGAATATCAAACATTATTATCTCGTGATTCAGCAAGTGAATTGTTTTTTTTCAAGTCTACGAATATTCCTGGTGCTAGTTTTTTTTTTCTTCAATATTACTTAAGATAAGTAGCAGAACTGAGCGAGTGTATTTCTCTTTAATAAACCCAAAATGAAACTCTGTTAGTGGGTTGTGCTTCCGGAAAAACCTTTCATTTCTTCTTAACACCACCTTTTCCAACACCTCAGAAAATACACCAAGGACAGAGATGGGGCGACAGTTACTCAAGTTATTTGTGTCACCACCGTCAAAAAGACATTCTGCATTGCTGTAGGAAATATGCCCGATATAAAGGACAGGTTAAAAATGTGGCTAAAGATTGCTAATAAGATGCTTGCTACAAACTTAATTGGCTTAACCTCTAATTGGCTTAACCTCAAGCTTACCATAGTCAACGCTGTGTGTAGATCTAAAGTTCACTATTGCACTGACTACTACTTCAGCATCCGTGAAGTTGAAGGCAAACGACTCAATCAGTCTATCAGAGACGTAGCTGATAGCTGAGTCAGTATCACCTGTAGGCGTGAAACCTCTAAAAAAGCTCGTTAAACTTGTCGGCAGGGGAACAATGAGATGTGGGTACACCATCAATTACGAGCCCACCTAACTGAGTGTATCTATATTAAAGCGAAGCTTTCTATGTCTCACTGATTCATCCGTGAGCGCCGAAAACGCACTGCAGGAAAGCCAACTTACGCAATGGAACTATCTGCGCATCTGCGCCCACAATAGAACAACGGCTGCGCATCTGCGCACACTAGAGAACAACTGCGCACGACATACGTATTGTAGAACACTACAGTTTACATTCGCAGTTGTGGGAACTGCAACGCAATGCTACCCAGACGAACTGTATATCTGCCGTTGCCGATACACGGGATCGGCCTTACGGGCACGATCGCGCTCGCGCATACGTTCCCGTACAGCAGCCTCTTCTGCCGCGCGCAAACCCGCGGCCTACCCATGGTGAGTGATGGCCGTAATGCAATGCAGATATATACGGGTCGTCTGGGCAGCCTGGCGTTGCAGTTCCCTTTTTTCTTATCGGTACAACTGCGAATGTAAACTGTAGTGCTTGTATCGGCAACGGCAGAGCCTCTGACCGTCTACCACAGCGATCACAAAGCAATATTGTGCAAGTGTAGAGTCGTCTGTGAAAGTGGGAGTGTGTGCGTGTAATCAATGGCTACGTGATCTAAAATAAAAGCTATGCAACTTAACGAAATGTGTATTCCCTAAACTTCGACGTTCAAAAAATACAATCCTTAACAAGCAGTCAAATCACATATGCATCGCATCAGGTCGCACAGTATTTCTTCGGTTCGTTACGTGGTTGTTGGGCTTTGGACTTTGATTCAGTTAGCACGGGAGAAAGCTTCGCGTTCATCCAGCTTAAAGAAAGTGGCTTTGATTTTTTTGTGAAGATAATCATGATTGAAAACCTCCCAAAAAGCGTTTCGGGCCTTTTATTCTTTATTCTTTATTCAGTGAGTGTCCCGCTTTACCAAAAAGGCGTTACAGCAGGAAGTTACACACTTGGATAAAGCACTTCCTCATCTATGCAGCACACTTGCCCTTCTTGCAGCCGGTTCCAATCTCTGATAGTCATCACATAGAAGCAATTGTGAAACATGGCTGTCCTTGCACGGTACTCTTTCACTTTGTGTCGGTGGTCATTTCGACTGGATATGTAGTTGGGTTCATCAAAGTAGTTATTACATGCAATTGCAGTGTTACCATGAAAAATACAAAACAAGAACTTGAACCGCAGTTTTTCCTGCACGAAGAAAGCGATTCTCAAGCCAATTCTGTTTTCATAGCGGTACAGCTGTCTGTCCACTTGTACCGCCCTAAAACAAACCGCGCAGCTCTGTTCTGAATTTTTTCAAGCTCTAGTATCTATACACCTGGCCTGCATCGGGTCCCATAGTTCGTGGGTTGGGTTCTATATTCTGTGCGTATATACTTTGAATGCGTATATACTCTAAAATCGGCCTAATACATGTGTTGTTTAAATTCTGGGGTGCCCATCTTAGGTTCCGCTGGATAAAGTGAAGAGCCCTTGCTGCTTTACCAAAACATAATCAATATTGGCATTCCATGTACAATCTTCACTTCACTTCACTTTATTTCCTTAAAGACCCTTCTAGGGGGTATTACATAAGGGGTAATATCATAATCATGCAATAAAACAACACCAAGATATTTGCATGTTGGTTCGGCAGTAAAACATGCATATTTATGCTGTAAGCTGTTTCTATTTGTTTCTTTTTTGGAAACACGCATGTGCACACACTTTTTTGGATTCAACGTCATTTGCCACTTCTGACACCACCTTGTAATACGATCCAAATCGTCCTGCAAAGAATCGCCGTTGCCTGCGTTCTCTAATCTGCCAATATAAAACACAATCATTGGCAAAGGAACGTATGCGCGACGAAATACCCACAGAAATATCACTGCCCTTGTTATTGCCTTTGCCTTTGTTATTGTGAAAGAAGCGCTTTTGATATAGGAATCTTTCGCATTCCTGAGCTCTGAAGTGAGGCTATTACGCTGGTGTTTGACTACACGTAGGATCGCCAGTATTCTTGGTAGATAGAAAGCGATTTATGTGTGTCAATTGATGTGTGTCAGCGCTGGTGTGTGTCTCCCTTCTTGCCTTCTTGTCGTGACTTTTTTTTTTTTTTGCGCAGTTCCCCTATCGAGTATGTACCGACTAGCCCAAGCCTCTATGGTCTTGCTATTGAACAGCTTCGACTTCTTGATAATTTTAACATGAATAAGTTAGGGTTAGCTTGCGTTTCGTGACAATTGATTTCCATAGTAAACAGCTCTCGTGACTTGTTTTGAAGAAGGCGAAAAATAACTGATAGCACTGATCAGCTCCAGTATAATCAAATATTTGATCCTCTTTGCTTTATCAAAATAAGCAAGTGACTCGTAAATTATACATTGAAAAGAAAGCTCTCCCATTCCAATTTGTATGATCAGGTAGGTAGAAAATGTTGCAGAGGTTACACAATGATCATTGAAATCGCACACGATAGTTGTCGCTGACAGCGCAGATCAGTCAGTAAGAAATAAATACTCCATTAATTAAACATTGTTCATTTTGCAATAGCAGAACAGAGTGAGTCCATGGATTTCTGTTAAATAAACCAAATCTGAAACTCTGTTAATAAGTTCTTCCGGAAGCAGAACTTAATAATTGAAAAAAAAAAATCCGGAAGCACAACTTTTTTTGATAAATAAGTTTTGCTTCCGGAAGAAAACCTTTCAATTCTTCTTCACATCACCTTTTCCAACACCTTAGAAAATACAGAAAATAGGCCTTAGAAATACCCCTATTAACAAAGCGGTTAGAAGAAATCACATTCTACAGTTGGAATATTGGAATATTGGAAAACTGTAATACTTACGTTAAACGCCACCACATATGATGATAGGAGATTGGTTATCAGAATAAACGTGCAAGAATTCGTCAAACGTTCTGAAACAAAAGCGGTCAGATATTCCTGATGATGGTCTGTAAACAAGTGATGCAATCTTATTAGCCACCTTAAGTGCAATCATTTCACAGTCACTTGTCATAACAGAATATTCGGCCAAAATGTTAGTTCGAAAGCCATGTTTCACGTAGATGGCTATGGCACCAGCCCTGAAAGGACGGTTTAAGAAAAAATAGTTCGTACTCTGGAACTTTCACAAAATCAGTTTAACATGCATCCCATGTCTCAGTTAAAAAAAAAAATAACATTGAAAGTAGAGCTGAAGCGTTCAATAAAACCCAGAAGGCTTTATTGAATTTTTATTTACTTTTTATAAAAGACCATTTATTAACAATAGAAAGAATGTTAAGGTGCATCGCCGAGAAATTATTTTCTATACTAGAACAGTTAACTTTATCATGCAGAAGTATGGTTGAATACCGCATGATGAAATTAGCGAGCAAGTGCTGCAAGGTCATCGCTCAGAGTGGATTATGACACCTTGCTGCTTCCTAACGAATACATTGACGTCGCCACACCAGCTTAGGCGCAGCGGGAGCGCTTGCCAGTCCTTAGTCGACGTTAGAAGCGCACGCACGTTTGTTTGGCCAGGTTCTGAGAGATGTGTATGAGCTGCATTTCACAATTGCCTCAAGGCACGTTCTCAGCGACCCATTTATCCTGTACATTTTTACTGGCGAACCGCACTATGACCTGTGGGATTTTGTTAGGCGTAGCAGGCAGCCGATGAACAGATGCCACGTCATGAGATTCTAGGAGTGCTCAAGATAATTTCAAATCAACCTTATTGGCTTTTCAAACAAATCTTCGCTTTCTGATTCAGGAGTCCCATAAAATTCCAATTTGAATTTACGACTATAGGCCACTCTGAATCATTAGGATCTACAGTAATTGCAGCCCATTTCTTTAGTGTCGACCGCTTGTTTCCGATTGAGAACTCGTGCTTTCGGCAAACTTGTTTCCTTTTTCTGAGTGTCCAAGTGAACCATGAGCTTATCAAACTCCGCAATGACTTGCTTGATAGACCACTCCATTCCTTCCACATTTCCGGGCAAGCAATACAAGGCACTCAATTTTCTAATAATACCCAAGGCGCCAGTTGAATTTGCAAATCTGAGAGCAGAGGTGCTCTCAGCCACACACGGATAGCACTTTTTCGAAGTTTTCTGAAACGTGGCCTTTCTTCTCTTCAGGCTTTCATCAGATACGCCAGAACAAGCGCACGATAGCTCGCCTCTATATACGCAACAGCACGACACGACAAGTTGGCAACTGGCGCAACAGAAATGACATGCAAGCTAAGATACACTTTGGCAGGAGCGGCAAACCTAAAGGTAAGCGTAGAAAATGAGATCAATCTGCCAAATGCAGAAGATCAGTCCCCTTGCCCAACCGTAGCTGCCGCTGCCGCCAAGTGAATTCAAAACGCCCACGGTCGATGCCGTACCATAATCGTTCGAGGTGTCGTAGCTGCTGTTTCAGGTAGCTGTCGATGAGGAAGACGATGACGATGACGATTTGCTGATCATCGAAGGCCAGAATCATGATGCAGCAGGTTGTAGCTGACTGTAAGAGATGTGTATATATTCAGCTCCCCGTCTCTGAATATATACACAAATGAAAGCTTGTTTTTAGATAAGTTTTAGATTCGCGATTCCCTTCATGCATATCTTCAGTGCTCTCGCGCGTGCGCATTCATACAATCAGTGTTCCGCCTCTTTCGTCCCCTCTCCCCATGGTCAACCACCTTTGACTACAATAAACAGTTGCAAGCAGCGCCTTGTCCTGTCTTTGTTGGCGCTTCATTTTTTGAAAGCAATGCACCAACTAGCCCCACGATGTGTTTTACTGGAGATGGCGAAGCATGAGCCGTTTATGCCAAGCACTTTCATCCCTACGAATGGGTCGTGTGTTCGAATAGTTAGGAAAGACATAAGAGGGCTAGAAAATGCTTGCTTTAATAAAGGCATTGCGCTCTTCATGACGTAAAAGTGTTCTAATGATGAGATTTAGGTGTCGTTTGTTTTATCATTAATAAAATTTGTGGGAAATGGCCGGAAGCCTGGTCAGTTAAGTGTAGTAAACATGTAAGTGAGCAATCCTGTAAGTTAGTGAGTGAAGAATTTTATTATATGAGCTGGGACGAAGGCCTACGTGGGAAAAGGGATAAATGTATTCTCTGAAGGCCCGCAGCTATCAAGAATTCCCAAAGAAGCCGATAACAGCCCGAGCGTCCAGGTGTGTCGGCGGGCTCAGTCGTTAGGAGAGTGGACATGTCCAGGCTCGTGCCTACGGCGCAGTACTTCAAGGCCTGGGCACTTCACAGGAGATGGTTAATGTCTGGCTTCGCCACTGTAGTGCAGGCGCGTCAGCTGACGGGCTTCAACTGGGTGGTTTCTTCACGGACGTCATTTTTACAGCGAAAGCTGTATATGGCCAGGCGACACGAAAAACCATTCGTCCCACGTTTCTCTAAACGCCTCCATTGGCTGCTTACAGATGCTTACAAAACAAATGCCCAAGCGCAGCTCTGAAGCATTTATGTAAAGAGCACAGAGGGCAGACTTTCTCATTTTTTAAAGTCACAATTAGCTTGCATGCGCGGCTCTAATCACGACTGAAACGGAAAAATAACAGTTCAGTTATTTTTATGTTTATCAAAATTTCTGAGGATCGGATCATGTCGCGGTAACCAGAACAATACTCCACTCAAACCGAAATAAATCGGTGCCCGGGGAACTCTGAACCGGTAACCAGAACAATGATAACCCGATCTTCAACAAGGCGAATCAAGATAAATCAATTGTCTAGTGTTGCGCACTAACCGTAACTGAAAACAAGTCGTTCTGTCGGGTTGAGACCCTGTTTAAAATTACTACTTAGTTTTTCAATGATAAATTACGCGCAGAGCGAAACGTTAAGAAGCAGCAGATACATCCTTACATTTAGACGGCTTGTTCAGGTCTTGATATCCGCACAACATACCTCTCGTTGACGGCAGCCAAGGACCTCTCAAAAAGCTTAAGCCCATCGTCTGACTGCAGGTAGCTGTGGGAGTAGCCGTGTTCATGATGATGTAACTCTTGGAGGTACTTTTCGATCACCTTCTGTCGCTCAGGAGGCTCGCTCATAGTTGCATTCTCCGCTTTCACAAGCGAAACAAAACAACGCTCGCCGCGAATATGATACGCGCGCCAACTTCTCGCTCACCTGGAATGAGCTGATCCGAACTAAGGCCCCGCTCACCGACCGCGCCGCCAAACAGATAGGAAAAAAAAATGGTGATACGTCATCGAGGCGAGGCTCCGCCCCTAGACCGATTTGTTGTGAAAGCAGTCGCACCCGTGGATATACTCCGGGATGACGTTTACGTTGTGCAGCAGCACATACCTCTCGTGCTGGCTATCGCTGTCGTTACTTCGCCCTTCGAGCGGAACTGTAATTAAAAAAAAAGATTTCGTACATTTATGGAATTGTATATTTTAATGTGCTCTGACCAGCCGTGGTTTCTCAGTGGCTATGGTGTTGGGCTGCTGAGCACGAGGTTGCGGGATCGAATCCCGGCCACGGCGGCCGCATTTCGATGGGGGCGAAATGCGAAAACACCCGTGTACTTAGATTTAGGTGCACTTTAAAGAACCCCTGGTGGTCGAAATTTCCGGAGTCCCCCACTATGGCGTGCCTCATAATCAGATCGTGGTTTTGGCACGTAAAACCCCATAATTTTTTTTAATGTGCTCTGCTTTTAGAATAAACGTTTCACTTTTCCCGTTATGACCACTTCCTCTGATCCACCAATTATTTCTTCACCGATCTGCTAGCTGTGCACAGAAGTGTACGAGAAAAGTTTCTACAAGGCATGAGTGCACGCACCAATTGCCCTCTTCATATCTATCGGCATGTGTCCTGCACATGTCTTGCTTACACGTTGTACGCAAGCACTATGCGAACAATAGAAAAGCCAAGGAGGAATGCTTCAGGAATTCCGCTTGTGACTTCGCTTGTGACGAAGATCACTCCGCTAGTGCTCACGAAGCAAGGTTTAGATAACAACGTGGCAAATATGCGTGTAACTGGCCCGGACTCTGTAGCACTCTGGAAGCATGTATAACAAGGGT
Source organism: Dermacentor silvarum (assembly GCF_013339745.2). NCBI lineage: Eukaryota > Metazoa > Arthropoda > Arachnida > Ixodida > Ixodidae > Dermacentor > Dermacentor silvarum. The sequence continues at coordinate 8,888,858 of NC_051164.1, read as the reverse complement.
ACGTAAACAAGTGGGTTCTTGAGGTGCACTCTGATATAGAGCTTGCTGCGTTGGAGGGTTGCGCGAGTTCGTGATTCATTCACGTACAGCGCGTCACAAAGAAAGCATCGCGTGCGATTTCTTTCTTTGTGTCTTGTATTTGTTTGACCCTACGTAGAAGACTACAATACAGAGCCATTCACTCATTCGATAGGATATATTTGGCACATAATAATAATAATAATAATAATAATAATAATAATAATAATAATAATAATAATAATAATAATAATAATAACAACAACAATAATAATAATAATAATAATAATAATAATAATAATAATAATAATAATAATAATAATAATAATAATATTAATAATAATAATAACTTGGAGTACGCTTAAGCTTCACCTTTAAGAGTGGAACGCGATAGCGTTATTGGACGACGTTGACGCCGACACCGACACCGTATTTTCTGCGACAGGGGGCCCGATCAAAATTTATAAAGGCTCGGTTTTCAACATTCCCATCAAGGCTGCTTAAAATCACAGTACAGCGAAACACCATCAGATTTGGAAGACGCTTAAGCTTCGCCTTTAAGCGTGGAACGCGATAGCAATCAGAGATCCCTGGCTGCTTATCAGGCTTTTTTCTCGTATACTCAAATTACAATCCGACACTACCCCGTCTGTAGGTTGTGGTTAAGTCGTACTTTACGATTTTTCTGATGGATTTTACTTCGAGAAAATCAGTTTTTGTTCACTAACGCCTTGCGCCACGCGAAGGGTCAGCCCGGTTAGGATGGTTCGGGATGATGTGGTTCGGCATGATTACTTCCGCCAGATGCCGATGCTTACGCCGACACCGACGCCGGATTTCCTGCGAGACGGGGCGCTTAACGCTGTCGCGTTAATAATACTCATCTCTTCATTGTCATAACAACACAGCTATCATCACGCCTGTCTAAGCCAACAAGGGCTTCAGAGACATGACCCCGCATATTATCAATAATAATAATATGATGAATATTATTACTAAAATAAAATAACAATAAATACCAGTTAATCAATCAATCAACTAGTCAAATGTTTGTTTTAGTGCCCAGGAACAGCTACGGAGCCTTTGTACTGGTGCACTTAAAAAGTAATGCATGACACAAAATGTACAGAGAACACAAATGTGGTTGAGATACGGAAACAGAAATGAGATACGGAAACAGAAAGACATAGGGAAACAAAATACGAGAAGGCTGACGTAAAATGGAGTTAATCATAAAACATGATTATCGACATATCTGTATATAACAAAACACAGGAAATGAACTCTTGAATATGTCAATACAGGCAGAAGACTTATTACATGCTTTTGGAGTTAAGCCATGGGACAGCCTTTAATAACAAAGCCACGTAGAAAACGTGGAATGCTGGTGGTATACTTTTGCGGCACGGGAAAGGGCACATAATCAAGAGCTTTGGATGAAGTTTATTGCCATGGACCACAATAAAGAACAGGTCTGACTTCTTGATGCGAAAGCATAAAATGGCCCATTGGGCGAAAAAGCCGGCGTCACACCTGCTCCTGCACTGGCCCGCAATGGGTGTTGCGTGAGGGGAGAACGCATCGCCGCGACGCGGCGTCCCCTCGCTCTCGGAATGAATGAAAAAAAAAATGCTTTTTATTTATAGCGTGAGCTACACTCGCCGAGGTTGAGCAGTTTCGCGTGGTTCCTGGAGAGACGTGCTGAGCATGCGCGCGGAACAGTGACGTCACACGGCGCACAGCTGGCACGGCGCAGCCGCCGCGCGCTCCGCCGCAGCCGCGCGCGCCTCGCTGGTCTGCGCATTCCAGAGGAGTGACGTCATCGCCGCGGCAGACGCACTGGCGCCGGCGCGTGCCCAGCTGCGCGCCTCCGTTCCGTAGTAGCCAAGTCTGACGCTGCGCCGGAGCCGCTTGATAGCGCCTCTCATTTGGCTGCGCATGCGCAGAGATATCAGTAGGGGTATACATATAGGCACCGGGCGCGGGATGAATTTGGACTGGTGGCGCCTTCATGCGGCGGCACCGCAAATGTAATGGCATGTGGCGACCGGGTCGCGCGCAGCAGGCGCTGCCGTGAAACCCAGTCTGATCAAACATGTTGCGTTTTTGGGTGCACCAACAGTTACTAAAGCGTGACTCAAGTTGGTTAGGACATTCAATTCAGTCGTTGTTCATCGCGGCATCGCGTATTTCATGTGCCTGCTTTTGAGAAAGGTCGTCACTTGTACGAGGCAGATCACATTCGTGGCATCAGGTAGTATATAAAGCAGAAAACGAGCGCAAATTGTGATGCAAATGCACCGCGCGAACGGAGCTCACCGCGGCAAGCTAAGACGTGGAACTCCAGCAGTTATATTCCAAATGTTATTTTGCTTTGCGCTTTAACATTACCACGTATTTAATCATGGAAATATGGGAATGACACAAAAATTATGGACAGAAAAAAAAAAGGAGATATACGTCTTCCTTATTCTGCTTCTTGAACTGCTTCGCCGGTCGCACATGTGCCAGTAAGTTCCCGCTCTCTGCCCGTTGTAGTTCTTTTATCTTTGCAATGCTTCCCTATTCTTAATTGCTTATAAGCTAGCCCAATCTTCAGTCACGGCCCATTTTAAATAGCTTAGCGCGACGGGAGCCGTCGGTGGCAGGGAGTGTGAACACGCCACTGCGTTGGCGTTCGCCGTCGATGCACGTATGAGTCCAGAGGAGTGAAGTCATCGGCGCAGCGCAGTGCGCAGCGTGAGTGCGCGTCGGGAGTAAGCACTGAGTGAGCGTCTACGTCTCTCAGGTCGTAGAGGGTATACAATCATGAAAATACTGAGCGTCATCACGCACGCAATAATGCTACGGGTCCACGGAGCTTGCGTCTCTCCGTTGGACCACGCAATGACTCAGTTGTCTGTCAATTCAGCGCACCGCGCATCGCGTTTTTCAGGCGGAAAGTCTGTATATGTGCGGTCTGTAGGCCACGAGCGCGTACAGTGCTCAGCAATTGAAACGCGTCACTCGAATCGCATGGTCGCCAGCGCTTTTTGCACTGACTGTAAGCGCTGGGGACACCAAACTGATGCATTGTGGTGTAGAGTGAAGCGAGAACCTTCGTAACGCATTATGACTACATTTGGTCCCACGGCGCTCACCTGTGACGCGAAAAGAAAGAAAAAAAAAAAAAAAACGGCGGCAGCCGCGCGCTGCCAGCGCTTCAATCGCTGGGCACTGTACATTTCCGACGCTGATTTTCTATGGTCTAGTTATTCTAACCTTAATAAAAAAAAAGCCGTTCATATGCAAGAGCTTCGTGTCCCACTTGCCTGCCTTCGCCTCCGCAGTGTAACGGCTCTTGAGCTTGGGCACCTAAGGCGAACACTCAGATTTGTAGTCATTTTGCCGTCTTATCAGTGTATCAGTCTTCCTTTTAATGTACATTTTCCTTCCTAGCAATTCCCAACTTTCGTTGCTTCCGGCACATAACTGCTGTGCATCGACGGCGAACGCCAACGCAGTGGCGTGTTCACACTCGCCGCCACCGACGGCTCCCGTCGCGCTAAGCTATATAGAATGGGCCGTGCCTGAAGATTTGGCTAGTTTATAAGCAATTAAGAATGGGGAATCATTGCCAAGATGAAAGAACTGCAACGGACAGAGAACGGGAACTTACTGACACATGTGCGATCGGCGAAGCAGCTCAAGAAGCAGAATGAGGAAGCCGTATGTTATGTCTACTTTTTTTCCCCCATAATTTTTGTGTTCTTCGCCTATTTACATGAATAAATACGCGAGAACGTTAACGCGCACAACAAAATAATATCTGGAATATAACTGCTGGAGTTCCACGTCGTAGCTTGCCGCGGTGAGCTCCGTTCGCGTGGTGCACTTGCATCGCAATTTGCACTCGTTTTCTGCTTTATATACTACCTGTTGCCACAAATGTGATCTGCCTCGTACAAGTGACGACCTTTCTCAAAAGCAGACACACGGAAATGCGTTTTCCGGTTCGTCAGCCCTTAAAACCCGCAGTGCCAAATCACTGGAAGCACCGAGCGCCTTCGTCCCGTCGTCTGCTTCACATGACAGTGCTCTGACAGCTGCCGTTCGCGGCGCTGTTCGCCAGGATATCGCCGGCGCGCCGCTGGCGCCTTACGACGGCCGCCCGGTGCCTATAGCGGGGTGCTTGCCAGTGTGGTATAGCCATGGAGAAAGAGAGCGAAATTGCTGCTCAGCGGCGCAGAAGAGCGGAGGAGCCTAACTAATCGGATCCCGAAGTAGTTTCCTAACAACTAGCGGTTGAGCGTAGGAAGAACGAACAGAAGAAGGCTAAACGTGCTGCTGACATAGAGTTAATATACTGACTCAAGAGGACAAGCTGCCCATAGGGCCCATGCATTGAAATCGGTCGCCGCAAGAGCGCCGCCATTATGATACGTTGATGTTGGTAGCTCCTGAAACGCTTGCTAGACTTGGCAATAGTACTCAGTTTTAATCTGGCAACCTATAGCTTCCAGCATGTGTGCAGCCGTGGGCGCGTGGGTGTGGGAGGTGTTGGCCGTGCAGCCGTGCAGCTGACATTTACGCAACCCAAGGATAAACCTGTTAAAATTTCCGGTGGTGTGAGGTTGTCAACGGTCTCGCACTAGCGAAAATACCGTATAGCTGTTAAGGCTTTGCCGTTTGCTCTCGGAAGTGTCACTTGACGAGTAATATGTAAAAAAAAAAAAAAGAATGGCGTACTGTTATGCTTTTCGGACGACTGCGATGAATCACGAACGCTGTCTACTCGCGTGACCGTCTGAACAAGTCAGGTATGTTTACTTACGTGTCAAGGGAAATGCCAGAGCCCTTTGGCGCTTTAGTCTTGCACAAAAGGCACGAAGGTGCCATCGCGTCAACCGATGTCGTCGCGCGATCACACGTCAGAGCTAAACTATACCAAACGAAACTACCACGCATCCGAAACCGAAACTTCCGTTACGCGCTATTGAATGAATGAGTACATCGTGAATTGCATAAATTACGTTAGCAAGCGCTTCCTGTAAGCATAATATTCGCACATCACCATCATAAAGCGATCAGTAATTCGTTTTTTATGACACAGCATAGGGCGACCTATACTTGTTTTCATCTCTCAAAAATAATTGTGCTGGCCACATTGACAAGGTACAAGATGGCGGCGCCCTAGCGGTCCCCCCCTTTTCGGCCCAGCTTTGCCTCTAGAGTCACTTTATTAACTCTATGGCTGCGGAGACACCGGAGCAAAGGGAGGAACGTCTAGCAAAGTGGCGTCGCCAGGAGGCTGAGCGACGTGCCCGACCATCTCAGCAACAGCACAAGACGCCGTCGATGACGTCAAGGCTCGCCGATTGACTGACTATACGGTGAGACTAAGCGAAAGCACCAGTGCAACTGGGACCTTCGAGACGGACTTCAATACCTTAAACGCACTTCACGCTACGTATATCCTGGCATAGCCGAGCTAAGCCACTGCTAATTTTTTCTTGAAAGGTCCAGAGGGAGGAGATGACTAAAGGCATACTTGCCTGACAGATCCTGCGTTAGTACTGTGTTACCCGAGCGCAAAATTTCGCCTACGTTCTAACTTCGCCTCGGAAACCCCTGTAAAGAATTAATGTGTATACAAATACAAAATAAATTTGAACGGAAAAACGTTGGCGGTAGGCAGCTTCGAACCTACGACCCCACGCTCAGAAGCCGAGTGTCTTACCCGCTGGGCTAAACCGAACGCGCTCAACGCGCTCGCTTGCCCGCGAGGAGTTGATAACCCGAAGGACCGCTCAGTGGCATTCATCACTGAGCACCATCAGACAATGATGCTTTCGCATTCACAACTCATAAGAAGTGCCTAGGTGTCCTCAGATTTTTTTACGTCTTGATTTTATTGGTGTGAGTTGAGGTATATTTGAAATGGCTGGACTAAGGTCACCAGAATGGCAAAAGCGGTGCTTGAAAGTAGATGTCAGTTTAATAACGCCAAAGCACTGTGTGCCCCATAACGCGAAAATCCGGCGCCGCCACCGAGTGATCTTAGTAAAAATGGCCGACAGGGCAAATATTAAGAACGCGTCAGAAATGCTCGTATTGACGTGAAATTTCCCAGGGAGGCTTCCGTAAACATTGTAAATCAATGGCTCTGAAAGAAAATTTGGTAAATATCGATCTGGGTGGGAATCGAATCCGGAGTGCGCGACACGCACGCTTCCCCGACGCTCCAAGGTTCTGGTTGACTAAAGCTGTGGCCTAGTGCCTGCGTCATTGTGCACGTGATGGCGCTGCCAATGGGGTGACGCTGCTGAGCCGCTGAGCGTACTGTATATGGCTCCCGCAGTTTTGATTTGGCCTCATCTAGGCCATAGCCGAGGCGCAGTTATAAACGCAGGCGAGAGCTTGCGCGCACAGGGAACGCGCGGAAAAAAGCATTTCAGCAAATGATGCTTTCGCATTCCCAAGCGTAAGCATCAATACTTCTTTTTGGGCGAGTTGGTACATCTTGAGACTTTGGGTAACAGCGCAAACAGACGACCACAAAAAGGGGAGACACGGACACACAGGCGCTGACTAACAACTGGTTTTATTGTGAAGGATAGGACACCTTATATATGCCAGAGTGAAGCAAGGGAAAGGGGAAAACATAACAAGGGTAACATCAAGCCAACAACGCAAGCGCAAAAACGCCAACCAAGCGCAACAAGACGCAAACAATTATTTTTCTTTCTAATCTGAACCCCCGATAGCCGCATCCAGAAGATAAAATTCAGCGTCAAAGAGAGCAAGGGAAGGGGTGCTGAAGCACTTGCTACCGAACTTCCTGATGTGGTAGGCTTCCAAACTGATGCGCGCTGTCTTGTCACTACTCTTTCCTAGACGACGATTCTAGGAAAGAGTAGTGACAAGACAGCGCGCATCAGTTTGGAAGCCTACCACATCAGGAAGTTCGGTAGCAAGTGCTTCAGCACCCCTTCCCTTGCTCTCTTTGACGCTGAATTTTATCTTCTGGATGCGGCTATCGGGGGTTCAGATTAGAAAGAAAAATAATTGTTTGCGTCTTGTTGCGCTTGGTTGGCGTTTTTGCGCTTGCGTTGTTGGCTTGATGTTACCCTTGTTATGTTTTCCCCTTTCCCTTGCTTCACTCTGGCATATATAAGGTGTCCTATCCTTCACAATAAAACCAGTTGTTAGTCAGCGCCTGTGTGTCCGTGTCTCCCCTTTTTGTGGTCGTCTGTTTGCGCTGTTACCCAAAGTCTCAAGCGTAAGCAGTCTCCGCCGGCATTTTTGTGGGGTCAGCATTAAATTTGCCCGTTCCGCCCCAAACTACAGCTGCATACTCTAGTAGTGGAAGGAACACAGTAGAATAGAATTTCAAAAAGGCAGCAGGGGAGTGGAAGTCAGGAGACACACGACGAGCAATACCACGAGCGCGGAGTACATGTTTCACATATTTAGCGTGTGAAGGGAAACGTAGCGTTTTGTCCAAGTACAAACAGAGATCTTTCGTTTCATCGACCCTGGGCAATGGAGCATCCCGAAGGGTGTATGAAAATTGATCATTATGTGTTTTGCGTATAAGCTATACCGTAGTTTGGGAGGGGAAGGAGAACAGTTATCATATTTGCCATGGTGCCTCCGCCCCATTGTCAGACTAAACGCCGCACGGAACAGCCGCCTCACATCAGGGAGGAGCTTTGCGGCGATCCTCTCTCTCTTGCATGCGTAATCATGCGAACGTCAATTAAAATTTGGAGTCGGATATCTCGGAGCACAGACACGCTAGAAGAATTCTTCCAACTGATACTGTGTAGAAACACGACTGCCTCTAACTTTTCAATACAAACATACCCACTTAGTACAGTCAACAAAATGTTAATTATTAAATTTTAGTTATGGGGCTGCTGGCAGCGATAATCATCATCTCACTTTGTGCCCCCCTTGCCACATAACTTATTTGCACAGGTGGTCTTCGTGTGCCTCCCAGTGCCTAATTTTAAGAAAACCATAAAGCTTAATTTTGAACACCCTGTAGACCGGTAGTTAGTAACTGCACTTCTAGCACCCGATTTGTGCAGGGTCACCACACATACTACTTCCAAGCGCTTGTAAACGTTCTCGACTTTAGGGAACTGTTGAACATGCTTGTGAGAACATGGGGCAAGTATGCCTTCATACGTCTTAAGCAGTGCGGGAGGGATACCATCAGGTAAAGAAGAAAGGAAAGGTTTTAGGAGCTGGATACACGTGAAATCAAAGTGTTCATTTACTGATAGCGCACACACCGTACCAGACTAAGAAGAAACGTTACTTGAGGCAGAAGCATATTTTACACCAAATACAGATAGGAAATGTTCTACAAAGGCATTAGTAGTGTCCGAGAAAACATCGCCATCTTCGGCCGGCGCTCTTTTTAGAAGAGCGCAAGTACCTCGGAAAATACTTTGAATTACGTGTCATGCTGGTTTTAACACGTTCAATTTGGTAGCAGTGGTCAATGTTATAATAAAACTTGCAAGGACAACGACATAGCCCAAATCTAGGCATGTTTCCACAGTTTTTTGTACGCATGGTCTTTCAGTTTTATTGTCGCTTTAATTCTTTAAAAAACAGTGATTGAAGTTTTACTTTTTGAGCGTTCTTATAGGTAAGGCTATACGCATGCCCTCTTCAATGACTTTCATACACAAATAACCTGTTCATCGGCATAAGCTGTCTCATCCGCGAACGACCAGTCAACGTTTTCAAGATAATGGTACAACCCAACGTTGTCTCCAAGGGAAATTTGAAGCGATGCTTCGTGTTGTCATCCAAGCGAGTGCTGCATTTCTGTGCTGCCAAAGTTAAGAATTGAAGGAGTTGGAACTTGCCTGGCCCAACCAGGTATGCATTGCTACTCATGACGAAAACGGTATCTAAATTTGTAGGGAAAATATCTAGAACGTTGCCACAGCAGTTCTCTGTTAAGTATTTAAAATTATGGGGTTTTACGTGCCAAAACCACGATCTGATTATGAGGTATGCCGTAGTGGGGGACTCCGGAAATTTCGACCACCTTGGGTTCCTTAACGCGCACCTAAATATAAGTACACGGGTGTTTTCGCATTTCGCCCCATCAGTTATCTGTTAAGTTTAGCTGCTGCAGGGATGTAAAAGAGGTAATGGAAGGAATGCCATTTTTTATAAATTTGTAAAAGGGATTCTGGCAAAACAGTATTATTAGTCCATAAAATTCTCGGTGCAATAACGTGTCCAATAATTGGCGCATTGTGGTTCATGTGAGAAATTGTGAAGGGTTCAATTGATGCCAGAATAAGGCTAAAGGCAACAGGAGTTATGTAAGGCGCTACAAAGAATGCACCAATCAACAGACGTTCACCACCTGAATAGCGCACGTATATCCAAACAGCTTCATGATCGCATTCTAGATCCAAGGGACGGGTACATTCTATTGCACTATCAACAGCGAAAATGACGCCACCAACTTTCTTTTTCGAGGATGAATATTGCCGATCCCTACAAAGTTCGTTTTAGTACGGAGGAAAAGTGTTTGTGTTAACGATCTCAGAGGATGATCAGGAGAACCAATATTCGAATAAAAAACAAACAAATTCACCTGCGTTCGTCAGTGTCATTTTGCTAGAAGACGCAGAACTCTGCTGCATCACTGATATGTCACTTTTCGTGTGTCCCATCTTTCACTGTCTGTATTTTTTTTTTTTTTTTTTTGCTGCTTCTCACGCAAGATCACGCTGTCATGCACTCTACCACGAAATGACTTGAACAAGCAAGACCTAGGCCACAGAGACGGTTGAAAGTGTCATCGGAGACCTCGATGTGGAACGACGCATACGTATCGTGCTTCGTCTTCAGCCACTTAACGGACAATGGTATCAAGCCCACAGCAGATGGATGGGCAGCGAGTTCCAAACTTTTTGTTCATACGAAAAGTGCTTTCTGCCTTGGATGACGCTCAGCGGCAACAAGAGACGTGGTGTCGAATGAACCGATGCTTATTGTGTGTACTCGCTTATTTGCTACTTCGTTAGAGTCCAGTGCAGCAGTAGTAAGCGACTCAAATGAATATGGCTTACGATGAACGAAGCGTTCACCTGATGGAGGCTTAGAAGTACTTGTTGGTCCGGCGACGCACACAGTCTTTGAAGCTGATTTAGGAAACAAATCCACGCGTAGCGAAGCTTCAGGCTGGCGAGCAGAGGCGAGTTGGTCACAGAGAGAGAGCGCACCTCCGCTCAGAGAGCAGCGACAGCCTCGATGTGGCGATCATGGTCTCGCCCATTCTCTCTCTGAAGTCGGTCATTGTCCTCACGGGGCGCGGTCACCTCGTCACTTAGGGATCAAATTCCCGCGCGCGAGGGAAGAAGGCGGGGAGGGTGCGCGTGGCCTCACGTGCGTAAGGAGCGAAGTGGCCCGATGGGCGCACACAGGAGGGGGAGGGGCGCATAGTAGCGGGCGTCTCCGCTTCTACTCGGGCCGTGGCTGCGCATGGCATGGCTGAGCGTGGTCGCGCGCGTCCTATCTTGCAGGTAACCTGTGGTGGGTTCGAAAGCGAGCCAACCCGACATAGCCGAGGACTTGATGTTAGCTGTGTTCTCGCGCGCCTAGTTCGCGTTGAAACGAGAGGCAGCACGAATGGGAATTGGCTCACCGCTGCCGCCTATATTCACATGCCAGCGTTCTGACAGCGCGTGTACGCATCAAGTGAGATGTGTTCATGTTTGCTTGCGCGCGCGGGACATCGTGCTTGTTCATTTAGTAAGTGAATGTTTACACCACTCTGCACAGCTGAAAAAAAAAAATCTACCAACCTTACTGAGCATAGATGTGTAATAATCTGCTATCGCAATCTATGCTTTGCCTTTCGTGCGTAACTGCGACTTTTCTTGATAGTCTGCAAACAGAGTAGAGATAGAACAGACCCAGCATAGCAACGCAGTAGTGTGAGCAGCAAAGTGTATGGTTGAATAAGAGAGCATGCACTGACCTCAAAAATCTTACACAATGGTTCAGAATCAACATAATCAGAATCAGAATTTTATTAATAAAGGTTGGGACGTATTACAAGAATTTAGTATACAGAAAGAGTAGTAGTAGTAGTAGTTGAAAACTTTATTTCATGTTTTCAAACGAAGTCCCAGAGAAGGTGGAGCCCTCAGTACAGGGTCTCATTTGTTGCTGCTATCCGGCTGGCCCGGTCGATCAGGTATCGCTGGTCGTCGAAGGCTGTGTTGGAAAGAGCGGCTTCCCACTGGGATGGGGAGGGGTTGGGTATTCTAGGTAAGCCGGGTGGTTTGGAGCATTCCCACGTAGAATGGTAGAGGTTTGGGTGACCACCACAGAAAGGACATTTGTCGGGGTACTGGCTAGGGTAAAAAGTGTGGCGGAGAGCAAGGCTGGCGAACATATTAGTTTGGAGCTGGCGCCAAGTGGCTGCATCTGCACGGTTTAGCTTCACGTGTGGTGGAGGGAATGTTCCACGGGATTGTCTGTGGTGTTGTAGTATATGCGTATGTGTAAGCGGTATCGTTTCCACCTTGTCTGGGTTGGACTGGTCTTCCACCGGTGCCTGGAGGGTTAGGCCTCGGGCATGAACGCGCTCATTGCCAGGGAGAGACGCATGCCCAGGTGTCCAGACTAGGTGAACTAGTGGAATATATTGCTTCTTGTGTATAATTTTATGAGCGATCGGTGAAATCCGTCCTTGTGCGTAGTTTCGACAAGCTTGTTGGGAATCTGTAAGAATATGTATGATCTTATCTGGGGGATGAGCGCTGATGGCGAGGACTATGGCACATTCTTCCGCTTCCGTGCAGTTGTCAGTGCGTATTGTTGCTGGTAATAGTGCTTCGCCCCTCCAGTCGGCCACAGCTGCCCCTTTGGCTCTAATGTCGGGGTAGCACGCGGCGTCTGCATAGAAGGTGTCGAGGTCGTTGCCGTATGCTCGGTGCAGTGCTATTGCACGTGCAGCGCGCCTGCCTTTATGGTGTTCGGGGTGCATATTACGAGGTATGGGGGACACTGTAATGTTTTCTTTGATGTTTGGGGCGATTGACAGGGGCTCTCTTGGGGCAAACTCTGCTGTTGGGTAACGTAATTGTCTGAGTACGTGCCTTTCTGTCAATGTACGTTTCAGTCGTTCGATGTGACCGACTTTCTGGGCTTCGAATAATTCGGCCATGGTGTTATGCAAACTAAGCTGTAATAGTCTGGATGTTGAGGTGTAGATAGGAAGGCCTGTCGCCGTTTTCACCGCTGTTCGTATGAGTGTGTCTAGCTGGTTTGTTTGGTTTTGGGTGAGTCGGTGGTAAGGTGCGTGATAGGTAATGCGGCTTACGATTAAAGCGTGTATGATGCACATGACGTCGGATTCCTTTAGGTAGTGGCGGCGGTTCGTGACCCGCCGGATAATGTGCACTACTTGATTAATCTGTTTCTTCAGTAGCGTCAGGGTATATGTCGCTTTCGCATTGGCTTGAACGCGGAGTCCTAGTAAGCGTAATTTGTTCACCTTATTTGCAGGTTCACCCTCGATAGTCGCCGTGATGTCAGGCGGTAGGTGATGTTTCCTTTGGAGTTTTTTTACTATAAGCAGTTCCGACTGTTGAGCTCCGCACGTAAATCCCCCTGCTCGTGCAATATATCTGGGTGACATCGGCTGCTGCTTGTAGTGCGTCCTGTATTTCACCATCTGAGCCACTGGTGGCCCAGATGGTGATATCATCAGCATAAAGCGCATGCCTATTTCCCGGTATGGCATCTAGTATTGCAGGTAGTCTGCTCATAGCTGTGTTAAATAGCACGGGGGAAAGCACTGACCCTTGTGGCGTGCCTTTTCCCGCAAGAGGGATGGAGTCCGAACGTATATTTCCTATACCTTTAGTCGCAGTGCGATCTTTAAGAAACGCCCGGACGTAATTCTACTGTGTAATTCTATGTAAATTCTACTGTCGGTTTACCGTAGTTAGTGCGGACTCTTGGTATGAGAAAATTGTTGTTCAAGGCGAATCTGGTGGTACTGTAAATAATCAGGTTAGATGGTGAAAATGTGATCAGTGGTAACTCGTTATTCAGAAACCTGTAGAAAAAAATACCTAGGTTGTATTTAGTGAGTTCACAGATGGTAAGAATGTTGTTCTCATGTAGTAGAGAATTGGCATTAGAAAAACGTGAACTGCAAGTAATTATTCTTATGGCTTGCTTCTGAACTATCTGGAGAGACGCAATATGAGTATTGTAGGTGTTTCCCCAACATACTGTACCATAAGTAATATGAGAGTGGACAGAAGAATGATAAAGTGAGAGTAATGTGGTACATGTGAAGTAAGGGCGTGTTTTAATTAAGATACGTATACCGTAAGCTATTTTCTTTTTTATGTGAGCTATATGATTTAGATATTTCAGATTACAACCGAGTAGAATGCCGAGGAAAGATGAACGTGAGCTTGGAGGAAGACAGTGGGGACCAAAAGTGACAGGCGGAATGGATGTTAACGATCGCTGATGAGAAGAAAATACAACAAATTTAGTTTTAGTTGCATTAATAGATAACATGTTCACATTGCACCCCCTTAGAATATTTTGTAAATCAGTATTTGGTTTAGTAACGAGAGAGGAGATATCTTTATGAAAGGTGAATATAGTGGTATCATCAGCCTATAGAATGCATTTTGTGAAAGAGAGACAATTAGGTAGATCATTAATATAAATCAAAAACAGACGTGGCCCCAGGATAGAGCCCTGGGGCACACCAATGTTAGTAGTTCGCTGAAGAGAATACACATTGGAAATAGAAACAACTTGAACTCAGTTATATAAGTCGCTTTTTAGTAGTCAAAGGGCAGGGCCGCAAATGTCAATTGCCTCGAGCTTAGCGAACAGGATATTATGATTTATGCTGTCAAATGCTTGCGTTAGATCGATAAAAACTGAGGCCGCAAGAAATCCTTCATAGATATTTTTTTTTGGTTGGTCAGTAAGATGGATGAGTGCCAGCTCTGTGGAATAACCAGGACGAAAACCAAACTGGCATGAAGAGAGGATATTAAATTTAGAAAGATATTTCGTTAGCCGTATTTCACTTAGTTTCTCAATGACTTTCCCGAAGAATGGTAGAATACAAATGGGTCTGTAGTTATGTAGTAATGAGCGATCGCCTTTCTTTAGAACTGGGATGACTTTGACACGCTAAAGTTCACAAGGAAATAAACCGGTCTTGAATAATAAATTAACAATGAATGAAAGTACATCTGAGATTAAGTGCGCAATTAATCTAATGTTGGCAGGGTGCACCTCATCAATTCTAGCACTTGTTATTTTTAGGTTATTTACAACAGAAGCTATTTCTTCTGGCGTTGTAGGAAATAAAAGGAATGAATGAGGAAGACGGTTCATCTTGACGATCTGTGTGGGAGGAGATAGATTGTTATGAAAGGAAAAACTGCTGAAAGCCTCAGCTATATCAGGAGGGGATTTGTGCTCTACTCCATCACTTAAAATACTGGATGCCTGATCTAGTCTAGTGTTTCTGTTTAAAAAGGAGTTAACAATCTCCCACTTTTTTAGTGTTATTTGCTGACTGTAAAATTTTTTGCTCGAAATACAGTCGTTTAGCTGTTTTTAGTTTACAGTTAAGCGTGTTACAGAAGCTTTTATAACGGGCACGTAAGTTCATGTTAAACGGTTGCTCTTTAGTTTTCTTATATAAGTTATCGCTTTTGCGCAATGCTGCTAATAAGTACTGCCAGATCCATTGATTGTGAGGAAATGCCGCGGTTTTTTTGCATTTCTTTTTGGAAGTGAACTGTCGTAAGTATGATATAATTAGTGAAAAAATATGTAGAAAAGGCTTTATGCGGGTTGTTAGGGATTTGATTTCAGACAAATTAGTATTAGCAACAGCAGTTATGAAGCCATCTTTGTCCAGAACAAGTTTAGTATGTGAAGGTCGGCATGATCGCACATTAGAATAGAAGCGTAAGAGCAGGGGGTTATGATCACTGATGTCAATTAGCAAAACTTTCGCCTCTGGTGAACAAAGCAAGTTAGAAAGAGCATGATGTGTGCCAGTGCCATTCGAGACTTCGCGTGTGGGAACATCAATTAAGAAATCATATCCGTAGCTATGGAACAAACTGGTATAGTTAATGGAGATGAGTGATGTTTCATCGAGTAAATTAATGTTTATATCACCCATTATAAGAACGTTTTTTTTTTATTTTCTAGTGACACAGTGTGCAAAATATGATCCAGATTGGTACAGAAATTTTTGACTGACGATGAGGGTGAATGGTAAATGCAGCCAAATATGAAATTCTTGTTGTCTTGAGCAAGGAAGCAGTTACCGAGTTCGATCCAAACAGATTCACAATTAGTGACGGTTAAGCATAGGTCATGTCTTCTTTGATAAGCAATATTAGAAGAAATATATATGGCTGCACCACCATGACTGCTAGTTAATCTATTGCAGTATTCCGATTTATAGTTAGGGAAGTAATACAGATTTTGGTCGTTGTCAGATAACCAAGTTTCAGTTATAGCAATTAATAAAAATGAACTGGTTAGCGATGTGAGAAAATTATCGATGGCACCGAACTGTTTACGAAGACTCCTCGCGTTAAAATGAATGATGGAATGAAATCTGTTTAAGAAAGAGTTTACTTGATCGGGTTTCCTTAATTTTTAATTTCCTTAATTTTTATGTCAGATTGTAAAACAGTCGGTTTTAGTGAATTCTGCCGAGGTCAGATTAGTCTCGAATGCGCAGAACTCTGCTGTTGGTAGGCTTCCTAGCCTTGATTTGGCAGTTATCAGTCCAAAGGAACATCCAGTTTTTTTTTTTCTTTCTTTAGAGTTAGAGCTTTGGAAAAGAGAGCCTTGTTACATGGGGTTAGATGCTCGTTAACAAAGACCGGAGCGTTGAACGAGCCAGAGAATCCAATGTCACTAAGACCGAGTTTGGCTTTACGTGCTTTGCTAACAAAGTCGGCTTTCTTAGCTCTCGAGCAGAAACGAGCAATGATGTTTTTTTTTGTTTTTTGTCATTTGATCTGGCGGGTACGCGATGAACAATGTCCAGATCGCTAGGTGCTACAGGACAGCCAATTTTGTTTCCCAGCGTTTGCATGATTGTAACGCAGTCCTCTGCTTGCGAGCAGGGAATACCCTTTATCTCGACATTGCCAAGGCGAGAGTACTGTTCAAACTCCTCAACTTTGCGAGTCAATGAATGGTTCTGGGATTTCAGTTGTTTGTTTTCAGCGATTAGGGTGGCCTTTTGGATGCGTCATTCCTCAACAAGTCCGTTCAAGTGCTCAGCGCTTGTGTTCAATGAATCAATTTCTTTCTTGAGGTCGACAACATCAATCCCAGATTCCTTAATTCTCAGCAAAATCCTACCAAACACGAACTCATGCGTGCTTTTAGTCATGTTGTTAATCTTATCTTCCAGCTCCTCAATTTTTTTGATAGTTCAGCAGTCGTCGGCATGGTATGAGAATTAAACACAGATTCAAGCAAAAAAAAAAAAAAGAAAAAGAAAAAAATACACGGCTGTTGGCAGCAGCAGCAGAGGCGGAAGAAAGAAAACAAAACGTTTCAACGTATGAGTACCGGCGCAAACAGAGGAATCAGGCTTAGACGTGGGTCGTACAATGCTGCTGCTGCCAGTGGAGAGCAGGCGTCGATGTGGGCTTGCTTTATACGGCGCGCCGCGATAGCAGCGATCTCCAGCGGTGATTTTGCCGATACCAGCAGTAGACCACGATGTGGCTAAGCAGTCGCAGATTCACTCCGTGAGGGTGATTCAGCACCGTCCAGGAAAGCAGAGCGGCGGGACAGCCCCACGAAGTCGAACGCCGAAAAAACAGCGGCCGACAAGGACAGCTGCGCAAAGAGAGGAATCAGGCTTAGACGTGGGTTGTACAATGCTGCTGCTGCCAGCTGAAAATTGAAAATGAAATATTTGTTGGTTTTTTTTGCGAGCGAATGTAGCACCTTTGATCTGAGCATCATTCAAGATGAGGTCCTTACTTTCGCATCATACAGAAAAAAAAAAAAACACATTGTACTGCAATATGCGAAACTCATCGACAGTGCGAATTTCCTCAGAAGTAATAACTTCATCGGCATGTGGAAGGAAGTAAGTATTTTGAATAGCGGAGGATACGTAATTAACACAAAAAAGGAGTGGCTTTAATGCTTACATTTGAGCGAGACTGCTAGTTGCCTTGAACAAAAAAGACGTTTGATCATTTGCGTCAACTGTGAAGGAGATAACTGCGCAAGGGATTGAGAACTGAACAGGCGACACCAAAATATGCAAGCGTAACCAGAAACAGTGAGCGGCCTGACAACGTCAAAAGCTTAGCTGAAATCACATTAAATAGTGTCAATAATCATATAAATAATAATGATAATATTATTTTATTATTTTATATGTTGTTCCATGTTTCACACTAATTATAGTTACACGTAATTAAGCTAGAACCGCTAAAATAGTGCAGACACAACTGGGCAAGAAATTTAGTATTCCGCTTATTTATTGTGACATTTGCGTTTGATTATGACGATAAATTACCATGGCAATTGCGGCGCGCTTGGGTGTGTGCACCGACTTTTCAACGCTTGCACAATGGGGAACTGCAGTCGTTATTCTCTTGGCGATTACGGACCATTGACTACCACGCACATGAACGCTAAGGCTTGGGCAAGCAATTTTTGCCCCTTCAGGAACTGCAGTGCTTCTGCATCAGATTCAACATTTAAAAGCAGCAAGTTACCTATAACCGGTGAAAAGGCTGAATCTGATTAAAGGATGATAGGAGAAACTAAAGCAAAAAAAAAAACCTTATCACAATTTCCCTCTGGGTGCACACCAGAAAGATTGCAAAGCAAGCATAACTATGCTTGCTTGATTTGCTTGATTGCCTCCGAGAATGGCTCACACCCACTATGGGGGATTGGCAAAGAATCGGGTGATTTAAGGAAAAAATTATCTGAGTCTCTATTGAGACATTTTGAATGTCTAAAGGAAGGAAGTCAGATAAAATTTAGGAATTCAGCAAGAAAATCGTCCTTATTCAATTATTTACACCACAACAGCTGCACCAACATCCCTATGGTAATGTCCCAGAGAAAAGGCGCACAAAGATAGAATATCGGGAATCGTTACATTCAATCCAGCACAATGAAATTGCTTTGTAAAGTATGTTTTCTTAATGAGAAAAACGGGTGGCATGACAGGAAGAAGTCTTCTATTGTTTCGTCTTCACAAAAAGTATGAGCGCGAGGAGGAGGGCGCCAGACCAGATCGATGCAGATAATAGTTTAATGCAGGGGCTCGACATTGGAATTTGGCAAACAGGATTTCTCTATTACGGCAGAAGTTTCTGTTCCAAAGAACTAGGAGGTGTAAGTAATTACTTAAATTTGCTAATGATAGGTTCTAAGAACTGATAGGTTACATGAGGGCCCGTCTCCTGAACTGAGCAGCAGTTATGGGACCCGCTAGCTGATATGTGAGCCACTAGCGGATAAAGGACAGATCAGGGGAATCGGACCACTAAGGGCAGCTCTCGCCAAGATGTCTGCTAATTCATTGGCAACTAATCCTTTGTGACCAGACACCCACACCAATCTACTTACCGCATTTACTCGAAAATAGGTCGAGCACGAATATAGGTCGACTCCTAGCTATTGTGCTCTCCGAGAAATAAAAAAAAAATCTAATTTAGGTCGACCCATATCTCTTGGTATACGCGGCAAACTAGGACCATGACACACCTTTATTTACAATAAGCTCGGCTGGGCCACTCGCTAGTTGCTTCCACATCCTCGTCAGAACTGTCAGGAAAGTTAAACGGAAGGGAGCCGTATGAACTTTTGGACCTAGCCCCGACTCGCTTTAAACGTTGACCGGTCGATCCCATCTCGTGCGCCAACTTCCGGGCTTTCGTCTGAATGTCCTCGCAGGACACCTCAAGACCCTTTGCACGCTCCTCTTCCACATGAAGCCTGAGTTCTTTCTCGAGAGTATCACGCCTCCCGGTTGCTGGGCCGCGAAAAGCACGACGCCGCTTGTTGCACGCAAGAAGTTGGTCCCGCTGCTTCCTTCAACCCCTAATCATCTTTTCATTCACGTCGAATTCGCGTTCAGTGGCGCAGTTCGCGTTCTCAGCAAAAACTATCACTTGACGCTTGAAGTCAGCGGTGTAGCTCTGCCGACGTGACATCGTCGCAAAGCCGCGCAACACCAAATGCGAACCATCACATAGAAATGATAGCAAAATATCGATGCAGAGGAAAACAACCAATAAACGCGTGTTTCTTCAACCAGAAACACACTTGCGCGTTTCCGCAGGGAGACACCGCTTAGAGCACTGCACGGGCTGATTTTTTCAGCCCGGCCCGTGCCCGTTTTTACGTTGAGCTGCCCGCCCGAGCCCGACCAAAAGTTTTATGGCGAGATCCGGGCCCGTCCCGGGCCCGGAAATAATCTACGTTACCCGCCCGGCCCGGGCCGCCACCCCTTTATCTTAGGCCCGAGCCCCGTTCGAAACCGGCCCGAACCCGGCCCGAGACCGAAAAAGACCACCGAGTGGCATTAAAAAAATAAAATGAAGAAGTGAATGAAAAGAATTTATTCTTAAAGCATAAATACATGTCATATGCAATTATGAACACCATTTGAGCGGTCTGAACGCAAATACCAGCGCGCGAAGTAGTACGAATGACTCTGCCGAGCATTATCGCCAGCAGTTTCCAAAGGCGCGAACTTGATGCGGCCCAATTCACTTCTATCGCAGCGCCGCCACAGTTTTTTTCCACGTCGGGCTCCTCACTTCAAAGCATGCGCCGCCCCAGCCGCTCGTCCCACTCAACCGTGTTCTAGTACACCGAAGCGCCGCCACGACCGGTCGTGAGCGCAGCGCATGGATGGAGTAAATGGAGCAAGAAAGCTTCTCGTTCCTCCATGGCGCACGGCAATGCGTTGCTGCTAGGCGGCCGGTTAAGAACATGCGTGCAGTCATGGATGGATGCAGTACCGCATTTCAGCCACGTGACGAATTATCTTATCTTACCAGTCATCGTTTTACCAATTCGCCTTTGAAGAATCAGCAAGTCGCGAGCGCGCCTACACCGAGCTGAAAGCATTAATTACATTGATTTAGGTAAGGAATACAATAGCATCCTTTGGTTTGAGACAACTTCGGTCTTTCTGGACTTTTACATTCTGTTAAAACAGCGCAAAATACGACGGAAGAAGAAAAGGGATGTAAGTACAAAGGAGTAGCACTGCTAGCTTCCAACTGCGCCGGGGCAACATGTTTTTCAGAGTCGAGACCCGCGAGGATAACTCGCGGCACGTTACATGCACACCACCAGAAAGTCAGAGCCCGGCCCGGGCCCGCGTCAAAATACCCGAGCCCGGCCTGGACCCGGGTCAAAAAGCACATGCCGTGCCCGAGCCCGCGAAAAAAATTAACCATCTTCCCGAGGGGAACCATGGGCTGATGCAGGAGCATCGCCGTCGTTATAACGGCGTTAATTACGTTGTTATTACGGTGTTATTAACGTTGTTAACTTGGTGTTATTACGTTTTTATTACGTGTTAACTTGCGTTGGTCGCCATCACATCGCGTGAACGCCGTGCTGCTGCTCGACGTTCTCGAACCGACGCTGCTTCACGTCGCCGAAGCTCAGGATGCGCTGCTCGACGTTCACGAACCAACGCGGCTTCACGTTCTCGGAGGTCGGGTTCCGCCGCTCGCTTCGTACGTTTACGTTGAACTTCACGGTCCCGAACCTCAGGTTCTGCTGCTCGACGTTTACGAACCAACGCGGCTTCCCGTTCTCGAAGGTCGGGTTCCGCCGCTCGCTTCGTACGTTTACGTTGAACTTCACGGTCCCGCGCCTCAGGTTCTGCTGCTCGACGTTCACGAACCAACGCGGCTTCCCGTTCTCGAAGCTCAGGATCCGCTGCTCGACGTTGACGTTTCGAAGCGGCTTCGCGTTCTCGAAGTGTGGAATCCACTGCTCGACGCTGACGTTTCGAAGCGGCTTCGCGTTGGCGAACTGAATCTGCATCCGCTGCGCGTCGCCGACGTTTACGTTCTGCGTCGCGAGCTCTTCTCTGCGTAGCCTTGTCTTCAGAGGTGTTCGCGGTTCTGTTAATGAACTGGCTGCTGCTGTTTGAAGATGTGCCAGACAGTTCGTTGACAGATTCGTTGGCGTCCATTCAGCGCATCGGATGGCGCAGCGTGACTAAACCGAAGCAGCAACTGAGGCAGCGGCGCATGCACCGGGTTTATATAAGCAGCTGGCGCGGAGAGGAGGAGGAGAGAGAGAGGCGCGCATGCATGCGCTATCGCACAGGTGGTGGATGAAGACACGGAGGGAGAAGCGCGTTATCGAACAGATGGTGTGGAGAGAAGGAGAGGAGGAGAGAGGCGTTATCGCACAGCTGGCGTGGAGAGAATGAGGAGAGGTGCGGACGGACGCCGACGCCGACGCCAACGACGACGCCAACGACGCCGCGGGACAGGCCGCCGCTATAAGATGCTCCGCATCTAAAAACTGACCTACCCGGCCCGGCCCGGGCTTTTGGTTAAGCGCGAGCCCGTGCAGTGCTCTAACACCGCTTCGGCGCTTGCAGCGCGGCGGCTTATGCCCCAAAATTGCGTGGGACGCGGCGAGCGCGTGTCGCCCGCGCTGACGTGGTTTTGGACTTAGTCTCAGTGAGCGCTCGCGTATCGTCGGCGGTCGGCTCCGTGGAACTCCATTAGCTCGGTACTTTTGCTAGGTTTGATCACGAATATAGGTCGATAGCTAATTATGGGTAACATTTCCAGGAAAAAAAGGTCGACTTATATTCGAATAAACATGGTAGTGTTAAGTGAGAAGGTATTAGACAATGAAATGTACCCGAAATATTTGAGCCACTATTTGCAGTGAGAGCTGAACATAAAGACAAAGAATCCGTTGCTATTACAACTTCCGAGATTCGTAGAGCCAATGTAACCGCCAGAAACTCATCTTGTCATCTTGTCAACTGTATTGCCCCTCCTGCATGGGCCAGTATGTTGGCCTGCAGTATGAATAAATAAATAAATAAATAAATAAATAAATAAATAAATAAATAAATAAATAAATAAATAAATAAAATAAAGTACTGGTATGTGGTCAAGAAGTCTTAAAGATAAGGACCAGTCAAAAGCAGAAGAGAAAAAATGTCACAGTTTCGCCCTAAGGGCGAAGCAATGAATGCGATAGCAACACAGCAATGTCATACGAAGTAAGGTGAGCGGCTTTGGTAGCAATATGAATTGTAGTAAACATGAGCTGATTATCATGGCTCTCTCACATTAACTACATTACTAACAATGCTTGTCGTACCCTTGGTTACCTTCGCCGAAACTTTCGCCAAGCGCCAGCACACCTTAAACTACAGCTATATCAAACATTAATCCGTCCAAAGCTCGAGTACGCTTCAGCCGTATGGGATCCCGCTCAATCAACGCTAATTGACACCTTAGAATCGGTCCAGAACCGTTCAGCTCGATTTATACTCAATAATTATGCTCGTACTGCCAGTATCACCTTGATGAAATCCACTCTTCTACTTCCAGACCTGGTAATGAGAAGACGGATTTCCCGTCTCCTGCTTTTTCATAAATTTTTTTTTTCATAATCAAGTACTTCGACAGGAATTCATCTCAGAACCTGTCTACTTTTCATCACGTGTTGACCACCCAAATAAAGTAGCCGTTCCTTTGTGCCGCACTAATCTTTTTTTACATTCTTTTCTTCCGAAGACAAGTAGAGAGTGGAATCACCTTCCTCCCGCCATCGCTGCCACTGAGGACCAAGCATTGTTCAAGTCTGCAGTTACCGAACACTTACTGGTGTAGCTGCAAACTTATGTTGTTGTTGTTTTCCTGTGAATTCCTTTTATTGTTTTGTTCTTTATTTACATTGTACCCACCCCCTCTGTAACGCCCTCTGGGTCTTGAGGGTATACTAATAAATAAAATAAAATAAAATAAAAGTAAGCAGGTGTGCTGCGGCGCAAGTAGACCGACATGAAGAGAGACTCGATGACCACGAGAAGGCGCGTGTGAAATGGTGGTGTTGATGAGAAGCGCTGCCCGTGGACAGCGCGTGCGAAGGGACACACCTGTAGCGCTGCACTGCCGATCCGGGCAGCATTGCATGTGTAGCGTGCGTTGGAAAATGTGGCCCGACTATTACTAACTGTGGTGTGAGCGCGCACAAAGAAACATGAATAGATCACACTGAATGACTGCAGACAACGACTGTCAAAACGCTGGCAGCAAGCGCATACGCCGCAGCAACGGGCGAAGGTACGTGCGGTCTATCGCTTCAACGGAAACTGAGCGGCGAATGCACGGCGCATAAAGGTCAGAGCCATGTGGAGATAAGCGACGGTGCGAGCGAGCGACGAGCGCGGTTGTTGGCAGAGTAGAAATGCGCCCCCCCCCCCCCCCCCCCCTTGCGCTCCATCCGGCGCTCGCTTCCCGCTTCCTTGCTTGCGCGTGGAAGATTTGAGTGCGTTCGCTCTCCGTGACAGCGTGCGTCCCCGCACGCTTCCGCTCGGGCATACGGCGCGCGGCGAAGATTTTATCTATACGGAACCTCACGGCGACGGCGACGCCGACGGCAGAAATCCTGTGGAAGTGTCCATATAATTGCTATCGCAATAAAATCCAATTACCGATATTTCGTCTGTTTGCGATGCATCAGTCGTTACGACAACGTTTATTTTTAGCTACAATAAATCATTTTGTAATAACCCATTTAATATATAGTAAGAGAGGTGTTTTGCGTTGTTTCATCGAAAATGAGGTGGAGATTCTCTCCCTCACTGACAATAGAAGGGATCTCACATAATCGTACATCTAAGGGCCCAAGACGGTCTGTACAAAGACGGTCTGAGGAGTGTGGAACCGAGACCAGGAAGATTTAAAAAAAAATATTGAAGGCTGAGAAATAAAAATGATTTGTAATTTTACAAGGAATTCTAACATCTTTAAGAATGTTTGGACAGTTAATAACAGAAATCTGCACAAAAAAGACCACAAATGAGTTTCTAGGTTTAACACATTGTGGGAAACGAACTTTTGTAAACCAAGGCACAGGCATAAAGCTTCCCGTTCCAGAACAACAAGTGAATGTAATTTATATCCCGGCGCACCTAAATATGGAACACATCCAAATTCCAAAATTGGTCGTACGTACATTATAAAATCATCACAACAGAGTCTCTCCGCATCCCTGATCGACTGTTGGAAAGCCTTCTTATCATTCCAGCCACTCGCACTCCTTTTTTATTTATATATTCAATGTGCGAGCGCCAACTAAGTTGATTAAAATATATATTGCCAAGGTATTTTGCCGAGTCCATCTGAGGTATGTTCTTCAGGTGTAGGTAATGTTTATATGTATTGGATCTATTAAAGGAAAAATTCACCAGCCCTTCCCCTGCCGAGAAAATGAGGGCAAGCGAAGCTTGTCGTGTGTGTATCTGCCCTTCGTCAGGCTAACGTAAAGTTCACATGTCATGGTAATAAAATACAAACGTTTATTGAATGCATGCATCAAGGAAAGGAAACGTACAACGCAACGGAAGAAAATGTTGCACGAAAGGGAACGAAAAGTAGTAGGAAAGGGAAGGGAAAGTAGTAGGTCAAGTACACACACAACCTTCACGTACCCCCAGTTTCTTTCTTTCTTTCTTTCTTTCTTTCTCTCTCTCTCTCTTTCTCTCTATCTCTTTCTCCCTCTCTTTCTATCTCTTCCTCTTTCTCTCTTTCTCTTTCTTTCTGTCTCTATTCCTTCCTCTCTTTCTCTCTCTTTCTTCCTCTCTCTTTCTCTCTTTATTTCTCTCTTTCTTTCCGCATTGCTTTTTAGTCCCGGGTACGTGCCATTGAGCTTGGACATTTTCTGCACTATCGCCAGGATCGGCCCACTTTTCAGCGTGGCACCACCACCACCACCGCCGAAACTTGTGAGCCTATCCGCTTAAAGATTTAATTGAGCATTTTCGGATGTTAAGGAACAGGTGAACATTCGCTAACTAGTTTTCAATGGCGCACACGTATGTTTGCAATTGACGATGTAAATACTGGATGTGACTTTCTGATGCAAAACACGCAATCTCGTCTGCGTATACATATCTCTATACACCATTATGACAAGGTATAGAGCTTAGTAATATATTAAACAATAAAGGTGACTTGACAGCTCCTTGTGAAACCCCACGCGACTGCCCATGTCTATTTGAAGAACATCCTTTCAGAGAACAATAAATTATCCGTCAGTTATAAACTCACTAAACCCTTTTGTTAGATAGTTTCGGAAATCAAAGTTTGTTAATCTATTCAATGAAAATTCATGTTCTACGCTATCATAATCTTTTCATATATCTAAAGTTACTAGAGCTGCAATTTGTCTCTGGCGTCGTGCTAGCTTTATCCGGGTTTCCAGGTTCACATCAGCGTGCTAAATGGAACAGACAAATCTAAAGCCAATTTGGAAAATTTTGAGCGCATCTTTCTCCTGTATTAATTTCTTAAGACGAACATTTAGGATTCTTTGTATTAATTTAACCTAATTAGAAGTTCGAGAAATTGGTCGAATATTGTCAAGCCTGAATCCATCACCATTATTTTTAAGAATCGGAATAATTTTAGTGAGTTTCCAACTGGAAGGTATCCGCGAGGATTGAGTAGAATAGTTTACTACGTCTAAAAGGTCATCTGGGGACTCGTTAAATAAAATGTTTAATATTTTCGCAGTTACTTTGTCATCACCTGTGCCGTAATGAGGCATACTTTGCAGCCGTAGCCATCATAGTGATCTCTGTGAAATCTGCTGACTGGATTCGTACCTTGGTACATGGAGATAACGAGGAAGTGAACCGAGTTTCTAAATCATTTGCGATTTATTCGAAGATCTGCGTCATTTCTTCTCCAGTGAGAATCGTGGAGTCAATGTTACTCGGACGCGGGAGTATCTTTCTGCTACGAAGAAAATTTAAACGTGTGCGCTCGTTTTTAGATTTTTATAGATTTCCGAAATGTTTGGAGTCGTGTCTTTTGCTTTAGAAACTGTATCTTTAAATACCGGCTGTTCAAAATTAAGGTTTACGGAATGTTTAAAAATTGCCTGCGCCAGGTAGCATAATTCGTATCGTTGAGCTGCGTTATTTGAAGAGGCGGACATTAGTAGCTGTCACAGACCCCGGGAACGAGGCGAAAACGCCGGACCAAATTCCAAAGCCAGCTTCCGAAAATAATCAGCTTCCAAAGAAAGTATGTTCTGTGCAGCGATGCGATTTCCACACCCGTACGGCTGACCTTTTCCTGCATCGCTTTCCGCGCTGAAAGCTCGGAACTCCCATCAAGTCGAATAGCGGGGCATTTGAATATACAGCTTTAAGCCAGTTCAACGCTCGTGAACTCTGATCAAACAGCGGAGCTCCTGAAACGTAGGTCTATAGTGTAGTGGGTATGACGCTCGCCTTCGGACTCTGAGTACTCGGGTTCAAATCCCGCCTCTTTTTCTTTTATACTTACTGTGTCTCTCTCTCTCGCTCTTATTTTCTCTTTCTCTCGCCATAACAAGTTGTGTTACAATACTCGGTGCAACGCAATCACATGGTTCCCACAAATGCATGCTCTGCAAGCGTGGGTGTACAGCCTAGTGGTCATGACGCTCGGCTTCGGACCCTGGGTACCCGGACTGGAATGCCGCCTTGCCAAGAAAGATTATTTTGTTTTCTTTATTTCTATCGCTCTCTGTCTGTCTCTAATTCTTGCTCTCTCTACGCCTTCTCTCCTCATTTCACACTCTCTCCACTTCGCTCAAAACTGCGTACACCATCACTCCGTAGGCATCAACATCGACCTTAAACAGCTCCACTGTTAAAATTCACCGAGGATTACGATACTCCCTGATGCGAAATTTGAGCGGAACATTATTTTGCATTATGATTATATAGGCACACGGTATATTGGGAAGAGAACGCCATGAGCAGCGTAGCTGGCTCGGACAATCGGTCTGGTGCTCGGCAAATTGAAAATTGAGCGAAGGGTGGCGCTACTGCTCGGAAGATCCCGAGAGGCAGCGCGTGCGTGACACGTGGGCGCGATTCACCGTAGCCGTCGCAGACAGACCTCCGCTAATGCAGCACCTTGTTTCCATGTATACAGCAGACAATGCGCACTACTCTGGTGCCATATCGTAGCCGTCATCGCGGCACAGCCCGTCTTGCGCGGCACTACGCTTCTCACGCTTTCGTTTCATCAACGACGAGAGCTGCCCTTCGTCGCGGGGAAATTGGGCCACCAGGGTAAGCTCACTTCGAACCTTACTCGTAACCGCTCGACATCGCCTATTGAAGGTGCTGTGACCCCCGTCACACAGGCTGGTACCACGGGCTGACCTCAGCAGCGGACGCCGTGAACGAGCATAGGTGGAAAGCAAGCCCTCCCCACCTCACGCCACCCTGCCCCTCCCTTTCGGAAGCGCAGATGAGACCGCTCACGCGGCGGCAACTCTGCGCTTGCGCAGGCTGTCTCCCCTCCGCTAATCCTCTGCGTTCCGTCTCATGCTTTCTTTCGTCTCCCGCTGGTGGTGGTGGTGGAAAACTTTTATTGAGAAGGCCCGAAGTTATGAAAATTAAAAAGCAGCGTTGTGGGCGGCCTTCAGGCTGCCGGTTGTGGCGTCCAGGCCGTGCCTAGTCGCGACGTCCTCTGCCCAGGTCACCAGCCGGAGTTGGAGATCCGGCTCGGTGCTGGACAAAGCAGCCTCCCACTGCTGCGGACTGGTTAGGTGCCAAGAGGCAGGGGGCAAGTGTGCCGGGCAGGAGAATAAGATGTGATCGTAATCGGCGCGGGAGCTGTCACATAAGCGGCAGGCCGGCGAGTACGTCCCGGGGTGGAAGAGGGCAAGACGTGCAGGAGTAAGAAAGGTGTGGGCCTGAAGGTGGCGCCACAAGTGTTGGTGGTGCTGGGAAAGGGATTTGTGCGGTGGGGGGAAGGTGAGACGAGATAGGCGGTAGTGCAAGGTGATATCGTGGTACGTGAGGAGCGCATCGCGCGTATCCATTCCCGGCGGGGGCGGGCTTGCTCGGTCAGTCGAATCGCGAGCGATGGAATTGGCCGCCTCGTTGCCAGGATGGGCCGCGTGAGCGGGCACCCAGATGATTTGGATTGGGCGAGAGGGAACAGTGTCGGAACGCAAGATACCGGAGGCCGGGGATGCCACCCGTCCAACCGCGTAGTTGTAGACTGCAGGCTTGGAATCACTGAAAATGTATTCCGCGGAGGTTTGCGTGATGGCAAGGGCAATAGCTGCCTCTTCGGCCTCGACCGAGGTCGAAGTGTATACTGAGGCAGTAAGAGTGGGTCGAAAAGAGTTGTCAGTGACTGCAAGGGCATGGGCTGGGTAGTGGCGGTACGGGGCGGCATCCACGTAAGCCACGGCGGGTTGCCGTTCGTACTGACGCCAGAGCGCGGAGGCTCGCGCTGCTCTACGGGACGGGTGGTGTTCAGGGTGCATATTCTTAGGGAGGGGATTAACGGTTAGCAGGGAGTAGACGTGGGAAGGGATGGGCAGTGAGGTGGGAAGAGGGGTAAGAGGGGAGAGTTTAAGGGTAGAGAGAAGTGCGCGACCAGGCCGAGTGCGGGAGAGACGGAGGAGCTGGGCCGTGCGATGGGCCTCCGTCAGCTCTGTAAGGGAGTTGTGGACGCCCATCGACAGTAACCGAGCCGTTGAAGTAGATGTGGGAAGAGACAGGGCCGACTTATATGCCTGACGAATGAGGCTGTTGACTTTGTCTTCCTCGGTGCGTGAAAGGAAAATATACGGAAGAGAATAGATGAAGCGGCTGAGAACGAAGGCCTGGACTAGGCGGCGGAGGTCGTGTTCGCGCATGCCGTGGTGACGGTTGGCAATGCGGCGTATTAGGCGGATGGTCTGGTGTACAGTGTTTGTGAGTCGAGTGATGAGGGTGGTGTGCTTGCCATTGGACTGAAGAAAGAGTCCGAGAATGCGGAGAGTAGAGACGAGGGGAATGGGTGTGCCGTCAAGGGAGACTGTGAGTGGAGAAGGCGACAGGGGGGCCATCCCCCGAGGCAGAAAGAGCAAAAGCTCCGATTTGGCCGGGGAGCAGCTCAACCCGACAGACCGGGCGTGAGTCGCCACCGCGTCCACGCCCGCCTGGAGAGTGGTCTCCATGTCGCCAAGATTGCCGGTGGTCACCCATAGGGTGATGTCATCGGCGTAGAAAGCATGAGACAGAGCTGGGATAGTGCGTAGTGCACGTGCCAGCGGGAAGAGGGTGACGTTAAATAGAAGAGGGGACAAGACAGAGCCTTGGGGAGTACCCTTGTTGCCAAGGGAGAAAGAAGGAGAAGAAAGTGGGCCGTACGAGATCTCGGCTGTGCGGTGGGCGAGGAAAGCGGTCACGTAAGCATGGACACGGGGTCCGACATGAAGGGAGGAGAGAGCGTCCAAAATGGCGGTGTGGTGTACATTGTCGAATGCTTTGGTAAGGTCCAGCGCCAGGATAGCTCGAGCGCGTTTGTGGTGGGAGGGGTGTAGGACATCCTCGGAAAGCTGGAGCATGACATCCTGGGTGGACAACTGGGGACGAAAGCCGAACATAGAGTCCGGATATAGGTCATGATGATCCAGATAGGTCTGGAGGCGAGCCAGGATGACGTGCTCGAACAGCTTGCCGAGACAGGAGGTGAGAGAGATGGGGCGGAGGTGCTCGAGGGCAATAGGTTTACCGGGTTTGGGGATGAAAGAGACACGTGCATGGGTCCAGGAGGAAGGAAGAGTACCAGCCTGCCAATGCTCATTGAGAAGGTCAGTAAGGGCTTCGAGGGAGGGGGTATCTAGGTTTCGGAGTGCCTTGTTAGTGATGCGGTCCGCCCCCGGGGCCGAAGTGGTGCGGAGCGTGAGTAGCGCCGCACGAACCTCTCCCAGGGAGATGTCCGCCTCAAGGTCAGGGTTGGGGGAACCGGTGTAGGCGGGAAGAGTTGTAGGGGGGTCGGTGCAGAGGTAGCGGTCCCGGAGGGCCGCCAGGAAGTCAGTATCGGTGAGTGGGGAGGAGTGAAGGAGATGGGATATATCCTTGCGCTGGGAAGCTTTGGTGTGTGTAGGGTCTAGCAGCACCCTGAGAAGTGACCACGTGTCGCGGAGACCCAGGTTGCCGGCCATGCGGTCGCATGTCTGGCCCCACTGTTGTCGAAGAAGAGAGGAGCAGTGCTCCTCCATGTCCGACGCGAGCCGGGCCAAACGGAGGCGCAGGCGGCGATTGTGTTTCTGAGCCTGCCACCGGCGGTGGACAGCGTGATAGGCCTCCCAAAGGTGCAGTAGACGGCTGTCTGCCGTGGTGGAATGTGGTGCTGCAGGGAGTGTGGATGTGGCAGTATGGACGTCTGCCAAAAGGGTCTCAGTCCAGGCAGAGAGATCGGTGATAGGAGCAGAGGAGGAAGTAGAAAGACGAGTGGAACGGAAGCGGTCCCAGTCAACTATCTGGGTGAGACGAGTAGAGGTGCGAGCAAGGGAGGGGAGAGGGAAAGTGGTGCAGAGGATGTAGTGATCGCTACCGAAGGAGACTCCCGTATTGGACCAGGTCGGATCGGCTACATTTTTGGCGAGGGTAAGGTCCGGATTGGTGTCTCGTTGGACACTGGATCCGATCCTGGTGGGGCGAGCGAAGTCATTAAGGACGGAAATACATTCATTGTGGATGAAAGTCCAGAGCGAGTGGCCCTTGCGGGTGTTCTGGGGGTAGCCCCAGCTAGTATGAGGTGCGTTGAAATCGCCCAGAACGACCATGGCGTTGCGGCCAGCGCAGGAGAGCGCTTTGCGGAGGACGAGGAGTAGAGGGGCTGAAGGGGCTTTGGGAGGGCTGTACACATTGAGAACAAAGAGGCTTGCCTCAGTGCGACGGCGGGGAAGGATTTCGAGGAGGAGATGGGCACAGCCTGAAACGTCCAGCTGGTGCAGCACGGCAGCAAGGTTACGGTGCACCAGGGTGGCAACGTTTGGGTGGGTCTCAGAAGAAGGATGAAAGGAGGTGTAGTCGCGCAGCTTCACGGGAGCTAGGGGTTCCTGGAGTGCTAGGACAGAGGGGAGAGTGTCGGGAGGGATGTTCTGGAGGTGGAGCTGCAGGGTGCTCCGCTTGCCGCGGAACCCCCGACAGTTCCACTGCCAGAGATTAAGGTGCGGGGGGTGTCTGGCCATGATGGATGGCGGGGTCACCGGACGGAGTTGGGGTAGGTGCCGGGGGGAGGGGGGCGGGGAGCGAGAGGTGCGCGAGGGTGGCCTCAGTCGCGCTCTGGCGGGCCTCTAGGACCGCGACCCTGGTGTCTAGGGCGGTAAGGTGGGATTCGATGGTGGCCACGCGGTTGTCGACACTGGCGATGCGCTCCTCAAGTCGCACGAAGCGCGCCATGACGCGCTGCTCAAACGCCTCCAAGAAGGAGGTTGTTTTGCGAACGATGTCACGCTCGGGCGCTACGTCATCGGAAGAGGGTGATCGGCGTTTGTGCGGGGGGTGGCGGGTGGGAGAGGAGGCGCGCGATGACGCAGCCGAGGGTGCCGTGTTCATTGGCTCCTCTGCTGGCGCCAGCTGAGGCGGCGTTTGTGAAGGTGCGGTAGCTGGGCAAGGAGAAGGAGAAGGAGCGGGGGAGGACAGACGCGCTAGCGCGGCCTGCAACTGGCGCGACAGCTCCTGAATTTGTAGCTGCTGGGCAGCGATAGTGGCCTTGAGGGCCGCGGTTTGGGGTCCGACGTGTGAGGCTGCGATTTCCAGCTTACCGGTGATGTGGTGGTGGGGGCGGTGGACGCCTCGGACCTGGGCAGAGGCGGGAAGGAGACGGAGCGGTGGCGGCTGGCAGACCGGGCACCACGGGAGGGAGAGCGGCGGCGGGAAGGCCGAGAGGTCTTGTGGATGGGCCCGGTGGGTGGCGCTGGTGGGGGAGGCTGAGGCTTAGAGGTGGCCGGAGGTGACGACGGGCCGTTCCGGTCGAACCGGAGCTTGCACGGACGCGAGCCCGTGACGTGGGCTCCCCTGCACAAGATGCAGCAGGGGACGCAGGTCGGGGGCTCGACTGCCTTGTGAGCTTGGCCGCAGCGGTGACAGAGGGTGGATTTGGGCTTCGTGCACACGTCCGCGCGGTGGCCGGGAGCCCAGCAGTTAGTGCAGGCCTCGGCTTTCGGGCGGAACGGGTGGCAGCGGTAGATCCCGCAGTTGAAGACGATGGCACTGGGGAGTGTTGTAGTGCCGACGAAGGTGATTAGGATAGATTGCGAGCGCCCCATCTGGCGTGCGTCGGCGATGGCGTAGGGGGTGTTGACATTCATGGCTTGTAGATCTTGGACGATCTCGTCCTGGGTTTGGGAGTCCACGGCGTTGTATATAATGCCGCGGAGGGCGTTGTCGGGTGCTGCCATGTAGGCACGCAAAGGGGTAAGAGGTGGGACCCAGGCGGAGTTCCGATACCCGAAGGTAGAGACGAGCGCGGGGTTCAGATGGGGTGCTGATAGTCAGGGAGTTGTTGTACGGATTGATCCGTACACGGTCGGCGGTGCGGGCGGTGGCATAGTCGATGGTGGCAAGCGTGCAGAGGATTTGTAGCAGGGCTCCGTTAGTGGTAGTGCGGAGGTCAAGCCCCCCTCCCGGTCTGAAAACGATTTTGAAGTCCTCTGCTGGGAGACGAGGGAGGGGAGCGTGACGACGGAGAGTGGTAGTGCTGGGGGTGATGGCTGGCGGTGGAGTAGGGGTCTTGGATGGGGGCGAGGCAGGCGGCGTTGAGGCGATGGCCTGGTGGGCCGCGGCTGCACGGTGTGCTTTCACGCCACGGATCCATCGTGAGTCGGCTTCTAGCTCAGCAGGGGTGATGGAGACGCCTTCGACTTGGTATGCCATGTCGGCGGCTTGGATGGTCACGAACGGTTTCGGCGGAGGTGGTGAAAACGGGCGGCGTCGGCCGCAGGTGTGGCGTGGAACGCAGCTGCGCGTTGCGCAGGCGCTCGGAGTCGAGCGTTGCGCGCTATGCTTAGCGCGTCGGTGGCGTAGCAGATCACAAGGGTTCGAAAAGGTCGAAAATGGTCGGAGTCATTGGCCGGCCGCCAGGTCGAGGAGAAAAGGGAGCCGAGACGGACGCCGCTTTCCCTGCTCGTGGCCTTGGTGGTGGTCGTTGTTGAGGAGCTCGCTCGAAACACGTCCGGCCTGTTCGGCGGCGGAAAGGAAAAGCCCGTCTCCCGCTGCGCTCCACGTTCGCTCTCATCGTTCTCTGCGCTCGGTTACGAAGCAGTGCGACGCCGAGGCACGCCGACACTCAGCGCAGAAACGGCCGGGCGCCTATAAGAGCTGCGCTCTAAAAGAGCCTACGTTGTGGCGTACAAGGTTAGCCGCAGCACTAAGAAAGTGGCGAACAGGTAGCTGTACTTTTCGCCGCCACAAACTTGCCTGAAACAATATTTCTCGTCTAAGTATAGAACGTCGCAAATAATTACCGAACTGCTTAAAGTAGTTTTTTTTTTGTATTTCCATGCGTTATACGGGGTTACGTTTCGTGTGAGCTAACTAGGCACGTTCTGTTTGGCGAAAGTATAGACAAAGTTATGGATGATTTGCAGGCGGGTTAGTTCGCTGGCTAGTCACAGCTTTTGTAACAAATTACGCGTGCGAGCGCTCCGCAGCGTTATGAATGTGTTTTACGATTGCAACAAATTTTACCCAGTTTTCCGGGAGCTACAAATGCCAGTGACACCAAATTTAGTGAAAATGGGGAAATGCTACGGGAAATTTTTGCGCAAACTTGTATAACGTTTATCAAATTCGAAAACAAATAAGCTAGTGTTCTAAACTATCATACGGCAGTTATCAGCTATGTTTTCCGACATCCCGCGAGAAGTCTACGTTACCCTAACTTCTTCTTCAGCAATAATGGGGATCATGCGAGGTTATTGGAAACGCTGAGATGACAAGCTTCTTAGGTCTGATAATGGAATGGCGGATATTTTTCGTTTTGGCGCCCCTGCGACGTTTGTGTTGCGCATGTGCAGACTTTGAATTGTCATTTCATATTTTCCTAAGAGGCGTCAGTTTTCAGTAAACGCTTGTCTTGTTCAAACATTTCCGCGTCTTTTCTCACGCTCTTTTAATGTTACCTAATAAATTGCAATTCCTAATCCGACTTCTCGAAAGAAACAGCTTCGCTGGTAATGGGGTTGTGATTCTGCAAGGTCGCATAAGTCATGCGTTTTTTTTTTTCCTGTCGACATTTTGTCGATGCTACCATCCATGGCAGTAGATTGATGACTTGCTAATTAGCAGCAAAGAGCCTTGCTTCCGGCACAAAGTCAAGCATATCCTGTACCGGGTGATCCGTAGTCTTGCTCTGTTATAGATCTGTTGGAGGAACTACGCGTGCCGATCCAATAAAGAGCGAGCCAGGCTTCCTGTTTCTAACTGTGTCGCCTCACTACGCGTTGAGAGAACGCCGGCGCGTAATCTTGTCCTGTCCTCGACGTTTCGCTTTCTTTCCCCTCTTCGCGACGACGGGGAGTTAGGCTTGTTATTTACCTTAGCTGAGTTACACCACGCCAGCCGACGCCTGCAGAAACGCTGATTGTTGATCATTCGTAATCAATGTCTGTTCACATAGGTCATGAAGACGAGGCCGAAAAGCGGTTTGTGCGATATCAGCACGACTCTACCATCTTGCGAGGCAAAACACCAGTTGATTAAAATTATACGTTCATTACATCACTAACCAAAACATTTGTAAAAATAGACCCTGTAATTAAATAAGAAAATGGGAAGTCACGGATTGTTTGCTTCCAACCACGAACAATTATGGGCACGGAAGTCTGCCAGCTTTCTGCTGTTTACTCGCGGCATTGCGTGCATAGGTGTACCGAGATGGTATTATTGCATTTAACAGTGTAATGTCGCCAGAAGTCTCTTATGCGTGGCCATAATACGTTATGGCAAAATGTACGACAGCAACGTTATGAGATTCGGTTAATAACTTTTTAATGGCCTATTCACTAAATGTTATGGTTTAGCTTTGTGTTCAGTACCAAAGAAAATTACAGATGGTATGCGGGTGGTGCTGGTGAAGAAGAAAATGAGATTTGTGCGAATTATTGCGATGCAGTGTAGGTTTTGTTTTGACACTGTGTGAGCGCATTTTGGGCATATCGTCGTCGTCATCTGTGCAAACTACTCATCATCTTGTGCGAGCGCATTTTGGGCATATCGTCGTCGTCATCTGTGCAAACTACTCATCATCTTGTGCGAGCGCATTTTGGGCATATCGTCGTCGTCATCTGTGCAAACTACTCATCAT
This sequence comes from Dermacentor silvarum, assembly GCF_013339745.2. NCBI lineage: Eukaryota > Metazoa > Arthropoda > Arachnida > Ixodida > Ixodidae > Dermacentor > Dermacentor silvarum. The sequence goes on along the minus strand of NC_051164.1, from coordinate 8,853,423 downwards.
CTTGTGCGAGCGCATTTTGGGCATATCGTCGTCGTCATCTGTGCAAACTACTCATCATCTTGTGCGGGCGCATTTTGGGGATATCGTCGTCGTCATCTGTGCAAACTACTCATCATCTTGTGCGAGCGCATTTTGGGCATATCGTCGTCGTCATCTGTACATACGACTCATCATCATCGTTTGTCTCGTGCGGTGCTTCGTCTCTTGTTCGGGCGGCTGCTCGGAAATAAAGGCATCGCATCGGTCGACGTATCACAAGTGGTGGAGTGTGCTTCGATTCCCACGTCCTCTTACTTTCCCGATTCCTCTGGAGCTCCGGTCCGGTCGTCATTTGCTCTCGCCTAACACGGTGATGGCAGAAACCAACCCATCCACCAGTGCTGCTACCACCACTGCTCAGCCAGCTGGGCCTACCTGGACGGTGAACACCAAACACCGCGATCCTCTCGTCTTTGCTGGCCTCCGCGGCGACGACATGGAAGATTGGCTCGATCACTACAACAGAGCCAGCGACGTCAACCATTGGGACGACACGCACAAATTGCGGTATGTCTCTTTTTCCCTCACCGAAGCTGCGAAGACGTGGTTTTTTAACCACGAGAGTGACTTTTCGGACTGGCCATCATTCACCCAGCAATTTCGCCAGATCTTCGGCATGTCGTCTGAACGCTCCGAAATCGCGAAACAGAGGCTGGCAACACGCATACAAGAACAGGGCGAGTCCTATACATCGTACATTGAGGACGTCCTCGCTCTCTGCCGCCGCGCACAGAGTGACATGGCGGAAGCTGACCGCGTTCGCCACATACTGAAGGGCATCAACACCGTCGCATTTAATGCTCTCGTCATGCCGAGCCCAAACTGCGTTGGTGATATCACAGCATGCCAACGTCTAGACACGCTCCAGTCTATTCGCCTGCCACGCGCCTCTTGCGACCCTCGTCTCAACAGTGATGCTCAGTTGCGAGCCCTGATACGCACTCTCATCAGGCAGGAACTGCACGGACATCTTTCGGGACCTGCGACGCTTGTGACCGTTCGGCCCGCTCCATCTGGACTGCGTGACATCATCAAAGACGAACTGGCGTTGATGACAAACGCCCAAGTGGACACGTCTACTGGACCATGTCGTCCGCCAAGTTATGCCGAAATTGCCTCCCGGCCTCCTTCGGCCGTTCAGTCTCCACCTGCCGAAGCTTACCGCGACCCCCTTGCTTCGCTGGCAGCGAATACTCCTGCACAGCCGTACTACTCTCCGTGGCGGTCGTCGCGCCCGGTTCGTTTCTACTGCGGTATTCGCGGCCACATTTCTCGCTACTGCCGTCGGCGTCAGCAGGATGAAAGGCGGGGTTATGCTAGCTTTGAGCGAGCCAGCACACCTAGGTTTGACTCGTACGTTCCCGGGCGTCAACCACATGAAAAGCGAGGCTACGCCACCTTTGAGCAAGACAGGATACCAGGGCTAGATTCGTACGTTCCCGGACCGTACACAACCTCTTCTGGTCGCTCTCCTTCAATTTCCCAGGACATGGCTCGAGCATCCCGCTCGCCCCGGCCTCGCTCTCCTTCACCTTACCGCCGTTCCTCATCGCCCTTGCGTGCTGCTTCCCATGTTGTGGACACCTGTTCGGAAAACTAGAGGCTGCAGTTTTTGGAGGAGAAACTGCATCGTGTCGGACTGTCCCAATTCCTCCTGCTCGCCCCGCCAATTTGCTCTCCGTTTGTTTGGAAGGTGTTTCTGTCGACGCCCTTGTAGATACTGGAGCCGCTATTTCTGTTATACATCGTCAACTGTGCTTTCGTCTGCGAAAAGTGCAAGCGCCGTATGTTGGTACGGTCCTATGTGGTGCCAATGACGTTCCCATCTTTCCTACCGGACAGTGCACAGCTCGCGTTCTGATAGACGGTATTCGTCATCATGTGCAACTTGCGGTGCTTTCGACGTGCGCTCATCAGATGATATTAGGATGGGACTTCCTGTCCGCTGCTTCTGCACTAATTTCGTGCGGCGACCCAAGGATTCACATCAGCGACACCGTGACTTATCCCGTTTTCGATTCCCCGTGTCCCAACCTCATTGCAGCAGCGGATTTCATTATCCCACCAGACGAAGAATGTATTCTTACCGTTGATTCAACAGACATTGTCGACGGAGACGCATTGGTTGTACCTTCTCAGCGCTGCATTTATCGAGGACTCGCGATCGCTGCTTGCTTGGTCCGGTTCTCGAGTGGCTATGCCAGCCTCACAGCCTTTAATACGTCTCCTGAGCCACTACTACTGCCGAGAGGGTCTACAGTCGCCAAGCTCGCCGACGCTGCGCCGGTATGTGTCGTCAGTGTTTCTCCTGACTCACCTTCCGCGCATTGTACGCCCGCAGCAGGCCACACTAGTGCTATTAAAGCCACCTTGAGTGCAGATCTCAATCCGGACCAGACCAATGCACTCCTCACCATTTTAATGAAGCATGAATCTTGCTTTGACGTTTCTTCGCGAGGCCTGGGTCAGACCACTGTAACTACTCATCGAATTGAAACAGACGGCTCTCGCATCATTCGCCGTCGCCCATACCGTGTGTCACCTTCGGAGCGAAAAGTTATAGAACAACAAGTGAACGACATGCTGACACGCAACGCAATATGGCCTTGGTCATCTAATGTTGTGCTTGTTAAAAAAAAGGATGGTTCTGTGCGCTTTTGCATTGATTATAGGGCGCTAAACAAAATTACCCGTAAGGATGTTTATCCAATGCCTCGTATCGACGATCCTTTGGGTACCTTACAACGTGTAGAGTATTTCTCGAGCCTCGACTTGCGCTCCGGATATTGGCAGATTCCAATGCATGAGCCGGATAAAGAAAAGACTGCGTTTGCTACACCTGATGGCCTTTTCGAGTTTAACGTGATGCCTTTTGGACTGTGCAATGCTCCAGCTACGTTTGAACGTATGATAGATACACTACTGCGTGGCTTAAAATGGAAGACCTGCCTTTGTTACTTGGACGACATTGTCATCTTTTCATCGAGTTTCTCCCAGCACCTACAACGTCTAGACAAAGTTCTCGCGTGTCTAGCAAAGGCTGGTCTCCAACTCAATATTAAAAAGTGTCGCTTTGCAAGCCGAAGCATTAAAGTATTGGGCCACGTCGTCAGTAAGCATGACATCCAGCCTGATCCCGATAAAATCGCTGCAAAGCTGCAATTTCCGCTACCAACCACACTTAAAGAACTCCGCAGCTATTTAGGACTAGCGTTCTACTTCCGCCGCTTTGTCCGTGACTTCGCCACCATTGCCGCTCCTCTACACAAACTTCTGACCTCGAGCGCGTCCTTTGTGTGGTCGGAAGACTGTGAAGACGCCTTCCAGACCCTCAAACGACTTCTTACGTCAGGGCCCGTGCTCCGTCATTTCGATGCAACCGCCCCTACTATTCTACACACTGATGCCAGTGGGCATGGAATTGGCACTGTCCTGCTGCAGCGGAACCATAAGTCTGAAGAGCAAGTCGTGGCTTATGCAAGTCGTGCTCTTTCTCCTGCTGAGCGCAACCACACGATTACAGAACAGGAATGCCTCGCCATCGTGTAGTCAATACAAAAATTTCGACCCTATCTCTACGGCCGCCATTTCACAGTGGTGACCGACCATTCATGGCCTCTGTTGGTTGTCGTCCCTGAAAAGCTTGTCTGGACGCCTCGGCCGTTGGGTGCTGCGCTTGCAGGAATATGACTTCACTGTCACGTGTAGGTCCGGCAAACAACATCAAGACGCCGACGCTTTGTCGCGCTGCCCGCTGTCCCCAAACGCCCATGCTTCACCTTCGGTCTGCACGTCACCATCTATAGCCACACGTCTCAGCACACGCCCAGTAGCCCGGGACAGTCGGTTGCCTCAGTTGACTTTCTTCCGTCTACTGACCTCGTCTCACTCAACGTACTGACCCATACTGCCGTACGCTGATCTACCGACTTACTGGCTTGGCACAACCCCACAACAGTCGCTTAAGACGACAACTTTCACGGTTTAAGCTTTAAGGTGGAGCGTTATTTCGATCAATCTGCCATCCTTCCGGTAACCGATGGGTGCCAGTAATACCTCGCTCACTTCGACTCGAAGTATTAGAGGCATTTCCCGACGACGCGACGGCTGGCCACTAGGGCTTTCATAAGACCTACGACCGCATCAAAACGCGTTGTTTCTGGCCGGGCCAGAAACAGCGCGCCACCTCTGTCACCAAATACGTTGGCTCCTGCGCGTCATGCCAACACAGAAAACGCTCGACATCCCTTCCAGCCGGTCCTCTGCAGCCTCTACCATGCCCGTCCACCCCCTTCGAAATTGTGGGCATAGACTTGTACGGATCCCTCCCACTCACGCCCGCTGGTCACCGCTGGATCGTTCAAATCATTTTTTTTATTTTCCAAAAAAAAAATACACATTGGAAATGGATGCTAGGGCAAAAAGCTGGTTCAAACAGCTTGACGAGGCCCTATCAACAGAGTTCATTGCAGTGGATCATCTAACGCGGTACGCTGAGACAGCTGCTCTTCGCTCTGGTACTGCCTCCGAAGTCGCCGAGTTTTTCGCGCACGGTATCGTTTTGCGCCACGGCGCACCTCATGTCCTCCTGAGTGACCGTGGCAAGACGTTCCTATCGAATGGCCATCGTGAAGTCCTCCAGGCCTCTGACACTACCCATAAGAACACATCAGCTTACCATCCGCAAACAAATGGTCTCACAGAGCATTTTCATCGAACTTTGTCCGACATGATGTCAATGTATGTTCGACCCGATCACACCAACTGGGACACCATCCTACCTTTCGTGACGTTTGCGTATAATACTGCCGTCCAACGTACAACCAATTACAGTCCCTTTTTGCTTCTGTACGGTTGTGCGCCGTCTTTCGTCTTGGACACTACGCTCCTTTCAGCACCTGCTACTCCATCCGCGTCTCTTCCTGAAGAATTTGCTGCTCGCATCGCCCGCTGCCGTGAAATTGCCCGTGCCAACAGCGCTACCATTCAGGACAAAAGGAAAATTCGCTGATGCGATAACAGAACAACAGTCCGAAGTCTGGGTGAGCCCAATGGTCTGAGTTCATGAAAAACTCTCAAGGCTCACCCATGTAATGTCTGCCGCTATAGAACGAGTGCTTTTATTACCAGTCACGTGATGGTCCCGCATTGTGGCACGTTGTTTTGGAGCACATTGTCCCTTGCCTTGCGCTTCACTTCTACTGCTGCTATGTGCTGTGTGTATGTATAGCACCCACGACGGATGTGAGCTGGTGCAGTGGACGACATTCAAGCGGCAAACATCTATTTCTCTCGCCATCTATTGACTCCGGGAAATCTATATGGCGCTGCGGTGCCTCCACAAGCCGCCATTACAGGACGTTATGGGCTTCTATAAAGATTTCGCTACCATGCGTACATATACCTCGTTCCATACAGCGTGTAGAGGTACACAGCGCAGCACAGGAAGCGAAATGTACTTTCTGTGATCGGTGCGGTCGCCCGAAGCACACGAGACAACAAGAGGCAGCACTTGGCCGGGCCATCACCGCTTATCCAAGTGGTCGCTACACCAAGTGGACGGCAATGTTATGCAACTGCGAGAAACCGTGCAGCGTATTTGGAGCCAGAGCACCGTGCAACAGAGCCACTACTTATTTCATAAGCTTTGCAATGAAGCCACGTCTAGCGCGACTGAAAAATGCAGTCGCAACACCAATCGCTCAAATTAACAGCAATCTTTAGTTTGGGGCCAACTCCAATGTTGCGAATCTAAATACATGTAAAATGCAGAAATACCTTTGATGAGAGAATGCCAAGACAGATTTGAATAGGACTTGTTGGCGTTTAGAAGAAAAGGTCAATTTTAGATGCTGTAGAAAGCATAATTCTGACATAGGACTTGGAATTAAAAAATCGCAATAATTGGCAAGTCAAAGAAAAATGTATGCATGAACCTCACAAATGCCACAGCTCTGCGCCAAAAACGCATCGCAATTCTGTAAACTGCGGCAGGACAAATGTGTTAAACTCATTTACAGCTTACAACAATTTGTTACAATATTTACAAAGGTTTTGCAAAACTCCTACAGAAATATTAGTGGCATAATTTAAAGAGGTGCATAATACATCACTTTTGCCCTCTTTAGATCTATTGTTAGGCGCAATTTACAGAAGTACGGTATTTTTGTTCTGTGTTAGAGAGTTGTAAACTTGACGGTTTCATTTTTTGAAGTGTTGCAAATTTCAGTCAATTCTATGACAAAAATTGATGGCCAAAATAAAACAATCACTTCGTATAGTCACTAGAACATAACTGTTTTGTTTAATTGCAACAAACCTCATAATATTTGGTGATGTGGTTTCACCGAAAAATTTGTTCAATATCACATCTTTCGGTATGAACCCCGGAGCTTCTTCGTAACGCCCGCCATTCCGCAAAGCATCTGATGCTCTCGCCAGCAACGGGATCTCGCGAAAGCGCAGCGCAAGTGAGCAAAGATGTGCGTCGGTTTTATATACCCGGAGCTAATCGACCCCCACTGTAAGCTATGTGGAGAGATCGCCCCTCTCAACCACATTGTCTGCGACTGCCGGAAGGACCCCCCATTCTCTCATGGCCGCTCCCTCATCCCGGGCATGGAATGATATCCTCGCCGCGGCCGAGGCCGCGGTCCACGGTCCTCCGGGCCGTGGACAGAGCCGGGGAGGTGGCTGGCAGGCACGACCTGACAGACTACCTCCCCCATTGAACAACACCTTCTGTCGAATAACGTTGCACCTACCTACCTATCGTAATGACCAGTTTCGCGAGATGCAAATGGTAGTAAAATATTTTATCGCCTTATCACTAGATGATTCCCGCCCGAGACTGTTATCTGTTATATTCTGCAAACGTGTTGTGTATCTTCAAGTTTTTGTACTTATCCACTCTGCTGTGTCTTGTATGGAGAGAGAAGTATTTGTAAATAAAATAAATAAATAAACATTCCTTGTAAGCGTTTAATCGCGACAAGAAAGTGCACCGGAATGAACCGCGGATGACCGAACAGAAGAGCTGCCGTCATAACGTACGTCCATCAAGTGTCTCATCGTCTCAAAACAATTACTGGAAAAGCAGACGTGACTCTTCGTGGGACAAAACAAGCTTGATTGATGAGTGTACTGCCGTTAAGTGCTGTAAATGTTGATTGCACCAATGTACTGTCCCCCTTCATGTGAACTTAGTGAATGCATCTGCCTGTTGCTCTGGTAGATGATATGAACGACTACCATCAACTGTTATCTACTACTCATGCTCAACACTTTGTTGGTGTATTACATTCATATAATTTATTGCACCAGTACTATCTGTTTACCAACCAGAATATCCTGAGATTCTGAAACATCGATTGATGTATGTATTAGGAGCGACGCTCCAAATGATTTCTTTTTCAGGGATTCTCACCTTTGATTTCAGTGATCATTTGGCGGTATTTTGTTTTTTGCCATGTCATGAGAACTAAAGGAAGCGTTTAAGCTATCTGTCTACATTCTGACGCCACTTTAACACTGAGAATGTAGGTGATTTATAGTCAGTGATAGAGCACATATAATGGTCTGAAGTGTACAATAAAAAGTAGTAGCAGATTAACTTTATTTTGTCCAAGATGGGGTTTAGGGAGGAGGGGAGTGGGAGGGCCCGTCCTTTTCTTTCTCAGGCGGCATCTTCAGCCATCTGCACGACCCGCAGTTGGAGATCCGAGACCGAGCTGAGCAGTGCAGTATCCCACTGCTCTGAGGTGGTGAGGGGCAGGGTAGGTAATGAGCGGTGAGTTTTTTATCCTTATCAGGGAACACGTCCACCAGTGGGGCACCGACCGGGGGGGGGGGGGGGGGGGGTTCGGGTGTTGTAATTCCCCCCCCCCCCCCCCCTGCGGCTTAGTTACACCCCCCTCCCCCACGCGTCCAGCCCCACCAGTCCACCGTGTACCTGTTCACAGTGCTCTGTTCACATTGTCATTACAATTCAGGAGGTGGCTTGAGGTCGCATTTCCCTGATTAACAAAAACACTCTAGCACAGTCTTCTATTTATTCATTCACTCTTAAATTACTTTGAGTAAAACGCTGAAGAAACAAACATCGGCACCATCCTTGGTGTTACTATTATGATAATTATTAGGCATCTTATTTACTGTTGGATTCCTCTGGCTAAAGCAAGGAAATTGGATATTATGCAATTTGCTCCTCCCCCCCCCCCCCCCCCACCATCACAAAAACTCAACCCCCCCTCCCCCCTGGCAGAGATCCTGGGTGCGCTACTGACGTCACACATGATGGGGTGAAGATCGGCTCTACCTGCGCATAATTTACAATCTGCTGTATATAGCCCGGGATAGAGGTGACTGTACGTCACTGGGTTTGGGAACGTGTGCGTCTGCAAAAAGGCACCAGGTAACTGCTTGCTTTTTATCCATGTTTTTGTGAGCGGCAGGGTAATGCCCCCTGCCCTGGCAGTGGAATTGTTGAATTTCCTTGTAGGATACCATCCGGTCCCTCACTGAAAAGGAGAGGGATTCGAACTGCTCATCGCAAGAGGTTGTCGTGCGGCCGCGGATGGCTAGTTCTCACGCCGCTTCGTTACACGGAAGCCCGGAGTGCGCCAGTACCCAAACGAGTTGCGTTTCGGGTACCCTGGCCAGAATTTTGAGGGCTTCGCTCGAAATGCACCCTTTCGCAAATTTTGTATGGCTGTCTTTGAGTCGCTGACGATGAATTTGGCTGCGGAGGAGGCGTACGCCAAGGCGATTGCGACTTCCTCCCCGACCTCCGGCGAGGTTGTAATGACGGAGCTTGCCGCGATGATTTGAGCTTGTTGATCTAGTACAGCCGTTGTCATGGCGTCTCGATCACGATACACGGCCGCGTCTACATAGGCCCCGTCCTTTGAGTTTGCAAAGCGTTTTTGTAAGGATTTGACTCTTTCCTGCCTGCGCTCTTGGTTGTGCAGAGGGTGGGTGTTCTTAGGTAATGGTGGGACGTGTATGTATTTTCATAAGTCTGTGGGAATGTCTGGCATTAGTCCGAATTGGGTGTTGTAGACATGCAATTCATAGCGATTGGAAAATGAGTTGCCCTGTCGGAGACTGCGAGAATCTCTACAGTTGGGCAATTTTTTGGGCTTCCATGAGCTCGCCAAGAATATTGTGTACTGCTAGAGCCTCAAACTTTTCGTTTGCGGTCGTAATTAGGACGTGTAGAGCCTGCTTGTAGGCTCTCTTGATCATGAGGTTAATTTTGCTGCGTTCATCACTCTTTAGTTGCAGGAATGGGGTAGCGTAGACTATTCTGCTTATGACAAAAGCCTCTACCAATCTGAGTAGATTAGTTTTGTTCATGCTGCGGTGTCTATTGGCGATGCGCGAAATAGCTCTTGTCGTTTGATCCAAATATTTATAGCTAAATTCTCCCCATGAAAAGTAGAAAGATACCTATCAAGAAAGAGGTCAGGCAAGGAGACACAATCTCTCCAATGCTATTCACAGCATGCTTAGAAGAAGTATTCAAGCTCTTAGACTGGGAAGGCTTAGGAGTGAGGATCAACGGCGAATATCTCAGCAAACTTCAGTTTGCAGATGACATTGTCCTATTAAGCAACAATGGCGATGAATTACAGCAAATAATTCAGGACCTTAACCGAGAAAGTGTAAGAGTGGGGTTGAAGATTAATATGCAGAAGACAAAGATAATATTGAATGGTCTGGCAAGGGAACAAGAAATCAGGATTGCCAGTCAGCCTCTAGATTCTGTAAAGGAGTACGTTTATCTAGGTCAATTACTCACAGGGAATCCTGATCATTAAAACGAAATTTACGGAAGAATAAAATTGAGTTGCAGTGCGCATGGCAGGCATTGCCAAATCCTGACTGGGAGCTTACCACTTTCGTTGAAATGAAACGTGTACAATCATTGCATTATACCGGTACTAACATATGGGGCAGAAACTTGGAGGTTAACAAAGAAGCTCGAGAACAAGTTAAGGACCGCACAAACAGCGATGGAACGAAAAATGGTAGCCTACCATTAAGAGACAGGAGGAGGAGGAGGAAAGAGAAAGGCAGAGGGCAGGGAAGCTAACCAGAATAACGTCCGGTTGGCTACTCTACACCGGGGGAATGAGAAAGGGGAACACAAAGATGACAGGGAGAGAGAGGAGGGAAGGAAAGAAGGGAAATTAGTGGGGAGTTCGCTGACGCGTGTGGAAAGCAGCACCTGCACGGAAAACGCCCGATCGTCCAGTTTTTTTTTTTTTTTTTTAGCGAGTTAGCAAGTTCTTGTCTTTCTGGGGCATATGTGGACAGTGGCACAGCAGGTGGTCGATAGTTTTGTCGGTGCCGCAGACCTCGCATGCTGCACTGTCGGTCACTCCAAGAATATGCCTTTGTGAAGGCAACTCCTAACCAAAGGCGACAGAGAAGCGAAGCATCACGTCGAGGAAGTCCGAATGAAAGGGAGCAGTGTGGATCAGAGAACAAACGGGGATAGCCGATATTCTAGTTGACATTAGGCGGAAAAAACTGAGCGGGGCAGGTCATGTAATGCGTAGGATGGATAACCGGTGAACCATTAGAATTACAGAATGGATACCAAGAGAAGGGAAGCGCAGTCGAGGACGGCAGAAAACAAAGTGGGGTGATCAAGTCAGGAAATATGCAGGCACAAGTTGGAATCAGCTAGCGCAAGACAGCGGTAATTAATTGGAGCTCACAGAGAGTGGCCTTCGTATGCATTGGACATAAATATAGGCTGATGATGATGATGATGATATTACATGAGACATTTATGGAGATAACAAAAACGTGTTAAGATGTTGCTTTCCCATTACAAGAAGTAAAGAGGTACAAGAAAGCTAGGAAAGCCGCAGATAACTCGAGAGGTGTATAAAAGGATTCATAAATGTGACAAATTATTCTATACATTTATTCGCTTCAGCGATATTGATGTATCAAGCCAACACAAAAAAATACGGAACAAGTTCAATTCAGCACCACAAAAAGATAGACACAGGTAGTATGAAAATATGTTTTCAACAGTATTATATGATAAAAAAACAACAAAGCGCAATTCGCAGGTTTAAAGAAAACCAGCATGAGGCACATCCAAACACACTTGCCTTTGATGGCGTATAATACAATGATAATTTGATGAAAAGACTTCAATGATCACTTCTTACAGGCTGGTGGGACATCCCACTCAATCGGTGCATTAAATGAACCTGAAAATAGGTAAGCTATTAAAAGTGGAATTGCAATTTCCAATCACCTTGCAGTGAAATGTCTCTTCCGTCCATAAGACCGGATATTGCAGCAGGGTTTGACGACGTAGACGCTGCACCAGTCATAGTAGTGCGCCTGTCATTGTGTCGGCTTCATTATGCTATATCTGCAACAGTGCGTTAGCAAGTGGCGTCTTTCCCTATACAATTAAAATGCTTTAGTGACCTAAATAAATTCAGGCCAATATCCGTACTTTCTCTTTTTTTTTTCGAAAGTGCTAGAATGACTCTTAAAGTGCAGGTTAACCACATTTCTAGATGAAAAGCGTGCTCTTGTAGATCAACAGCTCAGCTTTCGTGACCATAGGTCTAACGAAGTGGCACTTCTTGAGATCAAAGATAAAGGCTGAGTAATTTCGAGAGAAAATTGTATACTGACGGTCTTTTTTCTATATACCAGAAAAACCTTCGTCTCTGTCAAAACTACCATCTTATTTCAATAATTGCCATAATTTGCAATTCGTGGTGTTGCCCTAAACCTGATACGTAGTTACTTCACCCATAGAGTACAATACACTGCTATATGTGTTTTGTTCGCGAATAAAATTAATAACATACGGTGTCCTTCGAGGGTTAATTTTAGGACCGCTGTTCTTTATCATATATATATATATATATATATATATATATATATATATATATATAACTGGTATAATTAACATACGGCTTACTCCAGTCTTGTAACTCGCCATGGTGGCTTGGCTGCTTTGGCGTTGCGCTTCCCGGCCGCGTCGGCTGTATCTCGATGGGGGCGAAAACGCCCGTGTACCGTGCATTGGGGCCACGTTCAAGATCCCGTGGTGGTCAAAATTAAGCCGGAGTCCTCCACTACGGCGTGCCTCATAATCACGTCGGCGTGTTTACTCCAGTCTTGTATGCCGATCACAGAAGTCTTTTTTTTTTTTTCTCTTCTTATGTATTGTTGTATGTTTTTTCTCTTCTTATGTATACGTCACTACTACGTGACAGTATTGTCCTACGAGTGCTTGAAAGCACCGTCATCATTTGGTTAGGTCAGCTTTTAGTTTGCCTAGTAGCGCATCAACTCCAGTTAAACGTCAGTTAAACGAAATATGTCCTTTTTAAGCGATGAAATAAGCCTTATGATTATGACATTTGTGTAACGTTTGATAGTTGTCTAATTGAGCGGACATCAGTATTTTGAATTTATTAGTGTTTTTTTTTTGATGAAAACCTGATATTTTTAACCTCATATGACTAAGATTCATTTTAATATTGTAGGTCTACAAGTGTACTGTTTAGAATTAGATATCTCGTTCCGGTATAGTGAAAAGCTGTTTGTGTCACGCGTTAATTCAGTACAATCTTTGTTACTGACTACTGATATGGGGGACTACACGTAAATCAAATTTCAATCGACTAATTTGTCTACAAGAACAAGCAGTTCGCTGCATTGAAAACCTTGGACACCGCGATCACACGTGACAGTTTTTCTTGAAGCAGAATCTTTTGAAAGTTAACGATTTATATTACCTTGACCTCGCTTTATATATGGGGGGTGAAATTCAGGTTATATTCTCTCATTTTTCATTGAAAATACCTTCCTTGTATCACGTCATTCAATTTCAGGCATAATCATTCTAGGGCTCCTTTTTTGCATAATGGAATGGTATTTGGAAGCGCAAAAAAAAAAAAAAAAAAACACGGACACGAGAAGAAACGCGAGACGAAGACAAGCGCTTGTCTTCGTCTGCGTTTCTTCTCGTGTCCGTGTCCGTGTTTTTTTGCGCTTCCAAATACCATTCCATGATGACCGACCAACAAGCCCACATCGCCACCCTCGCTCCTTTTGCAGGACGAGCTACGCTGCAAAACTAACGTACTTAATTCCAACCCTCATAAATGCACATCCTGCAAACAATTAAAAGTGAGCAAACCTTCAGATCACTGAATTGTTTTAAAAGTAGTCAAGAGTTTGACGAAAAATCATCTGTTCAGGTAACATGATGATGAAGATGATGATGCTTTAAGAGTGTCATGAAAACGAGCTTGCGTTCTTTTTCTGACTGAGAATATTATGTCAAGAAGTTCTGATATTTCAAATTTGTACGCTTTTTATGCTTTACTATAATTAATCTTATGTCAAATTCATTTATGGCTCGTTTAACTTTGTCTATATTTCTTACATAAGTTACGATGCTGGACATACACTGTTCTGTTCTCGCTCAGGAAATGTATAATAAATTACATATTTATTGCATGTATGTTTATAATGTATGTTATTCACTGTTGAGCAAAGTACGGGTGACATGGTATGACATACCGCCGATAGGCCGACGTCAGCCAGATTACTCGCAGCCTTTAGCGTTGCCATCCAAGACCTTTACTTAGTCTTAAACAATTATAGATAAATAAATAAATAAATAAATAAATAAATAAATAAATAAATAAATAAATAAATAAATAAATAAATAAATAAATAAATACAGCAGCCGGTCATTTCTACATCAGCCTAACAGGACGATGTATACAAATGACCAGCTGCGTGAACTCGCGAACTTGACGCACGGGCCTGTTGAAAGTTGACAGTGCACTAGCTGCTCCAAGTGCAAGTGGATACCCATGCTTGTAAAGGGCCTGATTGTAGGCAAATATAAGGAGCAGATATATTTGAGATGTCCCGTATGCGTGTGACGGGCAATCTGGGTGTTAGCGCCCCATCCATTAGATAGCGAGATTGCTTACTTATCACTGAAAAAAAAAAAAAAAAAAACTACCGCGCTAGCCATGTCATGTGCCCTTCTTTCGTAGTTGTGCGAGCAACATGCATGTAGATTTACTTGTTCTTCCCTTTCGCCTCTAGTTATATAGCGCTGGGCGGGCTATAAAACTGAATGTGTGATGTAGAGCTCTCTAATGTCGGTTTCTTTCATTTCTTAAGAACTGTGCGTTAAATAAGGCTTTTCCTCCGCCAAATAATGTTCCACCACTCATACCAAGCAGTTACTTTGTTGCCATCTTCTCCGTTTATTTGGTCTGGCGTCATATGGCAAAAATAATTGTACATTTCGGCCTGACAACTTGTAGTGTCCTGATAAATGTTATCGTCAAATTCCCCGCCCCCTTTTTTTTTATTGAGCTAGCAATTACACGGATACTCGAAGCGCATTTGCGCGATTGGCTTCGTCGTGCTGTCCTGCTATCGACCGTTTATGCTGGAACCGCGCTTGCGTGTAGATTTACTTGTTCTTCGCTTTCGCCTCTAGCTGTATAGTGCTGGGCGGGCAATAAAACTGAATGCTTGATGTAGAGCTCTTTAATGTTGGTTTCTTTGCTTGCCATATTCGGCAGGGAGCGCTACGTCTGCGTCCTCTTACTCGTCCCGTTTTCCGTGCTGTGTGTTACAGGACAGGTAAACATGTAATAAAATGGTTGGGTTTGCGCTTGATGTTCAGTGTTTATAGTGCAAACAAGCTGATAAGAAATATCTGAGCGCCGCTTTTGTTGGTAATAGGTTCGCGTGAGCGTGTGGCCCCGACCGTGCGAACGCGACTGATGATGATCATTTATTGGCATTCACTTGGAAACGGGGCGGCGACAAATAGTCACCTAGCCTGCTTGATTTAATCAGGTACACTATACATGTTCTTTATCTAGCATTTTTGTATACCTCTCATTATTTTTCTTTTTCAAAAATTTGCCTTGTACCGCTGCCTATGATTTTAAGAGATCAGGTCCTATCCATCTTTTCCCTGCTTTTTTTCCACCAGTATTCTAATCGTCTCTTGCTGATCTCTACGGCTGATCTGTTTGTTTCCTTCCACTTTAAACCCAAGCGCTTCTGGGAGTTGCACGTTACCTACGGTTCTCGCTGGATGGATCCCGTCGCATTCCATTAGGATGTGCTGAGTGGTCTCTGGATCTTTACTGCAGCATACACATGTCTCATCTAGTTCCGAGTATTTGTTCCGATATGTTTTCGTCCTTAGGCAACCGGCTCGAGCCTCAAATAGGAAGGCACTGCCCTTTGTGTTATCGTACAGATTTTCCCTTCTAATTTCTTTCTTCTCATTCTTGTAAATCTCCATTGTCCTTTTCGTTTCCATTCTTTGCATCCAATTCACGGTCTCTATTTCTCTCACTTTCTTTCTGATGACCCCTGGTTGTCTATTTACAGTTTCGATTATCCTGTATTTGGTTGCCAACTTCCTTGACCTCTTCCTCCATTCTGTGTCCACGCTTTTCATGTAGAGATACTTGTGCACTTTAGCCGCCCATTTATTTTCATCCATGTTCCTGAGCCTTTCTTCAAAACTAATTTTGCTTTGTGCTTCTCTGACTTCAAAAGAGGCCCAACCCATGTCACCATGCAGTGCCTCATTTGTCGTATTACCGTGTGCTCCCAAAGCCAACCGGCCTACTGATCTTTGGTTAACTTCCAAACCCGCCAATATATCCGATTTTAAGCATATAATGGCATTTGCGAATGTTAGCGCTGGCACCATTACTCCTTTCCAGATTCAGCGCCTCTGGTGGCGCCTTGATGAAACATTGCTGACCAGAAAAAGGAGTATTGAAGTACCGTGGTACGACGGTACCACGGTACGGCAGTTGCAACTGCCAAAGTAATTTCAAAACTGCTTTGCCTGCCTGATTGTTCCCAGTGTGAACGGTACATTTTCTGTGAGCCAGCGGCGGGCCTCTTTCTTATCAGCGCGGTTGAAACGTTGTTCGCTCGCGCCGGCGGCACGGGTGACACCCCCGAAGCGACCGGGTGTGACAAGCGCTGCGAGGAATGCAAGTGCTACCGGAGCTCTCGGCTCGCAGTGACCTGCGACGACACCCGCCGCGCGACTACCCGCCCCCAGCCACCCTCACTTGCACAGGGGCCTCCGTTGAGCGCAACTGAGACAAACGTATCATGTGGACAGCTAAGCATGCTGCTTCGGGTCCTCTCCTTTTGAAGCTCGCCGCGTTCAGCGGACACAGTTTCTGTAGTGGCCATGTCTGCAAACGTGGAAATATTCTCGGTTCGGTGTCTTCCAAGAGGGAAACTCGCCGCCCTGCGTGGAAGGATCACTCGGTCGTCGCGGGAAGACCATTTGTCCAGGCTTACTTAGTCCGTGAGTCAGCCGAGGGGATCAGTGACTTGAGGCATTCCGTTGAGTTCGTGGTGCAACCCCTGAGGAATGTCGATGCTGCCACCTTCAGACCACGGAGAGTGGCCAATGTTTCCTTCTTTGCTGTTCTTTTAATACTAGCTGTCCAATGGGTAGGGTAGGATGGCCACTGACAAAGGCGCCTATTAAAAAAATCAGCCAACAAAATTAAAAGAGCTAATGCAATATAAAACAGCAGTGGAACAAAAAAAAAAGGAGAGAGAGAAAAAGGCTACGAGAGCAAGAAAGCAAGGTAAGCACGAACATATCTTAAGAATATATCAAAGAACACATAGAAAAAAAAAACGTGAGGGATTGTTTATACAGAGCGTTTAAAATTAAGCTTTATGGTTTTCTTAAAGTTAGGCACTGGGAGGCACGTGAAGACCACCTGTGCAAATAAGTTATGTGGCCAGGGGGCACAAAGTGAGATGATGATTATCGCTGTCAGCAGCTCAATTAACTAAAATTGAATAATTAACTTTTTGTTGAGTGCAGTAAGTGGGTATGTTTGTATTGAAAGTTAGAGGCAGTCGCATTTCTACACAGTATCAGTTGGAGGAATTCTTCTAGCGTGTCTGTGCTCCGAGATACCCGACTCCAAATTTTAATTGTCATCCGCATGATTACGCATGCGACCGAGTTAGGATCGGCGCGAAGCTCCCCCCTGGTGTGACGCGGCTGTTGCGTGCGGCGTTTAGTCTGACAGCGGCGCGGAGGCATCGGCAAAGATGATAACTATTCCCTCACTCAATAATGATGGCAGGGTTTACCAATAGGTGGCTGGTGTTTCATTATTTTCATGAAGAGGCGATGATGTATAGAGCTTTCTGTAAAAATAAACATTGATTATCCTATATGCTGTATTAAAAGCGTTAGGGAGAGTGATTCGGAGAGTATTTTTGTGTATTTTATGCCTGACAGCACTTATATCAGATATACTCGGATTGTTTATCTGTATATACAGATGGTTCACTCCATACAGCTCCTCCGGTGCCGCGGTCATCCAACCAAGATCGGCGGCGATCAGACTCATGCCACCACATTAACGGGATTGGAACGCTGCTGTTGGCTACATACGCGAAAGGTACCTAACTGGTGGGCCGTATTCAGTGATTCGAAGGCAGCCCTCCAGACACTGCACTCAAGGCTGCGTTCTGATTGTCAAGAGGTTCGACTACACTCTAAAAACGGTAACTGATATTAAAAGTGCGCATTTCGCGTTGGTTGGCTTATGATATGATTAATAAAAATCTGGCCCCTCGGTTCCCTTTCTTCTCGTTCATTACATAACGAGGGCTCGAATCCGGCAACATTGATGCCTTCAGGTAGCCTATGTGGGCATGGAGGAAGGAAAAAAAAAAAAAAACTAGGAGGGAGCATCACGTGACAATCTTGAAGCCTAGTCATAAAACATTTAGAGGAATGGGATGATGGTAAATAGGCCCTCACGTGATAGGCAAGCGGTAGATTTTACTCGGCTCGCTCCGGTGGCTTCGGTTTCGTCTGCTGCGGGGGTTTCGGAATATGCGCACATACTTGTCGTGGCAAACGTGCGCCGATGTTAGTGAATGAATTCGAGTGTGTGAAGCAGTTAAGTCTCGCCGCTTAATTAGCAGACAGGCGCCAAGGTTGTTGCGAACGTAGGCGTCGGTTAACCGGCATTGCGCAAAACAACCCGGAAAGACCACCTCAAGGACGACTGGTTGCGTTTCGGGGTGGTTTCAGGGAAACGAGGGAACCTTTCGCCCTGCAAACGTGTAAAGGCGACCAAGCCGCTTTTCCGACGACGATTCGTTGCGTTTGATGACGTCTTCTGGGAAACAATGATGCCTTTCGCCCCCGCAAAAATGTGCAGGCGATTAAGCGAGTGTACAGGGTCCGAAGCGACTGTTTTCCAACGGGAAAAAATTCGTCCTGTCGTGTGCCCAAGGATGGACTGGCGAACCGGAGACGTCGAACATATTTAGGGCCGTGCCGGCCCGTAGTTAAGGTAGCGAAGTCGACCCTGTTGCTCTGCTCAGTCTTCGGCCTCTTAGCAGACAGGTGAGAACTCCCGTCAGCAGTAGGCGCACCTGCGTGATGAAGTGTTCTGTGCCAGGATGCCCTAATCGAACAGAAAATCGGCGTGATGGCCTGTCCTTCCATAGATAAGCACAATGAACGTTTCTTTTATTTATGAAAATGGAACTGCAATATTCGCTAGTGTGTACGTGCTCGTGCGAATTATAACTGATGAAATAGTGGTGGAATACAAGTCGTCATTTTTTTAACTATGTCATAATTCCCACAAAGTGTTAAACATTTCTTTCTCCTTAAAGTACTTTTATCAGCTAGCGTACACACCCAAAAAGCCTACGAAAGGAAACTATTTATTGCCGAACAATTACATTTCCTGCTATAAAAATCATTACTGACTGAATTTTGCATGTATTTCTTGTGGCTGAAACAATCAAAATTGCAATAAAACTAATTAATTGAAGAAACCATGAAAGATTAGTCTTCACGTAACATACTAAGTTTTGCGATAGTCAATAAGAGCAATAATTTCGTAGAGAGTATTTTGCAGGTAGTAACTCTGCTTGTGAGTGCAAAGTTAAATCATCATGTTGCAAAGTTCAACCACTTCCCATGTTGAGGCTAAATACCATTTTCTTTTTTTCAGAAGATATGGTGTTGGTTGACAAATTTTAAACAACAGGTAAATGACAGTTGAGATGAAATAACGCAGTTGTACTTTAAATTACAGGAGTGAGCATCATTTTCATTAATTCATTAGTAGTACCCTGAAGGCCTGGTGGCATTACGGAGGGGGCATTACTTTACATTACGTATGTGTTACAGTTATGCCTATAATATGTTTGTGTGAAACATGCACTGCGACGTTACTACAGCTTCATTTTCCCTGAGATTCAATTAGTTGTATGTGTATTTTACTAGCACACTTAGATCGAAGATAGTTTTTTACACAAGCTTCAGGGATGCGGTGTGTAGGGAAAGCATGCACAGATCATGCGAGGCTTTTTGTATGACTCTGCAAAGGTTGTGTAAATTCATTCCACACCAAATGTTATTGTTGTACCTTAAAATATCTGGTGAGTTATTCTTTAACTGTAGACGCTTGCAAAGGACGATGCCACAACATTGAGTCAACCTTAAAGTGAAGCAGCTACATCCACGGGAACATCACAGCTGTATGCAGCCATAATGCATGTTTCCAGTCTGATCATGCCTTTTTCATGACTGAGGTAGATGTCCCCACATTTTACATACTTGTTTCATTAGGTAACTGCAAGTGAAGTAGCATTTATTTTCATGGCAATTGTTTAATAGCTGAAGCATAATAAATATCACTCGGTGAACTGCACTTGGGCGTTAGCATTTATAATCATGGCAACCACATAATTAAAAACTGAAAGATTTATATTCGCCCGCAGTGGTATGAGTATCCTCAGGGTTTGCATTAAAGACCAATTGGTGGCCAATAATCCTTTTTCAATTTCTCTTTTCCATTTAAATGACACAATGAACCAACAGGCTTGAAGACCAACAGGCTTTTCACAATTTTCTATTGGTTCGATTGGTCATGATGAGCCGTGCTATATGAGCTCAGTATATTTTCCCTACTCAAACTAAAAGGCTTCTCTGAAACATCTCGCATTGAACTATGCTACATTAGCCTCTTGTGTGTTAGTTGTTTTATACTTTTACCTTTCCTGTCTGGGTCCAGATGGGCCTGCAGTATTTTGCAAGTAAGTGAACAAAATTAAGTGGTAGTAGCAAGCTCGTGTGGATGGCAGTTTTATGCCCTCACAGTTTTTAAGTTAACAAAAGTGTAAACAGAAACCATCTTGAGCAAGGTAATGACCTAAAAGTTACCATCATATTCTTCATAGCTTGCACAAGAGTGTATGCCACAACAATTAAGTACTTTGTTCTGCATGCGTGATTTGTGTCATGTTGGTGGCTCATGCACCTTTTACAGCGTGTGATATTTTGCACCCACAGCCAGCTGAAAACACGCCTGAGAAGGCCTTTCTGAGGCATGAAGTATGGCCTTACACAATTACAAACTGTGACCAAGAAGAAGAGGAAGGCTCTACAGCAATACCATCACCGGATTTTTCAAAAGGTTGCTCATCTCCAAGATGTCATACATTTGTCTGATAATCGCATTCTAGGAAATGAGGATGTCGCCATGTTGCAGATTCTTGGTCGAGCAAAAAAAGACTTGCTCACGCGTCAACTGCCACGTAAGTCTTAGACAGTAACTTAGACAGGCACATAAGAATTGGAAAAACCAGCCCATGAAAGTCTCATTGTTGGCTCAAACGTTTAGTCAATCGGTAGCAGGTGCTCTTAGTGACTGCAGAGCTCGAAAAATTCCAGAATTTTCAAATTCCCTGCCATGAAAAGAGTTTATCATACATGTCAACAACGCATTTGACATTTTAAATTCAAGACATCCAAGGCAAGAAGAATAGAAAAGGCCGCTGTGTTCTGAAAATGTGGCTCCTGTCACTGCGTATGTCAAAGAACTGAAGGCCTACTTTCCACCAGGTTTTAGCATTTGCTTTTTAGTGACTTTGTAAAGCACATATATTCTTAAAGAGTGTTCTATTCAGAGGTTAAACTTTTATAGAGGGGAAATGTGATACCTTATTGTAAATTGTGCAAGTACATGTTTGTTGTCTTGCTGAGTGCTGTAGCTTGAATCAATCACCTGCATGCGAATTCTTCTTAAACAATTGTTCTGTTCAGCACCAAGCTAAACAGTATGAACAATGACGGTAGGTTAGCTGGCCTACCTTTCACTAGAGCAAACTGTGTGATCACATGGACATGCTGTGAATGCCCTCAATGCATTATGTGTGAGCTAAGTATACTCTTGAGGATGACAATGTTTTTTTAAGTTTGATCGTGTATGTCTTTTACCTGACCTTCGTGGAAATTTGTCTCTGTCACCTGGAATACCGTTGGTTTTACTATTTCCAAAATAATTTAATGTGCTCATTTGGTTCACTTGCTTTACAATAGCCTTTTATCATGCCAGATTCCCTGTAACCACGAACATTTGGTGTATACCACTCAATGAGTGTTTTAAATACCATGAAATATGCATTTATTTGATGTTCACAGTGTAATAGAGCCGCCACCTCTTAATTTTGCTGTGTTTTGGCTCAGCTTGGACAGTGGTAATATTTTTCTAGGTATTGATACAAGTTTTTTGTGCATTTTACTTGCAGCAAAATGTATTGTATTTTAAGGTTGACATAGTTTGTGGGTATGACCTCACATCAATTCTTTCAACTTTCACTTTGTGAACTACCACTCTTTTTTTTAGATTTCTGCATATGTATTGCTTATTTTTCTGACAAGCACAATCACCGAAGCCTCTTGCTATTTGTGAGTACAGCGCAGATATAAATATTACACAATTATAGCCCTGTAGTGAAGCCGTTGCATACAAGGCATTGTAAACAAACTGCAGCTACATTCAAGGATAGGTGATCCCATTTACGAGTTTTATTAAAGGTATCAATACTACGTTTGATAGAGTTTGCTTTGTATAACGTTATTATACAAATGTCCTGTGGCATACAAATATGCTAATACTGATAGCGTAGAGCAGTGGAACAATAAGTTTTCTTACTAGCTGTTTATAATTTTCTTTTATGCATTATCTTTGGAATGTACTTCATTTAAATTATAAATGTGTCTTCCTTCTGTATTTGTGTGAAATTTTCAGGCTTCTATAGGTGCAATAAACATTGAATATTGAATGAAACAATTACTGTTGTCATTAAAATTGTGATTTCCATAGTACAATTACACCAGCAACACAATGAATCCACAAGTGCAAATGAATGCTGACATTTCCCCTTGCCGCTATGTATTCAGTTTTCATGTCATTTCACACTATTCATTCATTCTTTATTTGTTTCTTTCTGCACAAAGGACAGAAAATGGAGCAAAAGCAAAAGGCTTGAAGCCTGACAGAAGGCCTTTGCTCCAATACAGTGCGGCACGCAGGCCATATTATATACTACAAAAAGAAGGAAGAAAAGAAAGTTACGTATACTGAGTAATGTAAGGTATATAATACAGAAGCGTCATTATATATATACACATATATACATAATACCGCACTTGTCATATTGAAACTTGTTGACGATACACTAGATGTGATTGCTCATCACTCCCAGGTCAAGCAAAACAAGAACATATGCACGAAGTATAAAAAAAAATTTAAAATATAAAAAACAACGTATGGATAGAGATACAACAGAGCATATAGTATATCCCTGGTATTGACACACGCTAAACGATATAGGCAAATAAGAACACATAACAATAATCAAGAAAATTCAATGTTATTATTAATCAGGAACCTCCTAAGAACTTTTTTGGAAATGGCACTTTCTATATCTATGAAGCCGTTGATTTTATTTAACAGAGTAGGCACCTGAAATGCAGTGTGTTGCCGTCCATAAGAAGTTCTGATCTTTGGAGTTCTTCGTGTGTATGTACGAAAAGGATACGAACAATCCCGAGTATCTTGCAAACAATAAAGCCTGTTGCGTTGTATATACTGGAAAAGCTTGAAATAATATATTTGATTAGCTTTAATCATAAGGTGCTTCAAGAACAACGGTTCTGTCCGCAGGTCTCGTATAGAACCATGAAAATCTTCAAAGATTCTCAGAACCCTTTTTTGCAAAACGATCAGTTTAGAATAATTCGTTGACGTTGTGGTCCCCCACGCAAGCGCACAATAAGATAGTCGAGAGTAAAAAAGAGTATAATAAAGCGTGTATTTTAGCCACAGTGGTATTAAAGAATTTAATTTATACAGGCATCCAGTGTTCCTACTTAAATCAGCCGTTAACTTTACTATGTGCTCATTCCAACATAAGTCCTCCTGGAACCATACACCCAGAAACTTCTGTGTCTTAACCTGCTCTAATATATGGCCTTCATAGGAGATGTTCATGTTGAAGTTTCTTGGCTTATTCACAGGGGCAAATAACATTTACTTAGTCTTATTAGCGTTTAAACTTAATCTGTTTAGTCTTAGCCATGATGAGAGCTGATTTAAAAAATGGTTCACTTTCCCTTCAAGATCAACCAGAGAAGCACCCTCAAAGAAAATATTGGTATCGTCCGCATACATTACTAATTTAGGACAATCTGGAATACAGCAAAGGTCATTAATATATATAATGAATAGCAGGGGACCCAAGATGGATCCCTGCGGCACTCCTTTCTTCACTTCGATGTACACTGATGGCTCGTTGTTAATTATCACATATTGGGAGCGATTTGTTAGGTAACTCTGTAGTAGGTCACGTGCAACACCTCGTATACCACATGTGCTTATTTTATATAGAAGAACTTCATGACACACGGTGTCAAATGCTTTGCGAAGATCAATAAATAGACCAATTGTCTATAATTTTTTCCCAAAATTGTCTATTATATGATCTTTTATTTGAAGTAAGGCAAGTTCGGTAGATTTGTTTTTTTGAAATCCATATTGGGCATCATTTATAACGTTGTATTTATCAAAGAAATTCTGCAACCGAACGTTCATTGCGCTTTCGTACACTTTCGAAAAAACTGGTAAAACTGATATGGGGCGATAGTTCGACATGTGCTTCGGGTTACCTCCTTTGAATACAGGACAGACACGAGCAATTTTCAACCTATCTGGAAAAATGCCCGTAGTAAAAGAAAGATTGACGATATGCGCAAGTGGAGCGGACAGTATATCGGCTACGCACTTTATCGGTACTGGTTTTATTTCGTCATACCCTGCTGCGCAGTTGTTTTTTTATTTTCTTAACAAGTTTTTCAATTTCAGTACACGTAACAGGGGATAACAGAATTGTGTTAGGAATGTTATAATTATTCGACAACAGGTGTAGACCTTGGCCATCAGAGTCATCTGTGGTTTCACAACTAGTTATAAAATACTTGTTGAATGCTGTTGCTGCATCACAACCACTGAGGACACCTGTTTCTGTCTCTACGGTAGTTACATTGCTTTGAATTTTGTGACCCAGTAAATCTTTGACCTCTTCCCAAATTTTCCTTGGGTCATTGCTTATTCTGCTGAAGACATCTTCATAGTAATTCATTTTGGCGTATTTCAACTCGTGATTAAGCTGATTTCTAAACTTCTTGTATTCCTTCAACATACTGATGTCGCGGGATTTTACGAACGCGTGGAACATGCGATTTTTCTTCATTATTTTCTTATGTAAAGCATTTGTGATCCATGGTTTCCTTATTTTTTTGTTCTGATATTTTTTTAGCACCTTCTGGAAGGCCATATCATAACATTTCTTTATTTTTCCGATAAATATATCATACGCAGCGTTTGAGTCAACTTGCTCAAATAAGTCTTCCCAGTTCTCTTCAATAATACGCTGACGAAATAGGTCTAGCGTGTGCGCATTGATTTTCCGAAATAACACCTGTTCTTTTTTAATAGCGAGATAGTGATCACGCGATGAAGGGAAAGCGCAGAAAATTGGTAGATGGTCGCTTATCTCAAGTGAAATCGCCCCAGCCACGAGGGATGGTGACCACGAATTTGTAATACAGATATCGTGCAAAGTTGCCGTTTCACCACTCAATCGAGTGGCGTTCGTGATAGCATTTTCACAACCAAAAGTATTCATGAGCTCCATTAGCTGCCTAGAAGAGGCATTTAGCGAAAGCATGTCGATGTTGACGTCACCCATTACAGTGAAAGGTAAACCAGAACGACATGAATAATGCAATAAACTTTCTACCGATTCCAAAAATGCTTGCCTGCTACCGGAGGGAGGCCTGTAAACCACGGTTACAAGCGCCCTTTGAAGGCGTATCATTAGGCATTCTATGTTTTCGTTTATGCAGGAAAATTCGGAGAGCACTTCAAGGTTATGTATTTCCTTAACATAAATGGCTACACCACCACCTCTTTCTTCGGTACGCACGATGCCATTGTATTTATAACTTTCAAAAGAAGGAGGGTCTTCGCCTTTTGTTAACCAGGTTTCCGAGAACATTAGTACGTCAAAGTTGAATGAAAGTCGACTGAAGAAATCAGCCAACTGTTCTTTTTTTTTTTACGGATGCTGCGTACGTTTAGATGAAATAACGTTAGTCGCTTATGTGCGTCGTGCAATAACCTATTGCAGGAGGCAAGTTCATAGTAACATTCTTTATTCATTATGGTGCAATTACTATGATGTAATTACCACAACTGCTACAAGCCCGTTTATTCCACCTCTGTGGCTATTTTGCTTAGATCACCGATTTCTGCTATTCTTAGCACTGGAGAACTTTCAGTTCGACGAGCGAAAACCTTCCCACCTGTCGTCCAAACAAACTTCCAGTGCATCTCCCTTTTGCGTTGAATTGCGGCCCCAAGTAGTTGTTTGCCAGTTCTTGTCAAGTGTTCATTGACGTATACTGGGGAAGATGCTCGACTGCCCAGTGCCGCACTGTCAATTTTAACTTTCTTTGCTTTGCTCAACAAGGCATTCCTCTTGGTTCTTCGTACAAATCGTACAATTATGTTGCTTACGTCATGCCGAGCAGTGGGCACCCTATGGCATATGTCGACATCATCCTCAGACACTTCCTCATGCACAATAGCTCCAATTTTTTTTACAGCCTCAAATGGTTCAATGTCCGGAGAAACGCCCTTGATTTCTAAATTATTGGAACGCTGGTACTGCTCGACCTCTTCGATCCTGCGCAGTAGTTTACTATTTTCAGCTTTTAGCTCCTTGTTTTCTTTTAGTATTTGACGAAGTTCCTCTTTCAGGTCCTTGACATCATTCAAAGTGTCCTTTATCTCTCGGAGCTCTTTTCTTAATTCACGACGCAGGTCTTCAATGGCCTTAGCAGTATCACGCGAATCCTTCGCCATTAGTGGGCAGAAACAAACAGGCTAACAGAGCTATAATCACTGAAAAAACAAGACAAAAGAACTCTGTCCGGCAGCAATGCACAAAGGTAATGGCTTAACGGCCTCAATATCGCAGAGGAAAAATGCTTGTCTCACCTGCAAAAAGGCGTATCCTTTAGCGCGTGCTTTCATTGTGCACTGCTGCCGGACTGCAGAAAGAATGACGTTTCCGCAGACTTTATATATCCGCAGGACTCGTTGCCCCCTGGTGACGACGATGTTGAAATCTTGATCACGCAGCGAGCAAGTGTTGTCCCCCGGATCGTAGATGTAGATTGCTCAGTTTCCTCGCTTGCTGAGGTGACGCAGAGTGACGCCAATGCTCCTGAGAAGTGTCTGCAAAAAGGCGTATCTTTTAGCGCGTGCTTTCAATGTGCACTGCTGCCGGACTGCAGCAGTGCACATTGACGTCACTAGCCGAGAAAGAATGGTCCCCGGGCAGTGTTTGACTCTAGAACATAATTCTCTGGAGCTATATTCGCATTAGAAAACAGCTGAATAAACTCTAGATAATGCACAAATTCCGTCCATTTGCTTTATTATATTACGAAAATGGATCCCCGATGGGCGTCTCAACAGCGTCGTCGCACAACACAATCGTACAAAAAAGTGCACGTAAATCTGAATAAACAGTGATGACTGGCGTTTAGAATGCAGGCTAATGCTATTTATTTCTCTCAAAATAAAAGACGCACACCAGAGCCTTTTATTAAGCGAAAATGCGACAAAAAAGTGTCCCTCAAAACATCTCGTTTCTTTCTAGGTGCAAGACAGCGGGACGAAAAATTAGCAAGATAATACGCACCACAGCTTAATGTGCACAACGGCTGATTTGACGAAACTTGAGTAGGTGGGAAAAATAGACCACACTCGGGCGCCTGGACGGGTTTGGAGCCGCGAGCGTTGTCAATTCCACTAACCGCGGTGGTAAGCGCAAGTGACGCCTTGAAAATTTTCTGTCTTCATGAGTCAGACGCCCCAGTCTTGCTCCACATTTCAAGGCATCGCATTTGAAGCGAAGAACGACGTGCGCAGTAGCAGAAAACCACCACCCGGATACGGGCCTCCAAGGCTGTGACGGCAGGCGCCACTAAAAGTTACCGTGTACCAAACAATCTGAATGCTCCGGCAACCTTGTGGGCCTATTCCTACCCAAAAGGCACCGCGCACGGGGCCCCCGAGAGAGGGAGGGGCGGCTTCAGAGGAGGTTGGCTGGCCGAGGCTAGCGCAATCACGCGACGCTCCCTCCTAGTATTTTAGTATTTTTCTACCTCCATGTATGTGGGTTTTATTGCGATAGCAATTATATGGACACTCCAAAGCAGATTTCTGCCGTCGGCGTCGCCGTCGCCGTCGCCGTGAGGTTCCGTATGACGTCAATGGAGATGAAATCGTCGCCGCGCGCCGCCGAACGCTGTATGTGCGAGTGAAAGGGCGCGAGGGACGCGCGCTTTCACGGGGAGTGAACGCACGGCGGAGAACAAATGCGCGTTCTGTGCCGTGCTCCCTTAAGGGCTGCAGAAGTAGGCGTCTCTTTCCTCCTTTACAATCACCATATATGTAGAGCAAACGCGCCTTCTTCTGACGCACGAAAGGCCGTGGGGGGCAGGGAAGGGAGGCGACGTTTAGCTGCGGCACCAAGTGCCTATTTATATCAGAGGCTCCGGCAACAGTCACCAACGCCGCACGCCTTTTGTGCGAACGCGGGCAAAACGCCGACGGCGTCGACAACAGTGCTGTGTGTTGCCGGTGCTGCTGCATGTCCAAGTTTGTACAGCGGATAAAACTACTATCCTTACTTCGTATAGCTCTCTACTAAGTTTTTTTTTTTTTAATTCGAAAGCTTGCCCTTAGGCATAATACAAAGCATATCAAAAATACACTCTCTACTAAGTTGCTATCGCAATTGATGCTTCGCCTTTCGGGTGAAACTGCGACAACTTTTTGACCAGTTGCCATCACTCAAAAAGTGCTCGTGCAGGCGTCACGTGCTCGTCACGCCTGCGGCAGAAAGGATGTTCCACATCCGCGCGTAGGTTTGTGAGTGGTGGCGCTGGCTAACACTCCCAGGCTTAGTTCTAGTTGTAAAACCCAAATACCCCAGAAAGTGGGTGCGAAAACGGCTCCGCGGTAGCTCAATGGTGAGAGCATCGCACGCGTAATGCCAAGACGTCGGTTCGTTCCCCACCTGCGGACAGTTGTTTTTTCATCCATTTTCATTTCTATTAATTTATCATTCCCTTGCTTCAATTAGTAAGTACAAGTAATTTCCCCTATGTTGTCCTTGGTGTCATTGTTTGTTGGATTCTTATGATGAGTCCATCTTTTGAAATATAAACTTTGAAAACGGTAGCCTTTGCGTTATGCAAGAGTGTTGGAGTGAAGTTCATCAAATGGGCAATGTCCTAAATTCATGGGTTTGAGCTAGAACTTGGTATGAGCTCCAGTTTAAGCTTGCCTTCCAAGCGCCGTAAGCTTTCACTGGCTTGGATTCTGAAATCTTATTATGTACGCCAAAATATTTACATAAACTGTAAATTCAGTTCAAAAAACATCTCTCTCGCTATTCTCAATTTAGGACAACCACTGCCTACATGTTTGCTGAATTAAGTACGCCTAAGCACTTCACTTATTTCATAATTCCAAATTGCATAGCCTTCAATAAGAATGCGGTGTAGTTGCCAAATTTACTGTACGTAAAATTAAACAACACAGTTACCTACAAGAAGTTCAAGTACGCCTAAGCCTTCGCGTTTCGGGGCGGAGGCGTAGGCGTACTAATTGGCAGAGGTCTTCAGTGGCGAATGGTAAACGAGACATGTAAAGAATATTTATTGATTAGTGGCACATGGCAAGGTAAAGAGACGTGGCTTGGAGTAGCTTACCTCATTCGGGAGTAGTTTACCTCGTTCATTAAGGGGCACGCGGCGCCATCTAATGGCATTGTCGACAACTTCTCGTGGGGCCTCCGAGACGAGAAGCGTGGTGCGTTCTAACGCTGAGAATTCTTCCATCGCTTCCCGCAGATTCAGCGGCACGTACTCGTGACTCAAGTTGGCGAGAGGTTGGTGAACTGTGTCGGCGCCACACTTCACCAACTGGATGCTGGATCTGACGTGGAATTCACCATCAGCGCCAGTAACTCGCTGATTTTACAGCGAGTGCTGTATAGGGCTAGCACATTCCGCCACCTGAAAACAGAAACTATCATCATCAGCAATGACTTGAGCTAGCGTCGTCGTCTCCTTCCCCAGCTGGCTCGTTGGCGCCCCTCGGCACAACCGCGCGCGCTCGTGCCACTGCTCCCGCGTTCGTCGTCGTTGTCTTCTTCCACAGTTGCCGCTCATCATTCCAGCGTAGAATTTCACTCCTCTTCTGTCGTCGTAATGGAGAGACCGCGTTATGGGGGTATGAGCCATTCATTGTCTTAATTGATGGGCAAATTTAATTTTGAAGCAATTTAGTTTCGAAGAATCGTAAGCGGCAATGCGACAACAGCTGACTGCGGGAATACCGTCAGTGACCGCGTTTTCTCCGTCGCAGCCGAACGTGTGGGTGACCTCATTAAGAAACACAAAGACGTAACCAATAATTCAGAGACTTTAATATAGCATCGGAATTAACCCAGTGATAAACATCGGTTCAACAGCCTGGCAAGGGACAAGAATTCAGGATCGCCAGTCAGCCTCTAGAGTCTGTAAAGGAGTACGTTTATTTAGATCAATTACTCACAGCGGACCCTCGTCATGAGAAGGAAATTTACAGAAGAATAAAATTGAGTTGGAGCGCAAGTCCTGACTGGGAGCATACCACTGTCACTGAAAAGAAAAGTGTACAATCATTGCATTCTACCGGTGCTAGCATATGGGGCAGAAACTTGGAGTTTAACAAAGAAGCTCGAGAACAAGTTAAGGACCGCACAAAGAGCGATGAAACGAAAAATGTTAGGCCTAACGTTAAGATACGGGAAGAGAGCGGTGTGGATCAGTAAACAAACTGATATAGCCCATATTCTAATGAGCATTTAGGTGGCGGTCCCACTCCGGCGGCACGAGCCCCCCGTTTTCAGTACTTTTGGAGCAACCGTGGCGGCTCTTCTACTTAGGATATGAAGTTGTCGTATAAACCATAAAAAGCTTAATTCTCGTAGATTCCAACTATATATAATATATTAAAATTGATTGATGTGATTAAGAAATAAATGTTCAAGAACAAGCATGAGATACATGGTTTTTGCGAACTGTGTCTCAGTTGTGACCATATTTAGAAGAAACTACCGTATACTTACTGCATCGCGGCTTGCTCTGTAGCTTTAGGACATATCTATCTAGTTCCTAGACGTAGCGAAATAATTTAGAATTTTTATTTTTTGGATAATTTGCTTTTCAAAATTGCCAAATATCGCAATCTTCTGTTATAAACAGCCCGGCAACTACAAGTTCAAGGAAGCTAAATTTTTGGTAAAGTAGAGATCAGGGAATTTCCATTTAGGATGCAAGATTTCATTGATGCCACATTATTAGTTTTCCTAATAATGTGGCCGAAAGTAAGCAATATTTAGAATTCTGGTTTTATTTTTGCCCATTTTTGCGGGAAGGTAATAAAGCTACGAAGCTGCGGTTTAAAACTAATAAAGGTACATCAATGAAATTTTGCTTCCTAAATGGAAATTCCTTGAACTCTACTTTATCCAAAATTTACCTTCCTTGAGCATGTAGTTGCCGGGCTGTTTACAACAGAAGATTGTGATATTTGGCAATTTTCAAAAGCAAATTATCCAAAAAGTAAAAATTCAAAATTATTTTGCTACATCTAGGAACTAGATAAATATGTCCTAAAGCTACAGAGCAAGCCGCAATGCAGTAAGTGCGGTAGTTTCTTCTAAATATCGGTGACAACTGAGACGCAGTTCGCAAAAACCATGTATCTCATGCTTGTTCTTGAACATTTATTTCTAAATCACTATAATCAATTTCCTTATATTATATATAGTTGGAATCTATAAGAATTAGGCTTTTTATGGTATTTATGACAACTTTATATCCTAAGTAGAAGAGCCGCCACGGTTGCTCCAAAAGTACTGAAAACGGGGGGCTCGTGCCGCCGGAGTTGGACCACCACCTTAAGAGAAAAAAATGGAGCTGGGCAGGCCATGTAATGGGTAGGATGGATAAACGGTGAACCATTAGAGTTACACAATGGGTACCAAGAGTAGGGAAGCGCAGTCGAGGACGGCAGAAAACTAGGTGGGATGATGAAGTTAGGAAATTCGCAGGCGCAAGTTGGAATCAGCTATAGCGCAGGACAGGTGCAATACGTGACCCGTAAAAGAGCGAGGGATTGTGGGATGTGCTGTCTGCTAGCTGCTTCCGGTTCGAGTCAGCGCAGCCGCCGCCACCGCTTCGCCGTTGAAGCCCATTGATGCGCTTGCAGCCCGGCTTTGTCACACGCGAAGATTACCCGGTTGCAGGCACCTAGAAAAGCCATTGTCGGCTGTTCAGCCGTTGGCTGCTTAATTTCAAGCGTTAAAGGTAAACGCAGGTAACTATATACTGCCTTGCAGCATCCCTTGCCGAGTCATCTGTGCACAAGCATCAGAGGCATGGCTGCCGCTTCCAAAACAAGGCAAAGACGATCAGGGAACAAGAAAATAAACGTATACAGTGCCACTTATCAGTCGGCGATGAGCTGTGTAAGGGCCGACATGGAATGACCCCCTAAGATATTTCTTTCTGTAACATTGACTCAAACAACCAGAACTATTTCAGTACTCGCGTGCACATTAAGCGGTATTATGAAACATGGTTTTAAGGCGAAAACTTTAACGGGACACAACGAGATAACCCGACGTGGTTGCTTAGTGGCTATGGTGTTGGACTGCTATAAGCATGTGGTCGCGGGATCGAGTCCCGGCCACGGCGGCCGCATTTCGATGGGGGCGAAAT
This sequence comes from Dermacentor silvarum, assembly GCF_013339745.2. NCBI lineage: Eukaryota > Metazoa > Arthropoda > Arachnida > Ixodida > Ixodidae > Dermacentor > Dermacentor silvarum. The sequence goes on along the minus strand of NC_051164.1, from coordinate 8,821,058 downwards.
GCGATAACACCCGGGTACTTCGATTTTAGGTGCACTTTAAACAACCCCAGGTGGTCTAAATTATTCAGGAGCCCCCTATTACGCGTGCCTCATAATCAAATCGTGGTCTTAGCACGTAAAAAAACCCCAATTTATTTTAGTTTAACAGCTGAGGTGCATAATACTCGTAACTAACTAGCCCACATTAGTTCCTTGAAAGCAGATAGGGTAATGCACAGCCGTAATCTGAGATCAAGGCGATGAATCACTCATCATCAGGCACTGAGATGAAGGCGATGAAGAAGAAAGTAGCCGAACTAGAAGCAAACGACGACATGACCCAAGTAGTGCAAACACAGCCACAACAACATGTTAATGACCTTGAGTATCGAAGCAGGAAACTTAACTTGGAGATACACGCCATTGCTGTTGCACCCAACGAAAATCTACTTTCCTTATTAAACGCAATTGCCCCGAAACTTGAAGTCCCGCTCTTAACGGCAGAAGACATTCAAACAATACACAGATTGCCTGGTCGACAAGGTAGGACGCCGGGAATAATCGCTCGTTTCACCAGACAGACAACAAGAGACTCATGGCTGAAAGCTAAGAACAGAGCGAAAAATGGTGAACCGCGCATAATTATCCAGGAAAACATGACTCGATATGACAGAGATTGCTTCGAACTGCGAAAGAAAGGGCGAAAGATAGCGGTTATCGTTTTGTCTGGCATACGAATGGGAAAATCCTTGTCCGCAAAGGTGAAGGAATTAATGTCATTCATATCAAAGGAGAAACGACCTGGACCATCTTAAATAAGCACTGCGTGAGCACAGTATGGTAAAGCAAGAAAAAAATGATACAGTGTCCCTATCACCTTCCAACTGACCTAAACCTCATTGCTTCGTCCTTTTCATCCGCATCCATTAAAGCGGTACATATCAATGCACGATCACTGGAAAATAAAGCAGAATTGCTAGAAGAATGTTTTAGTGAATTTCACTTTAAGTTCTCTGTGATAATGTTGAGTGAAACATGGAGCACTAGCACACATAATGTCTCTAAAATGACAAACTGCAGAACATACTACCTTAACAGACCTGCTGGTCGGGGCGGGGGAGTAGCACTACTGCTGGATGCGAATGAAAATGGTGAAATTCTGAGCCCATTTAGTACAATTACACCGGATCATGAGATAATGTCGTTGTGTTTTGTAAATTTATTTACTATGTCTGTTATTGCCCACCAAGCGGAAATGCAGCTTCATTTTTTAAATTGTATGAAGATTTTTTGTGTTATGTAGCGGACGGTGGTTACACGCTTATTGCTGGAGGGGATTTCAATATCGATGTGAGTGCTGATAATCATTGTGCTAGAGAATTTAAGATGGTATTGGCTTCGAATGGTTTTATGAATGTGCTCGAAATACCTACTAGAATAACAATTGAAAGTCAGTCTACTTTAGATTTGTTCATTACTAATTTCTCGCATCCTAAAATCGACACAGGTGCCTTATCATGCCCTATCAGCGACCATCTACCAGTGTTCTTGTGCATGGAGACGGTAACCCAAACACTAAAACAACCAAAGGGTTATGACACACCAACGTATAACCAGTGTTACTTTTGATGATTTTCGGGATGCTGTTAAACAAGTTGATTTGACGCACATTACTTGCCTTAATAATGCTAATGAAACCTATAATAACTTTATCGATATCTTTAAACAGCTATACCACTCCTACTTTCCCTCTAAAACATGTAAACAATCTCGAAAAACTCGCAAACCGTGGATCACCCCTGAGTTGCGGAACGAAATTAAGTATAAACATAAGCTATACAGAAGGTGACACGTGCGGCAGAAGATCTGCATTCATTTAAACAGTTTCGAAATAGGTTAACAAAGAAACTGCGATCAGCTCGAACAGAATATCACTCCACATATCTAGACGTGAAGAAGGGCCGCCATGATGCGATTTGTACCCGTCTAAACTCATTGCTACATCGTAAGCAGTCAAACAACCATGTGTGCAGTTTAAATATTGATGGTAACGAGCTAACGGGAACTGAACTCGCAAACGCTTTCAATTATTTTTTTTACAAAAATAAAAGCTAATGGGTCGTTGTCGGAAATATACGAGTAGATAAACTTTCATAATGATAATACAATATTTCTAGATCCCGTGACAACGGATGAAATACTAACTGTTATACTCAGCCTAAACAATAGCAGATGCCGAAATATTGACGACATTCAGATAAAGCCTGTAAAATATGTTGCAGATATTATAGCGCCAACTATCACACATATTTTTAACCTTTGTTTAGCTACATCGCTATTTCCACAACAAATGCAGATTGCAAAAGTAACTGTTTTATTTAAAAAGGGAAACAGAAATGATTTCGGCAATTATAGACCTGTGTCCGTACTACCTGTCTTCTCCAAAGCACTAGAGAAAATTTTGCACTCCAGATTTACTAAATTTATAGATAAATACAATTTGCTAACACCATGTCAATTCGGATTCCGAAAAAACAAATCTACTGAACTGGCGCTTTTAGAACAAAAAGAGTATATTTTGGCACAATTTGAAAACCGAGCTTTTGTGATTGGAATAATCGTCGACTTCACAAAAGCGTTTGATCTTGTAAACCATAAATTACTTCTAGAGAAACTATGGTACTACGGAATCCGAGGACAGGCTGCAAAACTAATAAAATCTTACTTGTATCAAAGGAAACATACGGTTGACATACAAAATGCGTACTCAGACATAAAGCCTGTTTATTCTGATGTCCCACAAGGCAGTATATAGGGCCACTACTCTTCAACATTTACCTTAATGACATTGTAAACATTAACCCAAATGCCAGATTCATAATATATGCAGATGATACAAGCATTTTTTTCTCCTGAAATGACATTCACGAACTGATACAATCGTGCAATACGACGATGATCTCGATGGAAAAATGGTCCCAATGTAATCATATGTGTGTGAATGACAGAAAGACAAAAGCGGTAATCTTCAGGCCGAAGAATAAACCAGTTTCCCCACACAATAGTATCATATTTAACTGCAAACAGATAGAAATAGTTGATCATTTTAAATGTCTCGGTGTAGTATTTTCTTCAACTATGTCATGGACAGCACATGGGGACCAAGTTGTCAAGCAATTAGCTAGAATAACTGGCGCAATTGGCTGCATAAGATACATTCTTCCTAAGCCAATTAAACTGCTTCTTTACAACTCATTATTTTATTCTCACATTAACTATTGCCAGCTGGTATGGGGCACTGCAACACCGTCCCGTCTACAGAAAATTTATATTTTGCAAAAAAAGTTTCTCCGCAATGTCTTCAATGCAAATTATGGAACAACCACCAAACGCTTTTTTCTTGAAACTGGTATAGTCAAAATCTTTGGTTTGTATCAGTATCGGCTCAGCGTTCGTTTTAAAATAGAAATAAGAAATAATATAGGTCACATTAGGCATTTAGCAAACTTACTAGAAAATAAAAAGAATTACCCTTTCAGACACCCCGAAAACTGGTTGGTGCCAACATCACGCATCAATACGGGGAAAGAGCAACACACCCTCCTTCCTTCCCTTCTCCACGCGTCCGAATCTGCTAACATCAACTTGTTTACCCAACGAGATATACGTTCCATATGCAATTCATATGTAAAAGAATGCACCATTGAGTAATCTTTAAATACAGTTAAGCTTAACATAGGATGTTTTCTTTGTTCTATTTATATTGTGTCTATTATTCTTTGTTATTCGGGCTGTTATTTCATGCATGTTATTTGACGATTGTCTTAAATATGTGTAATCACACTTCTGACGAAGTATTTGGTTTGTGCACATATAAGTGCAGATAAGATTTTGTTTGGTCTTATGTTTTTGCTATAGTGTTACTTTTAAAATTTTTTTTTAAACATGAAGCCGTCATGTCTCTGCCATGAGATTGCCTGTCGCTGCTGCTTTGTATTTCCGGGCTGCGGCCAAGTCAAGCTGTTTAGGACAGCTTTTTCTGCAGCTCCTCTGTCTGTATTGCTTGAGGCAGAAATAAATTATTATTATTATTAATATGTTGGCGATACGGCCATTCCCCCATTTAGTTGACAAAAATGTGAAAACTTCTAACTACGTACCACTTCAAATTAATCTCGAGTTTCGACCGAGAAATGCAGTTGACAACGCGCAACGTTTTCAAACATTTTCAGCACTTCAATTTCTAATTACGCTAGCTGTGCCGTTACCGACGATATCGGTTACAGCGATGATCACAGAGCAGCATTTACCAGACCGCTGTAGCCATCACCTCAGCACCCGGTTTTTTATAGTAATGCTTGATAGTAATATAGTTCTATAGTAATACGCTTGATAAATTATCGGATAAGGATAAATTTTTCATGTGCCCCTCGTGCGGATACACGGCGACACTCACACACATGCTCTGGGAGTGTAGAAACGCTCATCCCGACTCTACCTCGGACAAGTGGGAGAAGTCCCTCAGAAGCTCGCTTCTCGCCGACCAGCAATGGGCCGTCCAGCAGGCCCACGAAGCGGCCGCCAGGTATTGCCTGTCTGTCCCTACGTGGGAGACGCCCACTACGCCCTAAGCGCGTCCTGCAGGACCCAAATCAAGTTTGTCCAGTCCAGTGCAGATAACTTTTTTATCTGTTTGACTGACCCGCAGGCGGAGCAGTCAGTGAGGATGCGTAGAAGCAGCGGCAAATGTCGCAGAGCTAAACCTGTCAGAAACAAAAAAAGGCTGCCGAAACGAAAACCAAAGTTCGTTTATGAATAAAAGCATATCCTTGCCTTTCTTGGCTAGTCATCGTCGCGCCCAGAGTGAACTGAAAGCTAGAAATCAGCTGCATGAATGGTACGTCATTGCTGGTCGACAAAGCGGACGGAAAGCTTCGCACGACTGGCAGTTGAAACCGCACAGAAAAACCCGTGCGCCGGGCATGCCGCTGCGTCGGGCGCGTCGTCCATCGAACCGGAAGCTGCGAGCAGACGGCACGCCCCGCAATTCCTTGCGATTGCTCATTTTACCACTCACCTATTCGAGATCGCAGGGAGAGGCCTTCGTCCTGCAGTAGACATAAAAATAGGCTGATGATGATGATGAAACACCGGGTTTGCATGTTTCAGCTTCGCTGGTTAACCATCTGTACGGAGTGCTTGGGCGGTGATCTTTTGTCTGTGTTCATTTTGTTACCTTTTTTCTTAATTTCCTTTGTTAATTCTGCTACCAGTTGCTTTTTATTGTATTGTATTTGGAAACTCGATCTACGCACTCCTTACAATGCATTCGGGCCCTTAAGGTGCAATAAATGAAATGAATCATGTATTGTGATATTTGGATAGGTCCATAACTTACAGCGTTGCAAGGGGTCCAGGTGTTCTTGCAGAAATGTATTTTTAGACATATGAAAAATAAACTGATCATTCATTGAACTACGTCAGATTGCGAGCACACCGTACATGATATCTCCGTATACTGTCCCTCTTCTGACAATAAAAGGCTGTTTGAAGACAATGTGTCCGTGCCCGTCACCTGTTCTTTTTCTCCTCCCTCTCCTTCTTTTTGGTTTCTGCCCCCTTTTCTCAGAGTAGGGTAGCAAACCAGGTGCAAGCTGGTTAACCTTCCTGTCTTTCTTTCTCTCTCACCTATACGGTAATACCTTTAAGAAGCCGAATCCTGCCGAAGTTGTGCTTGAGTGGTCAGAGAAAGGGCAGATGTGCCAGCGGGGCGCGGTACACATTTTCCTGAGCCCACACATCGGCATTGCGTCATACATGACGCTTGCGCAACCCTACAGCCACTATAGCTGTCGGTCCCGTTGCACTCATTGACTTTGGGACCCTCGTCTGCATACTATGTGTTACATAATCATTGTTGTTGAATGGATAATAAACTGAAACTGAAAGGGGGCTACCGCTTTCTTACCTTTGGTAGATGTTGGCTGCCACACCGCGCATATGTATAGCCGGCTCTACGAGTACAGCGTGCGTGGCGGCGTTGTGTGAGAGAAAACATCAACCCCGGTCGGATGCGCGCGCGCACATTTACGCAAGCCATAAAAGTAAGGTTTAGATTCTTATGGCTGTTTATGGCATGTTGGCCTATGTTAGGAGAAAGAGTGGAGTAAAAAAACTGATTAAATTATGTCCGCGCGAAGATTCCTGCTTCACGGGTAAAATTCCACAGTGACTGCTGGACACGAGTAGCATTGGCTTGCGGCGGGAGTGAAAGCCATGTGCTTACTGAGACTCCCATCAGCATGGCTGTGTGCCCGAGTAGCTTCTAGATCAGGGCAATCGCACACGTGATGCTTCAACGTAAAGCAGGCGCCCATGTTGCACATCCGACATGTGGTGAAGCACACGAGTCGTGTTGCCTACCGCGGTGAGCTGCACTTGTTCGGCATCTCCCAAGTACTTCTTCTGCAATGGCTGCACCAGTGCCAGTTGCATCCGTTACACGAGGTGCACCACTTGGGTCTAGGACATATTATTTACGCTTTACATGACAATCCTTTCGGAAGTCGATGGCAGTTTGCTAGTAAATTGAATATTTGCCTAACTTGTTCCTCGAGCAAATTATGCTTTTCCCCTGGGTTCCTTAGAGAGCGTAATTGTGATGCTCCTAGTGTGCAAAAAAAATGATGGTAACGAGGGGTTTGGAAGTGTGCCCGTTCTGAGAGCACTCGCAAGGCTTGAGCGGCTCTATCGCCAATGCCGTCCGCGTGCCTAGTCACCCCCGCACTCTGCTTTATTTCTCCAGCCGAGTGTGTGGCATTTGTGTTTTAACATGTCTGTCAGAGAGCCCAATCGAAATGTGGTCTGATGGGGAGAGCGTCGGACTGTTGCCCTTAAGGGTATATGAATGCGAAATCAGAAAATACCCGTTTACTTGGATTTAGGTGCACGTTAAAGAACCCCAGGTGGTCCAAATTAATCCGGAGTCCCACCATCGACCACCAACGACGAAAATGGGTGAAAGAGGCAAAGAAAGCTATTCGCTTTAATCGCACATGAAGTTTCTTAGACAGCCAGTGCGGCGAGATCTGCTTGTTGGTAGTTGATGATGTTCTATGTAGGCATAGCGCACGCAAGATGACTCGATACGACACAAGCGCTTTACTTGTAGTTTGATGTCATGGTGTTTTCTTAGAGCTCTGCAGACATCACTTATGACGTCTTATAGACTTGTGCCCTGCGGCTTTTTCTAAAGTGCGACAGCGCCGGTTTGCACTAGACCATGTCGATGCCGATGGCACTTGCCATCACCCCGTAAGCACACACCGACTCCACTGGTTCTGGAGAGTTGCAACTTCGCACCGTACGTCAGGTGCTCGCCCACGTGGGCGGAACATTGTCGGGGATATCAGCCACCGAGAGGGGGCTCCGCTGGTCTCTACTAACGCTGTGTTGGGGATATCTCCTTCACACACAAGAAAAATGCGCTTCAGTTTACGTACACAATAAATAACATACCACTCAGGAAATGCGATGAAGTCACATATCTTGGGGTCACTCTTACAACGAAATTAAATTGGAAACCTCATATAAATAACATATATAACAAGGCGCTCAGATGTATCGGGAAGCGTTGCGCGTACAAACGGACAAACACAGGAAAAAGACGTAAACGGATAGAGCGCAATACTTCCCGATACAGCTATGCACCAACTCGCCCAGCAAGAAGTTCTTCTAAAAAACTCAGAAACACACCTCCTAGTGTTCAATTAAATGCATACAGAACCCTCACCAGACCCGCTTTAGAATATGCTGACTCAATTTGGGCTCCGCACCAGAAGTATTTAACCGACAAACAGAAATTAGCATTAACATTCATATATTCGCAATATTCGGGTCAAGCAAGCACTGCGAACCTGCACGTCAAGGCTAACATTCAACCACTAGCTCAACGTAGAATGATTTCTAGATTAAAATTTCTATACTTAGTTTATCACGGTTGCTATCATATACCACAAGCAATATACATTCAAGCACCATTCAGACTTTCCGCCCGAAATAATCACAATAAATCAATACGGCCCCATCCGAGTCATAACAACACTCACGAGTACTCTTTATTCCCACACGCCATTTCCCATTGGAACATGCTACCCTCTGATCGATGCTGTTAACTGCTCATCTGTCAATGCATTTATTGACAGTATTCAGAATTTGCAATTCGCGAGGTAGTAAAGTGACTGATGTTATCTGTATTCCATATGCAGGCTCTTGTGGCTGCATACTTAACGTAAACGTTGCTTTTCCTGCTTATACGCGAACCGCTCCTTTAAGCAAAGTGTGTGTATTTATTGAGTATGTTCACTTTTGTGCGTGCTTATGTTCTTTGTTTGGATACAATGGTTTCACTTGTCTCTCTTTTTCTCCTTTTTTGTACTGTATCTCATTTTGTAACCACTCCTACATGGGCCCGAGGAGGGCCTGCAGTATTGTAAATTAAATAAATAAATAAATAAATAAAAATATCAGCCACCGAGAGGGGGCTCCGCTGGTCTCTACTAACGCTGTCTGGAGCCGTGCATCGCGTTCGCGACCTTGCTATGCGCTCTCCACACTCTTACGGCCGTGCATCGAACGTTAGACCAGCCGTACAGGCTTCTGCGCACTGCTCACTCGCCCATATGCCGATGCCCGATATTCCAAACTGAAATCTCGGCTAACTGAACCGGCTTTTCTTACTTCAAGAGATGCGCATATGTCCTTCTACTTAGGTTCTCCTGTAGGACACACTGCGACAAGCAATAGACTTCATGCACTTTATGCACCGCTAAACACGTCATAACATAAACATGTCAGTGCTGGTAACGGAGAACGAGAGAGAGGCCGAGCACACACGCGCTTCTCCCTCGGGAGTATAAAATGAAGCTGAAAAGATCGGGCTTTGAATGCAGGAGCCTAATTAAGCCCGGCGAGGAGCTTAAATCGGCTTAAAACGCGGTGCGAGCAGCGAGAGAGTGCGGATTGTTCCTGACAGCAGAGCGCAGCAGCGTCACTGAGTCACACCGGCCACGCACCGCGAGGATTTAAACGCCGCTAACCGCTGTCAGCACACACTGCATATATTTGCATTTCTGAAGGCCAGGCATCGCTTTTTTTATTAAACTGAGCCCGCCCCCCCCCCCCCCCCACTCCTCTTCTTCCCCCCCCCCCCCCCCTCCAAACACACCTTTGTTCTTTTTTGCTTTCTCTTCACTTGAAAATGTCCTCAGTGTGACGTGGTTTGCGATGACCATTGTTTAGGCTCCTTAATTTTTTGGAGACGAGTTGCGATGTTCGGTTCATTACGGGGAACTTCAGCCGCCCTCCCCCCCCCCCCCCCCTCAGAAAAAAAAACAGAAAGAGAACGAAAAAAAACTAAATCAACAATAACAGTTTGGCATCGTGTGCTCACTAATTTCATGAGACTCACTAAAACGCATAAGCAAACGAAATACCACAACGGATCACGTCTCGCCAGTGCTCTATGAGTATTAATTTTAGGGTAGAACAACTGTTCGGTCGTTTAGTGTCTAAGTGCAACGAATGCTGTCAGATGAGCTGGTTAGTTGCTTTAACTATACTACGTGTAACCAAAACCGAATTCCACTCGACACAAATAAGGCACGCGACACGCGGGCAATTGGCGTTTGATTCTTCTTTCCTTTTCTTTTTTACAGTGCGTTTTACGATAGCTACGCCAAAGAGCATCGCACGTGGGTGTCATTCACGTGCACCCATGTGCACATGGGTGCACATGGGTGTCACACATAGGTGTTTGATAAATAAACTTAGGAGAAAATGTTGCTGTTTAATTGCACGAATATTATTTTTATTGTCGTGTGGTGTAATTTTAAGGGCATAATACATATGCGGTAACAGAGGCAATTCATGTCGTTGGGAGTTATGCTGTCAGGCGACGCGGAAAACACAGCGCCGCTCCATTTTTTCGTGTGGCTGCTCGCGCGTCGGTGGCAACGCGGGCGGTCGCCGCGCAGTCGCGTTTTTCGCTGGCGAAAAACGCGCAATGCGGTTTTATTAGGTAGGCCATTTGTTTCTTTGCGAGTAGGAGCGCGCCGAAGCAACAGAGCGTGCAGGCTACTCTCCTGCAAATCAATTCGAGGGCAAGGGGAGTCGTCGCCGCGGTAACACCGTACCACCGCCTCGAAACACCACAGAACTTTGAGACTTTGAACCTGGATTGACGACAAGGGTTTCACCCGCGAAGCTGTTGCCATAGCAAAAACTTAAGGTTCAGTTTACGACAACGCCACCATTGTCGCATCATCTTATATTGTCACGTAGTAGGGACGGTGAAGGAAACAGTCGTAACACAGTGAATGATGAAACTGATTCTTTATTGGGCGAGCATGTGCCCACAAAAGCAAGTTACACTCGAAGTACAGCAATAGCGGCTAGCATGGTCGGTGAGCGTCGAAATCTGATCAGCGGGTCAAGCGCGTCGGCTTTTATACATGAGTCATCGAAGGTTCAAGAGTAATCCCTGGTGCCGGCGTGTTTTCCAGAAAGTACTACACAATTCGGGTCGCGCATACATGCAGTCAGATTACACAAGGTTCGGTGACAACAGACAGCTTATACAACCATCAATAACCTTCGAGAAACTTCCGATCCATGCAGTACAATCCCTATATTGGGAGCGAGGAGTAACGGAGTCGCCATCTGTCGGAAGCGCCTCGCTTGCGTAGTATGAGGGATAACGCGGCGCGCTCCTCGTAGGTTTGGCTGCCGGCGCTCAATAAAAAAAAAACACCCGGGAGCCCTCCTGGTCATTTCTGTAAGTATTCTCCAAGCGAGGGAAGTTTCTTACGGTCAAAATAATAAAATTGGGCAAACAGAAAGCCCAGGATAGTTTACAGGTGCTATCTCTTTACCGAATACGTACAGTGAACGCCCATTGCGCGCGGTCGACGCGATGGAGTCCCCGAACCAGCTTCTTGCGTGAAAGGTAGGCGCTCGCTGAAAGCTGACTTTGTGAAATATGTTCTTATAGTGTGCTGTCTGTATAACCAAATGGAACATAACAGAATAAAGACTCAATGCAGCGATCGCGTACACAGGTTCGCAGCGACCGAATTGTGCGGATCCCACGCACTGCGGGATCTTATGCGAATGATTTTGCAATCCAACATTGTGTGGGGTTCCACAAAACGATGCTAGGTGTTCCTATAAATTGAGTAGCAGTGTGTCGCGAGTGTGCGTGTTTGTGAGGATAGCAGCACGACGACAACCACGTAATGGCAGGATTTCCACGCCGGCCGTTCGAAGCGAGCCTACGGCGATCGTTGGATTCCACATGGGTAGTGGACGAGCGTAAGCGAGAGAAACACGGATTGTGATGTCATCAGCTACTACGTGCTATGTATGCAAAAATATTAGCACAAGTGACCGATCTCCCGATCAGATAAATTGCGACACGCGACGCTGTTGTGCCCTAGCGCGCCGAAAACTGGAGTGCCAGGCCGCCCCGCTTTAAAACATCAACCATGTGGCACTTTAGATACCAGTGTGCACGGGAACAAGAGCGCCGCATACCGCAATTTCCCTGCTCCGGTCATCGGCCACTTGTGCTAATCATTTTTCCGCTGCAGCTGTATAGTTCATATGGGTATTTCATGTGGTATATTGACGTTGACATTTGTATTTGTACTTGGGCGAATAAATGTTAAGGCTTGATTAACTTCGGTGGTCACGAAGGATGACCGACGTCTCACAGTTTATACGCAGCGTAAGGTGCTACGAGGTAAGTAATGGGCAAATCGGGCTTGTCCCGGAGATAGTGCAGTCTTACAAGGCGCCTCAAAGCGCGAGCTGTCATAAGGAAAGAAGACGACAAAGTGGCATGAATGAGGTGCACGCGCTGAGTGTTTCGAAGAGCTGGCGGGCTTTGGAAGGACGGACGGACGGAGAGAGAGAGAGAGATTCAACTTTTATTGGTGCCAGCAATTCACGAGGGCGGAACGCAGCCTCCCTCCGCCTAGCAGACGGCCGAGCTCCCCTGGGTCTCAGCGGCTGCCTCGGCTAGCTGGACGGCCCAGACCTGGTCTTGCTGGTCCGAGCTGAGCAGCAGGGTCTCCCACTGCTGCTGGTTTTGAATTTTGCGGCCCTCGAAAGGGGCCGCCTTCGAGCATGCCCATAGAATACGTGGCAGATTCGCCCTACCTTTACATAATGGACGGACGGAAAAAAACTTCATTAAGAAAGGTTCCTGCGAGGTTGCCGGCCCGGCACTGTAGCTGATTGGACAGAAAAGAGTTACTGAGGGTGTTGTTGCTATTAGGACTCAACTATGGGCTCTGTAATTTCATGGCATGAAAAAGAAAAAAAGTCGCCTGCGTTCAGCCACTGTGAAAGGCTGTTGCAATGCTACCGTCAAGGGTTGCTGATGCAGAAGGCAACTTAATATTTGGCATACTGAACGATTGTGTGCTGACAGATTTGGCTTCAAAACAGTAAATGATAAAGTATATTTTTTCTGATAAGCTAGAGATCACATGCACAATTGTCGGAGACATTCCCAGGCTGGATTGAAGGCCACCGGCGAGACGACCTCGTAATGCGGGAAGCCTTCCTGTGGCACGTCCAGCCTTCGCGATCTGCGGTAGCCCAGCCCTATCATGGCCATGCGCCAGCTGAGGTTGTATGGTGTATGTCCGCCGTCCGCCAATGCGTGCTGCCAAAGTTCTATACAATTGCTGCGTTGGAGACGTTGTCGAAGGACCGCTTTAAGCCTAGCGCCAGTAGGCTATCAACATTGTTGGGTGCGATCTTTTCGTGTATGTCTTCCTTTAACTAGAAAAGTACTACCCGCCGTGGTTGCTCAGTGGCTATAGTGTTGGGCTGCTGAGCACGAGGTCGCGGGATCGAATCCCGGCCACGGCGGTCATATTTAGATAGGGGCGCAATGCGAAAACACCCGTGTACTTAGATTTAGAGAGAGAGAGATAAATGAAATGGGACAGGCAGGGAGGTTAACCGGAAGGTAGGTATCCAGTTTGCTACCCTGCACTGGGGAAGGTGTAAGGGGAGACAGAAAAGATAAAGAAAAATGCACACACATAGAAACAGAGGGTGATCAGAAAAAAAAAAAAAAAACACAGACACAAAGGAACTCAGGAGTGTCACAGTCGTTCAAGCAGGTCGCTTGTCCGGAGGAACCTCAGCAGTGCGCTCATCGCCTTCTGGTGTGAAGACCGCGTCAGCTGGCTCTAAGATCGTCTGCTCAGAAAGCGGCTGGTCGTCGAGGCGCGCCAGCGTCGTCACGAGCGTCTGTCTCTGGGAGCTGTAGCGGGGACAATGACACAAGATATGTTCGATTGTTTCCTCGCTGTCGCAACTATTACAGGTAGCACTGTCAGCCATTCCGATGCAGCAAGCAAACGCATTCGTAAAAGATACTCCGAGCCACAGTCGGCAGAGAGCAGTTGCCTCGATTCGGGAAAGTCCAGATGGAATATGTAGGCGGATGTATGGATCCAAGCGGTGCAGTCGAGTATACCGGAAGCCTGGCGTGTTCCACATGGAGCGAGTGGCATCACGCGCGAGTATACGAAGCGTTGCTGCTGCATCGGTTCTTGAAAGTGGAATGGGTTCCTTCACAGCATTTTCGTGAGCCTTCCTAGCAGCTTCATCGGCCTGTTCGTTGCCCATGATGCCGCAGTGGCCTGAGAGCCACTGAAAAGTAATGTCATGTGACAATGTTGCTCATGACGCCATACTTAACGCTCTTGAATCGGTCGGCCTTGGTGGCCGAGTCTACCGGTGGACCCGCAACTACTTACACATGAGGTCCTTTTTTGTGCAGACCGATGACAGTCCGACCTCACAACACTACACATACCGCGGTGTTCCCAAGGTGGCGTCTTGAGCCCCACACTATTCAACCTTGTTCTTGTCGGTCTCGTGGAACGCATACCAAGTGCTGTCCAGATATCAATGTACGCCGATGACATCTGCGTGTGGACGTCAGGTGTAACACATCCTCAGGTGCGCCCGAGGCTTCAAAAACCTGCGACTTCAATATCGGCGTATCTTAGCGAACAAGGCCTCCAGATTTCACCTGAGAAATGTGCGCTGGTCGCGTTTACGCGGAAGCCAATGACGTCCTACGCCATATCCATCAATGGGCAAGACATCTGTTACGCCAGGACGCATACATTCTTAGGGGTGATCATTGATCGAGACCTCAGCTGGAGTCCTCATGTGGCCTACCTGAAGAAACGCCTAACGGCCATTTCACACATTTTTAAATTTCTTGGAGGAAAAACATGGGGAACGTCAGTACACGCGATGTTACAACTATACAGGGCGCTGTTTCTCGGATATCTGAGGTACAGCTTACCTGTACCTGCAGAAGCAACATCCGCACAATCGAAAGTGCTCAGGCGCAGGCACTAAGGGTTTGTCTTGGATTGCCACGATGCACATCGACAGCGGAAACAATTGCAATAGCCCACGATTACCCAGCGCGAACTCATATGACATTGGAAGTGCTGAGAGCACACATCAGGCACATTGCCCGCGCCCCTTTCCATCACCTCGCCACGCTGCCGAAAGACCGACCCAATGCCTCCTTTTGCCAGGTGATATTGACGTACCGTGACTGCCTCCCTCAAGATTACACGCCTGCCGAGAGGCTGCTATCACCTCCTTGGTGTTTGGCTCGCCCACAAGTTCGACTCTCGGCACCAGGGATTCAAACGAAAGCAGGACTCTCGTCACCAGCTCTCAAGCAGCTATCTCTACTCATGCTGCACGAGACATACAAGGACCACCTTCACATTTACACTGATGTCTCGACAACTCTTGACGGATCTACAGGAGCTGTGATCTTCCCCGAAAAAGCCATGACCTACTTAGATTTAGGTGCACGTTGAAGAACCCCAGGTGGTCCAAATTTCCGGAGTCCCCCACTACGGCGTGCCTCATAATCAGAACGTGGTTTTGGCACGTAAAACCCCATAATTTAATTTTTTAACTAGAAAAGTACGTCTTGAATCGACAGCTGTGCTCGAAAGCGATACATGGTCGTCGGTAACATTCGTCCTTCTTCGAGGTGTTTGCTGA
The DNA here is from genome assembly GCF_013339745.2 of Dermacentor silvarum. Classification (NCBI taxonomy): domain Eukaryota; kingdom Metazoa; phylum Arthropoda; class Arachnida; order Ixodida; family Ixodidae; genus Dermacentor; species Dermacentor silvarum. The sequence goes on along the minus strand of NC_051164.1, from coordinate 8,805,956 downwards.
GGCGGTTTAGTAAGACATACTCGTACAGCTTCCACAGGCATGCCGTGAGCAAAATGGGTCGCAGTCCGTCTAGATGCAGTGGCTTCCCGGCTTGGGTATGAGTGTAATCTCCGCATGCACGTCATACCGCTTTACGGTATGGCGTGCAGGCGACTATGTGACTGTGACTATGTACTGGATGACATGACTATGTACTGGATGTGACTATGTACGCGGATAACATCACAGTCTGGGCCAGTGAGGGCTCCCCGGTGCAACAGCAGGACGCCTTACAAGCAGTGGCCGACGCCATGAACTGGTCTGGTAGTGCTGCCTCCGGTGTGACCCTAAGATATTGGTGGTCATCACGCTACGGCGGAAATCACGAGGACACAAGCAACAAGCTTACGAGAGGTCGACATCCAAATGCAAGGAACGCCCATTCTGAAAGTGAAGCAACTGCGCATACCTGGGCTACGCAGCGACGGAATGAGCGCCGCAAACCTGCAGCCATTAGGCGGATCGACAGCACAAGTCTCTCATCTCATCCGCCGCATTACGAGCAGGCGGCACGGACTAAAAGAGGCTGATGCGATCAATATCAGTGGAGCCGTCATCACCAGTAGACTCGCATTCACACTCCCCCACAACGAGACATGCTTAAAAGGAAGAGAGCGAGACATGCAATCTTAGCGCCCTAAACCGAAAACTATATAAGCAAGCGATTGGGCTACGTAGTGCCAGAAATATCTACCAAACAATTAGAAGAGGTTGGCATCCCCGTCACCAACTAAGAAGCGCACCTGGCGAGCCAAAAGGAAAGGCTCACTATCACCCTTGGGCGGTGATAACAAATTATTGGACACCTATACGAAGTAAGGATAGTAGTTTCGTCGGCCGTATACGCTTGTAAACATTCGCTTACAAACTAAATTAACAAGGAGGTTGTCACGCGCGCGCACAACAAACACGAACACATCTTACTCGATGACCGCGGACACTCGCTGTCACAACGCTGGCGAGATGAAGAGCGGCAGCAGCGAGTGAATTCCTCCTCCTGCTGCCTCTCGCGTGAACGCAAACCAGGCGCGGGGCGCGAGAACACAGCGCACATTGCCTTCAAGATAGGACGCGCGCCGCCGCGCTCAGCCTCCGCAGCTGTAGTAGAAGAGAGGGTATTGCGCCCCTCCGCTCGCAGCGTGCGGACAACTCCCCCCCCCCCCCCCCCCTTGCACGCATAGGAAGACGCCGCCGCAACAAGCCAGCTGTTTTCGCACCCTCGCAAGCCTCCTCTACAGCATACGGCGCGCGGCCATGCCCTTATCGCTTGTGCACTTTACACGGAACTTCACGGCGACGCTGACGACGACTGCGGAAGTTCTCCTGGAGCGTCAATATAATTTCTATCGCAATAACAGAGCGCGTCCCGCCGGACATCCGTGAGGGTTTCTACGTGGAATACCAATTCCAACAATCTGCATGCCATCCACCAAGACCGAGCGGCGCGCGCCGCTCTATATCTGAGGTCATGCACCAGAGGTCATGCTCTTTGCCTGACCTCTTTCCTGATAGGTATTTTTCTACTTTTCTTGTGGAAAATTAAGGTAGCTATGGATTCAGGGATACTTCCTGTGCTCCTTGATTACGCAATTACTCTGTGATTGTTGGTATCTGCACTCAACCAAATGTCTTTTTATAATCGTGTTTAGTACATATCGCAAAAACTGGGGTAACGTGCAAATAATAAATTACGCAAAAACAAGCAAGCGAACACACAAGAGCCATTGTAAAGCAACGCCAATACAAGAAGAACGCAAAATGCCAATAAATACTAACGCAAGAACATATTTTAACCAAAACAAACGCAACAACCAGATCAATTGCTTAAAAAAAGACGCTAATAAAACAAGGCATATTCAAAAGATCAATATTCTGATTATTCAGAATACAACATGGAACGTAAGTACACACTAAATTCTTTCAATGACGCGTGAATATGTGGCGCTAATTGCAAATTAATGTCAAAATTAAAATTAAATTATTGGGTTTTACTTACCAAAACCACCATCAGATTATGAGGCACGCCGTAGTGGGAGACTCCGGAATAATTTGGCCCACCTGGAGTTCTTTAACGAGCACCTAAATCTAAGTACACGGGTGATTTTTCTGCATTTCGCCCGCATCGAAATGCGGCCGCCGTGGCCGGGATTCGATCCCGCGACCTCGTGCTTGTCAACAGCCCAAAAATAAATGTTTGACGTAAGTGTTCATTTAAATGATGAAAGTGATGGCTTAGTCTTGATCTCATAAGGTAAGATATTCCGTAGCTTAATCAACGAAAAAGTAGTCGTTTGAGGGCCACAATTAGTTCGAACTTTGGCAGAAATAGATTCCTTTGTAGTGAAAATTTTGTTAGCTTGTGATGAATAATCTCCTTTCTGTCAATTAACTCAAACATATTGCTGTTACTAATGATGCCATAGGCAAATATTCCAATGTTATATTCTTTCTCGCACTAATACGACCGCTTCGCGTTGCGTCGCGTCATGGAGAGGGATGGATTACGTTAAAATCTGGTTCGTACGCATCTCATATGAACTTGCGCTCCGATTGGAACGCGTCAAAGTAATTAATTCGGAATGGTTTCATTTAATCCGACCACCAAAGGGGAAGACCTGAAATACGCACACGAGCTGTGAGGCGTGCCACTTGATTCCCTCTGATCCCCCAGGAACTAGGTGTCCACTGAATCTGTAAACGTAATTGAACGGTGCGCATCAAAGTGGTTAGTTAGTGCGCTTTCCTGAAAGTGTTGGACTCGGTCTTTGCGTCGTCTTGGTGGGGTGCCGTGGTATATATTCGAGGGTCGAGCGTCCCCCATGGAGGCCGGGATTGTGCGGGGGTAATCGTATCCCAACTCAATAAGCAGGGCGTCTGCGTGTGTGGAGAGTTTAACGTGGGTGAATGGTGCTTCGCGGTGAAGTTGATCCAGCTCGTCGAGTCCAGGAAACATCGCAGTATCTGGAAACCTGGTGGCCTTGGCAGTAAGCGCGGTGCGCATTATAGTGCGAGATATTTAACGGAGCGTGGTTTCGAGCTAGTGTCTTTTAATTTTTTTTTCAATATATGGACACTGTGTTGAGCTACAGTGAACTTGAAAGTGTTGGGTAGTATGTTGAACTCATTGCTTTGACTTGCCATCATCATGCAACTGTAAGCCTAGCACCATGATCTAGGGATTTCTCGCTTGTTGATATTTTCTGATCACTTGCCGATCTTTCCGAGCCTTTGGAACTTTCCTCTTGGTGACGACGATGTAGTCGGATTTGGTGCTGTATAGAGTGAGCCCTCTTTCATGAGGGTACGGAACTGTGGTTTCAATGACCGATTGTAGTGTTTGCTGTATTTGTAATGGTAAGCCTTTTCAGGTCCAGAGAGTGGTGTCGTACAGCGTATCTCGTAGAATGAAGGTCTGAATACAGGCTACTGGGAGTGAAGGAGGAGAGGGTTGGCGACAGAATAGACCCAACTGCGCCCCCCCCCCCCCTTTGTGGGAAGGAACATTCACGGAAATTAAGCACTCGGTAAGGAAGTTTTGAATGTAATTATGTAGTTTCTGTCTCGATGAGATCTCTCGAAGGCGCTCGTGGGAGACGTCAAAAGCGCCCTTGATGTACCAGGCAGCTAATGGCGCACACTTCAAAGGTACTGTATCCCGTGTGTATATGTCCTGTAGAGCAAACATTGTATCTTGCGTAGAGATGTGTTTCCGAATTCGATTACTCGTGAGTCGTTCGCATATGCCATGTCCAGTTGCCAGAATAGTCGTGCGTTCCGTAATTTTACCTGGACAGTACGTCAGCGCAATGGGACGGAGTTTGGCTATTGGTGCGGTGTCATGCACCAGGTAATGGGAATGACCATGGCCATTTTCCATGCTGCAGGTGTTTTGCCTGTGTTCCAACCGTGGTTGATGGTGTCGCGTAGTTATTATAGCTGAGTGTCAAGTAAACTTCGGAACATTTTGTTGGTAATTCTATTCCTTCCCACTGGTTGCAGGCATTCATATGCATTGGCAGCTCACCGATTGAGAAGCGGTGGTCGAGATTGCAAGCACTATGATCTGCCAATACCGTTCGGGGTCTGGTACTATTGGTTGTTTAAAAGAAGTGGTCAGCAATTTATTCCGCTAAGGTTTCCGTCAGTTCAAAGTCCGGGTCAAGTCACGAAGCAAACTTTCTTCAATATCGACTCTGTTTTATCTCCCCTTCTTCTGCGTAGGCAGCACTTATCGGTGCTGGTGAGTTCGAGGTACACGGTGCTTCTTCCTTCTCTTTCTTATCCCGATTTTCACTTCTTAATTACCGCTTCTTCCCGCTCGGTACTGGTTTATAGATCGGCTGCCGAGCATGGCGTGAGCTAATTATCCAGGTGCACTGCTCCTTTCTGGTGTAGCATCGACAGAAGTGCACTATTGTGGAGGTAACACTTCCCCGTTGTGAAGTGGAGGGACACCGACTTGTATCGTTTCTTTCCTATCCTGTCACTCGCATTTTATTGCTGGCTTCATTTACATTCTTTGACCAAATAGCTGGTTTAGCCGTAGAGCGTGGCGCCAACCAATGAGAACACATAAGGGAAATCAACATTTTTGTGCAACCAACAAACTTGCGTCTTGAGGTGTTATGAGCCACTGATAGCGAGTAGGATTTTTCGCGTAGGTACTTTAACGCGAAACTTGCTGTCATGTTGTAATTTTTTTATTGAGCAGGCTTCTTTGTTTATTTTACAGTTTTGACGTGGCTCCCTGACTTCTCGGCTGGTCGCTACGTCACTGGGTATACATAATAGTGGACGTAAATACAAAGCTTCGATCAAAGAACCCGAGAAGTGGCTCATGTAGTATTTGGACGGCGACCAAGTGAGCCAAATTTATTCTGCGTAGAACTTGCGACACAAAAGATGAACATATAATATCCGCAAGCTTGCCCAAAAAACACCAATCTGTCAATGAAATTCTTTGATATACTTTACTCTCTTTGATTTAGGCGCTCAGTATGTGCCATAGGGGCTTTGCCTATTCCTGGTCAATCCTTCAGAATGCTTATGTTCCACAAGAACTTCAACATAGAACTCCCCAAATGAAACCAAACCAAACAAGTGTATGTAATGCATCAAATACGCATACCCAACCCACCAAATATTCGCGGCACATAATTTACAAGATGTTCATTTGATGTGGATAGTTTTTCTTCTTTCATCCATGGCTCCAAAGTGTCTGTGAAAGCTGCATCGCCGATGTTCAATTTAACTAAGATTCAAGAGAGCAGTGCTGAAAGTCTGACTCACCTAATTGTATTCGAAGGTTGCGCTGGACGCAGAGCATTTGGAAAGTCGGGTCGCTCCGCAGAAGCAACAGGAATACCACTAATAAAAACAATCGCCACAAGCGTAGGTGTGCAGCACAACCAGCAAACGACCAGTGCTACGATGTCAGTCACTAGTCGTGCTGAAGACCAGTCAGCACCGCTTCCTGACGAAAGCAAGAGCGCCCAGTCCAGACAAAACGGAAGAGGTCGAGCGTGTGCTGAGCTGGAGCGGTAACTAAGCCGGCCAAACCTACTCAGCCTGCCTCAATCACGCTAGGTTCTTGCAACATCGCTGCCCACAGCGCTGTAGCGTCCGCAGCGTTCTCTTACAAGTGTGAAAGGGAAGACTCGCACGTGCTCGGGTGTCTCGCGCTTCTCAGCGTGCCTTCCTACACACTGCAAATCTTCCTCCCGCGTGCCACGATGGCGCCAATAGTACGAAAACGAGAACCAGAGGAGAGACAGGGACCGGAGTCGACGTCATGGGGCTAGATTTGCGGCGTCAGCTTGCGTTGCCGGTGCTGCGATAAGGACGCGTGTAGAACTGTTGGGCGCGCGTTGGAGGAGGGATGGAGCGGAGATTGCACGAACCCTGATCTGCCAAACCTTCAAACGTGTAGACGAGATTTTCGACGTATTTTGGCCTGATCACTTCGCATTGCTTTTCCTATAGCTCCGGAGCTATGTTCTGATAAAAAGGGCACATTTAACCCGGTCGTTTCATCCGCCATTTTCTTGCCCCCAAGTGATATCAGCGAAAGTGAACGCGACTTCTAAAAGTAAGTAGGTCGTGTCGTTAAGTTTCTCCCATGCTGTCCGTAAGGTATTGTTGTAGCCCCAAGCATTGCTACAGAAAAAAAAAAAAAAAACGCAAAAATATACATCATGTGTATTTGTGTCTTGTTTGCGTTTTACAGCGTAAGCAGTGATGGGCTCATTTTAATAACCGTTTCGGTTGGCGATGTCGTCCCCGGCCGCCGCCGCCGCCGCCGGTATCCGTCGCAGCTATCTCCAGGCACCGCTATGGGGGATTGGCCGATAAATGGTTGTCTTGAGGAAGAAAACGAAGTTATGCATAAAAATGCTAGAGTCAAAAACACGTACGGCATACTTGCTTAAATCAAGGAGGCTGGGCGACTGTTGGTCGGCGCCCCGTTCCAAAGGGGAGGCCAATAAATCCTCATAATCATCATCAGCATTGAATCGTGCCCCTTGTCACGCGATGTGACATGCGCGCCGCGTAGCGTCGATACGTGCAAACTTCGCATTGCAGTTACGTTGCATTCCACTAAGTGTTCCGTCATGTAACAGTTACATGTAGCAGTTGCATGTTGCATGGAGCTGGAGGTCGCTAACTCAAGCAGGTTAGGTGACTATTTGTCACCGCCCCGTAAAAAAGGGGATGCCAATAAACCATCATCATCAACGGCAACGTACCATGCCACGGGTCAAGGGATGTGACATGTGCGCCACGTAGTCTGAATAGTTGTGTTTATTCTTCAGTGCATACTATGGCGCCTTATCGCAAGGTACGAACCGCTGCTGAAGAAGCGAATCCTAGAGCTGCGCACGCGGCTCTACGATTTCGCTGTGCAGAGAGCGTGCAAGCCGTAGCTCGCTATCGACGCCGGCCGGACAGTTCAGATCGTTCTAGTTCAAACGACGCAAATAGACTTCGCCGCGAAGACCCTCTAGGGCGTGCTGCCGAAAATGGAGCTCCTATTGGGCCGCTTCTCCAGCTTGCGCTGTGACTGTGCTGCGTGTGCTGCGCAGACCTGTGAATTTGCAAGTAAGTTGCTTTACGATGTAATGCCAGCAGGCCCACTACAACTCTTGTCTTTGAGAAATGTTTTTTTATAAGACTGTGCTACGAAAATAACATTATTTACGTTCCGACAAGCATGGTACTTGTAGTGTCCGCCTGGTTCGAACACTGCGAGATCGCGCCTCGTGCACCCGTTCCCTTCTTCCTGCACGGGTGCCCGCTCCCATCCTGTCGCGGCATTTACATATGACAGTACTACAAATTATGCTGCGCAAAGACACAGAAAATGCCTGTTCCTTATTTTACTCATTCATTGATCGATTCTGGAACCATGAGCTTCTGGTATCCAGTACCTGCAAAATTAAATAAAAAAGAATTTCGCTGCTTTTATGAGTCACAACGATGATATGATAATGAGGCACGCTGGAGTGGGAGACTCCGGAATATTTTGAGCACCTGAGGGCCTTGAATCTAAATTGAAGAGCGCGAGTATTCTTGCATTTTGCCCCTGTACAAATGCGGCCGCAGCAGCCGGGGTCGAAACCGCGACTTCGAGCTTTGGAATGCAACGCCATAGCCGCTGTGCTACCACGGCGGATTCAAATACCTTCAGCGATAGTTTATTTGGGCGTAAGATATGTCTGTTGCAGCATGCCTGCAAATTTTTTGTTCACATTCGAATATATTTCCTATATTTCGACTGCTCTTAGAAGGCGTCGTTTTATACACACTTTATGTAGATACTATCACGCCTGGCGCTCATTACAGATTTAAAATGCTCCTCTTTCCCTCTAACGTAATTTGAATGCGACTAAAAATTAGAATTCTCCAATACAAATAAATAAATGAAGCATATGGTTGCAAAACCAACAACAAGAAGAGCATGAGTAGATGACGTTGAAACCATTCTTGCTGTCTAGGCTGCTCTGCCAATAAAGATATAACGAAATAAATTGAGAACGCAACAATAGAAAGCCATCGCAGAGAAGAAATAACTTAAGAAGTTAACTGACGGGAAATATATAGTCCGGTTACTAATGCATTAGGAGATTTATGAGATAGATGCCGATGACGTCTTGTGCACTAGGAAGCTCCAAAATGTTATTATCTTTCGTGAAAACAGCCTTTGCCATTCTGGAGATAGTGTTCTATTCAGACAAAAGAGCTTTCATTTAAATTAATGTTTCTGAACTTTGTACACATGACTGATTGAGATGTGATGTTTGATCAACAAGCTTTCACGATTTTACGATGCCCTGCGAGTGTGGCGAAACGTAAATAAGCTAAGTCATTCGTATGGTGAATCAGGTTGTTATACTTGAGACAACAACAAAATATAAAAAAGAATTACGCGTACGAGGATACCATTCCAATGCTTACGTCGTCATCTGCGCCGCGACGAATGTGTTCGGCATACGGAATGGAAAGCCAGCGCCGTCCTTTGTTTGGCTAAAGCGGTTAAGACAACGTTATCAGGAACCGGCTGCCTCGAAGCGTGGCTGCACAATGTTATGACAGTCGTGCCAGGACGCTGACTAGCCGTGCCATGCCAACGGAGAGATTAAGCGTAATCCTTCGCGAGCCTGGTGTTTCGGCAAGGTGGATTAGCGAATGCATGGATTAATTACGAAGAGGAGAAGCTGGTGGTGGTTTGAACAGGCGTCAGGAAACACTAATTATTGCGGGGCACGCAGCCGCTTTGAAAACATTGGCTGTGGCGCGGCAAAGTGCGGGTGTCGTTATTTTCCCAGAGAAAACGGCAGTTTTGAGACGTGTCAAAGACACTGCGGTGTGGGAAGTCCATGCCTACAAGGAATACACCGGTCCAAATTTGTAATTATTGTAGTGCTATCGCTTGCAGATGAAAAAAGGCTTAATATCACAATAGCATGGTCTCAAAGTATTAAACGTGAGAAAACTATCCTTTGATCTTGTTGATCTTGATGGAATCTGTGATCTTACCTTGAATACAATATATTGTCGACAATGCTTTATTGAAATACTAGGGAACTACAAGTGGCTGCTCTAAAATTTAGATTACTTGCTGTGCGAATTGTGTGTGTAGAAATTAATGTAACTTTATGTGAACTACGCGTTGGCGCGTGACGACTTTGTCTACATTTTATTCTAGCTCGTTTGTTTATGTGTTTGCTTGAGCCAGTGTATCTTTGCTTCGCAATGTTTGTCTCGTATTCTCAAGTGTTTGTTTGAGCCGGATTATACTTGCTATGTACGCTACAGCACAAATGAGGCAGTGCAGGGTGACATGCGTGGGCTGCTTTTGAAGTCAGAGAACAGCAGAGAAAAATTAGTTTTGAAGAAATATTCGGGAACTTGAATGAAAATAACTGGGTGGATAAAGCGAGCAAGTACCTGTACCTGAAAAGCATGGACGCAGAATGGAGGAAGAGGTCAAGGAAGTTGGCAGCCAAGTACAGAGTAATTGAAAGTGTAAATAGACAACCAGGAGTCATCAAAAACAAAGTGAGCGAAACAGAGACAGTGAATTGGATGCAAAGAATGGAAACCCTAAAACCGTGGAGATTTGCAAGAATGGGAAGAAAGAAATGAGAATGAAAAATATGTACGACAACACAAAAGGCAGTACCTTGCTATTTGCGACTTGTTCTGGTTGCCTAAGGGCAAAAACATACCAGAGCAAATAGTCGCAGCAAGAATCCGGAGACCACTCAGAACATTCCAATGAAATGCGAAGGAATTCACCCGGTGAGACCCGTAGATAACATAGACATTCCAGACCGCTTGATTGGCGGGGCCTCCGGCGCCGCTTTAATTCTTTCTCCACAGGACCTGAATAAAGTTCGTACTCACTCACTCCAGAAGCGCTTGGACGTTTAGTGGATGGAAACATTCACTGGTCAGCTGTCGAGATAAGCAAGAGACGCCTAAAGTAATGGTGGACAGAAAGCAGGGAAGAGATTGATACGACTGAATCCGTTACAGGCATAGATAACGACACAAGGTAGATAGAGAAGGTTCAAGGAAGAGAAAAAAGGGCATGTACACAAAAATGCTAGGATGCACAGCATGTGTAGCATACCTGGTTAACTCTACAGATAAGGTGACTATTTGTCACCACCCGTTTCAAAAGAGATGCCAATGAATCATCGCCAGCAGCAGCATGGCGCAATCGGAGATAAATCTAGCCTGTCAATCTGAGTAACATTCGCCGCGTATGAGAGCTCAGTGAGCCATAGTATGTATATTCTATCGAAATAAAACCTTTAATTATCAGGAGCTTTAAGGTTTCATCATCATCAACATCACACTACTTTTATGTCCACTGCAGGACAAAGGCCTCTCCCTGCAATCTCCAATTACCCCTATCTTGCGCTAGCTGATTCCAACTTGCGCCTGCAAATTTCCTAACTTCATCACCCCACCTAGTTTTCTGCCGTCCTTGACTGCGCTTCCCTTCTCTTGGTATCCATTCTGTAACTCTAATTGTCCACCGGTTATCCATCCTACGCATTACATGGCCTGCCCAGCTCCATTTTTCTCTCTTAATGTCAACTAGAACATCGGCAGTCACTGGTTACTCACTGATGCACACCGCTGTCTTCCTGTCTTTTAACGTTATCCATAATATTTTTCGTTCCATCGCTCTTTGCGCGGTCCTTTACTTGTTCTCGAACTTTGTTGTTAACCTCTTAAAGCGGTCGAGAGATTCTGGCCGCTCCTTAGGCGCTGGCGGCGCCTTTCATTCCGGAATCGAGTCCGTCGCCTCTTGCGAGGCGCCACACTCGCTCTTGGGAGCAGTGCATTTGTCGTGAAGGCCTCGTCTCGAGGGACGAGACCCTTGACGTCACCAGCCTGGAGATCGATTCTTGTGGGACGGCGGAGCAGCGCTGGCTGCAGCCACCAAGGGGGCGTAGCCGCCGGCTCACTGCGTGTGGGCCGGACCCCCGAAGCGCCACTTCGGCGAAGCTGTTCTTCGCCATGTGTGACACCCGCTCTAATGCATCTTAAACAAAGTATTACCTTATTACTTTGATTGTAGCGATTTCCCCCATTTTTTCTAGTATTGGTAGGACTGCGAGTACGCGGCGTGCTCCTCATCCCAGTTTGCACAATGTGGAATGTTCTCACATGGTTCAGCCGGATGTTCAATGGCACTGCATTTGGCACAAGTCAATCGAACTCGGCAGTTCTGTGAACTGTGGCCGAACCTTTGGCATTTGAATCATCGCAAGGGGTTCAGGATGTATGGCCTGACCGTAATCTTTGTACACCTGGCCTTTATGGCCTTGGGCAACACACTAAAACAGAGAGTTACGATTAAGTGCTTTGTTTTGAATCTCCTTACCATGATGTCCCCTCTTGATTCGCTTCACATTAATCATGTTCTATTCAGCCCAGCCCTCCAAGAGTTCTTTCTCGGTCAGTTCGATCAAATCTTCATCAGAAATGACCCCGCGGACGGTGTTCATGGTGCGGTGTGGTGTCACTGTAATAGGTACGTCCGTGAATGATACTAGCTTCTGTAGGTGTTCTTACTGCTTTTTTATCGCGGAGCTCTAAGAGCAGAACACCAGTGGCCAACTTAGTAGCTTTGTAGACTGATCCTACATTATATTGGAAGCACTTCGCAATGAGAAATGGTGAGATGACACTCGCTGTCTTTCCTTGTATCTCACTACGTGATAGCGGGGAAATTGTCTGTTTGGTAGGCAAAAAATATTTAAAGTTCGTCGGTGCGCCCTCGTTTCTGAGGGCGATCAGGGAGTTAAAAACAAATTGTTTCTTGCATCTGTCAGAAGAAATTGTTTTTGAAAATTCTTCGGGCAATTCTTCATTGTCATGCTCGTGAAAGCTGCATGGCTGCACAAACAAGGTGCACAATGCAGCGACAATTACTATTATCAGCTTAAAATATGGCCCATAACCACAATAGAGGATGCGCCAAGATTCGGTTGGTCTGTGGAAACCAACGTCGAAAGCATCGATGGCACTAATGCCAACAACGACGTCGCAGTGATGACGCCACGTAGCTTACACAGCTGCTCACAGGATTCACAGCTGCCAAACGCCGGAGAAGGGAGTTATGCGATTGTACAGTGCCGTCCACTGCTGTGTAGAGCGTGCGAACGGCCGTCTTTGCTCTGCGGGGCGACACATGGCGGTGGTTGCTGGGTCCGAAATAGCGTACCCTGGAGCATGCGCGGCTTACTAATCATGCAAGCTTGTGCGTGTTGCATTTACCCAGAGGGGATGTTCGTGAGCGCCTTTGTTATCTCGAGCAGTCCGTGAGCGCATTTCATTTGTTGCGAAAGGCGGCGCGTGTTATCAGCCCGTACGTTTCATTCAGAAACATTCTATGGCAATTGCGGTGCCGCAAGTGCCGTCAGGCCGAGTGCAGAGTTGGGTAAACAACGGCGCTTTTCAACGCGGCCACTCGTCAAAAGCAGTTCGACATGTCTATTAGGCCGCGCATGCTCCTGGGAACACTATCTCGGACCCAGGAACTGCCGCCAGGTGCCGCCCTGTAGAGCAAAGCCGGCCGCTGGCGCGCTTACACAGCCGTGGACGGCACTGTACAAGGAACCCAAATCGCTGAAATCTTGTAGGTGGCAGGGCCTCATTACGGACGTGATATCAGCTGTCTGAGAAGTTACTAGCTCAGAGTTTAGTAATCCACAGAAGCGTGGAATAATCCCTTGAAAACGACTCTTGGAGTTTGAAAATCAAGCGCTAGGCCATTAACACAGCCATATCCTCACCCCTGGTGGCTTAAACGCTAATATATTCAAATATTGAACTTCCAAAAAATATTGTGCGCAAACTTATGCCGGGTGTTTAAAATTAAGCTTTATCATTTTTTAAAATTAGGCACTAGGAGGCACGCAAAGATCACCTGTGCAAATAAGTTATGTGGCCAGGGAGCACAAAGTGAGATGATAATTATCGCTGTCAGCAGCGCAATTAACTAACATTGAATAATAACTTTTTATTGACTGCAGTGAGTGTGTATGTTTGTATTCAAAAGTTAGAGGCAGTTGTGCTTTACACAGTTTCACTTGGAAGAATTTTCTAGCGTGTCTGTGCTCCGAGATATCCTACCCTTCTTGTGTCTGTATTTTTTATGCGCTGAGTTACTTGTTCAGTTATGCATTTCGCTCAATGGGTCATTTGCCACTCACGCATAATTTTTTTTCTTTGGGACTACGTTAAAGGTCCAGTTTATGCAACAGAGCCCAGTGATGTCAATGATATGAAGCACGGAGTAATATCTGCCTGTGCGAGCATCCGTCCAGAAGTGCTGCGCAGAGTTATTGAGTCGATGCGAGAGCGGTTTGTGCTTTGCGTTGGTATGGAAGGCAAGCATTTTCAACATCTTTAGGGATTGACATCTTGGTGGGTGAAGTGTTTTAATGAGATTTCTGCATGACCACACCACACTTAAAGCGGCAGTATGAAATATTCGTTATAACTAAAACTGTTTCTGCTGTTGATTGTGTAGTGGTTGCTCTGGATTTCAATAAAACTTAATACTTGGAAATCAGCAATCTTTTTATTTGCGTAGCTCAGGCAAGGACCATGCCCGCTCGTCTAGTCACCATTACGCACGCGCACTGCCCACCGGCTTCTCCGCTCCCGCCATTATCTCGGCATGGCAGCTGCAGCAATCGTTATAGGCGTCGCGGTCGCGTGTTACGACAGCGGTTCCGGGTTCTTCAATTTTTCATTTCGCCAGCAAGAGGGGAAAGGGGAATATTATCATTTTTTCCAATGCCTCCGCCCCGTTGTCAGACTAAACGCCGCTCGCAACAGCCACGTCACATCAGGAGAGCTTTGCGCCGATTCTAATCTTGCATGCGGAATCATGCAAACGACAATTAAAATTTGGAGTCGGATAGACAGACACGCTAGAAGACTTCTTCCAACTGATACTGTGCAGAAACGCGACTGCCTCTTACTTTTCAATACAAACAATTATATACGGCAGTCAACAAAAAGTTAATTATTCAATGTAGATAATTGGGCTGCTGACAGCGATAGTTATCTCTCTTTATGCTTCCCTGGCCACATAACTTAGTTGAACAGGTGGTATTCGCGTGCCTCCCACTGCCTAACTTTCAGAAAACATAACACCAATTTTGGTCACCCTGAACAGGGTTTTCCAAAATTAACCTGATCAATCAGGTGTAGATAATGGGATAACACCCTGTATAACCGTGTGG